>NC_057844.1:10970833-11627500 GCF_910594005.1 Cervus elaphus | reverse complement strand
TCTACATCTCATTAACGTTCTAAGGTGTGAAAAATGTCTTCCAAAGGTGTCTTTATTTACCATCTATCTTAATGCCCAGTGCTAGGTTGAATCCCATAATAAAACAAATCTGAGTACTATAACCGAGAAATGGGTCATCTCTAGTGGTTGAAAAGTTAAGATCATCACTACACCCTTATAAATTCTGCCCTTAAAAATATAGCCTTGAGAGGAAGCGACACACATTCTTGGCCACCTATTGTGAAGTGTCCACCTGCCTTAATTAACCCTTTCAACAATGCTCTTTTAAAAATCATTTTGCAGCTATAGACACCAAGGCTGGGAAACACAAACTCGTCCAAGGTCACACAGCTAGCAAACAGCAGTGTCAGGATTTCAAGTCACGTCCACAGCCTCCTGTTTGGGGCTCCCGTCTCAGCCGTGTCAGTCTTTAGCGCGACGCCTCCACATACATAAAGCCGAGCTGTCATGGACTGAATAGAGAGACAGTCCTTCTAAGAAAGCAAACACCTTCCCTGAGAAAGAAGCCCCAAGGCTTTATCTTTTGACTGTCAGACCTACCTATCCGTCTGAACGCTTCAGAGGAGGCCGTGGCTGGCTCAGTCACTCTGACAAGAATTCTCCAAAGGTACTGCGGGCAGAAGGCGGCTGGAGGAAGTGGCCGGGGCAGCCGGCTGTGATTGAACACTGCTCCACTATCGAAGGCCTGATGAAATTCTGGGACCTCTGGGCACTTGATTTTGGAAGTATTCCTGTCAGTTCCCTAATAATAGTAATAAATTAACCAAACAGCGGATTCAGTGGTGTTTTACGTCCGGGGGGTATTGCTTTCACACTTCAACTTGATAGCATGATTTATCAAGAGATAAATCACAGCTGGGAATGCATGGATTTACTGATGTCAGGGAGACAAGTGTATTCTGAAGATGTTACCAGTGATGGGTACGTACCTGACAAGCATACTTGAAAATCCCTAAACAAAAAAACTTATCTTCAAAGGCTGAATAACTCTGATCTCCGCTTTAGATGTAGGTCACGACAAGGACAGAAGGAATTTGATGGTCTCGTTACCCCATCCTCAAATCATTATGACCTGGAAGTATTCATCACTTTGTTCTTTGGAAATGGGATTGTGGAGCCACGTCAAACCTTTTCCGAAGCCCTTCTGGAGAATTAGTAACTCTTGAGTGTGGGGTTGCGCTACTGTAAATACATGTGTAACTGCCACCTCCCCCCATCTTCTGCTCCCAATCGATCATTCATGTCTGTCATTCTTGTGTGGGTACCCATGACTAAGAAAGAGTTTGGATGATGGACTTGCTCACTGAGAAGGCCCGGTGATGTAAGGGAAGGTGGGATTACTTCCGGGAGGTTGCTCAGCAGAGTAATCAGAAAGTAGAATTCAGAGAGAGCTCAGGCAGAGGGCAGAGAAGACCCAGGCTCTCAGGTTTAGAGAAAGGCTCCCTGGAGATGTGTCAAAAAGCCCGCCTCCTCTAGGAGACAGACCCGGGACTCCAGGGCTAAGAATGGGTTCTGCCCTGCAAACCCCAAGATGCTTGTGGGCCTGTAGTTTCAAGGAAAGGCATATTATTAATAGAAGAATGCTTGGTGAGGAATGGTTTAATGAAAGTATGCTTAAAGTAGGATTTGAGTCTTTTATGAGAAGATTAAGAATGGGCTTATTTTTGTGGGCAGGCGTGGTAAGGAGAGTTAGGGTTGGATGTGAGCTATTAGCCGTTAACAGTGTCTTGCAGGAAGAATAAGTCCAAGCTGGGGGCTTCAACTTCATAAAAGAGGCAAGTTAAGGGTGTCTTGCTCCAAAGTCTGGACTGCGTGCAATTAAAAAACAGACACGTAACATTTTGCCCAACGAATCAAAGCCAAAATATAAATCATTAGAAAAAGTAGATGTAGAAATAAGATTTAACTTCAGAAGCAAGCAAGCAGATAAGCTCATTAATGAATAGTCCACTCAAGGAACAAATAGGATTTAAAATGCTCCCAGCTTTTGGATGGTTTAAAGCTGGCCATAACTAGACAACTATGTACACAGATTAAAAGAAAATGGTGCGATGCAGTTTCCTATTAAATCACTTTAAAGTTTTCCAATAGCCCGAAGCAGCTGTCAAAATCCCAGGGAGGTGCTACAAAGAACTATTTTAAACCTCCAAATTCAGGGCACCTGAAGAAGCAAAGGTCCAGATCATTTTTCCCTTTTGGGGAAAAACAGCTTTGCCATATATAAATTGTGAAAACTGTTATAAACACATAACACCTCTACACAACATAGTCTATGCGGAGCTCTCTAGGCTTAGACAAATTTTTTTATTCTAAAAATATTTAACTTGCTTCATGAGTCTTTTTTTTTTCTGAGCAAATCCTGAATAAATTTTTATAGCAAAAAAAAAAGATCAAGTGTGAGATAGAACTCCTAGACTTTAGAGAGATGTCTCGTTTTTCAGAATAAATGCCTAAGACAAAATCCCACTATCTTGGACCTCCAAATTCCAGAGAAATGCTTCAAAAAAGCCCTAAGGCAGAGCAGTCATCTTTCACATGCATTCCTCATATTGTCCTGACATAGAAGATGCCCACAGGCTAATGAGAGGCAGGGTAGAATCGAACAGAGACACTTTCTCCCTGAGAGTCAGAGTCTTGAGTGTGGAGGTAAATTTTGCTAGATGTCAAAGCAGATGTTGGTCTCCATGCACTTATAGTCACCCACACTTCTAATGAGCAACTGGAACCAAGTATATTCAAAGTAAAGGAGACAGAAAACCCAGATTTGGCTGACTGCCAGCCTTCTATGCTATCCCTTTCTCAACTCCACATTGTATCCGAGGTAGGAAGGTGGGCAAATGGATGAATTCTTCACCTCTTCTGTTATCACCCTTCCTTACCACGGTAGGTAAGAAAAGGGAAATTTCTGATGATATTTATTTCATCCTACCCAGAAACATAAATGTCCCAGCTTTTCATCTTCCTTTGGACCAATTGATCCAATATTTTTGTTTTGTTTTAGAACAATTTTTTTTCTGCCTTTAGTTTGTTTAAGCAAAATTTGCAATGAGCTGTGGTTGATTTATAGTAACACTTAAACATATTACACATTGAAAAATTAGATGGGAAGAAATGGGAAGTATAACATATCAGTTATAAAAAAACAGGCACCTTGATAAATTTTTACAACCTACAAAATAAACAGTCCTCTGAAAATCTTTGGGCTTCTCAGGTGGCTCAGTAGTAAAAAATATGCTTTCCAAGGCAGGAGACACAGGAGATGCAGGTTCAATCCCTGGGTCGGGAAGATTCCCTGGAGTAAAAAATGGCAACCCACTCTAGTATTCTTGCATGGAAAATTCCATGAACAGAGGAGCCTAGCACGCTATATAGTCCATGGGGTTGCAAAGAGTCAGATAGGACTCAGCTACCGGGCACACACACATGAAAGCCCCACCCAGGTGAAGAAACAAAATTACCAGCACCCCACAAGCCCCCCACCCCCTTCTAATGCTGCCTTCCAATTCCTGTCCTGATAAGGCTGACCATTATTTTGACTTCTGTCATCACTATTTTGATAGGTCAGTTTCTCCAATTTTTCTTTTTTTAACTTGAAATAAATGCAGTCAAACAGTAAATCTTCTTTTCTGTCCGGCTTCTTTCATTCAACATGATGGTTTTGAGAGCCTGTGTTGTTGGTACAGCAATTGTTCATTCATTTTCACTGCTCTCAAATTTCACTGGGTGAACATGCCACAGTTCATTTATCCTTTCTACTTCGGATGAACATTTGGGTTGTTTACAGTACTTGCCTATGATGAATAATTTTGTTCTGTGGATTCTTGCACATATCTTTTACTGAACATATGTGCCATCTCTGTTGGTTACATACTTAGGAGTGGAATTGATGGGCCAAAGGCTGTGCATATGTTCAGTGTTAGTAAATACTAACAGTTTTCCAAAGTAATAATGGCAATTAACACTGGTTTGAGAGTTTGGGTTGTTCCATGTTCTTACCAGTACTTGGTATTGTGTCTTTCACATTTTAGGCATTCTGGTAGCTGTGTGAATGGCCCCATTTCTGAAAATATACATTGTACAACAAAATAGGCTAAAAATAAAAGAACATATTTTCATGTTTTGAAGATTAAATAATGTCCTGAGAGAGCCAAATCTCATTGGGGATGATCTCACTGGGGAATACTGTTGAAAGATCATTTATATATGAATTGTGTTTTGAAAGTAGCTGGTCTTAATTATTCCATAAAAGATGTGCAGAGTTGCTTTAAAATGCAGGAGCTTGGAATTTAAATAAAAATAAAGCATTTTTCACTCTATTTTGTGTTTCACAGGCATTTTGAAGAACTGTGATCAATACCTGATTGCAGGCAATTTGACCACTGGTTAATCTACATCAGCATAAAAAAAGTGCTGCAAAAGGGAGTCTGTTCATATGCTAAATACTCGGAAGCATTTTCCCCTGAGGTAATCTAGATTCTGCTGTCACTTATTAATTCACTTTCCATTATTTCTACAAACTCAAAGTTTAGGAAAGAAGTCTGTGTTTCTTACTGCAAGAGAGCTGTTAAAATTCATCATTCATTACTCTAAAATCACATTGAACATAGTCACAAAATGCCCCATTCTTTGCTGACCATACAGCAGCATCTGATCCCACCTGTCAGAAATGCATACGGTGGCAATAACAAATCAAGTGGCCAAGCGTAGCTCAAACAAAGTGTTTCTTTTCCTCAGATGGGGAGAGTGATATATTTGCTGGTTTTAATTTGAGCTTATTTACCAGCTAGTGTTGTTACTGTCCAGCTGCTGAGCAAAGCCTTTCCATATCCAACTCTCAGTGTTTCTGCTCCATCATCTTCAAGCACCAACTTTCACACTCATGCTTGTTGCCTCATGGTGGCCAGATGGCTGCTATACTTCAGGCATCTCATGTATATTTAAGAAGTAAAAGAGGAAAAGATAGAAATGAATCACCAGCCACCACTTGCCCATTTATCTGGAAAAGTAAATAGCCCCCAGAACACTTCTGCTTATACCTCTGTATTTGTTATCCATTGCTGTGGGACAAATAACTTCCTAATCAGAGGTAAAACAGCAACAACACTGCAGGAATAAGTCAGATTAAAATAAAATTAAATCATTGTTATTTCACAGTTTTTGTGGATCAAGAATGACATAGAGACTCAGTTAAGAGGGTCTGGCTCAGGGTCTCTCATATAGCTCCAGTTGGGATGTTGATGGGGATGCAGTCATACAAAGGCCTGACCAGGGCTGGAGGATCCATTTCTGAGATTGCCCACTGCCAAGAGGGCAACCGGCAGGAAGCCTCACTTACCCATCACATGGGCCTCTTCATTGTCTCCGTGTTGGATCCTTGCACCATGGCAGCTGGCTTCCCCAGGAACAAGTGATCTGAAAGAGAGCAAGGCATAAATCACATTATTTTATGAACACTCCTTGTAAGACTAAGGCTGTTACTTGAGCCTTTTGAAAACGAGGAGTACTAAAGAATTTGGTGAACATATTTTTAAACCACTGTTGCTTCACTGGGGTGTACTCAAGTGGCTCAGTGGTAAAAAGTCTGCCTGCCAAGGCAGGAGATGCAGGAGATGAGACTTGAATCCCTGGATCAGGAACATCTGCTGGAGGAGGAAATGGCAACGTACTCCAGTATTCTTGCCTGGAAAATTCCATGGACAGTGGGGCCTGGCAGGCTACAGTTTATGGGGTCACAAAGAGTCGGACATGACTGAGCACACATGGAACAATTTCACTGACCAAAACTGATTACCTAGCTGAGTCTAATTACAGTGGAATCCAGGAAATAAATTTGTCACTAAGAATGATTCCCACTTTCCCCTTGAACAAAACAGCTGCTCTACCATCAGGAAAAAATTGGAAAGGAATATTGGGAAGGCAACTGGCTCATGAATTTGCATATAATGGAACTTTGGAGATCTGGACCAAATAATTCTAGAGTTTATCTGAAGAAATGAATAATTTAGAGTAGGTATAAAAGTTTTGAAAAATAAGGCTTTTTAAGGGTGAGTAGACACCTATTAGACTTTCTAGTATAAGAAGAAACATCATATAGGCAAATGGATAGAAAACAAGATATAGTACATAAATAGATGTGACTGTATAAGAAATTAGTACTAAAAGGGATGAAATATTTCCTAAATGGCATTGGAGATTATGTGTTTAAGAAAGATTCATTTACATTCAGCAGAGTAAGTTCTAGATAATTTAGAAGAAGAAACATGAAAAATGAAACCACTTTAAGAAACTAGAAGAAATTCTGAGTAATATTTACCTTACTGCAGATGGGGAAGGACTATATAAATACACAAGCAAGAAACTAAACAGCAAAGGTAAAAAGATTTATTTTAATATTTAAATTACAAGCTATCTGTCAAAAATGTCATGAACATTTAAACACAAACAAGGATATTATACATTATTGATATTTTGATGGGATATATTTATTAATAAGAAAAATACCTGAGCTTTGTTTGAGGTCTATGGCCCTTTTCTACGGAGCAGATATTTCAGATTAAAAATAAAACAGTGGGAAAATATTAATATATTATGAGTTAATATAACTGATAATAAAACCTTTATACTTTCAATGGAATGAGCAAAACCATAAAACTGCAATTCACAGGACAGATGGAGCAAATGACTGGTAAACAAGAATAGATGCTCAACCTCATTAGTAATAATAATGATGCAAGTTAAAACAAAAATAAAATGTTTACCTATCAGATCAACACAGATCATCTAGTATAAATACTCAGGGCTGGCCAGAGTACAGTGAAAAGAGATTGCCTAATACTGCTGGCTTACGTAAAGCAATTTGATGATCTTCATCAACACTTTGAACATTTTTGTACCTTTTTATCTGATAATTTTTCTTCTGAGAATCTAGTCTAAGGAAATAAATGAGTTTAAAAGGGTATATATGAAGTGAGTGAGTGAGTGAAAGTCATTCAGTTGTATCCAACTCTTTGTGACACCATGGATTGTAGCCCACCAGGCTCCTCTGTCCATGGAATTTTCCAGGCAAGAATACTGGAGTGGTTTCCTTCTCTAGGGAATTATTATTTTATTATTATTAAAACAAATAAAAAATAAATTAAATAATAAAATTATTATTATTATTATTATTTCCTTCTCCAGGGAATCTTCCAGACCCAGGAATTGAACCCAGGTCTCCTTCATTGCAGGCAGATTCTTTACTGTCTGAACCTCCAGAGAAGCCTATATATGAAGTAGTATGTCTCAATATCATTTATAATGGAAACAAAAAGTAAATTACCTAAATGTCCCACAATAGACTCATGGCTAAACAAATCATGGAATGTCCATATGATGGAATAGTTTATTGTTGCTAAAACATTTTAATGAATTTCAATGACTTTTAGAAAAATGTTTATGATACAATTTTAATTATAAAAGCAACATACATAGTACATGAAGTCTATATGATAGTATATGCATTATGGAATATGTATTATATAAGAATAAAAAGTTTGGGAGAAAATAGAGCAAAATACTTGCAGTGTTTCCTAAGAACTATCTTGTGTGGGTTTGCAAGATTATAAAAAAAACTTGTGTCTTATTTATGTTTGTGAACTTCTCAAGTTTTCTAAAGTATATTTCTTTTTTTGATCAGAAAAAGCCCTCAGTAAACTCTAAATGGATTGTTTAAAGCTTATCATCTAATCTATCTTACTGCTCTTGGGGAGTTGCAGTATGTGTGAGTGTGTGTGTGTGATAGAGAAAGAAAGAAAGAGGGGGAGGGAAAATGGGAAGGAGAGAGAGAGAAGGAGTTGTGTATTATGGTTCTAGGGAACTTATGTATTAAAAAATACTAAAGCTCATTTTGTCAGAAAGTGGTAGATTAAACCCTACAATAGTGCATTAACTCTTTCAGGCCACTGAGGGACCAATTATTGCATTATGCTAAGGGGTACTAGATTGTATGCTATTTGCCTGGAGGAGACCAAGCTTGTCTCAAAGCTCTAACTCATATCACCACTGGGAAGTGATTCAAATCCGGGAAGAAGCTGGTTTATTGAATATTAATTGAATGGGTGAATAAAGGAAGGAAAGGCAGAGAGGAGGGCTAACATGCTAACATTTATTGATTATTTTCTGTGTGCCAGGGGCTTCCCTTTCATTATTTCATTTAATTCTCATGGCAACTGTATGAGGCCCATATTATTATTATTACCATTTTTGCAGGAGAAGGAAGCGAATGTATGCCATGGACACATGAGCGCATTCCTGCCTTTTGTAGAGGAAGACATTGCCACAGAGCTGAGATGGCCACGTATTTGCTTATGTGCTCTTGACTCTCACGCTTTTCTTTCAGGTCAGTTCATGGAATTCCACAGTTCAAGGTGTGCCTTTTTAGACTGTGGCTTTTCTGAGTATAGTGGTCCCCCTCTATCCACGCCTTCACGTTCTGTGGTTTCAGGGGCTCGCAGTCAACTGCAGTCCAAAATATTAAATGGAAAAATACAGAAATAAATAATTCATATGTTTGAAATTGCATGCCTTTCTGAGAAGTGGACCTACACCAGTCCTGCTCCATCCCACCCTGGGTGCGAATCATCCCTTTGTCTAATGTCTCCCTGCTGTGCACGCTACCTGTCTATTAGAGAGGAAAAATGTGGTTTATGTTTTTGGTATAACTTAAAGGGGGCTTCTGCAGAAGTAAATGGCAACTCACTCCAGTATTCTTGCCTGGAGAATTCCCACGGACAGAGGAGCCTGGTGGGCTACAGTCCATGGGGTCGCAAAGAGTTGGATACGACTTAGTGACTAAACCACCACCACCAGCAAAGGGGGCTTCCCTTGTGGCTCAGCTGGTAAAGAATCTGCCTGCAATGCGGGAGACCTGGGTTCGATCCCTGGGTTGGGAAGATCCCCTGGAGAAGGGAAAGGCTACCCACTCCAGTATTCTAGCCTAGAGAATTCCGTGGACTGTATCGTCCATGGGGTTGCAAAGGGTTGGACACGACTGAGCGACTTTCACTTTCTTTTTACCTTCATGACATAAAGGGGTCTTTCCTGGTGGCTCAGTGCTAAAGATCTGCCTGCAATGCAGGAGGCCTGGGTCCTATCCCTGGGTCGGGAAGACTCCCTGGAGAAGGGCATGGCAACCCACTCTAGTGTTCTTGCCTGGAGAATCTCAAGGACAGCGGAGTCTGGGAGGCTACAGTCCATGGGGTCACAAAGAGCCGGACATGGCTGAGCGACTAACACTATCACTTTCATGTTTTTGGCACCATACGGAGTCTGGTACCATATGGGCATCCATTGGGGGTATGAACCCCCCGGGGATAAGGGGGCACTTCTGCATTTCATAGTTAACAGTATCCTGGGGGGCAAGAGTAAGGAGAGAGTTCTGGAGAAGGGACACTCCTCAAGATAGCAATCACCACACTGAAAAGAAAACCACGCTTCAAATTACTTTCTAAGAACAATTTTTTTAAATGTTATTTTTATTGCAGTAAAAGCCTCATAATATAAAACACACATCTTACCACTTTTAACTGTAAAGTTCAGTGGCACTAGGTACGTCCACATTGTTGTGTGATTCCCTCCACCATCCATTTCCTGAATTTTCACCTTACTGAACTGAAACTCTGTCCACATCAAACACTAACTCCCCACCCTCTCTTCCCACCTCCATCCCCAGCCCTTGGCATCTACATTTCTGAATCTATGAATTTGACTGTTCTAGGTACCTCGTGGAAGGGGAATCAAACAGTATTTGTCTGCACTTAATGTATATTGGAATGCACTTTTAAGGTTAACTTGATATATGTCCAACAGACTGTCCTTTCTTTTTTTCCCCTATGGTATGGTATACAGCTCAACATTCAGAAAACTAAGATCATGGCATCTGGTCCCATCACTTCATGGCAAATAGATGGGGAAACAGTGGAAACAGTGGCTGACTTTATTTTTCTGGGTTCCAATTCACTGCAGATGGTGATTGCAGCCATGAAATTAAAAGACGCTTACTCCTTGGAAGGAAAGTTATCACCAACCTAGATAGCATATTAAAAAGCAGAGACATTACGTTGTCAACAAAGGTCCGTCTAGTCAAGGCTATGGTTGTTCCAGTGATCATGTATGGATGTGAGAGTTGGACTGTGAAGAAAGCTGAGCACCAAAGAATTGATGCTTTTGAACTGTGGTGTTGGAGAAGACTCTTGAGAGTCCCTTGGACTGCAAGGAGATCCAACCAGTCCATCCTAAAGGAGATCAGCCCTGGGTGTTCATTGGAAGGACTGATGCTGAAGCTGAAACTCCAATATTTTGGCCACCTGATGGGAAGAGCTGACTCATTGGAAAAGAGTCTGATGATGGGAGTGATTGGGGGCAGGAGGAGAAGGGGACGACAGAGGATGAGATGGCTGGATGGCATCACCGACTCGATGGGCATGAGTTTGGGTAAACTCCGGGAGTTGGTGATGGACAGGGAGGCCTGGCGTGCTGCGATTCATGGGGTTGCAAAGAGTCAGACACGACTGAGCGACTGAGCTGAACTGACGGCATACAGCGGGCCCTCACCGGCTCTCTACTACATTCACAGCATTGACACACACCAACCCCATCTCCCGTCGCACCCAGCCCCTCTCCCCACCTGGTGTTTGCATGTCTGTTCTCTACATCTGTGTCTCTATTTCTGTTTTGAAAATAGGTTCATTTGTGCCATTTTTCTAGATTCCACATATCTGTGTTAATACATGATATTTATGTTTTCTCTTTCTGACTTACTCCACTCTATATAAACTACTTTTAATTTAAAAAAAGTAAAATAAAGCAGAGGCTAGCAAAGATTATTGGGTGTCAAAGAAGGGCAAACGAGAGTGCCCAAGACAGAGAAGACAGCAGCTGGGGTGACTCCCAGTTAGTGACTCCAACCAACTGTTGGTGTCACAAGCGTGCTTAGAAGACATTCTCCTTGAGCCTCTGAAAAGCAAAAGGCAGCCATTTGCAAGATACTTGTGTGGGCTGCCTGGTGCAGGCACAGGCTGTTTTTGTGCCTTGGAGCAAAGAAAATTGGTTCATAAAGAGAATACATTCCTGATTCATTTCATTAACAAGAAGCTGTAGCCCAGTAAGCTGGCTAGTGCAGACTTGTAAATGGTACGTGAAACCGACTTCAGAAAACGCAATGCTGGGGATGAGTCCATTTCTTATAGGGATCCTGGGCGAGGGGAGATGGCTTCTTTGAATATTTCATATTTCTATTTAGAGGACTTTTCCATCAGAGAGGTAGCACTTTCCTTCATAGGTGATGAAGTTCTACATTGTAGACTACTTAATGTTTGGAGTACAAGGTTCCATATCCCTATACTTTTATTTTTGAAATAAAGATTTCAAGAAATAAGTTGAAAGCTCTAAAATAAGCCCTTTTATTCTTTTTTGCTTCCTAGTTTGGGCACATGTGTATTTAGGCTTTCAAACAATGAAGGGGGCAAGGGTTTCTTTCTAGAAAGAAAATCCAAACTAGTGACATCTTGAAATAGATTTACACCCAAATTATACATTGTAAGTCTACAAGCAACATGATAAAAAACAAAAAAAATCACCCATGTGCCCTTTTGTATTGCGATTCTTTGTATGATACTGAATCTCTCGTTGGAAGGAAGAAATGATGATTAGGCTTAAGCAAAGTGAAAAAATAGTTTCTCAGCTGGAAGCTGTTAATACTTCAGATGATAGAGAGTTGGAGAATAACTCCTCTGTTGTGTATTTAAAAAGTAAATATACAAGCAATGGAATAATTCATAGGATGAGAAATCACAGGAGGGAGATAACAGCCAGGCAGATCTGAAACCGATCGTTTTTCTGCTTATGGGCATGTTGCTCTTTTGCCCTAAGTCTTGGGCTGACAGCTCTTCTGGATGTTCTTTCCAGTCCTCTGGGCCTTGCTGTCTTTGAGGAAATACTGTATTGCCAAGTTAACCAAGGGCTTTGCATTTTCACTTCCCTTGTGGCTCAGTTGGTAAAGAATCCGCCTGCAATACGGAAGACCTGGGTTCGATCCCTGAGTTGGGAAGATCCCCTGGAGAAGTTTAGGATTCTAAACCTCTTCCACACCGAAAAAAATTAAAAGTAACTTTTTTCTTATTGTAAAAGCAGTGCACACTTACGATAGAAAACTTAAGAACTGCAGAAAAGTAAAAAGAAGAATCTATATAATAACCCTACTAAAGAGAGTGGATCATCAGCTAGCAGTGGGATGTGTCTATTCTTCTACCTCTTTTTCATTCCAATAGGAGTATATTTTACAAGAGTTTTCTCTCATCTGGTACACACAGTCTTTTTAATCTTCTTTAATCCGCTCCCCTATCCATTCTTATGAGTAATAGCCAAGAGGCTACACTTTGAGATCAGAACCAATAGTAGATAGAATCCTGAATCTGCTTCTTACCATCTGGGTAAGGCAAATCTCCATTTCCTCTTCTGCAAAGTAAAGATAATGGTATCCAGTTTTCAAGGTGATGGGAGGATAAAGATGATATGTGTAAAGGGCTTGGTACAGAGTAAATGTTTAGTAGCTATCAGCTGTGACCAAGTTTCTTTCTTTCTTCCCTTTTGCCCCTCTGCCGTATTAGTGCCGTTCTCCGTCTTTTGCTGGTCTCAGCAGCCTCCAGCCTCCCTCCCATACTAGCTCTGTGTACAACCATTCCAGAAATTTTCTTTAGTCTTTGGTGCCCTGCTCCCCAGGCCACAGCCCTCCTGAGATCAGCAGGCAGTGCTCCTGACCCAGAGCTGTTTGCGTCACCAGTGTTATCCACTCAACCTCGAGACTAGACGTTGGCTTCATGACTATCCAGGAAAACTGACTCTGTCCCATTTCTTATGTTGCAGAGTAAGTGTGATGGGCTTTTCCTGATGATCCTACCTGCCAGGAGTGGATGGGCACCTATAACCTTTGGATATCCTCTGAGTAACCTTGGCCATACATTGTTAATCCTGATTTTCTACTCTCCTTGCCTACTGATAAATGTCTTGACTCTTTGACTGGAAATCATAAATGTAACCACATCCATTGCACATGCAACCAAGTCCATTCACTTACCTCATCTCATTCCGCTGGCCATTCACAAATGTCCTTGATATGGTACCTTTCACCAGCCCTACTGGATGTTCATGTCACACAATCTTCTGATCTTTGTCCATAAGCTTTAATCTGTTCTGCTTCCTTGATATATTATTATCAACAATATATACTATTAAAATTATTTATAAATCTGCTAAAAGCTTAATTGTACAAATACTCACATTGCTCCCCATATATTACTGAAATTGTATATGCCATTCAAAAATATATATACCTTAGAAATTTTCCTTGACAGATGAAGGAAGAAGTGATGATTTTCCATCAGGGTATGATTACCTGAATTTAAGCAAAGCAGTACTAAATATGTTTAGGAGTGCTGATTATACTTTATTTTAGATTATATAAAGATGAGATGTTCTGAACAGGTCAGAACAACTTGGCAGTAGAAGGTTTTGATTCCCATTATTATATCCTACCATCTCTTTAAGTAAGACAAAGAGTTGAGCCAACTGACAGTGAAGGTCTCCCTTGTCTGAGGAAGGGATCCGAGGACTAAGAGAAGAAACTCCCTAGCTTAGAAAAGCCTTTGGGGACAGAGAGCGTAGGGATGGGGTTCTCTTTTGATGGGCAGGAGCAGGGAAGCAGTATAAGAAGGTTGAGCCCCCATCAAGGGCCAGGGCTGAAACACATTCCTCATTTCAGTCTGGGCTGTTGAGAGTTTCTCTGGGACCAGATGGAGGTGTCTGCCTAGACACTGTTAAGACATGGATTAACAGCTCACATATACAATAGCAGATCTGAACATATTCACGTTGAGAGAGTGCTGAGTCGGGTTCAGCAGTGGGACAGTAGGTGAAGAAGGGGCGGTCAGTGGCACTGCCTTCTTTTCTCTCTTTGCTTGCTATGCCCGGCAAGTAGAGGGATTTCCTTGCCTGAGAGCCTGGTGTAATGGAATGTTCCAGGTAGTTGACCAGTGTGAATGGGCCTGGGGAGAGTAAAAGAAAAATTTTATAATGGAAAATTTCGAACATATGCAATATTCGAGAATAGTGTAATGAACCTATGAACGACCACACAACTTCAGCAGTTTTCAACATTTTGCCTATTTTGTTTCATCTTTTGACTTACAACTTACCTTCCATGCTTCCCTGGTAACTACAATATTCTAAACCAAATCTCAGAGAAGAAATTTTCTAAATGCTTCAGTAGATGTCTCTAAAAGACAAGGACATCAGAATACCATAATCACAGTACCATTCATATCCAACAAAATTAGGAGTAATTCTTTAATACCATCTAATATCTATGCCATGCTTAAATTTTCCTGATTGTCTAAAAAAATCCATTGGTTTGTTCAAATCAGAATCTAATCAAGCCCAACACATTGCATTTGATTGTTAGTTTTCATAAAATTCTTTAATTATAATAGTTCTGCCTTCTCTGTAACCTAGTTTAATGCTATTTAGTTTTTGAAAAACTACATCATTTTTCCTTGGGAATCAGGGCAGAATTTGGACCAGCTCTTTCTCCAAGTATTAAGATTTTTTGGCTAACTGAGAGGTCATATGCAACAGTATTACTGTGCATTCGCAAGCATGTTAATGTCATCCATCATGGCTGGACCCAGATGACTGAGTGATTGATGGGACAAGAGAGACTAGTTTCAGCCACAAGATATGGAAGGGTGAGAACCACTGCTCAAAGGCAATTTCTTATGCAGAGAAACTTAAATGACAGTCATGCAGAATGGCTGCCTTGCCAATGACCTCATTGATCATATTTCTGTTCTTTTAAGAACCTCACCCTGACTCAGGGGGCCATAGAGTGAGCTTGAACTTCACAACTCTTCCTCTGTGTAAAGCACTCTCCCTCAGCTACTGTGGCTTGCTGGTTTTTGTTGGAAATACTGTGCCTTTTCTACGTGTAGATTCTCTCAGTGATTCCAGTCAGCGCACTGGGAGCAGTTATCCACGTGCCTACTACTGGTCTGGGGCAGAACAGAGGTGGAGTATGACATTTGCAAGGTGTCATCTTTCAATCTCAAATTCAAATAGACTAATTCTCTTTGGCTTTTAAAAGCTACTTAGCTGATTCTCTGGGCTTTGAAACCACATGATACTGCTAGGAACAAATTCTTTCTTGACAAGAACTCTGAGTTAATCTCAGCCATTCTGCCATATTTGGGGTTCAAAATCAGAAGTTTGGTGATAGAATAGCAGAACTTTGAATTCCTCCATGGTCCATGCCCATATGGGTTAATCAGTATTTCTTGAATATACTTTATATTTTTTCAGCATCACATACTACTCTTTTCTGCCTCCTTTGAAACCTCTTTAAGGTTCAGTTAAGATAACATTTCCTGATAAATAACAAGGACCAACTAAATAGCATAGGAAACTATATTCAATATCCTGTAATAACCTATAATGGAAAAGAATCTGAAAAAGAATATGCATATAACTGAATCACTTTGCTGTACGCCTGAAACTAATATAACACTGTTAATCAGTTATACTTCAATAAAAACAAACAACTCCTTCATGAGGACTTTCCTGAGCTCCCCAACCAAGTGCATGTTCTTCTCTGAATTTTCAAGTTGCTAAGTTTCACAGGATTTAAAGCAGGAGGAGAAGCGGACGACTAAGGATGAGATGATTGGATGGCATCACCAACTCGATGGACATGAGTTTGAGTAAACTCCGGGAGTTGGTGATGGACAGGGAAGGCTGGTATGCTGCAGTCCACGGTGTTGCAAAGAGTCGGACATGACTGAGCGACTGAACGGAACTAAAGGTTCACAGGAACCACTGGGACCAAAACCTGTACAGAGATCGGAACTCTCATCTATCCTCTTTTTTCTAATCCATTCTAAAGACTGTGGCCGGTATCTGATTAAGGAAAAGAGGACACATCTCTAGTTAGCCAACAAAGAAAAGAAAAGAAACAAGAACAGCAGCATGTAATGATAAGCACTTAGTGAGTTATCCTTACCTGTGCCTTGCTACTGAGTGAAAGTTCAGTCATTTTTTTAAAAAATTTCAGTGTTTTCTATGTGCCAAGGATCATGCTAGACACGGAGGGTGCAAAGAATAATAACAGCTAATGTTTACATAACGCTTATTATGTATCCGGCCCTGTTCAAAGGACTTTGCAGTTGTTATTCACTTAATCCTCAGAACAATGCTTTGAGCTTCCATTTTGTTTTCAGAAGAACATGCACTGTGACGTTAAGCAACTCATGAGGCTCCATGAGCTTCATAGGGTGGCGGAGCTAGGCTGTGAACCAAGGCAGTGTGACTCAAAGGAAAAAGACACAGTCCTTCAGCCTTCAAACATTTACAGTGGGAGGCTTCTAAAGAAAAGAAGATGATTTCCTTCCCGTCCTAGAATCCCCGACACATGTCACTGAACTGAATGCAATCAACAGTGGGTGCAGGAGAAGTTCTGGGCCGGGACCCTGCTGGACTGGAACACAGCCGAGGACAGGCCCGAGCACAGCGGTCTGAGCATGCGCCAGACGGAAGGCGCCAGGGGCGCTCTTCATGGAATCCTGAAGCCTCCTGCAGAGGGCGCTGTTGTGCACCCTGGCCCTTCGGAAGTGACCTCTAGGATTCCGCCTGTGGAGGCTGGTAATTCGCCTTTTGTTTTTGTTCATTACCATTAGCGATTCTAATGCAAAATGCCATTTTGTGGCGCGGACTCACTGCCTATTAAGAACTGTTCTGTGGAGACCTCAGCATATAAATAACCCTTTGGATATTTCCTTAGAACTTCCTTCCAAAGCCACAGATCATAACGGCAGCGATGAAACTGCTGAACTGAAGCCCTGTGGAATCATAGCCAAATGTTAGGATGGCATAGCAATCTCCACAAACATTTCTCTGGAGGTTTGGGAATGTTCAGAGTAACCCTCCATCTTAAACATTGTGTTTTTAAGCCAAATGGGTTTTCTGAGAACGAAGAGGTTTTAAGGGCTTCTCTGGAGATAAATGAGCATATAATCATCTGCTCTAGGGGGAAATGGTTCCAAATCTCTGGCATAAATCTGGGAAGTGGTTGCCTTAGAAACAACTAATGTTGTGTAACTCTCTTCCCTGGACAACTGTTTAGGGTCTCTGTAATTTGCTCACTTATATGCAAACCTTGAACCCTAGGTGAGAAATCTTAATCTCTCTCTAAATGAGAATGATAACAACCAACCTTTCTCATTTGCTCAGACATTAAACACGTGGTAGGGACCCATCCTCTCCTTGGGCAGGATTCTGCTAATGTGGTGGAGAGGATATCAGCCTTGGCAGGACCGTCGGGGGTTTGATGATGTCAATTCTGAAGTGCTCAGAACTGGGAAGTTTCCTGGGATGCAGAAGTTTCAGTGCTAAAGTTGGAATGGTTATTCACCATAGTAGGGGCGTATGGAGCTCTCCAGGCAAGGGTACCCAGCTGCATGCATCTGGGCTCTGGACAGCTCCTCACGCTGCATTTTCAGTGGAGGACCATAGAACCTTCTGAACTGCTCAAAGACTGCTCCTTCAAAGATCCTCCCATGGAGGAGTTACAGTAGAGAAATTGCTGGAAATATTACACTGGCAACTACAATTTGGTACTTGCCAAGGGCTTTCACCATCTGCCTCTGCTGAGATTGAATTCTGTGCTGCTGCAGCTGCTGACTTCAACACGCCCTGAGGGAGTTCTGGAGGAGACTGAGGCACTATGTGTTCCAGGGAAACTGGTGGGACAGGTCTTTAGATATGTTGTCCCCTTCTCGTCCTGCATTTAATCTTTCCCAGCATCAGGGTCTTTTCAAATGAGTCCGTTCTTTGCATCAAGTGGCCAAAGTATTGGAGCTTCAGCTTCAGCATCTGTCCTTCCAATGAATATTCATGACTGATTTCCTTTAGGATGGACTGGTTTATCTTCTTGCTTTCCAAGGGACTCTCAAGAGTCTTCTCCAACACTGCAGTTTAAAAGCATCAGTTCTTCTGCCCTCAGCTTTCTTTATAGTCCAGCTCTCACATCCATACCTGACTACTGGTAAAACCATAGCTTTGACTAGACAGACCTTTGTTGGCAAAGTAATGTCTCTGCTTTTTAATGTGCTGTCTATGTCGGTCATAACTTTTCTTCCAAGGAGCCAGCGTCTTTTAATTTCATAGCTGCAGTCACCATCTGTAGTGATTTTGGAGCTCAAGAGAATAAAGTTTGTCACTGTTTCCATTGTTTCCCCTTCTATTTGCCATGAAGTGATGGGACTGGATACCATGATCTTATTTTTCTGAATGTTGAGTTTTAAGCCAGCTTTTTCACTCTTCTCTTTCACCTCTATCAAGAGACTCTTTAGTTCTCCTTCACTTTCTGCCATAAAGGTGGTGTCATCTGCATATCTGAGGTTATTGATATTTCTCCCGGCAATCTTGATTCCAGCTTGTGCTTCATCCAACCTGGCATTTTGCATGATGTACTCTGCATTTATGTTAAATAAACAGGGTGACAAGATACTCTTTCCCAGTTTGGAACCAGTCTGTTGTTCCATGTCCAGTTCTAACTGTTGCTTCTTGACCTGCATACAAATTTCTCAGGAGGTAGGTAAGGTGGTCTGGTATTCCCATCTCTTGAAGAATTTTCCACGGTTTGTTGTGATCCTCACAGTCAAAGGTTTGGTGTAGTCAATAAAGCAGAAGTAGATGTTTTTCTGGAACTCTCTTGCTTTTTCAATGATCCACTGGATGTTGGCAATTTGATCTCTGGTTCCTCTACGTTTTCTAAATCCAGCTTGAACATCTGGAAGTTCTCAGTTCATATACTGTTGAAGGCTCGCTTGGAGAATTTTGAGCCTTACTTTGCTAGCATGTGAGATGAGTGCAATTTGTACCACATTGCCTTTCTTTGGGATTGCAATGAAAACTGACCTTTTCCAGTCCTGTGGCCACTGCTGAGTTTTCCAAATTTGCTGGCATATTGAGGGCAGCACTCTGACAGCATCATCTTTCAGGATTTGAAATAGCTCAGCTGGAATTCCATCACCTCCACTAGCTTTGTTCGTAGTGATGCTTCCTAAGGCCCACTTGACTTTGCATTCCAGGATGCAGTTTTCATTTTGCCCCAAATAAAACTTACCTTGCAGTTCTCACGTTGTGCATCTTTGTAGTCAACAACACACAGCCAGATCCAGTTCAGCTCATTCAGTTTCACTCAATTTATCAAGCCTACAGGAAATTTCTATAAATATGTGACACTGTACTAGAGGTGGGAATACAAAGATGAATAAGGCGTAGCCTTACTTCCTAAGGGCTCTTAATCTAATGCAAGAGATATAAGCAAAGAGGTACCTTTTAGTGTGATGGATGCTGTAATAAAAGTGGCAGACAAGGTATGGGGGAGGCTATCAGAAGTAGCCAACTGCTTAAGGTCAAGAAAACTTCACAGAGGAGGTGATGCTCCATTGTAGAGCTGGAGGACGAGTAGGCATTTGCCAGTTAGACAGGAAGGAACACTTCAGCCAGAGGCAAGAACATAGAGCAAAAGCAGAGAGACAAGAAAGGATCTGCCAAGTAGGAACTTAATGGTATATTTAGCAGGTATGGTTGGAACACAGTATTTGAGATAGAAGGAATGGCAAGAGAGGAGGCTGGAGGCCAAAAGCAAGAGACAGACCATGAATGGCAGTGTATGTAATTATAGTAATCACTGCTGGGTGCCTAACCCACCTCTTTCTTCCATTCGGCTCATTTTGTGCAGGTGATCTGTCCTCCCCCATGTCACCATGGGCTTCTTTGACCCAGTCACAGTGATCTAACTTCTCTTGTCTGTGGTTTAAAATTTGAACTGAGACAGTGTCTAGCTGTAGATGTGAGGACCCGTGCATCTGTTGAGATCTGTACATAGAGAAAAGCCCTCTGCTCCTGTTGGAAGTTGTCATGCTTACATTTGTGGCAGCCATCTTGTGACCATGAGGATAGCCGGCTTGAAGACAAGCTGACTGGCTGAGGATATTAGATCAGAAAATGAGAAGTGCCTGAGGCCTTGGAGTCACTTTCTCTTAGGACATTTTTTATATGAGTTAAGAATTTTTCCTATTGTTCTAGACATTTTGAATGCCTATTACTGGTGTCTGAAAGCATTTATTGATATGGTATAACTTTATATGCTAAAAAGTTGAAACTTTTGGTGACAGGAGAAATGGAATTATGTTGTTAAGGGTTTTATTTTAGAACATTGACTCCTATCTATTGGTAGCCATATTTCTTGCATCTTGAAATTCAGTTATTCATTCATTCAGCTACTATTTTTTTTGAACTTTATACAAGTACTGCTCTAGACCCTTAGAGACAATGTCAAATAAGATATGCTATGCATTCTTAGAAGATTTTCAATCTCTCGGTGGAGGCTGGCAAGTAAATTAACTTCACATGTCCTAGCTATTGCAAGAAGTGCTGCCACAAACACTGGGGTACATTTGTCTCATTCAGTTATGAGTTTCCCAGGGCATATGCCTGGTAGTTGGAATGTTGGGTCATATGGTAGTCCTAACTTCCCAGGTAGCTCAGACAGTGAAGAATTGGCCTGCAATGCAGGAGACCTGGGTTCCAACACTAGGTCAGTGAGATCCGCTAGAGAAAGAAATGGCAACCCACTCCAGTAGTCTTTCCTGGAGAATCCCGTGGACACAGAAGCCTGGTGGGTTACAGTCTATGGGGTCCCAAAGAGTCAAACACAACTGAGCAACTACACACACACATGCAGTTGTTCTCTTCCTAGTTTTTTAAGGAGTCTCCTTACTGTTTTCCATGGTGGCTGTATCAATTTACATTACCACGAACCGTGCGAGATGGTTCCCTTTTCTCCATATCCTCTACAGCATTTATTGCTTGTAGATTATTTCATGATGGCCATTCGGACTAGTGTGTGGTAAGTCAGAAAGAGAAAGAGAAATACTGTATATTAACACATGCACATGGAATCTAGAAAGATGGTACTGATGAACCTATCTGCAGGGTAGAATTGGAGATGTAGACATAGAGAACAGACTTGTAGATACAGTAGGAAGAGGAGAGGAGGGATAAACGGAGAGAGTAGCATGGAAACATATACACGACCACAGTAAAATAGACGGCAAGGGGGAATTTGTGGCACAGGGAACTCAACCCAGTGCTCTGTAACAGCCTAGAAGGCTGAGATGGGCGGGAGATGGGAGGGGTTTCACAACGGAGGGGACGTATGTATATATAAAAAATACATGTATATGTATAGCTGAAAAAAAATCAATACAAAAAATATGCATGACCAAAAAAATAAGAAAAATCCACTTCAGGGTGTATTGTATTAAGTGCTTTGGTAAAGCTACACCCAGGGCACTGCAGTAGTACAAGAGGGCTCCCAGATCAGTCTGGTCAAGTGCAGAATGCTTTCCACGGGGATGATACTTGGACTGAACCAACTGAAGACCCCTGAAGCTGTACATTCAGGAGTCATCCAGAGCGCTCCCTCTGGGCCCAGGCACACTCACATCTTTGCCCCTCTTGTTTCTGCTGTGGTCCTTTGAACTTCAATCCATTTCTGGATGCCAGAGACCCGTTCTTGTGTGTGCCCGGCCTCAGCTCTTCTGGACATAGTTTCTAGCTCCTGTATCTTGAATTGGCCAATTCATCTACTCCATCTTGCCTTTTTGTTTCTCCCGTGGTTACAGACTCTCTGTACATGGGCCCTTATTGCCTTGATTCCACAGATTTGGAATTTTGCCTGCTGCTCCTAGACATATGCATGCTCAAGAGGTCCTTGGCTCATTATTTCCAGCCTGTCTGACTTCTCTCTACCCTTGCCCCTCAGATGGTCCCCACATGTGGGCCATGCCATTTGCTGCCAGAGAACACGGGCTCAGTGTACTAATAATGACTGTGGGCTTCACCATGTAATCATTTTGACGCTTCTCTTAAAGGTCAGCTTGGTTTAGAAAACTTTGGAGAAGGTAAAAATTAGGTAGGAGATAATTTCCATTTTTCTTTCTTGGCATCATTTCGTAGGGGGTGGTCTCAAGACTTTCCAAACATATGGAAAAACTGTATATGCACAGCAGTATAACTTCCCATTTATCACAATTATTTGCATTATGAATGATGCTGCTTAGTGTGGGAAGAATATTAACAACCCATTTAACATTATGTAAAAGGCCTTTCTCTAGAGGGTGAAAAGGAAAGAAGGTTCTCTGGCTCATGCAATTTTCCTGAGAATTGATTAAGTGCATCAGCCCCAGTGGGGCAGGGAATTTGGAAAGGTAGAATAGTTTTTCTAATGGTACCCTGGAGGTTTAAACAGCTTAATGTTTACCCTCTAAGGTCACTGAGCTTGCAATTCAGTAGGTAGAAGGGCTTTAAGTAAACAGCAGAGATAAGAAGTAGCACGTGCTACTTTTTAAAAATGAGAGATGGCACATATTAAGCTTCTCTCAAATATTGCATAGATTTTCAAAAAGAAGAATAACTATTGAACTTATAAAAAAATAAAGCTCATTATAAGGAAATCGAGCAAAAAAAAAAAAAAAGGTGTGAAGAAGAAAGAAAAAAATGTCACTCCAAATCCCATTACACAGAAATTATAATTGTTAACGATTGTAAACATCATCCCAGGTCTCTCATTGGAATGACATTGCCTCTGTTCAGAACGCATGGCTTAAGGCCTTCTACAATTCCCATTTCCTGGTTTCATTAAAGACAAGAAAGGTGATTTTCACTAACAGTCTAATTAGTTTGGTTATGTATGGGCTTTGCATATACAGTGCTGTAAAATGGCCCTTTTTATATATCTTTGTCCAGAGTATGCATCTCTTCCTTTTATAAATTGAAGTGTAGTTGATTCACAGGGGTTTCCGTGGTGGCTCAGATGGTAAAGAATCTACCTGCAATATGGGAGACCTGGGTTTAATCCCTAGGTTGGGAAGATCCCTGGGAGAAGGGAAAGGCTACTCACTCCAGTATTCTGGCCTGGAGAGTCTCATGGATAGAGGAACCTGACTGGCTACAGTCCATGGGATTGCAAAGAGTCAGACATGACTAACACTTTCATTTTGATTCACTAGTTTCAGGTATACAGAAAGGGTTTTATATATATGTGTGTATATATATTCTTTTCCAGATTTTTTTCCATTATAGGTCATTACAAAATATTGAATATAGCTACCTGTGCTATACAGTAGTTCCTTGTTGTTTTTCTATTTTGTATGTAGTGTGTGCATCTGTTAATCCCAAACTCCTAATTTATACCCGCCTCCATTTCTTCTGACTGGGAAAAATTCAAGAAACTTTAAAACATTTTAATTATGACATGAAAACATGTGGGTTCAGAGATGTGCTGAGGTATTGATCTCCATGGTTTATGCTAATTGGTTCATCCCCAGACTCCCATTTTGGGGAGCCACTCATTTTTATCAAATATTACTAAGCATTTCATAACAGCAAGGATCTATGCAAATCCTAGTAAAAGACATAAAGATGTCTTTCTTACATTCTAAGATTTATAATTTAGGGACAAAGAGAAGTCATTAATTGATTAATTAATTAATTCATTTTTCTAGTCATTTGAGAAGCACCTGGTTTCTGGCAGTGTGCCAGATGCTAGAGATAGAAAGAAAATAGATAAAGATGTAGTCTCTGCCCCTAAGGAACTCACAGGCCAGTGGGGAAAATAAACACATGGACAAATAGTAATTGCATCACATGCCATGTG
Organism: Cervus elaphus; assembly: GCF_910594005.1. Classification (NCBI taxonomy): domain Eukaryota; kingdom Metazoa; phylum Chordata; class Mammalia; order Artiodactyla; family Cervidae; genus Cervus; species Cervus elaphus. The sequence goes on along the minus strand of NC_057844.1, from coordinate 11,603,670 downwards.
CCTCTGATATGTATGTAAATAACAGCAACCACAAGAAATAGCATCTGTCAAATAGTTTATGAGAAATGCAGTTAGTCCGTGAACATGACTTGGGAAGGAAGGTGTGATCTCTTCCTAAGTGACCCCATTTTGAGGTCTTTGGAGGAGAAGTACTGGAGCTGGTTCTTTTTTCCTTTTTGGGGCGCTGTGTTGGGTCTTCATTGCCACATGCGGGCTTGCTCTAGTTGTCGCCCGTGGGGGCCACTGTCTAGTTGCCCTGTGCACCTTCTCATTGCGGTAGCATCTCTTGTTGCAGAGCATGCACCCTAGGGCCCACGGGCTTCAGTAGCTGTGGCATGCAGGCCCAGGAATTGTCGCTCATGAACTCTAGAACATGGACTCAGTAACTGTGGCCACAGGTTTAGTGGCCCCGTGGTATATGGGATCTTTCTGGATCAGGGATCGGGCCCAAGACTTCTGCATTGGCAGGTAGATTCTTAATCACTGGGCCACCGGGTTCTCAATGGAATTGCAGCCTTTTAATTGGCAGAGATGAATGGAGACCATCCTCGGAGAAGGCAAGGCCCTATAAACCAGAGCACGGAGATGGACAGGAAGGGAGAGAAGCTACGCAGGGCAAGTCATGCAGAGAGTGGGCGCTGAGGGTTCCTCTTTGGTAGTTAAGATAGGGCGGTTGAAATGTAAGTTAGGGTGAGACTGAGAATGCAAAGATTTGGTTGTTTCCCTTGTTCAGGGGGAAGTGACTGCAGGTTGCAATGAGGGCAGTGACATGATTGAACCAAGGCTTTTGGTGGATTGAATGCCATCCATAATCAGGATGAATTGAAAGAAGAGAAATGCAGAGGAACGAAAATCTATGCAACACCGGGTATGTACCAGGCTCTGTGAAGTTATCACAGTCCTCAGGGATATACCCCTGGGCAGGCACTTTTAATTTCCATTTTTAAGGTTAAGGAAACTGAAGCTTGGCAGAATCTAGCTTTGCTATGATAGAACAACCTGTTGAGATTATTTCATCAAATGTAACTGAACGTTTTTAAATCTTGATGGTGATTAAGAATCAGCGTGGATGACGGCTGGTGGCTCTTGGTTTCTACAGTATGAGACAGCAGTGTGACAAAAGCCTGAAACAGCCATATGGGTGATGGTTGATCTGGGGGTTGGCATCTTCAGACAGCACTTGGGATGTTGAATTTGGTTTTGAAGGACACACGGCGGAAGGGACAGGAATGAATTTGGGCACATTCAGAGGAGAGCAACGAAGCCCAGAAAGTGCCTGGAAATCTTGAGGTGCTGGAGATGCTGCATTCACTCGGAGGAAACAGCCTGACATGGCACACATGACTTCTGGAGTCACACCACTTGTTTGCTGCTCCAGGCAGATAAAGACCCGTGGGCGCTGCAACTGAGTTCTGCAGAAGGAATAACTTTTCTAACAATTATGAAATGGGCTGCTGTGAGAAGTAACGAGCTCCCTAAGATCAGAAGCGTTCAAGTATATGCCTCTTGTGACCCTCTAAACAAAGATGCTGTGATTTTGTGATTTCCTAGTGTCTCGCAGGTGATCTCTTTATACAAGAACATGCACAGTCACATCAAAGAGTTGTGATGATGCCTCTTTCCTTTCCTCAGAGTCTCTTTTCAACCCAATCTAAGCTGGCTTCTGTCCCAACTACCCCATAGAGATGACCTCTGTCAAGTCACTAGTACCTCTCCATCATCATATGGAATCTTCTCTGCCCCTAAACTCTTTAGGAGCATTTGGCAAACACAGTGACAACTCCTACTTTCTGGAAGCAGCTCCTTCTCTAGGTTTCAGTGACCTCACTCTAGCCCAGGAGTTTTCTTTTTATGCAGAAAGGTTCTTCTGAGACCTTCATCTCAGTCTCTTCTGCTAGTTCTTCCTTCTCCCCTCAAGTTCTAAATGTTGGAGTGCCCCAGGGCTCTTCTTAGTATTCCCTTCTCTAACTGTATTAACACTTTGTGGTGGTTTTAAAACTTGTCTGGGGTTTCCTTGACTCTCCTCCCTCTGGAGGTGGGAGTCTATGTCTCCTTCCCCTGAATCTGGGTTGAACTGGTGACTCATTTGTAATGCAGCAGTAAAGATTGTTACTGATGGAGCTCTTGGCCTCCACAGTCAATAGAAATTGACTAGAGGCCGGACAAGAATTTCAGGCAAGACCTTATTAGGGCCCCTGCTACGGCAGCGGGTAATAAGAACAGACAGCAGAGGCCCTTGCTTGCTCACGCCCTGAGCGGGGGCTGTTTGTTCTTTATAAGGAGTGAGGGAGGCTAGGGGTGTGTTCCGGGGTGAGAGTACCCCTGAGGTAGTGTTCTGTGTGGGGGGCACCCGCAGTACCCTGCTTTTGCTCCAGACCCCCTGGTTTTGCTCCAGGCTCTTCAAAAGTGGCAGTTGGGGTTTTTTGGTCTTTTTGTATCTTTTGTCCAAAATTTTCCCTAACTGAACATGAAAGCAGTTATTTTTCATCCCCTACATCTACTTTGTGTTTTGAGACTGATGCTGAAGCTGAAGCTCCAATACTTTGGCTACCTGGTGTGAAGAACCTACTCATTGGAAAAGACCCTGATGCTGGGAAAGATTGAAGGCAGGAGGGGAAGGGGATGACAGAGGATGAGATGGTTAAATAGCATCACTAACACAATGGACCAGAGTTTGAGCAAGCTCTAGGAGATGATGAAGGACAGGGAAACCTGGCGTGCTGCAGTCCACGGGATTGCAAAGAGTCGGAGAAGATTTAGGACAACAACAGCAACCCTCGAGGAGAGGTATGTTCAGGGCAAGCACTGCAGCACTGCAGTAAGGGATCCCAAGCCCCAGCCTGTCTCAAGACGATTCCTAGGACCAGAGGCTAGGTCAAGAAGGTGTGAAGCTTCCACTTGGATCTCCTGGGACACCGGTCTTTGGAGTCCTAAACTGCCAGGACCGAGGAAGTCCCATGGGAAAAATCCCAGTTCTCTAGAGAGATAACAGGCCCCCTGAGGATCCAGGTATTGTGTAGTATGTAGCTGTATTACCTTTGTGGGATTTCCATGTCTCAAGTCCAGGTACCCTGTGGAACTGGATTTAACAATTCAGCAAATTCATAGATTGGATTTAATGGGTTGACCTTTTCCAGCCTTGCCTCACTCACGTTACACCTTCAGCAATCTCAATCTCTATTGATAGAATTACCAGAGATTTTTGATTGCACAACTTCCATGATTAAGTTTATGATAATAACTAAAAGTTATATGGTACTTTTAGGGTTGCAGAGACTGTTTCAAACACTTGAAATGTTTAAACTCATTTAATAAGCATGATATTCCCATCCTACAGATGGACAAAGTGAAGCACAGAGGGGCTGAGTCACCCAAGGTTGCCCAGACAGTAAGTGACAAAGTTGGAATTTACCTCATAGTCTATTTTAAAGTCCTCGCTCTTAACTGGTATACACTCCTCCACTCATAGTGTATAAACAATAGTGCAAAATCCTTCCCTCGCTACTCACTCAACATAGAAATAATCTGGTTGCTAGATTCAAGCAAACTTCACAGTATTTTTCCCAATGTTTGTGGAACTTGCGGTCTCTTGATGTGTTTATTACCTTCATGAACTGCATTTCTACCACTTTAGGGACTGTGTTTCGATTATCTGAGGCTGAGAGAGGAGAAATGTTGGAATGCAAGAAGAAACATTCTCTGAAGTGCTCTTGCCAAGCCATTGTTTTGCCCAAGGAACAGATCTTGTCTCGAAGTATCTCTCAGGTCTGCCCTGGTCTGTAGTCATGGGAGGGCTTTGAGAAGTTGTTCTGGCTTTTTGGCAGGAAAAGAGCTACTGTTAGTTTAGATGTGAGCTAAAAATATTCCCTTGCCCCAAAGATGTTGTTGACTCAATGATGCTTCCTGTGTTATACATGGAGCACCCCCCTTGGCTGTCTCAGTGCAGGCCCTTACTGTCTAACGGCTTCGTTCTCCGTCTGTGAGGAGCTATACCCATCTCTTTGATTCCCCTGGCCCATCTTGCCCCCACTGCAAACATCTCTCCGCACACATGTTGAGATTTAGCCTGTCGTTTTCCAGCAAGGAAATTCCTCCAGCCCCGAGGATGATGATCAAATGGCAGACAACAGGGACAGCGCCTGTAGCCAAGACTTGAGATAAATATCACCCAGCTTCCTGTTCCTTCCCTTCTGAGAAGGAAGAGCAAGATCTGGAAATCCAGGAGGAAAAAAAGGGGCCAAATGGAGATGATGTATTGAAAATCATTCAGGGTGCCGCGGGGAGGACCGTCGCCAATGCTGCTTCTGCAGGGCACCGGCCTCTCCCGCCAGCTGCACAGAGGACTGAGCCCTGACCACCACTGCGTTTGGTCCACGACGTTCCTACGTAGGACGTGTGCTGGGTTTTTGTTTTTGCTGCTGTTATTGTTGAAGCTGAACTCACCTGAACAAATAGCAGATGTTGATGAATATTAATTTGTGCTCAGATGAATGCTTCAAAGTGTCAATTTAATTTCTGTTTTACTATTCAGCTCCTGATTGTAATGAGCTACTTGAGGATGTGGAGTCGCGCACACACCTGGCTTGGGGATGGGGCTGCAGTCTCCAGGGAGCGGAGCCTGGGTCCTCGGGCTTTTATCTCTGTCACAGGACGTGCCGGTGAGCCCAGATGGCCCCTGAAAGCCACCCAGCTGTGCGCTGGCCTAGTGGAGAGCTGGCTCCCCCCATGGAGAGGAAGGCACATACACGTCAAACAGCCTTCGGGGGCGACCAGGAGCTGAGCCAGAGCCCATGCTGGGGTTCCAGGGTCTGAGCGGGACGGCTGCGGAGAGAGCCCTTCACAGTCTCCTTTTACCCTGCCTCAGTCCATGTCTGTTGCTGAATGTTCAGATGCCTAAGAATCTTCATTCTAATTTGTATCCTCACAGGTCCGCACAGGGCGGGGAGGTGAGCCTGCCTTTGGAGCCGGCCTTACATGGATGTGTGCAAAGTTGCTCCAGTCCTGTCTGATTCTGATTGACCCCGTGGACTGCAGCTTGCCAGGCTCCTCTGTCCGTGGGGAGTCGGGCGTATCAGGGTATGAATCCCAGCCATGGATCTCACCAGCTTTGGTGTATTTCTTGACCTTTCAGAGCCTCTGCTCCCCGCTTGTAAACAGTGCCATTGAGAAGATTAAACAAGGGCCCAGTTTCCATGCTTAGCAAGGACCTGGCACAAAGCCCCACATGATAGATGAAGCCCCCCTTCCCTTTCCTTCAGATGAATAAAGCCATTATTGAATAATGTAAAAATTAAGCTTGAGTTTAATTACTGAGTTTTCAAATACCTCTCTGTCATAAATGCTTCTCTGTGTTTCCTGATTTCCTAGTTCTCTGTTGCCTTATTAGTAATCTGGTAAGGAAACGTGACCGATGTTTCTATTTTGAGTTTTCTGCCAGAGTAACGTGAATGCGATGACTTTTTTTTTAAAGGACACAAATGACACCCTATTCTATATATTGTCTTGTTCCTCAGTAGAATGGAATTGTCCCTCATGGAAAATCACTTCCGAAAAATAAGAAAATAAAATAACAAAAAAGAAAAAAGAAAGAAAATAACCTTCTGCAGCCCATCCTCTGCCCGCCTGGGGCCTACTTTACCGTTTCCCCTTCTTGCTCCTCCCAGCTTGCCCGTGGTCACCCCTCAAATACTCGGGGCATTGGCACTTCACTGAGCAGAGTCAGGAGACTCCCGAGCAGGGCCCACATACAGGGCTGCAAAGCCCAGCTGTCCTCTGGCTGAAACTTGACAGTGAGTGAGACTCTGCACACTCTGTGAGTCTCCACCTCCCTCCTGATCTCTTTCTCTTAGATGTTATGTTTCCTAGGACTGCATATATGCAAGTACATCATGCAAAATGCCAGGCTGAATGACTCACTAGCTGGAATCAAGATGGCTGGGAGAAATAGCAACAACCTCGTATATGCAGATGATACCACTAAGATGGCAGAAAGTGAAGAGGAACTAAAGAGCCTCTTGATGAGGTTGAAAGAGGAGAGTGAAAAAGCTGGCTTAAAGTTCAACGTTCAGAAAACGAAGATCATCGTATCCAGTCCCATCACTTCATGGCAAATAGAGGGGGGGAGTGGAAACAGTGACAGATTTTATTTTCTTGGGCTCCAAAATCACTGCAGATGGTGACTGCAGCCATGAAATTAAAAGACATTTGCTCCTTGGCAGAAAAGCTTTGACAAACCTAGGCAGCATATTAAAAGGCAGGGACATGGCTTTGCTCACTAGGGTCCATATAGTCAAAGCTATGGTTTCTCCACAGTTATGTATGGATGTGAGAGTTGGACCATAAAAAAGGCTGAACACTGAAGAATTGATGGTTTCAAACTGTGGTGCTGGAGAAAACTCTTGAGAGTCCCTTGGACTGCAAGGAGATCAAACCAATCAATCTTAAAGGAAATCAACTCTGAACATTCATTGGAAAGACTGATGCTGAAGCTGAAATACTTTGGCCACCTGATGCCAAGAGCTGACTCATTGGAAAAGACCCTGATGCTGGGAAAGATTGAAGGCAAGAGGAGAAGGGGGTGACAGAAGATGAGATGGTTGGATGGCATCATCGACTCAATGGACATGAGTTTGAGCAGACTCCGTGAGATGGTGAAGGACAGGGAAGCCCGGCGTGCTGCAGTTCACAGGGTCACAGAAAGTTGGATATGACTTAGCCACAGAACAACAACAGGACTGCATAACGAGTACCTAAAACTGGTTGGCTTATAATATCAGAAATCTATTGTTTCACCGTTCTAGAAGCCAGATGCCCAAAACCCAGGTGTTGGGAGGGTCATGCTCCCCTCAAGTCTGTAGAAGAGACTGCACCCCTAGCTTGTGGTGGTGACCATCCGTTCTTGGGGTCCCGTGTCTTCTGGCAGCAGAGCTCCAATCTCTACGTCTGTCTTCACATGGCCTGCTCCCTGTATCTTCACATTGTCTTCTTTCTGTGCATGTCTGTGTCCCGATTTCCCCTTTTTACAAGGATATCAGTCATACTGGAGTAGATCCCACCTTTGTGATCTCATCTTAAATTGTTAAATCTATAAAGACCTCATTTCCAAATAAGGTCACCTTCTGAGGTACTTATCTCTTTGGGGGAGGGGTACATAATTCAATCCATGACACAGGTAAATTTCCTCTCCTTTTTTCCTTCTTGGGGCTCTAGTGAATCCTTTGGATTTTGTCGGGAGCCGGCAAGAGAAACCCTGCCCGTGATAAGGTCTGGGTTCAAGGAGCTGGCACGCAAAGGCGTCCGGACCTCCGGGGGTTTCTCGAGACCGCCCCACCATCCACTCCCAGGCCTTCCTCCTCTCATCTTCTGATGCTTGGCGTTCTTCTATGTTCCCTAGAAACTAGTCTGATTCTTACCTAAAATCCCTCCTTGAAACCTTTGCATGGCAGCAACACAGTCCCTGGGGGCACATGGGTCCCAATAAACAGGCCTATCTATCCCATAAGCAAAAGTAGATAGAGTCCATTACGAGATTGAGAAGATTCCTTAGGGTGTGATCAGGAGGGAATTCATGAGACCTCTGACCCTTAGGATTACATACCAGAGCTAAGTCCACCCGGGGCTGAGCTTCCCAAGATAAGGTTTGTAGATGGCTTTTCACAGTTGACTAGCTGCTGCCATTTAATTGTTTAAAAGTTATGTGTAGGTATTGACTGTTCTGGAAAGTTATTTATGATGTAACCCATGATTATGCACCTGGTACAATCTTATCATTCCCCCCTCCTTAAACCTCTTTAAAGGATTATTGGTTTTAGGGTATATAAGCACTAATGTAAAAAAATAAAGTAGTCTTGATCCTACACTCAACCAAGACTCGCTTTCTTTTCTTCGCTGACGCTGCTCATCTGAAGGGACACTGCCGGGGCTGGATCCTGGTAGGATTTTACCTCCATTTCTACCAAAACCACAAAGCCCTTCACAATCTGGCCTTATATGCCCAGACTGGAACTTTTTTTTAAAACTGAAGTATAGTTGCTTTATAATGTTAGTTTCAGGCGTACGGCAAAGTGATTTTATTATGTGTGTGTGTGTATATTCTTTTTCAGACTTTTTTCCATTATAGAATATTATAAGCTATTGAGTATAGTTACCTGTGTTAAACAGTAGTTTCTTATTGTTTATTTTATAGATATACGTATATATATATATATAGTAGTGTGTATCTGTTAATCCCAAACTTCTAGTTTGTTCTTCTCTTGGAACTTTTATATCTATCATCTTATTGGATTTTCAAACATCCCAGAAAGGTTGGTACCTTTATTTTTGTTTTACACAAAAGAAAATGAAAACCCAAGTGAATTAAGACTCTCTCAGTGTGAAAGCTCAGTGTTTGAGTGGAGGCCTTCTGACTTTGAGTCTGTTGCATCAGGTCAAAACTGTATTGACTCAGGGACAGCATTTACTTTCTATTCCACTGTGTATCTCTACCCTTGACTCTAAGAAACACCGTGCCCTTGATCTCTCCTCTCCCTCACACTCTCTGTCATCCTCTGTGCTTGTCTGTTTCAGCGACTTTGGCCCCTGTGCTCACAGTCAGACTCAGACCAGCAATATGTGTTCTTTCTGGCTACTCTATTTCGTCCTGTCCTATTTCCTTTTAAGGATTCCTCTCTTCCCTGCCCTTCTCCTTTCTCTCTCACTCTGTTGTCTTAATTCTTTAAGCCCTGCAGCATCCTGACACCTGGTGTCATTCATCCACACCTAAATTTAGCTGGCAGTCTCAACACTTTATGTTTATACATTTTGGACATCAACACAGTTCCTTACCGCTTCTTCTTGACATGTCTCTGTCTCTTTCAAAGCAACACTCAGCTTCTGATGTGTTTTAAACAGCCTTGAGACATCACTACATGCTGGAACACAGCCCAGCTCCCCACCTCTGCTGCTTCTTCCAAACACAACACTGGTCCCCTGAGGGACACTGTGTGTTCTTTCCCCAGATGGAGAGGTGGCCTCCTGCTAATGTTATTGTTTGGTGCTTTTTCAACAAAACTTGAGGAGTGTAGATGTCTGATTGCTCTCCTAACGAGCTTGGTGCCCTCCCCTGGAGAGCTACTTGAAGTCTATGAAAGAGTACCAGCCTCATAGGTCTGCCTATTAGGATGGCTACTCGACCTACACTAAGAAAATATGATCTGGCCATTAAAAAAAAAAAAAAAAAACAACCTCCAGAAAAGGAGAGGGAGTTACTCCCTTGATAAAATTAAAAACTACCCTCAGTTTCAGAACTCATTTTCCTCCATCTGTATTACACTGGCCCATGTCCTGAGTGGCCTAATTTTATTTATAACTTTTTAGGTACTATTTATATGCTGGAAAATGTCAACTCTAGTTCCCTCATCTTGGTGCCTTCCCCAAGCTCCAGATCTCTATTTTTAGTGATCTGCCATCCACCTGGATGTCCTGGTAGCACCTCACCCTGAAATGTCCCCTATCCTGGCTAAGTGTCCCCTTCCTCGTGTGGTCTGTATTTCATGTCAACTGGTGCTATATCCTCTGCTTCCCAAGCCATGCCTCCTCATCCTAGTTCTGTACTCATCAGTATATCTCAGTATATCTGTCTTCTGTGGATCCTTGTCCTCAACATTTCTCACTAAACTGGAGCCTCTTAGCCTGTCTTTTCCTTCAATCTCTCTTCATCTCAATCCAAACAGACTCCTTTTGAAACAGTAAAGTTGACCATGGGGCTGTCTTGTTTTGAAATTACTGCTGACTTCTCACTGCTTAGGATATATCTCTAAATCCCGTACGTTGATGATTCTCCAGACTTTCACAAATCTGGCTGTGACCCACTTTTCATCTGTTGAGCTCTGTCTCTCAACCGTCTCCTCACCCCAAGCACCCCAGACTTCTGCTTGATGGGGCTTCCCACTGTGTCTTGGGGACAACATAATCTCTCATGCCTCGGTACTTTCGCATGTGCTATTTCCCCCAGCTTGGGATACTCTTTCACCCCTTCTTTACCTGAGAAATTCCTTCTCACCTTAGTGAGTGAGCAAGTGAAAGTCTGTCAGTTGTGTTTGACTCTTTGCAACCTCATGGACTATAGCCTGCCAGGCTCCTTTGTCCATGGGATTCTCCAAGCAAAAGAGTAATTTCCCAGGTGGAGTTGGTGGTAATCTCCCCCATATACCTTGTATGTGGTTGTATAATACCACTCTAAGCTTTTTAATGGACTTCCTTGGTGGTTCAGTGGTAAAGAACCTTCTTGTCAATGCAGGAGACCTTGGTTCCATCCCTGGGTCAGGAAGATCTCCTGGAAAAAGAAATGGCAACCAACTCTAGTATTGTTCCCTGGGAAATACCATGGACAGAGGGGCCTTGTGGGGTACAGTCCATGGGGTCACAAAAGAGTCGGCCATGACTGAGAGACTAAACAACAACAACAACAAAGCTTAACAACAATCTGTGTCTTCTCACTTGTCTTCTCCATCAGATTGTGAACTCCCCAGCATGTGAGGGCAACGTTTGGCATTCTACGGGAAAGCCACAAGTGTCTTTGAATGATGGAAAGCTTCTTAACATCTGACTCAACTCTATGTCTTCTGATCTCTTTCCCTTCTCTCTTACTTTCCCTTTCTCCATACAGAAGGAGCTGATGGATTATCAAAATCACATTTTAAGAGATTTCATAAATAAATATGGGGCTTCCCAGATGACGCAAGCGGTAAAGAATCCAGCTGCCAGTGCAGGAGATGAAATTGACACAGGTTCAATCCCTGAGTCAGGAAGATTCCCCGGAGGAGGAAATGGCAACCCACTCCAGTATTCTTGCCTGGGAAATCCCATGGACAGAGAAGCCTGCTGGGCTACAGTCCACGGGGTCGCAAGAGAGTCAGACACGACTGAGCACTTGACAGCAGCAGCAGCATAAATAAATATATAGATAAACAAATAAGCTTTGGTTTAAAAAAAAAAAAAGTGGCACTGGGATAAAGTTACAGATGTGGTTAGTACATCATCTGCCTCCCTGGGGCAGTACAGGCATCAGAGCATGGTTACAGGACTTGTTTTGCGCTTACCAGCAGCCTGAACGAGAACTACAAGATTAGCTTACGCACTTATAAGCATCCATATAGTAAAATCTTGCTTTGTAGAACAATAACTCTAAGTCTTGAGACCCAAGGTAAATTTCTCATAAAGGCAGCATGTAACTAGGGAATCCCTCTGTTCTCCCTTCTGATAAACTGTCAGCACGTGGCAGGATGATTCCTGGCTGAGCTGAAGGAGCAGAGTGCAACCCTTGCCCAGGGTCTACATTAGTGAGCTTTCATTAGGAAAATATGAGCCTGTTTCCTCTTGGTCTGTGTCTGAGCAACAGCGAAAGGCAAAGGCGAGGGAGGGGCAATATCCCCGTCCTGGGACTAAGAGCTCTGCCGCTTTCACTCACTCATTCATTCGTGCATTCATTCATGAGGCAGCAAGTCTTAATTGAATGCCTAATTCTATAAGGCCTTATGGGAGATTCACCCTCCATCTCCTGCTGGGCAGCCTCTCCCATCTGAAGTCTGGCTGGATGGTATATTGTGTATCAGCTCTTTCAATCAGAGGCCAGAGGCTACATCTGCCTAAATTGCTTTATATGGGATTCGATGCTCGAGCTGGAGGTTTCTGGGTGGCAGCTAATGGTTGTCATAGGGAGGAATAAAAAGGGCTCTTGGATGTGCTTCTTTTTAAGCGTCCAGGGAACATTTTCTGGCTCTGGAAAGATGGGTTTCGCAGAGTAATTTTAGCCATTATCGACTGAGAATAAAAGCTACTTTAGGAAATTAAATTAGCCAGTCTTCCCTACCAGATTCATTTTTCCTCCTTTCACATGGTGGAAGCCATCTCTATTTAGTGTGCCATGAAACCTCTCCTACCTCATCGTTCAAATCATTTAGTAAAATAAAAGGCTTTAAAAACGAGGATGCAAATATAAACACGAGTGCAATTAAGATCTCAACTCCATTACATTAATATAACTACTTTGCGTGGAGTTTATTACGATGCACATCAGGGTTTTAATGTTTTCTCCAGTTTAGTGCCATCCTTAGTTAGAAGGAAACATCATGCTATATAGGAAACAATTGCTTCTTGGGTTGGAAAAGAGTTTGAATAGGATTCCATTGTGATTAATTAAGCTCACACATGATAACGTAGAAAGAACCAAACAGTTGTTCTTCAAGTTGACAGCGTAGTTGGTGAACAAAAAAGATTTATAACACTAAATTTAAATTTTCCTGATGTAATAATATATTATGGAAGTTACTCATCTTTTTTTTCTTTTTGCTGGAAACGTGGTGAGCCTTTATATTTTGTTTTGTTTTTGTTTTCTCCATGCAGAAAAACAGAGGCACACACAAGAATGAAGGAAATGGGAGAAAAGAAGGCTTAATGAGCAAGACAAGCCTTTATTTTCTCTCCATTACCCTCAAATTGTTTCCCACAAACATTTTATCTGACAATTCTTCTTTAGAGTCAGCTCTAAATGTGTGCTACCTTCGTGAAGAAGGGCTAGATGTCTTTATCCTTGGATAACCAACAGCCCCCTTCCTGGAAATCATTCTCCAAACTGAAAGGCATCTCCCCTCTCCTTTCAGCACATATGCTGACCTAACCCAGGCTCTCCTCCGTTCAGCACCTCTTTCAGGAAATAACCATTGTCAGCCCTTAGCATATGAGGCAAACTGCATCAGTGACAATAGAAACCTGTAATTAACATGTCTGCGAAGAGAATACAGTAAGTTCCCTACATATGAACCTTCAAGTTGTGAACTTTCAAAGATGGGCATGTGCGTTCCATCAACGTGAGTCATGAGTGAAATTGCAGTCTGCCCTCCATCTCCTATTGCTGATGATCCTTCAACTCTACCATCTCCCACTTCCTCTCCCTCCTCTGGTCAGATCAGTAGCTCTTCTTGTCTGTTCACTCGATGCCAACTCCTATGAGCCAGCTGTTGTACTGTATTACTGCACTTCTCAAGGTATTGTACTGTGAGACTAAAATGTTTTAAAAAATATTGTGCTTGTTTTCATGTAGTATTTGTGTGAAAAGGATTATAAATAGGACAGGACTTCCCTGATGGCTCAGATTGTAAAGACTCTGTCTGCAGTGCCAGATACCCAGGTTCGATCCCTGGATTGGGAAGATCCCCTGCAGAAAGGAATGGCTACCCACTCCAGTATTCTTGCCTGGAGAATTCCCTGGACAGAGGAGCCTGGTGGGCTACAGTCCAGGGGGTCACAAAGTGGACACAATTGAGGGATTATGTAGCCATATTTTTACTATGTAGCCAATTGTGTTAGTTGGTACCGAGGCTAACTTTGGTGGACTTGTGAACAAATTGCACTTAGTATGGAACTCATTTGTATGTAAGGGGCTTACTGTAATCAGTTCTGCTTTGAAAAACGTTGTTCCCACCAGGCGACATCTGTATTTTGTCTTTGCCTTGTCTTTCCATCTCCTCATATCTTTCTTTGCATCTGTGTCTCTCTGTGTCTGTCCATCCCCACTCAGTCAGTCTGTCCAGTTTGTCTCCCTCATACCCATTCATTTTGGCCTCCTTCTCTCCCAGCTCTCTCTCCTCTCCCCCTTCTCTCCTCTAAAATTCTGAGTCTCTGGGTTGCAATCAAGATCCTTGAAACCAAATCAGGAGTGATGGCGCATGTCTCTGGGAAGTGTCTTCTGTTAACTGGCCAGACTCAGGAACAGCAATGAATGAGTAACGACAGCTCCCCAGGGTCAGCCAGGGCCACTCCGAGCAGCACATTCGAAGGCTTTCCGTGGTTGAGAAAGGCACTGATTTCTCGTCTGCTGGGAAGGTGCTTCCCAGGCTGCAGCCAGATCCACAGGACACTCACAGATTCCCCTCTGGGCACCTCCCTGTGTCCAGGCTGTGCTGGGGAGCCCGCAGTGACCCCCACCAGCCGACCCTGCTGGAGAGGAGTCTAAGCTGGATGTGGACACACCTTGAACCTTCCCGTGTCTTCAGCAGGCGCCGAGGGAATGTTTCCCCTTTCACCCCTCCTCCACTTGGGAAAAGGGGCTTCCCTGATGGCTCAGATGGTAAAGAATCCACCTGCAATGCAGCAGACCTGGGCTCGATCCCTGGGTCAGGAAGATTCCCTGGAGGAGGGCACAGCAACCCACTCCAGTATTCTTGCCCGGAGAATTCCATGGACTGAGAAGCCTGGTGGGCTTCCACTGGGTTGCAAAGAGTCGGACACGACTGAATGACTAACACACACACACACACATATTTGGGAAAAAAGCTGACTTCTCACAGGAGACTGGAAGCTTTTATGAAGGAGTCTAATGGACTAAGACACAGTCATCACCCTCGTTTGCTCAAGATGTGTCGGCTTGAGAAGCAGAATTACTAAATCATTCCACAAATCCAAAGAGATGAAACATGATGGAAACCTTGATCTGGCAACCTTGATGTTCTCTTTCTGCGCTTATGATAACGTCCAGAACAGACGAATAGCAAACACCCCTGGACCAACTACCTCCCCGGGATTTCTGATTCTTTCTCCCTCTGCAACCTCCCAGACCTTGTTTTCAAGACAGTTAAGATGATTGATTTTTTAAAAAAAATAAAACCTAGACCCATGTTTCAGCTTTCTCCCTGGATGAAGAATAGAGAAAAGGAGTTAAAAATACTTTCAAAGTCAAACTATTTGTAGATTTATAATTTCTTTAAGAATTTATTACTTTTATTGCTTTTTATTGCTTCACAGCCCTTAGTGCCACATGTAAAATTAGAAAAAAAAAATTGGGATATCTCAGATTAGTTCAGTTAAAAATGTATTTATTAACTATTATGTATCTCGTAATGGAATCCGAGGATGAGTGGGACATAATTCTTGTTTTCATAAAGCTTACTGTCTTCATGGACCTCTCAGGGATTCTGTAAGGAAAGTGATGAATAAATATCACTCTCTTCCCTTCTAATTACAGGTATTCCAACTCTCACTTTCATCGCGATGTAAGGACTTTCTAAGCAGGATTCTACATCCTAATGTAAGGTAAACTCACATTAGGATCCTTCCTTAGCTTAGATTATTCAAATTTTTCCTACTTCTTTTGGGATCTCCTAGGTAGAGGAAGCAAGGATAGCAAGGAGATCAAACCATTCAATCGTAAAGGAAATCCACCCTGAATATTCATTGGAAGGACTGATGCTGAAGCTGAAGCTTCAATACTTTGGCCACCTGATGCGAAGAGTCAACTCATTGGAAAAGACCCTGATGCTGGGAAAGATTGAAGTCAGGAGGAAAAGGGGACCACAGAGGATGAGAAGGCTGGATGACATCACCAACTCAGTGGACACAAGTTTGAGCAAGTTCTGGGAGATAGTGAAGGACAGGGGAGCCTGGCATGCTGCCGTCCATGAGGTTGCAGAGTCAGACTCAACTGAGCGACTGAATAATAACAACGTAGAGCAATTACATTTCTGTGCTTTTGCATGCCTTTGTGTATGCTTTTACCTCCAAAATGAGCATGCAATGTTTGTTGAGTAAATGAGTGGGGGTCTGGGTTGTTTTTCAATTATTGTTATCAACTGTCTTTTACTTTGGGTTCTAGGAGCTCTCCCAGAGGGGAAAGGCCATGTCTCTTTCCTCCCTGTGTTCCCAAATAACACATGCTCTCAAAAACTCTTTGAGTTACATTCAATTTCATGCTCTCTTTCTGTCTCTATTTTTTTTTTTTTTTGGTAAGAAGGGAAGTTTGTTCTCTTTGTGTTGGTTTCAGACATACTAGACGTAAGGTTGTGATGAGGCCTTATAAACTGTGGATCCCAGTGGAACTGAATGGCTTAGAAAGGAAGTGATTTGGAGGGTGGGAAGTGGCAGCTGTCACACAGCCATGAACAAATGTGACAGCATGTGTCTGGCCTGGGCGTTCTGCTCTGAAGCATCTCTACAGAGGTCAACATTTAGCATCAATTGAATAAGCAATTTCTTTTCTTCTCTGGCCAGTGAAATGAAGGTGTTGGCTTTCCTTAAACCTTCAGAGAGGCCCCTCACCTGACCGCCAGGACCCACCCATCCACAGCAGCTGCTTGTTCCTTGGCTCCATGAGGCCCCTTCAGACCTCCCCTCCCTTCTGTCTGCCCGGAATCTCCCTACACGGTCCTCTTGGCCCACACCCCTTCAGCTTCTCACTGCTTCAATGTTCTCTTCTTACCTTAGATGTGGTAGCCTGGTTTTGGAATAACCTGCTTTTTGCCTGACTTAAGAATTTTTAGGATACCACACCGTTGAACAACCCCTACATTTTGTTCCCTAACAGTGACCCAGAGGCATGTCACTGCCTCACACCTCTGATCCCTCGACCCTTGACTTTGTGCCATATCCACAGAGGAAGGTGTTATTTCCCTAGGACGGTTTGTGATTCAGACAGGTTCCAACTTTGGAGTGATGGTGGGGGGCTGGGCGTGGACCTATGATAAGCATCTGTCTTTCTCGTCGAGGGGACACCCCCCTGGCCCTACCCTCACCCAGTTGCACTGGGGTAAGAAGTTTATGGGTTCCATTTGCGTCCCCCTGTTAAGGAGAGCCAGAAAGTTCATGCTGACTCCTCAAAGAAGCTGAGGAATGCCATAAAGAATGTTCTTGGGATAAGAAAGAAACTAATGAGATCGCTAGCCTCATTAGAAAAAATTCAGCACAGGAGAAAACTAAACAGATGCATCTGACACCGGACTTAAAGTTGTCTCTTCACCCCCAGACCATCAGTTCAAAGAAAGGATAGCCTTAAGGGAAGAGATAATGAAGACCAAGGTTCTCTGGGCCTGGCTCTGCAATGCCTTTTCATTTTTGCAGGCTTTAGGCTTTGAGAAGCCATCTGTGATTTCTGAAGGCGGGGTTATGTGTCTGCACTAAATGCCCTTCTAATACAGTGCCCCATCCTTCCTGCCAGCTCGGTGCCCACTGCGAGGTCCACGTCTGTGAGGTGGCGGAGCATGGAGTGCAGGGCTCACAGAGACTCTCCGGGAACTCAGAAAGGGCTTGCAGGGTGAGTAGAGCCGGCAGTCCTTTTCTAGAGTGGGTAGTCCATTCTGCAAAAAAGAAAAGGAAAAAAAAAACCTTGCTGAGCTTCCCTGGTGGCCCAGGGGTAAAGACTCCTCCTGCCGATGCAGGGGACCCGGGTTCCATCCCTGGTCCGGGAAGATCCCACAGGCCAAGGAGCAGCTGAGCCGGTGAGCTCCCACTGCTGTCTCTGCTCTGGAGTCCGCCTGCTGCACCTGCCGAGGCCCCCGTGCCGCAAATACGGGAACCTGCACAGCCTGGAGCCCGAGCTCTGCAACGAGGGGGCCGCCACGCCGGGAGCCTGTGCGCCCCAGCTGGGGGGCAGCCTCCACTAGCCGCCCGCAGAGACAGCCCTTGCGCAGCAGTGAGGCCGCAGCGCAGCCAGGCGACCCTCGCCTCTTTCAAGGGCTCCCACCGGACTCCCACCCAGAATGTGGCGGCGAGTGTGGACTCTAGGACTTCATCTTCTTCTCCCGAAGTCTTCGGTACACTCTGTGAATGAGCACGGTGCCTTCTTCTTGTGGATTTATAAGGACTGCCTTTCTCAGCCCCTGGCAAGCTCTTCAGAAAGGGTCAGTTTCCTTCTTATTACTGGCAAACAACCCTAGAAGGAGTGGCATTTTACCTTTTTCAACTGGAATTAGATAACAGCCTGCAGAAATGTGTGATAAAGCTGGTGGAAGCGGGAGAGAATGCAGAGGGAATTAACAGAGTTAATATTTGAAAGGCACGCTGCACTGTGTAAGTGTTCGTTCAATAAATAAAGTATTACTGCTGTTCTTATTGTTGTCAGACACTAAGGCATCACACAGACCTGAATGTTACTTCCTAAACCACTGAATTTCTGATATCGAAAAGAAAAAAAAACACCCCTTTCGATTTTTGGAAGCCCCCAAAATAAAATATGGAAGCGCTCTTGGCTAGAGGCTTATTCTATTTAACACCTTTCAATAGGGCAACATCTGGATGTTATCATGGCTTGGCAAGAAGAGATGTCGAAATTACAAATTCTGGAAACGCTGTGCATTAGGCACTCTTGTCTTTGCCTGTAATTGCCTTAAAGATATAAAAGAGCCTGATTGTAATAACTCCCCTAGTGTAACTATTCTTCATTTCTATTCTGCAAGAGAAGATAGCAGGAAGTGGTATCACTCTAAGGATATGAGTAAGGAGAGAGGGGAGCTAATCCTTCAATATGTGTGCCTCGCATCTCAAGTAAGTACCGAACAAAAGTTTGAAAGGATTACTGGTGAACATATATATATATATATATGTTCCTTAACCTATTAACTGGAATAATCATTGCACTAAGATAAGAAACCCTTAAGACTTCCAAGGTGGGTGGCCCCAGGTCAGGAAGCATTTATTATTTATTTCCTCAAGTCCTGCTCCCCAGTGATAGGGATGGAAATGTGGCAGAGTGGGTCTGCCCTTGCCAAGCAAGTGAGATGCTTGTTTCATTTTTAATCTGGATCCTTTGCCCTGACAGATAAATCTGAAGAGTGCTGCTAAGGATGGGGTGAACTGGGCTCCCGGTGACGGCTGTGGGAAAGGGTGACAGATACAGCAGCCTGGGGCTACAGTCACCATCATGTGACTTCAGGCCTTTTAGCATGAAGCAGGTAGAACCAGCCATCTCTCTGACTTCAGCTAGGAGAAAGCTAGACCCAAGCACGTGCTGAATTCTTTTGGTGGACTTTGTCACTGCAGGGAATGTGTTGAAGGCCTTTGGGCTGAACTGGGATGATGGGGAAAACTGAATACCATTCTGTCTGGCTGAGTTTGTTTTATCCGTGGGTACTGTGAAGCTTGGGCTTCCCTGGTGTCTGAGTGGTAAAGAATCCACCTGCCAATGCAGGAGACTCAGGCTCGATCCCTGGGTCAGGAAGATGCCCTGAAGAAGGAAATTCCAACCCATTCCAGGATTCTTGCCTGGGAAATCCCATGAACAGAGAAATCCCATGGACAGAGAAGCCTGGTGGGCTCTATAGTTCATATAGTTGCAAAGAGTCAGACATGACCTAGTGGGTAAACAACAACCGTGAAGCTTGGGGGAGTGGGCAGCGAAGTGACTGCTTCTGTGCTGTGACCCAACAGCTCTGGCTGGAAGTGGGATGCAATAAGTAAAGGCAGGCAGGGTGTCTCTGAGTAACTCCTGGGGTATGCGTGTTCAGTTGTTGCAGTGGTGTCCGACTCTGTGATCCCACCAACTGTAGCCTGCCAGGTTCCTCTGTCCATGGGATTTTCCAGGCAAGAATACTGGAGTGGGGTGCCATTTCCTCCTCCATGGGTTCTTCAGGAACCAGGCATCAAACCCACGTCTCCTATGTCTCCTGAATTGCGGGCGGATTCTTTACCGGGTAAGTCATCAGGGAAGCCTTGGTAACTGGTCTCGGTGGTGAAAAAAAGGGTGGATGGAAGAGGGGAGCATCTGGGAGCTGGAGTGGATGGGGTGGCGGGTGATACAAGAGGAGACTGGGAGAAGGATGCACAGACCTTTTCCTGGAATGTAGTTGAGATAGTGGGGACCCAGGAGGCGGGTATTAGAGTGGTACTGACGCAGCAGGGACTCCCCTGGTGGCTCAGACAGTAAGGCGTCTGCCTACAATGCGGGAGACCTGGGTTCAGTCCCTGGGTCGGGAAGCTCTCCTGGAGAAGGAAATGGCAACCCACTTCAGTATTCTTGCCTGGAAAATCCCATGGACGGAGAAGCCTGGTGGGCTACAGTCCATGGGGTCGCAAAGAGCCAGATACAACTGAGCGACTTCACTGATGCAGCAGAGTGGGCAGGACTTCATTGTGGACAAGATGGAGGCACAGGAGAGAAAGCATGAGGGATGGCCCTGGGTTTATGGGCTTCATATCTGGGAGAAAGAACAGATTTGAGTTTGATGAGAAGATAATGAATTCTGTTTGGACATGTCAGCTATGGTACCTGTGGAATATCCTGACAAGATTCAAAATTTCCTGCCAAAAAGCACTATGGATTCGCATGTGTAGTGGGCTATAATTATTTATTAGGGGCTTCCCTTGTGGTTCAGCTGGTAAAGAATCCGGCTGCAATGCAGGAGACCTGGGTTTAATCCCTGGGTTGGGAAGATCCCCTGGAGAAGGGAAAGGCTACCCACTCCAGTATTCTGGCCTGGAGAATTCCATGGACTGTATCATTCACAGGATCACGAAGAGCCAGGCATGACTGAGATTTCCACAACTGCTACAAAATTCACTTGAGGGGGAAAAAGGAATGATAAATACATTTCCACCTTAGGAAGAATTTAAGTAAAATGCTCTTTCAGGAAAAAAAAAAAAAAACCAAAACTTTCTTCAAATTCATAAAAATCATACAAATTTCAATTAAAGCTTGGAGCTATATTATTTTTTCTTCAATACACCCTAAAGCTTTAATTTAGACTATAGATCAGCATGACAGTCCAGTGTGTGTGTGTGTGTGTGTGTGTGTCTGTGTGTGTTTATTTCTGTATGTTTTTATTGTTTTGTACAGGAAGAAACTTTTTTTATATGTATGTCACTCCCAAATGGGATTCCCTGATGGTTCAGCAGGTGAAGATTTCCACTTGCAATGCAGGAGACACAGGAGATGCAGATTCGATCCCTGGGTCAGGAAGATTCCCTGGAGGAGGAAATGGCAACTCACTCCAGTATTTCCCTGGAAAATCCCACGGACAGAGGAAAGGGTCACAAAGAGTTGGACACAACTGAGTGACTAAGCATGCACACACAACAGTGAGCAATTCCCAAATGAGTGAGATTTCTGTATTAAGCATCCTAAGAAACACACTATTGTACTGTGGTAACCATTTATTGCAAGTCAAAAGCTGGTTAAAAACCTTGTATAAACTCAAAGAAAGGAGGTGGGCTTAATGGAGTGAAAAGACAAAAAAAAAAAAAAAAAATTATAATCCTTCCCTAGCATTTATTTCTTGTGCCAAACACTGGCACTTAGTCATATTTTGTATTTTGTGTCTATTTTCTGTACATAAGTCTTGCTTCCTCTTGTGTGCTAAGTTCTGAGAGGGCAGGAAAGATTCCACGTGTTATTTATTCTTCACATTCTTATTAATAACTGTAATAACAGGTTCTCAAGAAAGACTTCATTTGTTCTGTTGTTTATTAGGCATCACTCTGACCCTACACAGGTCAAATGATCCTTGGAAATGATATGAAAACCACACAGTTTTTTTACTTGAAGAGTTCGTAATCTAAAGAGAGTCAAACACAGGAAAAGTCCATTTTGATAAAATACGATTAGGTAGTCAAAGTGATAATCCTTTTTCTAGGCAGAGCCTTCCACTTTTCACATTTGATTTTTATTTTATATTGGGATATAGTTCATTTATAATATTGTGTTAGTTTCAGGTGTACGGCAAAGTGGTTCAGTTATACATACACATATACTCACTCTTTTTTAGATCCTTTTTCTATATAGGTTATTACAGAGTACTGATAGAGTCCCCTGTGCTATACACTAGGTCCTTGTTAATTATCTATTTTATATATAGTAGTCTGTATATGCTAATCCAAACCTCCTAATTTATCCCTCCCCACCCTTGCCCCTTTGGTAACCATAAGTTTATTTTCAAAGTCTGTGAGTCTGTTTTGAAGTCTGTGAGTTTTGTAAATAAGTTCAGACTCTTCAGTTTTGAGTGAGTCTTTGGATTAATGAGGCAGGAATTACCATCTATTCTTCACACTGAAGTTTGTGAGCTGACTGGGTATCAGACAGTGTGTGGGTTGCTCAGATCCCCAGTAGTGTTTGTATGCAAAAATCAAATGAATGTGCACTTATTATATGGAATTGTACTGGAGGGAACATCAGAACAGTCTAAAGCTTTCTAAATTTGACAAGAACATTGAGAAGATTAACAAGTTAATATTTCACAAAAATGCTTTGAAGATAGAAAGTGCCAAAGTAAGTGCTAATTATTATTATTAGCCCCCTGACCTTTATCCTTTTCCCTTTACTGTTGGATCTATCATAGAATTTCTTAACTTCAAGGGAAATTATTTTTCCTCAGATGAGCATTTTTTAAATGAAGTCAAATGTTAATATATGCATTTATGGAAATATCATTTCTTCCATTATTCTTTTTATCCCCCCTAGAGGGCAGAGGTTGTGTCATTTATCTACTTTGTAAGGTGCCTGGCAATGCAGCCCTCATTTTGTCACTCTGTAAGTGTACTGGCCATGGCTGGCTTACCTCTAAAGAGGCAAAATGCGTGTTTAGAAACCTAGCTGTGACTACAAACTAGTGAAATTTTAAAAAAGAATCAGAACTTAAGTAACTAACGAGATTTGCATTTTAGAGTGGACACTAGGGAAGACTGTAGAGTCTACTCTTTGGAATAATGCTGACATTATTCCAAATATTTTGGTTCTCCTCATTTGAAATTGCTTTCAGAAGCACTTTTACAAACCATATTAAGAGCTAGTGTCATTACTTTAGGTCACATCTTATGTATGAAAAGATCATGAGAGATCAAAGTGGAAAATGTACCCAAAGGGACCTCTCTGGACTGGTGTGTGTAAGGCTCTGAGAGTTAATGAGTTAGAAACCCATTGTAATTATATGAAGCAAACCATCCTAATGCTTTACCCACCATGTAAGCTTGAAAAAATTTCAAACACAAACATCGAAAGGCTTTAGAGCATTTTAAAATTTAGATATTCTGCTAAACTTGGTTGCTTGGGATAAAAATCAAAACTGTGTATAAAAGGCATTTACTGGAAAAGGAAGAAAGGTAAACAGACTAGTAATACCACACACACACACACACACAAACACACACACACACCCTCCCTCAACCCATTCTTTTTCCAGTAACTTGATTGCCAACTCAGGTCCTCCCAGGCTTCTTTCTTTATTCTGCCTCTGGCAATGATAGCCAGAAATTTTTGGTTGCTTTCCATTTTTTTTCCCTCATCCACTTGATTTGTTGCCAGGAAAGAGAAATAGATAAAGGGCAGCTGGGACATGGAGTTGGCTGAATCATCGCAGGCTTTCATTCCTTCCCCTATCTGCTGCATCTGCTCAAGGCTTACGTTGGTTTGCTAAGGCTTCTGTAATAAACTACCACCAACTTGGTGGCTTAAATACCAGAAATTTATCGTCTCATAGTTCTGGAGGCTTAGAAGTCCAAGATCAAAGTGTCAGCAGGGTTGATTCCTGCGAAGGGCTGTGTAGGAGGATCCATCCCATGCCTTCTCCTAGCTTCTGGGGCTTTGCTGGCAATCTTTGGCATTCCTTGGCTTGTCAACACATCATCCTGACCTCTACCATGATGTTCACCTGCCATTCTTCCTGTGTGCATGCCTGTCTTCACATTTTCCCTTTCATAAGTATACTAGTCAAGTCAGATTGGGGTACACTCTAATGACCTTGTTTTAGCTTAATCACCTCTGTGAAGAATCTATCTTTAAATAGGTACTGAAGTACTGGAGGGCTAGGACTTCAACATATAAATTTGACTGGGGGACATAATTCAACCCATAACAAACATAGAATAGGGGTGTACAGAGAAATGAGAACATAGGGAAATTGCAAGTTTCATAGCTTGATCTTTTGTACTTTGACACATATAAACAGGAAGTTATTCCTCTCACTTTTATAAATTGCAATGCTTATAAGGACCTGGGCTAAGAAATCTTTATCATGTCAATTTCAGGTAGATTTCCATAGCACTTTACCTGTACCTATCTTATGACCCTCACAATTTTCTGCCTTGTACTATGGTTCCTTATGCACCCAATTTATCTCACCTGCGAAACTATAAACTCCTTGGAAGCAATATCTAATTCATATTTATTTCTATCCCTTGAACTAGCAGAGTGCCTTGTCCATAAGAGATACTCAATAAATTGTCATTGAATCTATAAATCCATGCTAGCTTTACAGTTACAGAGTTCAAAGAGTATACAAATTCATTGTCAAGCACTGTATCCGTCAGGATAGGTTAGGTCGTGCTGCAGTATCAAACAACTCCTAACTCTCAGTGACTCAACTCAACAAAGTTTATCTCCTTCTCAGGCAAAATCTTCTGCAGGTGCAGATAATTATCCAAGGTGGTCATGTTCAACTGTGGGAGCAAATCTTCCCAGGAACTCAGCATGAATCTTCAAGGTTTCCTGCGACAGGTGAAGAGATCATGGAGGAATCAGCACTGGATCTTAAATGCTTCAGCTGAAAAATGACATGTTACTCTGCTCCCAGGCTGTTGGCCAGGGCTGGTGTCATGACACAACTTCAAGGGGGCTAAGAAATGTTATCGTCTACATGTTAGGAAGAGGAGGAGGACTAGAAATGCGGCTAAACACTACTAATTTCTAACTTTGGTACTTTTTATTTCCCCTAAAAGGTATATTTTATATTAACACCGTGTTTCATACAACATTTTTAGAGCCCTTACTATGTGCCAGGCAATGTTCTAAATGCTGGTGGTCTGACAAATAAGAGACGGGCTAGAGGCTACACTCCAATATGGGTCAAGGATGACAAAGGTGTGACCAAATAAATAAATGATACATCTGCATAATGTAATCAATGCTATAAAGAAAATAGAACAGGATAATATGGTGAGGAATAACTTTCTTGTGATCTCAACATCAGTATGTGTAAGGCTTAGTCTTGTATTGAAAGGTTAGTGCTTAATTTTGCTTTCTCATATAATTTAAAACATAATATAATCATTTCTATACTATATTATACTGACTGAAACCTAATTGAACAGAACCTTTAAACTGCTAGCATTTGAAACCTTCCAATACATGTTTAGGTATTAAAGTCAAGTCAGGAGAAAATTAAGTTACATAGAATATTTATACAAAGAAAAAATAATTTAAAAATAGAAACACATGCTATTTTAGTTATCTATTGCTATATAAGAAACCACTTCGAAACTTAGTGGTTTAAAACAACAGCAATCATATATCCACACATGATTCTGGAATTTGGCCCAGACTTGATAGGAAAAGCTCATCTGTGCTCCACTTCTGTTGGGCTGGAATGTCCAAGATGCCTTCTTCATTTGTGACTTAGTTGGCAGACTGTAATTGCAGAGGCTATCCAGGTATCTCTATCTCTCTCTGGCTTCTCCCCTCTCTCTCTCTAGCTTGGGCTTCCTCATAGTATGGCAGCTGGGTCTCAAAATGGAGCATTCCAAAAGGATAAGCCCAATGCATGGTTGCTTATTAAGCCTTTTCTTGCATTGCACTTGCTAATTTTCAAGGACAGGGAGGCTCAAGAGGAAAGGGATATATATATATATATATATATATATATATATATATATATATATACACACACACACACACATATATATATATATACACACACACACATATAAAATCATGACTGATTTGATTGTTGTGCAGCAGAAACCAACACAACATTGTAGAGTAATTTCCCTCCAACTAAAAAACAAAATAAAAACCCAAAGTTATCCCATGGTCAAATGCAGAGTTAATCAGGGAGGCAACTTTACATGGTTCACTGGGATAAATAAATTGTTTGTCTATCACTGTCAACTCTCTGGACTAACAATTCTTGATCCTCCTATATAGACAATACATTCTACCCTTTCTGAGTCTCACAAAGTCTAATTCCCCTAGAGATCACCCAGTTCTAATTAGAGCATCAGACTCAGGCTTGGAGTCTAGAACATCATTATCTAAATCAGGTCCAGGGAGGATAAGGCTACTTCAGTCAGTTCAGTCATTCAGTCATGTCCGATTCTTTGTGATTCCATGGACTGCAGCACGCCAGGCCTCCCTGTTCATCATCAACTCCAGAAGTTTACCCAAACTCATGTCCATTGAGTCGGTGATGCCATCCAACCATCTCATCCTCTGTGGTCCCCTCCTCCTCCTGCTTTCAATCTTTCCCAGCATCAGGGTCTTTTCAAATGAGTCAGCTCTTCTCATTAGGTGGCCAAGTATTGGAGTTTCAGCTTCAACATCAGTCCTTCCAATGAATATTCAGGACTGATCTCCTGTAGGATGGACTGGTTGGATCTCCTTGCAGTCCAAGGGACTCCCAAGAGTCTTCTCCAACACCACAGTTCAAAAAAAGCATCAATTCTTCAGCACTCAGCTTTCTTTACAGTCCAACTCTCACATCCATACATGACCACTGGAAAAACCATAGCCTTGACTAGCAGACCTTTGTTGACAAAGTAATGTCTCTGCTTTTCAATATGCTGTCTAGGTTGGTCATAACTTTTCTTCCAAGGAGTAAGCATCTTTTTATTTCATGGCTGCAGTCACCATCTGCAGTGATTCTGGAGCCCCCCAAAATAAAGTCTACCACTGTTTCCACTATTTGCCATGTTTCTCCAGCTATCTGCCATGAAGCGATGGGACTGGATGCCATGATCTTCGTTTTTTGAATGTTGAGCTTTAAGCCAACTTTTTCACTCTCCTCTTTCACTTTCATCAAGAGGCTCTTTAGTTCTTCTTTACTTTAAGAGTGGTGTCATCTGCATATCTGAGGTTATTGATATTTCCCCCAGCAATCTTGATTCTAGTTTGTGCTTCATCCAGCCCAGCGTTTCTCATGATGTACACTGCATATAAGTTAAATAAGCAAGGTGGCAATATACAGCCTTGACATACTCCTTTTCCTATTTGGAACCAGACTGTTGTCCCATGTCCAGTTCTAACTGTTGATTCCTGACCTGCACACAGATTTCTAAAGAGGTGGGTCAGGTGGTCTGGTATTCCTATCTCTTTCAGAATTTTCCACAGTTTGTGATCCACACAGTCAAAGGCTTTGGCATAGTCAATAAAGCAGAAATAGATGTTTTTTTTTCTGGAACTCTCTAGCTTTTTCAATGATCCAGCGGATGTTGGCAATTTGATCTCTGGTTCCTCTGCCTTTTCTAAAACCAGCTTGAACATCTGGAAGTTCATGGTTCACGAATTGTTGAAGCCTGGTTTGGAGAATTTTGATCATTACTTTGCTAGCGTGTGAGATGAGTGCAATTGTGCAGTAGTTTGAGCATTCTTTGGCATTGCCTTTCTTAGGGATTGGAATGAAAACTGACCTTTTCCAGTCCTGTGGCCACTGCTGAATTTTCCAAGTTTGCTGGCATATTGAGTGCAGCACTTTCACAGCATCATCTTTCAGGATTTGAAATAGTTCAACTGGAATTCCATCACCTCCACTAGCTTTGTTCATAGTGATGCTTCCTAAGGCCCACTTGACTTGGCATTCCAGGATGTCTGTCTCTAGGTGAGTGATCACACCATGGTGATTATCTAGGTCATGAAGGGTTTTTTGTTTTTTTTTTGGCACAGTTCTTCTGTGTATTCTTGCTACCTCCTCTTAATAACTTCCACTTCTGTAGGTCTATATCATTTCTGTCCTTTATTGAGCCCATCTTTGCATGAAATGTTCCCTTGGTATCTCTAATTTTCTTGAAGAGATCTCTAGTCTTTCCCATTCTATTGTTTTCCTCTATTTCTTAGAGTAAGGCTATTCCTTAGTAGTAAGGCTATTTAGGTGTGGTTATTTTCAAACCGAACACCTCTAAGTTAAATAGATAAGTTGTCTTTCTCCCTTCTGACCACCACTACCAACCTATAATGGTGAAGTAAGGACAGGAAACAAAAACACATATTCAAAAAATGGAAATGGGCGATATATAAAAGTCACTATTCCTGCTGCTGCTTAGTTGCTAAGTTATGTCTGACTCTTTGCAACCCCATGGACCGTAGCCCGCCAGGCTCCTCTGTCCATGGGACTTCCCAAGCAAGAATACGGGAGTGGGTTCCCATTTCCTTCTCAGGGGATCTTCCCAACTTAGGGATCAAACCTACATCTCCTGCTTGGCAGTAGTCACAGGTCCATAGCAAACCTGAAATCTAGCTGGGTATATAATGCCAGCTTCTTGGTTAGGACCTAGATCTGATACCTGGTGGTGGTTCTCCATGGCTACAAGTGAAGCAGAGCAGAACTCTATGTGGCTCCTGGGCATGAAAGCCTTTCCATGTCCTCTGTTTCTTGTTTGGAGGAAACAGGCTTCAGCCTCCATGACCTTCTCTGAATTCCAGGTGAAAGTGAAGTGAAAGTCGCCCAGTCGTGTCCAGCTCTTTTCTACCCCATGGACTATATAGTCCATGGAATCCTCCAGGCCAGAATAGTGGAGTGGGTAGCCTTTCCCTTCTTCAGAGGATCTTCCCAACCCAGGGATCGAACCCAGGTCTCCCACCTTGCAGGTGGATTCTTTACCAGCTGAGCCACAAGGGAAGCCCAAGAACACTGGAGTGGGTAGCCTATCCCTTCTCCAGCAGAGCTTCCCGACCCAGGAATTGAACTGGGGTCTCCTGCATTGCAGGCAGATTCTTTACCAACTGAGCTATGAGGGAAGCCCTTCTGAATTCCAAAGAGAGGTTCAAATACTTGCTGATCAGGGAAGGGAGAGGATACAGAGACTAGGGAGGAGCAGTCAAGAAACAACCGTGCAGCCTTGAGGCAAGGCCCTGGTTTGGCTTCAAGGGATACATATAACAATGTCTTTGAAATCTTCTGCAGATGTTAATTACTGATGAAGCATTCTTCATTCTAGAGAGATCACTGCTTGATAACCTCAAGAGCCACAGACGCTCATCCAAGAGGCCACCTGAGTCCAGACTAGAGGAATGCAGGCCCCTCTGATCCTTATTAGCAACTGCACCTTTGAACAACTGCTAAAAAACTCCAAATTCCCCCATGTTGGGACACAGTTTTGAGGGCATTAGCCTGTTGCGTTCCTCTTTGCCTGACAAAACAATGGAGATATTCTTTTTCACTTCACCTAAAACTTTGTCTCTGAGATTTGATTTTTATTGGTGCACAGAGGATGAATTTTGGCATCACAACTGAGTCCTTTTTTCAGTCTTCTTCCTGCTTGTAGAAGGTCGAAAGGATAGAGTCTTCTTTTAATTTTGAAATTCAAATTTTATTTTGAATTATTTCTGTCTCTTTTAGTCTAATTTGGCAATGTTGATATTGTATAATTCTCTTAAAAATTTTGTGGATTTCTTATAAAACTTAATATGGGTTCACTTCATTAGACAGTAGCCTTGTCATAAAGGAATTCAAGACTGACCCCTCTCTAATTTTTGCCTGCAAATCAGGGTGCTGTAGGACTGTACCCTTAATATACTTAGAAGGCTTGTTTTCTCTTCTGACTAGCTGAGAGATTCTACAAGTCCTAGAGATTATTAGAAGCCCTTTTGTCTAGCCAAGAGTTTATGAGGCAGTGCCCTAAATATTCTGAGTTCTCATAAACAACACTTTGATTCAATCTTAACCCTGAGGCCCCATTTTACTGATAGTGCCCTGGATTTGATATTTTCCCCGAAGCAGTTTCTTACTTTGAAAATATTTCCCCAACACGCACTGGGGATGAAAATTAGTTTTATTTTCAGACCCCAAACCCTTTACATTTTCTCTAAATTCTTCTTGAAAACTGAACAGTTACTGCTTTACCTCATCTCACTCCTTTCATAACTTATATTCAGGAACTTAAAGATGTCAGGTGCTATTTTCAACAGTCTGCATGCATCCTTAGCTGGATCTCCGAGTTAATTAGGTATCCTTTTTTATTTTCCATATTATTGTAGATGACAGTTCTGCTAATTAATCTCTGCATATATAACTTGGGTTTTCTTTTCTCTGGTTTCCAAAAGCACCTCCTCACTGTCTTTTTATCACTAAGAGTCTTTTTGAGGTTTGTCAGGCCTCTATCCACTGCACAGTTCCAAATACCATACACTTTACGCTTTTGTTGTAGCATCACTTCACTCCTGGGTTCCTATATAAAATTTTCAAGTTATCTTAAGGGGCTGTTTAACTAATTGTTTCACCAGTACGTAACTCAGGACCTTTTTTCTCCAGCTTACGATAGCTATTGCTTCACTGTCCCTCCATTCTCTACTAATACAGAAATACAAACAAAAATCTCTTTCAAGTTACTTCCTCAGGCCAACAAGTACACATTTAGTTTGATCCCATATAGCTTCTGAATCAATAGTTACAGCACTGAATAGCCATAATTGCAGTTATTAAAATTTCTCAACTACATAATACTCAGTTTTCTTAGACTTAGAAAATTTTGCATCCAATAGTTCAGTTCTCTTTCTTTCTTCCTTTTCTCTCTTTCCTTTTTTCTTTCCTCATTCACTCATTCATTCATAAAACATTTGCTGAATACTTCCTATGAGTCAGGCACGTAGTATTTGTCATTAAGTATAGAAATAAGTAAAATAATTTGCTTATATGAAGCTTTTATTCCAGGGAGGACCTAATTCTTCAGTCATCTAAAAAATCAAGTGAAACAGAAAACCCATTTTGATTATTTGATAGCCTGAGTGAAAAGTTCACAGTGAGAAAAGTTCATGTTTGATTCACTCCTCTTCACTTGCTGAACTCTTCCCCATGTTTGGAAATCCTCTCCTGGAGTCCACCATTCTCAAATGTTTCCTTGGAAAACTTTGTCCATGTTTGGTTCTACCAGAAAAGGTTTCAGTGTCTACCCATAGTTTTTCTGCCTTTCTTTTTGTTAACACATTTATCTCTACCTTCTCTGATTTCCCCATGGCCTTGCTTTTGATTCAGTTCCCCCAAACTCATTTTCAGTAATATGATGCTGAATAATCATTGCTTTCATGGATAAAATGGTAACAGAAAAGAAAATTCTAAAAATGTAATGCCTCAACCTAAAGAGTGTCTAAAATCATCCCTGTGCCTATAATGGAGATATGTAGGGGTAGGTTGGCCTTTCAGTCTTCCTTAGGTTGCTATGTCAACTCCACGTGGCTTCTGCACCTCCTGAGATTCTTCATGTGAGACAGGCCATGCTGGAGCAGGCATGCTTTCAAGTGTGAATAGAACCAATGGCTGTGCAATTAAATTTATTTATTTTTTTTTCAAACTATAGAGGTTTGCAATGTAGGTCTGGTTTCTACATTGGAAAATACCTTGTTGGTTTAGTCACTAAGTTGTGTCCGACTCTTTCAGAAAACACCTTAAGACCCCTCAAGTTGCTGATGAGACCTGATTAACCCAGCAATAGCTTTGAAACTGAGAGGACACTATGGGGTTCCTGGGCACAGAAGTCTTTCCATGTCCCCCGTTTCTTGTAGGGAACAGACTCCAGCCTCCACGACCTTCCCTGAGTTCCAAAGGGCAGGTTTGAAGAGTTGATCCTTCAGGAAGGGAAGGGATGCAGAGCCGATGAGGAACAGTCAAGAAAAAACAGTGCAGCCTTGGGGCAGGGTCCTGGTTCCACCTGGAGGAATACATGTAACAGTGTCTTTAAGCCCTTGATAGAATTAAAACTAGCAAATAGAATATTCTTCATACCAGAGAAGACCACCTGAGGCCAGATTAAAAGAACTAGAGAAACTCATCAAGACTACCTGAGATGAGGTCAAAGGTCCTGCATCTCCACCCTTGAACCATTGCCATGAAGCTCCTCACCAAACTCTCCTGGGCTGGAACCCAGGTTTCGAGGGCAGGAGCCCACTGTCCTCCTCTGCCTGGCAAAGCAATAAAGCTATTCTTTTCTATTTCACCCGAAACTCTGTCTCTGAGATTTGATTTGGCATTGGTGTAGAGAGAAGCTGAGTTTTCAGCATCAAAAGCTCCATCTCACGGCCACCAGAACTCTGACTGCAAGCGCAAGTAAGGCCTGACCAGCGTTTGCTCTTCATGTTCACTTGAAGTGAAAATTAGGTTAATTTATCTCTTTTGAATAGTTAACATCTGAGAAAGAAGGTTTCCCACCCTCCCCTCTCTTCTCCTTATGAGGCTTTCTTTTGTGATAGTTGGGGGCAGAAATGTAAGAGAGTGAATGGATCGCACTCTCAGTGTCTGTGGCTCCTCCCCATATTGGGGTTTTGTCTGTGGAGATTAAACCCAGGCATCTGAGCTCCACAGAGGAAGCTCAGTCCAGCACCTGGCTCCCCGTGAGCAGCTGGAGGACAGACGCTGTGGAGTCTTTCTCTGCCCCTTGACACCGGTGGGACCTGTCAGATTGGAAACTGCTGCATTTCTGTAAATATGGGCTGTGCTCAAGGGAAGAGAATACTAGGGAAGATTCAACCTCTTCAAATGATAGTTTCTTCATGTTTAAAATGTGGATTAAGAACATCTGCCCAACCTTCCCAAACATGAATTGTATCTATAGCTCTGGCCATCCTGGGAATTGGGGTGTCCATCAGTTTCTGAGAGAGTTTCTGCAAACCAAAACAGAAATATATTCTTGCTGAGAGGGACAGGTGTAGCTGATTTTCTGAATCAGCTTGAGTTGCTGTTGGTGGTCACATAAAGTTGCTTTTCTGTGCTTCTTGGCTTTTTGAAGAGCAAGCTGAGATCCAGAGACAGAGAGGGACTTTCCTTTGTACTTTTGTTACTATCTGAAAGAGTTTTATTTCTCTCTTTCTTTTTTGGGGGGTGGGGAGGTAGGAATAAAAATAGTATCTAAAAATGTTCCCTTTCTCTGAGGGTAGTTAGGTGTGAAACAGCTTAAAACCATCATCTAAACAGTTATGACAAAACTGCTTCTTTTCTCAGGGAGGGAAGGTATAATCCTATTATCTTTGTGTGGTTATCAGTGCCACTTGAAATTCCAATTAGTGCAGCTAATCACCATGGTCTCCTCTGGTACTTAGCTGGCAAACAGCTAAGTCTAATTAATACTTTGGAGTGGTGGGTAAATGGCATCCTCTAGACACATTTTCTGAGTAAAATTCTGATTTGGGGCTGTTTCATTGCCAACGGACAATTTATAAAAAGGAATGAAGAAATAATTCTGCATGAAACTATCAAAATAAGGTCCTTAAGTGATCTTGGCAAATCTGGGAAGAACTAGAGTTCCCAGAGATAAAGCAAGGTAGCATACTTGATGGTCAGTCAAAGGTATATTTCTCATCTATTTATTATTTTTAAAAATGTATAAAACAAGAGAGACATTATTCATTTAAACTCAGACTTGTATAAAGAGTCATTACCCCTTGACTCATTAACAATGATTCTTTGCTTAGAAGCAGGATAAAGTATTAATAACCCAGGACTCTGTGCTTTTTAATTCAAATGGCTTAGAGCCAGAGTCTCAGGCAAGTCCATTATAATCACCTGGGTGATCTCCAAGTGAAATAATACCTTCTCTCTCATCAGTAGGCAGTTTAGATGGGAACTAGAGCTTGGCAACCCCTGTCCCTTCATGAAGAAATTCTCTATTAGCACCTGCCCTCTGCGCCACCTCCCGCCCCCCCCCCCCCCCACCCCAATTCTGAATTCCACCATCTCCTGTCCCAGAAAAGTCCTGGAGTTGACTTGGAAGTGGGTCGGCTTTTCATGGGGAAGCCAAGCCTAACCATGCACCCAATGTTGATCAACATGTTCTACATGTGCCTTAAAGGTAGAGGCATATACACTCGCAACTTCCTCAAACTGACTGTGACTTCTGAAAAATCCATTCTGCTGGTATTGTCCCCTCGGTGTCTGAAGAAAAGCACTCATCATATTAATATTAACCCAAGGAGGAAGGGTCTGGTTTTCGTTCAAAGCTGTCTCTCTCCATGGTCCTCGTGGATTCCTATACTTGTGTCTCAGAGTAACTCGTTTATAATTAAACAGTTGCTTTATTCTCTGTCTCTCTCATTCTTTTTTTTTTTTTTTTAAGTTTATATTTGCAGAGACTTCCGGACTTTCCAAAACCAGAAAAGGCTGTCGAGAAGAACAATGAGTCCCAAAGAGTTGCAAATTCCTTTGACTTTGAGCTCAAGCCTCTGTTGGGCGCTGGTCTGGGAAAACGGGACACTTATTTTCAAGACAAGAATTCTGTGTTTAATTTTGGGGAATATGAAAGCACTGAATGTTTACTTGGGAAGGGATTTGAAACCTTTTGTAGGCTTTTTGAGTTTTTCAGATAAAGGAAGCCACACCACCCTTCTTAGGCAAAGTTGTTCTGCACGTAGCTTTCCCAAGAACCAAGAGCCGTTCCCCAATGGGTAGGCATTATTCTGTATAATTATGGATATTTTCCCTTCCAAAAATATTTTTTTTCTAGAAGCTGCTGTTTCAAAAGCTTTCAATTCTGTATGTCATTATCAAATAATCTTTTTTGTACTCGGGTGTTTATTATTGGATTGCAACAACGATAAAGCTCTAGGGGTTTTTGTCTCCTTTGGTATGCTAATTAGGCAGTTTCCTTTTGATCTTTTTCTTACTGAAAAGAGTGAAAAGCTATCTCGGTAGGGAATCTTAGTGCCGTACATTCATCCCCTCATCTCCATAATCTGAGGATCAGAGGAAGACAACAATTCCACTGCTGAATGAGAGCTTCTAGAAGCTTTAGTCAGAGCTCACTGCTGCCAAATAATCCCCCTGGCACTCAGAGGTGGGCACCGAGGAGGGAGACGCAGAGGGGAAAGAGGCACAGCTATTTCTTGGGGCCCAGTGAGCTCCATCACTTTTATTTCTTCCCCAAGCATTCAATTGATGTTATTTCACCTGGTTTTTAACTTTTAGATATTTTTCTCCTACTGATATGTTTTTAGTGACAACAGCTGAATAGGTAGTTTGAGGAAGATGGTCTGAATAGTGGGAAAACAAGCAGCTGACAAAATCTGTTGGACTCCAAAGGCATCTTTCAAAAGATACAGTATGAATTCACATATGCAAGAGCAATGAGGAGAAATGCTGGGGCTCTTAGGAGCTGGGAGACCATATTTGTACATTATGCTTGGGAACGGAACAGAAGAAGAACTTACCAGATTTTTAGTTTGATTACTGTTTGCTCTACTCCAGTTGTGAATATTCACCTTTTTATTAGGATTTAAGGACGTAGGACAAAGTCTGGGAAGTCAAATGGGAAATTTCACCATTAATAACTAACATCTCTTGGGAATGCCCTGAGACGGCAGCACTACCTTATGAGCACCCAGCAAGGTGACATGTAAATATTCTAGTCTCAGGAATTATACTCAGCCCACATGCCCTCCCACACACACATATTATGTACACACACAGAGACACACACAAAAGCCTGCCCAGACACACGCACACACATTAGGTTGCTGCTGCTGCTGCTGCTGTGAAGTCGCATCAGTCGTGTCCGACTCTGTGTGACCCCATGGACTGCAGCCCACCAGGCTCCTCCATCCATGGGATTCTCCAGGCAAGAGTACTGGAGTGGGGTGCCATTGCCTTCTCCACATTAGGTTGAACCATATGAAATCACTGATTTTGCAGGTAAAAATGCAATTTCATACAGTTCAACCTAACAGAGTTTTCTGTTTGGAAGCTATAAGATAATCATGCTTTATTAAAAAAAAAAAAAAAAAAAAAAGAGTTCATACATTCAAAAGAGGATTGACTCCTTTAAAATCATCCCCATAGAGGTCTGTTTTCGAAAATACTGTGAATCTTAGGGCAGTTGTTTGTGTGTATGCTAGTTAGTTGAGTCTGACTCTTTGTCACCTCGTGGACTGTAGCCCCCCAGGCTCCCCTGTCCCTGGGATGCTCCAGGTGAGAACACTAGAGTAGACTGCCATTTCCTCCTCCGGGAGATCTTCCCAATCCAGGAATTGAAGCTGTGTCTCTTATGTCTTCTTCATTGGCAGGCAGGTTCTTTATGGCTAGCACCACCTGGGAAGCACTAATCTCAAACTTCAGGGTTTCCATTTCCTCAACACTTGGAAAACCATCTTTACCCTTTGAAGATTGGCCTGAAATTTTGGGATTTTAAAAAAGAAGTCATTCAAAATCACTCTTTGAGTAAAACAATTTACACGGAATAAAACTAGTTTGAGTTTTCTTTTAAATAAGCAAAGTTGAAGTATAAATAATGCAGCAACTCTCTGGGGTGTCAAGTCGACTGCCATAGCATTTTTGATTTAGAGATCAACTGGTCCAGCCATCTTTAATTTTATTGAACCTAAAAATCCTCAGGGATTATTAATAATGCAGTTTGGTGCACTTTGCTAGAGAGAGTCTGATTTATTAGATTTAAGGAGTGACTTTGAAATCTACATATTAAATATGCTTGTCACATGATTCTGAGGCAGGAGGCCCTCATACTTGGAATTGCCATTTTTGTCTGTAGGGATAGATACCAAAGTTCAGTGACTTGCTGACCGTTACCCTACTGCACAGAAGCTGGCCCGGAAGCAGAATTCCAGTCTGCTGGACTCCCAGGGAAGCCTTAGAAAGGAACTTTTTGGTCTGAATTGCAGTCTAGTACTTAATAGGATGAGTGGTCCATGTAAAATGGGGGTAATACCAAACTCATTATGTTGTCTATGTAAATTGCTTAATATGGCGCCTGCCTGTGCGTACGAGCTAAGTCACTTCAGTCCTGTCTGACTCTTTATGACCCCATGGACTGTAGCCAGCCAGGCTCCTCTGTCCATGGGATTCTCCAGGCAAGAATACTGGAGTGGGTTGCCATACCCTCCTCCAGGGGGTCTTCCCAACCCAGGAATCGAACCCACATTTCTTATGTCTCCTGTGTTGGCAGGCGGGGTCTTTACCACTAGCACCACCTGGGAAGCCCTTATTATGGTGCCTGGTATATAGTAACTGCTCAGTTAACACTAGTTATTTTTATCCAAAGATTTCCACGATGGTTCCTTCATTTCCTTTCCTGTCCTAGTCCATTTTCATGACTCCAAACCCCACTGCCCTCCCCCTGCCCTTTCACAGGCACTTCTATGTGCTGTTCCTTCCCCGTGACCTTGGTCACATCTTAGTTTCCGTTGCTGCCACCGAGATTAGAGAATCATTGTTGAAAGGTAGCAATCAGTTATAACAACTCTCTGGAATTCTCCCTGAGAGGAACAGCTGGGTCTTTTCACATTTTGCCTTTATGCCCAATTAACCCCCAACTACAGCCCTTTTGGCTTGTTATTGTTAAAAAAAAAAAAAAAAAGTCTTCAGCTATGAAACTAAAGTGTGCAGGGATTGAAGATATGAACACAGAAACTCCCTGTCGGAGCCAGGTGAGTGGGAAGGAACAGCTGGCGGCATCTGCACTTGCCCATGGGCCCTTCAGACCTGGCTCAGAAGCTAGAGGCACCGACGCTGGTGCCGGAGGGAGGAAGACCGTGTGAGGCATCCATGCAAAACGCCAGGAAGTGCCTGTGTCTCTTCCCCATCTGCTCCCTCACCCCCACACCCTCCCGTTTGCTCACAAGTAAACAGGCAACGGGCAACCAAATGCTGCCTGAGTTACCTGATGCTGCTAATTACCATGCCTGCTTAGAGGCAATTATCTCCACAAAAGCGAGCATCTTCATGTCACATTCCAAACGGGTACTGCTTCCTCTGGGGCAGAGACAGATTGAACACTGGAACTTAGCTCCAGCTAAAGGGTCCCTTCCTTGGCACGGTTTTCAAAGACACATTTGTTGTCTTTTTTCTTTCTTTTAATCTTTAGTGTAGCTTCGCAGATGCTGCAATTCCTAAAAACGCCGGAGGCTCGATTGGGGTGGGATCACTGTGTAGATATATCTGTATCTTTTCATCTGTGTATACAACTGTTACACAATAGATGCAGAATGTGTATAATCAGTTTTACAAACCAATCAGATCTTCTTCCTAGTTGGAACTCTATTTCTCCACTCTCTCTCAAACACAGCATGGCTAAAAGGTATAATACAAACGTAATACGTGGGGCCTCCATGTAACACAGTTGTGTATATATTTATTCAAACTTTTGCTGGGAATCTACTCTAGGAATTCATTTATTTAGTACAACTGGTTGGACAAAAACCATTAGGCTAACTCTCTTCTCTTTAGTATTGTGAAATGATGCTTATATAGGACAAATGAGGTGTAAATCTGTAACAATGATCTGATTTTCTGGTCAAAACATTTCACCTAAGGGAAAGATGTGCTATGAATAATACATATTCACTGCTGCTGATTATTGTCTTTGGACAGTTACTCACTCTTATCCCTTCGTTGGTAGGTACAGGCTGAGTCATTGCTCTCCAGGGTCAGTGTGGAAAGCAGTGAAGGTAATTTATGTGACGAGTGTAGGCATGATTTCAGTTTCTTCTCTAAATGGAGGAAGTTGCCACAATGAAACCAAACACCTGGAGAGGAAGGATGCTGACAAATGCATCTCTGAGCTATGGAAACACCTGGAAAAGGCTGGGTTTTCCTGGAAAATGCTTCTATTTTTCCCCTTTCTTTCTCTAGAGGAGAGGACTCATATATCACGGTGAACGTCCACAAATTAGCCAACATCTATGTTAACTTGCCTGGAGGAGGCCATGCAACCCACTCCAGTATTCTTGCCTGGAGAATCCCATGGACAGAGGAGCCTGCTGGGCTACAGTCCATGGGGTCACAGAGAATCAGACACGACCGAGCAGCTAAACACATCACGTTACCTTGAGAGTTTTGCAGCATCTTTCCGTCACTCAGTCCTTCACTGTAGCGATGACTGTGGGCCCCAGCGGTGAGCAGGGGACACAGGGACCTGTTCCTGGGGGGTTTCTAGTCTAGCTAAGGGGAGCCCTGCAGGAAGAACAGAAGGGCTTTGCTCACTAACTGAGGTTCGAGAAGCAACACCAAGATACTTCAAGGCCTAAAAAGCTGCTTTTCTTAGCCCTAATTTTGTGACTACAGATCACTTTCTTGAGATTTAAAAATGTCAAGTTTATTTCCGATAGTGTCAAGACCTGACAGCTATCCTTAATATTTAGCAGAAATGTGGATGGGTGTGGGAATATGCTCAATAATAAACAAGACTTCAGTTTCTGGGACTTAGTTGCTGCTAAAGATGGTTAGATGGTTACTCTAAAGTACAAATGGTGACTGGGCTGAAAGC
Organism: Cervus elaphus; assembly: GCF_910594005.1. Taxonomy (NCBI): domain Eukaryota; kingdom Metazoa; phylum Chordata; class Mammalia; order Artiodactyla; family Cervidae; genus Cervus; species Cervus elaphus. The sequence continues at coordinate 11,564,754 of NC_057844.1, read as the reverse complement.
TACTAGGTACCATTCAGGTAACAGCTGGCCTAGAAATGGTCTGTTCACCGAGCAGCTTTCACTAGATAATTGGATGTATGTGTGTGTGAGAGAGAGATAGAGAAAAAGGGAGGGAGAGAGAAAGAACCTGTGTGTGGGTGCATGAGTGAACATGCATGTGAAAGTGTTTGCACACTTGGGTGTGAATGCACATATGTGTGGGTGCATGTGAACACGTATGTCTGCATGTGCCAATGTGTGTATTCATTATATATGTCTCTTCATGCCCTGCAGAGAACCAAGAGACTCTTCTGGGAAAGTTATTCAAGTCAAACAGCAGTTGAGTAATTTCTGGCAAGTCTCTGCATCCTTAAACACATTTTTGCAAAGGGGCTATGGAAAAGAGACTGCCCTTTTCAATAAGCCTTAGGTTCCTATCATGCTACGAGGCAACATTTGGACAGTGTCCATGGTAATCTGCGCACTGGTCCATGCAGTGTTCATTTTAAATGTAATGGTACTTTAAGTGTAGTTTTCAGTGTCTGCTCACAAACAGGACTGAGCAATGTCTAAGTGGGAGGAGAGTCTTAGGCTCTCTGCCCATGTGCTCTGTACATCCGATGTAGGTGTATAACCTTTCTGCCCAGGGTATAATTATATAGCACACAGGGATATTTCAGGGTAAATATTTTCATTTTTTTCCTGATGAAAAAAAAAATGTGCCTCTTGCTAAAATTCCTTTGGAAAATGAACCCCAAGTAAAAGATGACTATTTTTCATTTCTTCCTCCTGTAACAATTCTTCTGTGCCTTCTATGCTAACTTCTCTTAGGGGTTGTCACATTCAGGGCTAATTTCCCACCCGCTGTGCGCTAGTGGGTCTCACTCATTTCGCACTGGGTCTTCATGATATACAGTGAGTGGCGCTTTGTTAGTGGTCTATCTAAGTATCTGGGAGTTTGATTTTTTTTTCTTTTTTAATGGTAATCACTTAGATTTCTTCAGCATACACTTATTAAGCACATTTTTTGGCACCATCTGTAATGATAGGCCCTGGGGAGAAAATGATGAATAATAACCCAGGGCCCTTAAGGTGCTTCCAGAGTGGAGAGGGACAATTCCTCTAAAAAAAGGGGACCGATTAAGTGAGATGGGAGGACAAAGGAGAGAGAAAGGAGTTCTTTTCTCAGTGTTGGGAAGCTTTGCAGAAGAGATGATATATGAGATAAGGCTTGAATAATGGGTATGGATTTGCTATGTGACAGAGTATAGTTGTGGGGAGGGGGGAACCATGTCAGCTAAAGGTCTGAATTTATAAAAATAAACCCAATTGCTGAATTCCCATCCTCAGAATAAGCAGCCACAACTTGGGACCTATTTATCATTTTTCTCCTTCCTCACTCAGTATTCCAGTCTCGCCATTTTCCTTCTTGTTCTGTACCTGATTTCCTTTCAGAATCTTCTGAATCAAGCACTTCACTCAGTATAAAAAATATAAGACATCCAGTCTAACAAAGAACTCTATTCTGTACTGTGTTTATTACCGTGCCTTCCTTGTCTAGGACAAACTGATTTCTTGGTTTAGAGTTGTTGTTGTTAGAGACTAAAATAATACTTTGTATTCTCCTGAGCTACTGCAGTCTCTACTCAGTCACCCTGGAAAAGAAAAAAGCCCTGCCTTCCCATGGAAGAGACAAACAGTTTGGGCAAACCATAGTTCTGGCCAGAGCTTATTTGAGGCTGTGTATTACCTCGAGAGACTCACATGAAGTCAAGGCTAGTTTGAAATGGTTCTCCATCTGCTTTTTTATTTTATTTCATGCTTTTGAATTGTGAGACACTGGGGCTTTTAAGTGCCCTTTAGATAGTTGAAGATGGACAGACTGATAAAACCAAACCAACCAAGCAAACAAAAAACCACAAAAACAAACCGAAAAGCAAAAAAAAGCACCTTGTCAGATATTGCAACAAACTCAGACCTTTCGTGTATAGAAATGGATGCCAGAAGGGCCCTATTTGTAAGCAGGAAGTGAAGATTTATTGGAGTGAGATAATGAAGGCATCAGCTAGAGGCTAGGGCAAATATTCTTCTGAAAACAGCAGACATTCTGCTCCGTTTCATACTAGAGGGGACTGCAAATCTACCCAGGTCAAAAAATGGCTTCCCTTTGGGCTCCCTGAAATATTTGAAGATGTTAGTTGCACTAATCTTAGTTATAATGTTTTGCAGCAAACAAGGCTAAATTGTGATTCAATTCCTGCACGTGTATTCTTGATTTGTCTTGATCTATGTAGAGCAGCTTCAGCATCAGTCCTTCCAATGAACACCCAGGACTGATCTCCTTTAGGATGGACTGGTTGGATCTCCTTGCAGTCCAAGGGACTCTCAAGAGTCTTCTCCAGCACCACAGTTCAAAAGCATCAATTCTTCAGCGTGCAACTTTCTTCACAGTCCAACTCTCACATCCATACATGACCAAGGGATTGGGGGCAGGAAGAGAAGGGGACAACAGGATGAGATGGCTGGATGGCATCACCGACTCGATGGACATGGGTTTGGGTGAATTATGGATGTTGGTGATGGACAGGGAGGCCTGGCGTGCTGCGATTCATGGGGTCGCAAAGAGTCGGACACGACTGAGAAACTGAACTGAACTGATGCAGAGCAGAGCCTTTGCTTTATGACTCCTGAGATGATCTGTTTTTTGTACTAACACCTGTTTGGTCCTCTGTGCAAATGTTAGTCTCTTTCTGCTAGAGGATTTTTACACGGTGATTTTTACACGGTGTGAAAAGAGGTGATTTTTACACGGTGTGAAAAGAAATCGTGCCTGTGGGACCTTACATCATTCTCCGCCCTCTGTTTTCTCTTAATTTCACACCATGCAGGGCCACACAGGTGCGACAAGTGTGATGTGGAGACCCAGGGCCGATTAATGTTATTTACTGTGATGTTTCTGCAGAAACGGGAGCCATCAGACCTGAGTGGGAGAGAAGCAATTGAAGCCTCTGGTTTCCATTATCTTCCAAACTTTCAATTTCTGCTTTGCTAATGTTAGAAGAATCTGTGATTGGGTTGACAGTTTTGGTTGGTTCCACAAACTTTCATCATATGCATGTACTAGGCTTTGTTATCAGAGGTGTGTGTCAGGGGGTAGCTGGAGGGATTGAGGGAAGAGCAATGTGGGCAGAGATAAACAAGAATTAGTCCTTTTCTACAAAGACCCTAAAATTTTGAAGGCAGGAGGGTGACCTGTGAACAGGAAGGAATGAAATGAGTTTTATGGTAGAAGTATAAGCACAGTGCTCTGGCAACAGAGAGAAGGGAAAGCTTTAGAAAAGCCAATTTTTCTTGAGCTGTAAAAATCCTTACAAACTAGAACTCATTACTTCTAACTTGACAGATTCTCTGGAGCTGTGATATGAATGTACCCAACTCCATTTCAAATGTATATTTCAAAATTGCCTCTAGTTTTGGATTTTTGTGGTGATATATTTTATAGACTGAACTGGTTCCAAAGGCAGGTAGTCCATAGTTAAATAGTTATAAAAATGGAAGTATTTAGATTTAAAAACTCAACCTTTTCAAATCTCCTTTGTCTGGATAGCTTTATCTTGCATGCAGTTCTTGAACACCAGTGCTTTTGACTGCAATTCAGGAAGTTTCAATCATCAATTCACTTCCCTTGTTATTATTACACATTGTGTTTTCTTACTCATGGATAGCTTCAGGGAATCTCTGCAGTCACTGTAAGCATATGCAGAAATTTTCTCTCTATACATTTTTCTTAGAAGAGAGTCCATAATTTTCATCATATTCTCAAAAAGATCTGTGAACCAGACAACGTAAAACTACAGTGATTGTATCCAGCCTCAATTGAAATACCAGTTAAATACTGATGACTCTCAAAGCTGTATCTATAGCCTAAATCTCCCCTGAGTTTTATTCTTATATATCCTAATGCATGCATGTATGCTGAGTTGCTTCAGTTGTGTCTGATTCTCTGCAACTCCATGCACTGTAGTCTGCCAGGCTCTTCTGCCCATGGGATTCTCCAGGCAAGAACACTGGAGTGGGTTTACATGCCCTCCTCCAGGAGATCTTCCCAACCCAGGGATCGAACCCACATCTCTTACATCTCCTGCAGGGGTTCTTTACCATGAGCACCACCTGGGAAACCCATATATCTTTATATTTACCACCTATCTTTATTTCTTTGGGTCAACAGCCCAAACCCACCAATTCCAAGATTAAATTCATGATCATTCATCCTAAGTCATGCTTATATATTTTCCATCTTCTTTGATGGAAACATTCAGTTGGTCACCAAGGATAGAAAACGGAGGACCGTACTTGTCCTTTAAGCCAGTTCAAGCAGCACTGGTTTCCAGAGGGTCGCATTGCTTGCTGTTTGCTCCCTCCTGGGCTCTGGCAGAACCTGTGCCTCTCACCATCCGTGTTGTTCACTCACTAAGTCATGTCCAATTCTGCGATCCGTGGACTGCAGCACGCCAGGCTTCCTTGTCATCATCAGTCCTCAGCCGTATATTCATGATCTGTTTATCTTTGTGGCTCCCTTATTAGTTGGTAAGCTCTTTAAGAGAACTGGCTATTTCTTACTTGGCTTTGTAATTCAGCACTGAGCCCAGAATCATACACTCAGTTAATGCTTAGAAATCAATTAAGAGGAGAAATTAGGGGTCTTCAAAGAACTTATATTATACTTGGCTTCCCAAGATTCAGATATAATGACAGTGGCTTGAAGTAATCTGATTTCTGTCCAGTGTGGTCTGCTAACGTGAAACCATTTTTGAAGTCAGACCTTAATGCTGATTCTATGTCACTGAGTAGGAAGATGGCAACTGTGTAATAACCTATACTCTGTGTGTTATTTCTAAACCTAGAAATCTTACCCAGAGGGGAAAAATTCTATTAGGTTAAACATTTAGGTTTTAAAAGTAATGTTTTAGAATCAGGTAATTAATAATTCACAATATCTTGTGGCAAAGTGTGTTAGACACAAGTGCAAAATTCCTGAGGCTTCATGAGTTCTGGTGGAAGCATAAAGGACAAGTACACCAGTAATTTGACCATTGTGTTTAAGACAGAAGCACTCTTAAAATAAGGGCTAATGGAAAAGGAGTTTGAAAATGTCCCTTAGTCCTTCACCTACCTGCCAGTCTTCTCCATTCATGGGATTCTCCAGGCAGGAATACTGGAGTGGGTAGCCACTCCCGTCTCCAGGGCATCTTCCTAATCCAGGGATCGAACCTGGGTCTCATGCATTGCAGGTGGATTGGATTCTTTACCATCTGAGCTACCAGGGAAGCCCTGACTGTAGCACAGAACATCCTAAAGGCAAGAGGTTATATGGAGATGCTTCTGGAGATTAGACCAATGGGGGAGGCTACAGGAGGAGTGTCCTATACATCTAGATTTGGGAAAGACAGGGGTAAGCTTTCTCATGGGCTAATCAGACACTCTGAGCCAAGTAGCAAGTTCAGAAGCGCGTTGAGAAGACTTTGTCTAAGAGATCTGCTTGTCAGGGCAGGGTGTCTCCAACAAAAAGGGTGAAAGGGATACATCACTGGGGCAGCGTTGAGAGGCGAGTGGTGGTCTAGGAATGGTGTTAGAGATAGTGTGTGTGTTTTGGGGTGGGTATTTTCCCTTTAATTCCATTCTAAGTTCCCACACCCACCCCAGTGGTTGGGGAGCCAGAAAAATGTTTGTGATGGAGAAGGCAAAGAAATGAGGAAGATCTAGATAAAGACTGAAAAACTAAAAAAGAAAAAAAAAAAAAATCTACCGAAATGATCAGACATCTGTTGTACTCAGCGCTGTGGATGCTCTCCTGTTTATCCTTTTCACCTAATGTATCAATCTGCCAGCTGCCGTGAAAGGTGGCTGCTAATAGCTCACAGCTGCTCTGTGCCGCTGAGACTTGCCCTTGGTCAAACAGGAACTACCTTGCCCTGAAAGTTGTGAATCTCCCGTTAGCTAAACTCAATACATCTAGTATTTTATAGAAATGATCAATTTTCTGCTGCTGGGATGGCATGTTAAATGTATTAGAAGTGTTTCGGAGGAATGTCTGTCTCTGGTAATAGTGAAATAAAAAATCTAAACAAAATGTATTTTACAAAAAGTCCATTTGAAGCATTGGCAAGCTCCTAAAGCAACTACAGTTTGAGGAGCCAAGATCTTGGAAAGAAAAGTGCCAAGAGAGAAATCTGACTTTTAGGGATGCTTTTCCCTTCAAGGTTTTTGCCAATTCCAAAGAAGCAGCAGAGAGGCTGAGAAATTGAGCAGAAATTGACGGCTGAAAAGTTGAGAAGTCAAATGGAGTTTCTGGTGGTCTCATGGGCCAGGGGACAAAAAGTGGAATTCAGAGCTAGTTCAAAGTAGAAAACCTTGACAAATATTCCAGGATTTTAATAGGCCCCTGGGTGGTTTAATACCGCAGGAGCGAGAATGGACCAGAAATAGATTAACCCCACAAAGCAGAGCCCAGATTTGAGTCAGCCTATTCCCTGATGAGATTAAGGTGATCTTTCTCTATTCTGTCAGAAGGGAAACTAAATGCTGTCTTAAAAGAGTTGACAGTCTCTAGAATCTCAAACTATTTCATATATGTTATCTAGAATTCAATACAAAATCACCAAGCAACGCTTGAAGGTAAAAACATTCTTGAAAGCAGAAAAAAAAAAAAAAAAAAAAAAGCAGAATAGAAACAGATCTGGAGGGGATCCAAACAATGAAGTTACTTGACAAATTTAATGAATGTGATTAAATTAGAAAGTTAGCTGAAGCAAATAATAAATAATCAAATGTAAAATTTGGAGCGTAAGAGAATAACAACTGAAGTTATTAATTCAATAAATATGTTTAATAGCAGATTTAAAAAGACTGTTTAAAAGAGAATTAGTGAACTGGGAGATAAGCCATAAGAAAATCTCAATACTAGAGAAATATGGAACTTAGTAAATCAAATATATTTTTGAACACAATTTTTATTGAGGGATGCATTTAGAATCTCTCAATGAAAGAAGAGATTGGAACAAGCCATATTTGAAGGAATGATGGCCAAGAGTTCTCCAAAAATAATGAAAGAGTCAAGAAGCAGTAAAAATCCATAGCAGGATAAAAATTAAAACTATCATACTTAGGCATATCATAGTAAAACTGCTGTATACCAAAGAGTCTTAAAAGCCAACAGAAGCCCCAATAAAACTGTCATATGACTTCTTCCAAGCAACAATGGAAGATGGCTGGCAATGAAATTATTTATTCAACATTTGGAAAAAATTGCTTTAAATAATTTACTCGAAACTATCTTAGAATTCCATCCCCATAGAAATCTTCTTTAAAAATACATGAAATAATTCTAGAGCAAAAAAGAATTGAGATAATTTTATCATTAGCTGACCTGCATTTTAGTAAATACTAGAGTGATTTCTGCTCTGGCATTTACTGTATTTCAGAGAAATTGAGATACAAGAAAAAAATGAAAAGCAATGTAAAGCCTAATAACTGGGTAGATCTAGATGAATATTTAAAGTATCGAATAATAATAATATTGTTTTGTGGGGTTTAAATATCTATAGGATAGACACAGGACAAAAAATAAAACAAAAGGTTGGAAAATAGATAAATGGAATTATACTGTTCTGAAGTCCTTGTATTATGCTGCAGCAAAAGTCAAGAATTCATATTTTATTCTACAATGACCCTTAAGAGAATAATAAAAGTATAATAAACAAGATAATAAAAGCAGAAATTGAATAATAAAAATATTTAATTAAAACAAAATAAGGCAAGAAATGAGAACAAAAGGAACACAGCACATGTGAAAAGAGAAAAATATAGTAATATGGTAGATTTAAACCTGTAAATAAAAGTCCAAATACTGCAGTTAAAAGATTAATATGGTCCAACCAGATTTTTACAAACCTTTGTGCTGCTTATAGTAAACAACCTAAAATAAAGTTTGGCAGTTAAAGGAAGATAGATATTCCTTATTCACATTAACCAAAGAAAGCTGTCGTTTTTTGCTAAACAGGCCAAGTAGACATTAGGGTGTAAGTCGTTCAGTCGTGTCCGACTCTTTGCGGCCCCATGGACTATACAGTCCTTGGAATTCTCCAGGCCAGAATACTGGAATGAGTAGCCTTTCCCTTCTCTGGAGAATCTTCCCAACCCAGGGATTGAACCCAGGTCTCCCGCATTGCAGGCAGATTCTTTACCAGCTGAGCTACCAGAGAAGACCAAAGTAGACATTAAGGCTGGAAGAATTACTAGAAGGATAGTTCACAATGATAAAATGATTCATCTCCTAGAAAGTGGGGCTTCCCTGGTAGCTCAGCTGGTAAAGAATCCGCCTGCAATGCAGGAGTCCCCGGTTCAACTCCTGGGCTGGGACGATCCTTTGGAGAAGGGATAGGCTACCCACTCCAGGATTCTTTGGGCTTCCCCGGTGGCTCAGGCAGTAAAGAAGCCAGGAAGCGGCACTGACACATCTGCTTGGGTATAATAATAAAGCCCCCAAATTTATTAAGTAAAAATTCAGGACCAAAACAAAGAAAGGCAAATTCACACTAGTTTTAGGTAATCCTAATGTATCTCTTTCAGTGACTGAGAGCATAAGCAGAGGAAAATAATTAGTAAGGATGTGTGTGTGTGTGCGCGTGTCTGACTCTTTGTGACCCTTTGGACAATTGCCCACCAGGCTTCTCTGTCGATGGGATTTTTCAGGCAAGAGTACTGGAGTGGGTTGCCATTTTCCTCCTCCAGGGAATCTTCCTGACCGGGGATCAAACCTGCATCTCCTGTATCTCCTATATTGCAGTCTCTGAGCCATACTTGACTCAACTGACATACATTGAACACTGCATTCAACAACTGCAGTGGAACCTAAAACAAGCCTCAACAATGTTCCAAATATTAAATTCATACAGAGTATGTCCTCCAAACACAGTGAAGTTAGGCTAGAAATCAGTCATGAACAAGACTTAGAAAAATCCTCAAATGTTTTGGAAACTAAGTGATATAATCACCCCTTGGTATTTGGGAGAGACTGGTTCCAGGACTCCTGAAGATACCAAAATCCCCAGACGTCATCAAGTCCTTTATATAAAATGGCATATTTACACATAACCTATGCATACTGTCCTGCATACTACATCATCATTAGATTCCTTATAATACCTAATGCAATGTAAATTCTATGTAAATAATTGTACATACAATATAATGTGAAAGTGAAAGTGTTAGTCGCTCAGTTGTTTCCGACTCTGCGAACCCATGGACTGTAGCCCACCAGGCTCCTCTGTCCAAGGAATTCTCCAGGCAAGACTCCTGGATTGGATAGCCATGCCCTCCTCCAGGGGATCTTCCCAACCCAGGGATCAAACCCGGGTCTCCTGCATTGCAGGTGGACTCTTTACCATCTGAGCCACCAGTGTAAATGCCAAGTAAATAATGTACAGCAAACTCAACGCTTGTTTTTTGGAATTTTTCTTATTGTTGATTATCTTTTTTTGTCTTTATTGAATTTGTTACAATGTTGCTTCTGCTTGTGTTTTGAGCTGCCAGTCAGGAGGCATGTGGGATCCTAGCTCCACAATCAGAAACCGAACCCACACCCCCTGCAATGGCAGGTGAAGTCTGAACCACTGGACTGCCAGGGAAGTCCCTGTTAGTGAATATTTTGCATCTGAGGTGGTTTGGATCTGCAGAGGTGGAACCTGTGGATATGGCGGGTCAGTTGTACACTTCTAAATAAACTGTGGATCAAAGACAAGATCACAAAGAAAATTAGAACTTGTTTGGGTTTTAGAACAACTAATATCATCATGCTAAACTCACTACAGAAGCACTCAAGATGAGGCACGTGTGTCTGCTAAGTTGCTTCAGTCCTGTATGACTCTTTGTAACTTTATGGACTGCAGTCTGCCAGGCTTTTTGTCCGTGGGATTTTCCAGGCAAGAATACTGAGTTGGTTGCCATTTCCTTCTCCAGGGGCTCTTCCTGACCCAGGGCTCGAACCCAGGTCTCCTGCATTGCAGGTGGGTTCTTTACTGCTAAGCCACTGGGGAGTCTCAGTCAAGACACTTCAGTTCAGTTCAGTCGCTCAGTTGTGTCTGACTCTTTGTGACCCCATGAACTGCAGCACGCCAGGCCTCCCTGTCCATCACCAACTCCTGGAATTTACTCAAACTCATGTCCGTCAAGTCGGTGATGCCATCCAGCCATCTCATCCTCTGTCGTCCCCTTCTCCTCCTGCCCCCAATCCCTCCCAGCATCAGGCTTTTTTCCAATGAGTCAACTTTTCGCATGAGGTGGCCAAAGTATTGGAGTTTCAGCTTCAGCATCAGTCCTTCCAATGAACACCCAGGACTGATCTCCTTTAGGATGGACTAGTTGGATCTCTTTGCAGTCCAAGGGACTCTCAAGAGTCTCCTCCAACACCACAGTTCAAAAGCATCAATTTTTTGGTGCTCAGCTTTCTTCACAGTCCAACTCTCACATCCATACATGACCACTGGAAAAACCATAGCCTTGACCAGATGGAACTTTGTTGAAAACGTAATGTCTCTACTTTTTAATATGCTGTCTAGGTTGGTCATAACTTTCCTTCCAAGCAGTAATTGTCTTTTAATTTCATGGCTGCAATCACCATCTGCAGTGATTTTGGAGCCCAGAAAAATAAAGTCTGACACTGTTTCTACTGTTTCCCCATCTATTTCCCATGAAGTGATGGGACCAGATGCCATGATCTTAGTTTTCTGAATGTTGAGCTTTAAGCCAACTTTTTCACTCTCCTCTTTCATTTTCATCAAGAGGCTTTTTAGTTCCTCTTCACTTTCTGCCATAAGGGTGGTGCCATCTGCACATCTGAAGTTATTGATATTTCTCCCGGCAATCTTGATTCCAGCTTGTGCTTCTTCCAGCCCAGCATTTCTCATGATGTACTCTGCATATAAGTTAAATAAGCAGGGTGACAATATACAGCCTTGACATACTCCTTTTCCTATTTGGAGCTAGTCTGTTTTTCCATGTCCAGTTCTAACTGTTGCTTCCTGACCTGCATACAGGTTTCTCAAGAGGCAGGTCAGGTGGTCTGGTATTCCCATCTCTTTCAGAAAGTTCCACAGTTTATTGTGATCCACATAGTCAAAGGCTTTGGCATAGTCAATAAAGCAGAAATAGATGTTTTTCTGGAACTCACTTGCTTTTTCGATGATCCAGTGGTTGTTGGCAATTGATCTCTGGTTCCTCTGCCTTTTCTAAAATCAGCTTGAACATCTGGAAGTTCATGGTTCACGTATTGCTGAAGCCTGGCTTGGAGAATTTTGAGCATTACTTTACTAGCGTGTGAGATGAAAAGTCAAGATGCTAGCCCAAGGAAATGGAATAGATTCTTTCTCTTTGCTTCTCTTCCTGTTAAAATTTCAATTTTGTACCTGCAGCACAGATATGATATGGCAGGGCTTTTTAAGAGTTTGTTTTATACATAATACGAATCTCATAGGTCAAATGGTTAACGTAGGGCAGCTTTCTGGGACAATAGTGAGAATAAGACTGGGGACCCTGAACCCTGTGCCCAGGCATACTGAGAACTTAGTACCCACTATTGTATAGATTGTGTGTGTTCAGTCGCTCAGTCGTGTCCAATTCTTTGCAGCCCCATGGACCGTCGCCCTCCAGGGCTGTCCGTGGGATTTTCCAGGCAAGAACAGGAGTGGGTTGCCATTTCCTCCTCCAGGGGATCTCTCCAACCCAAGGATGGAACTCAGGTTCTCTGTCTCCTGCGTTGGCAGGTGGATTCTTCACCACTGTACCACCTGGGTGGAGGGAAGTGATATTGCTGTCATCTAAAAGATCCATCGAATAGCTTGAGTCCTTTCCTTTTCTCATTCAAGTGAAATGTTACTCTTCCCTGGAAAAACTGTGGCAGATGTTTAGGGGCAGAGAGAAACACTCCACATCACTATTTAACCAAGCACTCTGTGCTAAGCAATTAAGAATCCTGCTACCTGTTTGCTCAAATATGAAGGAAAGGGCTATATACACAAAGTGAGACAAATTAGATGTTTTTGTGTCCAAACCAAGGGCAATGATGGCCCTTTAATGAAAGCATTTTCTTTTGTGCAAACTCAAGAAAATTATTTCTTCTAAGGGAATATTACCTGATGAAATAATAATACAATTATGTCCAGAAGTTATGACATGGGAGATGATGCTCTGTGCTTCTTTCCATACGCCTCTGATGAAGATCACAGCTTTCAATGTCAGAAGCTTTAAAGATTTTTCACATTAGAGACCTTTAGAAGCTCATGAGGCCAAAAGTTATGCTGTGGCTTGAGTTACTGTGCTGAGGGCCCTGGTTTTGTGTTGCAGATGCCCACAAATTAAGTGTCATAGATTAATCATCCAGGGCTAAATCAGGGCGTTAAGATGTTAATTCCTCCCATAGCTTTAACCTCCAAGGCAAACTACCAGCGCATCAACTGCAAAACACTGCTGGCTTATATTGGAAATGCAAAATTCTTCCTTGATGTCAGGATGAAGGGGCTTCATTTGTAATATTGTGCTCATAAAACAAACTTCATCCTTTCCCAAGTAATTGGCTTCCTGCTGTCGGGAGCTCTAAAGAGACGTTTGACAGGAGTTCAAATTGGTGTGTTAGTACCTTTCTTATGCATCTCTTTCCTTGCGCTGTTTATATTTCCTCCTGTTAGCATACCCTTCACTTGGTAAAGATGAATTTGGATTTTCAATGTCTTCTTGTACAGGTTTATTTAGTGATTTGTAGTTGCATGGAGTTTTCATGGCTTTGTAGCTGTAAAATTCACAAGTAAGCCAGACCATGTGAAATCCTAAGGTCTTGGAAGTCTGAGTGGCCCCAAACAGCCCCAGGTTTTTGACCTTTTCTTATTCTGTGCTCCTTTGTTAGTTCTGAAAGACTCAGTTGAATTTTGTAAGATGCAGAAGATAGTTCTATTTTCAGTGTCTTGCCCTTTAGCCTATTACAGAGTGCAATTCGATTCTTCTTTCAGAGGATGGTTCAGACCTACACTGAATGATTGCTTTCGGGAGAAAAACATCACAGACCCTAATGTGCTGAGACTGAAGTGGTTCTGGGGCACACATTAATAGGTAACTAAATCAGAATGAAAACATTTCTGAGGATGAATGTCATATTAAAGCAATGAAAGAGTTGCAGAAATTCCTTGGAGTCAGGGCTGATTGGTGAAGTCAGGGCTTAGGGATGCTTTTACTGGAATAATGGGTGGGAGAGAATTCAGAAGCAGGTTTTTGCAATAACATTCCTTTCTCATCCCCACCCACTCCTAAGCCATGAGGTGGAATTGCAGTGCTGATAAAGTGTTCCTATTAAACTCTATAAGGAGTAAAAACTAGGAAATTCCAGATATCTTCTCGTTATCAGTTAGGAAAGTTTGCATTTAAAATCTGTGGCTGGGGGACTTCCCTAGCGGTAGTGGCTAAGAGTCTTATACTCTGTGCTCCTGACGCAGGGGGCCAAGGTTCGATCCCCGGGCAGGGAACCAGATCCCACATGCCACAACTAAAGATCTCAAGTGCTGCAACTAAGGCCTGAGACGCCGAAAATAATATAAATAAATATTTAAAAAATAAAATCTGTGGCTGGAATGCAGATCTTAAATACACGAGCTAAGGTAGCAGTTTAGAAGGCAAGACTAAATCCCATGAAAATCAGTTGGGATGCTGCTCAACAAAGAGCACACTGGTGTAACCATGGAAAGACCTGGGTCCCAAGCTCAGTTCTTCCATTTGCTTGTCATATGACTTAATTAAAGCAAGTCACTTGGTCTTTCTGGGCCTCAGTTTCTTCAAGTGTAGCCTGTAGATTTGGGACAACGTTAAGGGTGTGAGTCTGTGAATTATGCCTAGGATACTAATCAGGCTTGGAATAGCAAGCTGAAAGTAACCAACATATATGGTCAGGGTTGCTATTTTGAGTGTTTAGCAGCCCTGCAGTGCAAAATGAAGGCTTGAGATAAACAACTTCACCAGTATGTGCCAGATAATTATTAACTCCACTTCTGGGAATGGAGCCCCAGCTATTGGTGTCAAATTGTGAAAGCAGAAAAGACTTCAGAAATCACTGGTTCATATTCTTCATTTTACTGGTTATTGCACCCTCTGTTAGAAGAAGCACATTGTGATATTTAAGAACTGTTGCAGAAAGATGATTCCAACATAAAAGGCTTAAGAACATGATTGAATATCTCAGTGGATGCAGTAGACTGATACAGTAACGGCACTGATGAATCATACCTTCCTATATACACACTCTTTATTAGTTCTTTATCCACATTGACACTCACCTTGTCTATGTGGTTTGCTTTGGCAGTAACAAGTACGATTCAAGCACAGTCTAAACAAACACTTTTTCATTAGGGTTTGCCCCATCTCTTGCTGCTATTGAACACAGCCACTACATAAAGATGCCTCTTGGCCTGCTGGTGACACATGGCCCAGCTGACACCCAGCACCATTCACGAGACATGTGAATGAGGCTTAGACTAACCAGCTTCATTTGAGCTGATGGATGACCATGAAAACATGAGTGACCTCAGATGAGACCAGACAAGAAAACAACCGGCTGACCTCAGCCTGAATTGCTGACCCACAGAGTCACAGCAAGTAAAATGGTAACTATTTGAGACACTAAGTTTGATCCCTGGGTTGGGAAGATCCCTTGGAAAAGGAAATGGCAACCCGCTCTGGTATTCCTGCCTGGAGAATCCTATGGACAGAGGAGCCTGGGGGGCTACAGTCCATGGGGTGGCCAAGAGTTGGACACGACTGAGCACACACTCGCACACACACAGACACACACACAGGATTGAAATACAGTATATTACACTTGACACAACAGAAAAAGGATCTCCAGTTTGAGAGTAGGGAAGGGAGTTTCCCAAGAATTGATGGAAGGAAAGATTTGAAGTGTCTTCAACCATTTTCTTCTTTGAAGTTGGAATCAAAGGTTTGTGCCTAGTTCTTACAGATTCTTGCTTCCTGAATGGACCAGAAAACTCCTCTGGCCCATCTTTCTTGTCAAACAGTTTCCGGGAAAACACTGCTAGAGTTTCCTAATTCTTCTTAGTAAAGCACACTTTCCCTCTTACACTTCCTTAGTCACAATTTTTCCCCTTTGAAACACAACAAAGATCATTTGACCTGTCCTTTTATCATCGATTCAGTGGGTGGCTGCTGGCAAAGAAATTTCATGAAATATTACCAGAATGAAGAGTTCTTAGGAAAGAGGTGAGGAGATAAGATTTTAAAATGCCTGAGAAAAATAAAACGACTGAGAAAAAAATAATGTTTTTCAAGTGTCCATATAAAACCTGCAACCATCTTGCTTTCAGCCGTAGTTTGAGGCAATAATAAAAAAAAAAATCCATTTTATCATTGTCCTAGAGTTTCTGATATGTTGCCTCTGGTGGTTGCAAGTCAAAACAAAGAGTTAATATAAAACAAAGCCCTGAAGACTGCTGTGTTTTGTCAAAAATGACTCTAAAACTGAACAAATACATGAGGCAACTATTTTTTGGTGTTGAATAACAAGGGTATAATCCTCAAGAGAAGGGAGCTCTCTCCACATGTACATTTGAGTCTCTGCCCAGGTTGCCAGTTGTAGCCCAGGAAGTTGGGTCCATGTTGAGGCTGGTGAATTCCAGTCAGCTTGAAGAGGCAGAGATAAGAGTTTGGGATCACTTGAGTGGATGCAAGCTGCAAATCTGATCCAGACTGAGAAGAGTTCTTGTTAACACCCCAGGCATTCATCTGAGATACCAGAATGGCCATACCTCAGAAGACAGGACCGTGCATTGAGGTCAGGGCTACCCGATGCACGCTAAGCCACTTCAGTCATGTCTAACTCTTTGCAATCTCATGGACTATAGCTCGCCAGGCTCCTCTGTCCGTGGGATTTCCCAGGCAAGAATACTGGGGTGAGTTGCCATGCCTTCTTCCAGGGGATCTTCCCCACCTAGAGGTCAAACCTGAATCTCTGTGTCTCCTGCATTGGCAGGCAGGTTCTTTTCACCACCAGTGCCACCTGGGAAGCCCAAGACTACTCTAGACCCAACTTGTGCTATGCTTAGTCGCTCAGTCATGTCTGACTGCTTGCAATCCCCCGGACTGTAGCCCGCTAGGCTCCTCTGTCCATGGGATTCTCCAGGCAAGCATCCTGGAGTGGGTTGCCATGCCCTATTCCAGGGGATCTTCCCAACCCAGGGGTCAAACCCAGGTCTCCCACCTTGCAGGCGGATTCTTTACCATCTAAGCCACCAGGGAAGCCCAAGAATACCGGAGCGGGCAGCCTATTCCTTCTCCAGGGGATCGTCCCAACCCAGGAATCAAACCGGGGTCGCCTACATTGCAGGCAGATTCTTTACCAGGGAAGCCCAGACCCAACTTACTAAAGCCTAAAAATCCAAGCTTTGACAAGTTCCACAGGTGAGACAGAGTTTGAAAGTTGAGTTCACTAAGTTATAGGAAATGAGAAACGTTAGAGGTTTCCATGGTAGAAAAGCCAGGCTAACAAGTTTAAATTTGTTAACAGTCATTAATTTGCCTGTCAAAGACATTGCAAGAAGACAAAAGTTATAAACTAAATACTGAAACCGACTGGGGTCATTTCAGCGGGAGGTCCGAAGAACTCTGGTACCAGAGTCCTTTATGTCTCAGTGCAGAGGAGAATTCAGCAAAAGCAAAGTGGTAGATAAGAAGAGATTTATTAGAATAGGACACTTGTGAGATTTACAAGCCCGTGGGTGAGAAATGCCGTGCCCAAGAACTGAGGAGAAGGGGAAGAAGCTCTTTGTCTTTTTTGAGTAGATGTCATGCTTCCATCCTCAGCTCCTTCTCTAGGTTGAGCAGGGGAGTTTTCTTGTCCGTACACTGTCAAGCAAGGTTCACAAATTGTTTTTTATCTGTACAGAGAGCATGTCCTAGGCATCACTACCTTACTGACCTCACTGGGCAGAGTGTGGGTCTCAAGCCACCATTGTTTCATTGCTCTGGGGCATGTCCTGTGCGACCGTTGCACGGTTTTGCTGCTAAGCAAGCCTGCTTGGTTTGTGGTTAAGCAAACCTGCTTTCTTGAGTAATTACTAACTTACAGGTGTCTCTCATATTTTTCTACTTATAGTCCCGTAGTGGGATTAACTAGTCACCTACTTTGTCCCTTCATTTTGTCCCTATTAATACCTCTCATTAGCACAGATGGAAAAATAAAAGTGTTAGCAAATCAAATCAATAATAGCTAGAAAACAGATAATACATCCTGACTGCAATGGGTTTACCCTAGGAAAACAAGGCTTGTTTTAAAAGTTAAAAACCAATATATGTAATTCACCATGCTAACAAGATAAAGAAGAAAAATCACATGATAATGTCAGTAGATACAGAAAATAACATTTGGCAAAATCCAACACCCACATATGATGAAATCTCTCAGCAAATTAATACTAGCAGAGAAGTTTCCAAATTTGATGAAGACCATTTAAAATATATCTACTAAAAATATCATAGCTAATGATAAAACAGGGAATGCTGTTCTCTAGGAGTGAGAATATGGCAAGGATGTTTGCTCTCTTCACTTTTCTTCAATATTGTACTGTGAGCTCTCAGAGAAACTAGAGGATGAAGCTAGAAAAGGGACTAAAAGGGATAAAGATTCAGAAGGAAGAGTAAGACTGTCTCTGTTCACGGCAGACATGATAGAAAAACTAAGGAGCCTATAAAAAAACAAAGAATCAACTAAACTCAACAAACAAATGAACCTATTTGTTAGGATGTCCTCAGGATACATGCAAACATAGGGCAGGAACAGAGACACAGACATAGAGAAGGAACACGTGGACCCAGAGGTGGAAGGTGATGGTGAGTGGAACTGGGAGATTAGCACTGACATGTATAACCCACCACGTGTGAAGCAGACGGCGAGTGGGAAGCTGCTGGGCAGCGCAGGAGCTCCGCGCGGGCTCTGTGACGGCCTCGCGGGGTGGGATGGGCGTGGGAGGGAGGTCCAGGGAGGAGGAGATGTGTGTGTACACGGCGCTCTGTGACGGCCTCGCGGGGTGGGACGGGCGTGGGAGGGAGGTCCAGGGAGGAGGAGATGTGTGTGTACACGGCGCTCTGTGACGGCCTCGCGGGGTGGGACGGGCGTGGGAGGGAGGTCCAGGGAGGAGGAGATGTGTGTGTACACGGCGCTCTGTGACGGCCTCGCGGGGTGGGACGGGCGTGGGAGGGAGGTCCAGGGAGGAGGAGATGTGTGTGTACACGGCGCTCTGTGACGGCCTCGCGGGGTGGGACGGGCGTGGGAGGGAGGTCCAGGGAGGAGGAGATGTGTGTGTACACGGCGCTCTGTGACGGCCTCGCGGGGTGGGACGGGCGTGGGAGGGAGGTCCAGGGAGGAGGAGATGTGTGTGTACACGGCGCTCTGTGACGGCCTCGCGGGGTGGGACGGGCGTGGGAGGGAGGTCCAGGGAGGAGGAGATGTGTGTGTACACGGCGCTCTGTGACGGCCTCGCGGGGTGGGACGGGCGTGGGAGGGAGGTCCAGGGAGGAGGAGATGTGTGTGTACACGGCGCTCTGTGACGGCCTCGCGGGGTGGGACGGGCGTGGGAGGGAGGTCCAGGGAGGAGGAGATGTGTGTGTACACGGCGCTCTGTGACGGCCTCGCGGGGTGGGACGGGCGTGGGAGGGAGGTCCAGGGAGGAGGAGATGTGTGTGTACACGGCGCTCTGTGACGGCCTCGCGGGGTGGGACGGGCGTGGGAGGGAGGTCCAGGGAGGAGGAGATGTGTGTGTACACGGCGCTCTGTGACGGCCTCGCGGGGTGGGACGGGCGTGGGAGGGAGGTCCAGGGAGGAGGAGATGTGTGTGTACACGGCGCTCTGTGACGGCCTCGCGGGGTGGGATGGGCGTGGGAGGGAGGTCCAGGGAGGAGGAGATGTGTGTGTACATGGCGCTGGTTCACTTTGCTGCACAACAACCAAAGCAACATGGTGAAGCAAGTACACTCCACTAAAAAATAGATGAAAAAATAAACAACCTCAAGAGACTCTTACCCAGTACACAAGAGTCAGCAAATATGTATTGAATATGTGATAGAAAATGACTGGTAATTTGAACAAAATCCAAAAGGAGTCTTGCTGATAACATAACAATCAAATCATCACATATAAATGTACAGTTTATTACTTAAAAAATTAACTGTGTGACTCTATGTTAGTAACAAATAGATAAAAATAAATATTAAAGATATTTAGGACAGTATAAAAAAGCATAAAATACTTTTAAACGTATGTAACAAAAGACAGGAAGGACTTGTGTATTGAAAGCAGTACATATTTCCAAGAGAAATTTTTAAAATTTAAAATAAAGAGATATACCATATTTATGGATTGGAAGACTAAATATTGTTCAGATGTTCATTTTCCCTAAATTGAAACACAGAGTCAATGAAATTACAACCAGAATTGCAGAGGTCATTTTTGTAGAAATTAAGAAGCTGATTTTAACATCTACACAGAAATGCAAAGGATCTAGAATAATCAAAACAATTCTAAAAAAAAGGAAAACAAGATCAAAGGACTTATACTATCTGGTTTCGTGACCTTTTATAAATGCTACAGTGCTCAAGACAATATGGAATTGTCATAAGGGTAGGCATATAATCAATGGAAGAAACGGAGAACTTGGAAATAGACCCGGATGTGTTCATTTTGACAAAAGCAAGATCATTTAATAGGGAAGGGATAATCTTCAACAAATGTACTGGAACAACATATGAGAAAAAAATAAACCACAGCCCCTACTCCATACCATACAGAAAAATTCATTTCAAAATAAATTACCACTTGGTGACTTAATCAGTCTACGGAAATTTAAAGATCAATATAAGAGGTAATTACTGGGTCTTGTAATAAGTCGGATCTTGGGGAGATTTACAGTGTTCTTAGTTAGGGTTGTCATGATATGACAACTTATCTGATACGCTTAACATCCCCCAACAGATCAGTGACAAGAAATTTAAAAAGCCCATCTGGAAAAGGGAAAGTCACACACAGCGACCATTGTCCATAGCACATAAGCATATCCTGTTGGCCAAAAGATGCAAGGACTCCCTAAGCTGCTGAGATGTGTGTTCCTGTGCTGGCCAGGATGGTCTTCCTGGATCCTGGTCACAAGTCTTTCTCCTCTGTGACCACATCTGACCTAGGCATTGGCGATATTACAGGAACTTTTATCATTTTTTTTTTTTAATTAGGAATTCAGGAACCTCAGTCCTTTGTTTGCCAGGTAGTACGTTAGTATTTATTTGCATTTGATCAACTCCATAATCAAAGCTGGAGACAGTGCTGAAATTTACTCCCAGCCCAGGGATTTCTGTCTCCTAGCAACAGCCCTGAATGTTCCGTTCATGCCCTTAACCCTCAGCTTAAATGACTTCTACCTGGGCCTCTCCAGGGTCGTTCAGAACAACTTCTTAGGGTGGGAGTCACAGCTAATACATGCCCCTCTGCTCCCAAATTACATCTCCAGGGATGGCTTTTTGCCGTGAGGTAATTTTAATTTTTCCTAACTTGGATCTTCCAGACTTAAGGGGAGTTTAAGAGGGACAGGGGCTCATGAAGGCTCTGTGAGACCTCAATTAATCTTCCTGATTATATTTGCCAATGATCTTTTTTTTTTTTTGCACTAACTTTAGTTTGGTACAAATATTTTTGCTTTTTTTTTTTTAACCCTGAAGACTTGCTGAGATTGCCAACTTTCAGCCTTCTTTGATTGTTGGCCTCAGCCAGAAATGGAACTGCTTTAGTGATACTAGATTTTCTTCCCTTTCTGCCCTCAGAGGGACTGCGTTCAAGTGGAGCCAAGCCCTTCCAACCTCTGACCTATTGTGTGGCTTTGATAGGCACATGATCTGAATCCCAAAGTGTAAGTCACTACCAGAAGCTGGATAATAAGAATGCAGGGTAATTGCTTGACTTAGCATATAAATAAGTCTCCACGGACCTCCTCCCAGGGTGCCCTCGGCAAATTATCCATTTTAGAGTCTGTTACTGACAATTCCTTTTCTAATATTGGAATTTGTTATGATTGTTTTGGAGACAACAGAAATTACAGCTGCTAATTTTTTTGTACATAAAAGGGAAGTTGCTGTTACCCTTAAATGAAAAGTTCAGTGGGAGTTCAGGCATGATTGGATCTAAGTGCTCAGAGCCATTTCATTTTTTTTTTTTTTTTTATGTTGACCTCAAACTCAGGCCAACACTCCCAACCTGGTGACTCACATCCGGTTTACATTTTAGCAACTTCAGAGGAAAAAGAAGTCTCTTTCTTAGTAACTGTTTCTACAATTCTGGAGCTGATGCTTAGTGGCCTTCATTGGCCTGAGTTGGGAAACATGCATTTACTTGAGTCAATCTCTGTAGCTGGGAGGATGGGATGTTTTAATTTGGCTCAATGTGGGTCACGTGGCCATCCTAGCACCAAGGGTAGGGGCATCTATAATGCCCTATTCACATGGACTGATTTAGCAAAGGGGTAGTTTCTCACAGAAGATTGGATGCTGAGCAGGTAAAAACAATGAATGTCCAATGTGCGCTGATAGGTCAGTATTGAAACTGACTCAAGAAACCAGTTTTGTTACATGTGGTTGCACTGAGTCTTGTATATTATTCAATGCGTGTGTGTATGCTAGGTCACTTCAGTCGTGTCAGACTCTTTGCGATGGACTGGATGGACTGTAACCCACCAGGCTCCTCTGTTCATGGGATTATCTAGGCAAGAGTACTGGAGTGGGTTGCCATGCCCTCCTCCAGAGGATCTTCCAGACCGAGGGATTGAACCCACGTCTCTTATGTCTCCTGTATTTGGCAGGTAGGTTCTTTACCACCTGGGAAGCCCATATTATTTAATAAGTATAGCTTTTTGCAGAAGTCTTACACAAACTACAAGTTCCGAGGATCTTACGATCCTTTAGCCAGTCTTCTGGTTTAGAATTCAGATGATATAATGTGATAAGAATTATGCATTCTTGGGTGATGGGACCTTTACAACTGTTTCAAAATATTCATGAGTCCCTCTCATGTGGTCAGCAAGGGACTGGGCCTTGGAACACAACTTTGATGAAGACATAATTAATACCTGGAAGGAATCATAACTGGAGGTAAGAAATATACCTTTAAGTAAATAAATCATAGTGTGATATGCAAGTGTCTATAACAAAGGATTCAGTTGTCTTTTGAAATCCTACAAAATGGTAGGCACTGGGCTTTTTGCTCTTTCCACAGTTTCTTACTTAAGTCTCAGGGCAGTCCCTCAAAGCAAACATTCCTCTCTAAGGACATAGAGGTTTGTAGAGATAAAGTCTTTTGCATGTGGTCATTCAGCTGGGATGTAGCAGGGGCCTTTGGGAATTCTATTTGGGAATATTATATTCCTCAATATTTGAGAGTCAATGCAGGAGTCTCAGGAGATGTGGGTTTGATCCCTGGATCAGGAAGATCCCCTGGAGTAGGGGATGGGAACTCACTCCAGTACTCTTGCCTGGAGAATCCCATGGACAGAGGAGCCTGGCAGGCTACAGTCTGTGGGGTCACAAAGAGTCAGACACAACGGAAGCGACTTAGCACAATGCACTTAGTGACTAAACCACCACCACCAGTAGATCGCAGAGGCAGCTAAAGCGGTCTTCTTCTTGCTTCCTGTCTAGTTTGTTCTCCCACCAGGTGTGTTCTGAGGTGGGCAGAAGTTGTGTACCATATCATACTGCCTTGATCATTTATTTGGCAAATATTGTGCCGATTATGGTTTAAAGCTTCCAATAAAACAACCCTTTATTTTTTTTTAACACTTTAAAAAACTATTTATTTTTAATTGGAGGGTAATTGCTTTACAATATTGTGTTGGTCTCTGCCATCCATCAACATGAACCAGCCATTGGTATACATATGTCCATACCTCCCTCCCATGTCCCTCCCCATCCCACCTGTGTGGGCTGTCACGGAGCACTGGATTTGGGCTCCCTGTGTCATAGAGCAAATTCCCACTGGTCATCTCTTTTACATATGGTAATAGAGACCTTTCAATGCTACGCTCTCAATTCGTCCCACCCTCCCCTTTCCCACTGCGTCCACAAGCCTGTTCTTTGTGTCTCTGTCTCCACTGCTGCCCTGCAAATAGGTTCATCAGTGCCATCTGTCTAGATTCCATATATATGCATTAACATATGATATTTATTTTCCCCTTTCTGACTTACTTCACTCTGTATAATAGGCTCTAGGTTCAACCACTTCACTAGAACCGACCCAACTGCATTCCTTTTTATAGATGAGCAACATTCCCCTGCGTGTATGTACCACAGACTCTTGACCCACTCATCTGGTGACGGATATCTGGGTTGCTTCCATGTCCTAACCACTGTAAACAGTGCTTCAGTCAACACTGAAGTGTGTGTGTCTCTTTCAATTATGGTTTCCTTAGAGACTTCCCTGTAGCTCAAACAATAAAGAATCTGCCTGCAATGCAGGAGACCAGGGTTCGACCCCTGGGTCGGGAAGATTCTCTGGAGAAGGGAATGACAATCCATTCCAGTATTCTTGCCTGGAGAATCCCACAGAGAAGCCTGGTGGGCTACAGTCCATGGGGTTGTAAAAAGTCAGACATGACTGAGCAACTAACACACACAGGGTATATGCCCAGCAGCTAGGAATGAAACTACCACCATATGACAAAACAATTGTTTTCAAGCATTTCACCAGTGTTCAAGGAAAGCAATCATTGAACATGATTTATTGTACAGTAGTCCCCCTGCCCACATCATCTGTAGTTTCACCTGGTTTCACTTACCTATGGTCAACTGAGGTCTGAAAATATTAAACAGAAAATTCCAGAAATAAACACTTCCTAGTTGTTTTTTTTTTTTTTTTTAAATTTCATGCTGTTCTGAGTAGGATAATAAAATCTTGTGCCATTCTGCTCCATCCCACCCAGGATGAGAATCATCCTATGGCTATTATATCCAGCCCCAGAGTCATCTAGAAGCCACCGTGTTATCAGATAGACTGTCGTCGATATCACAGTGCTGTGTTCAGGCAACCCTTATTTTACTTAATAGTGGTTCCAAACTGCCAGAGTAGTGATGCTGGCAATTTGAATATGTGAAAGAGTAGCCATAACGCACTTCCTTAAAGTGGAAAGGTGAAATATGCCCCACTTAATAAGAAAAAAAAAAATTGTATGCTGAGGTTGCTAACATCTATGGTATTAATAAATTTTCTATCCATAAAATCGTGAAAAAGGAAAAAGAAATTTGCTAGTTTTGCTGTTGTGCCTCAAATTGCAAAAGCTATGGCCACAGTGCATGAGAAATGCTTAGTGAGCATGGAAAATGCATTAAATTTGTACAGTAAGATAGTTAGATGGGGGAGGAGAAGGAAAGGGAGGGAGAGAGAAATAGCATTCACATAACATTATTATGGTGTTGTTAAAGTTGTTATATTTTATTAATTATTGTTGTTAATTTCTTGCTATGCCTGATTTATAAGTTAAACTTTATCATAGATATGTGATGGTGTGGTTTAGTTACTGAGTTGTGTCTGACTCTTTGTGACCCCATAGGCTGTCTGTATATTTTTCCTTTTCTCCTTTGCCTTTCACTTCTCTTCCTTTCACAGCTATTTGTAAGGCCTCCTCAGACAGCCATTTTGCCTTTTTGCATTTCTTTTTCTTGGGGATGGTCTTGATCACTGCCTCCTGTACAATGTCATGAACCTCTGTCCATAGTTCTTCAGGAACTCTGTCTATCTGATCTAATCCCTTGAATCTTTTTGTCACTTCTACTGTGTAATCATAAGGGATTTGATTTAGGTCATACCTGAATGGTCTAGTGGTTTTCCCTACTTTCTTCAATTTAAGTCTGAATTTGGCAATAAGGAGTTCATGATCTGAGCCACGGTCAGCTCCCAGTCTTGTTTTTGCTGACTGCATAGAGCTTCTCCATCTTTGGCTGCAAAGAATATAATCAATCTGATTTCAGTGTTGGCCATCTGGTGATGTCCATGTGTAGAGTCTTCTCTTGTGTTGTTGGAAGAGGGTGTTTGCTATGACCAGTGCTTTCTCTTGGCAAAACTCTATTAGCCTTTTCCCAGCTTTTTTCTGTACTCCAAGGCCAAATTTCCCTGCTAGTCTAGGAATTTCTTGACTCCCTACTTTTGTATTCCAGTCCCCTATAGTGAAAAGGACATCTTTTTTGGGAGTTCATTTCAGAAGGTCTTGTAGGTCTTCATAGAACAATTCAACTTCAGCTTCTTCAGAATTACTGGTCAGGGCATAGACTTGGATTACTTTGACTGTTGTTTTTGTGACTGCATCCAAGTATTGTATTTTGGACTCCTTTGTTGACCATGATGGCTACTCCATTTCTTCTAAGGGATTCTTGCCCACAGTACTAGATACAGTGGTCATCTGAGTTAAATTCACCCATTCCAGTCCATTTTAGTTTGCTGATTCCTAAAATGTCGGTTTTTACTCTTGCCATCTCATTTGATCACTTCCAACTTGCCTTGATTCATGGACCTAACGTTCCAGATTCCTATGCAATATTGCTCTTTACAGCATTGGGCTTTGCTTCTATCACCAGTCACATCCACAACTGGGTGTTGTTTTTGCTTTGGCTCTGTCTCTTCATTCTTTCTGGAGTTATTTCTCCACTGATCTCCAGTAGCATAATGGGCACCTACTGACCTGGGGAGTTCATCTTTCAGTGTCCTATCTTTTTGCCTTTTCATACTGTTCATGGGGTTCTCAAGGCAAGAATACTGAAGTGGCTTGCCATTCCCTTCTCCAGTGGACCACATTCTGTCAGAACTCTTCACCATGACCTGTCCATCTTGGGTGGCCCTACATGGCATGGCTCATAGTTTCATTGAGTTAGACAGGCTGTGGTCCATGTGATCATATTGGTTAGTTTTCTGTGATTGTGGTATTCAAAAGGAAAAGGAGATAAGGAAATAAATACCCATTTGAATGCAGAGTTCCAAAGAATAGCAAGGAGAGATAAGAAAGCCTTCCTCAGTGATCAGTGCAAAGAAGTAGAGGAAAACAATAAAATGGGAAAGACTAGAGATCTCTTCAAGAAAATTAGAGATACCAAGGGAACTTTTCATGCAAAGATGGGCACAATAAAGAACAGAAATGATATGGACCTAACAGAAGCAGAAGATATTAAGAGTGGCAAGCATACACAGAAGAACTGTACAAAACACACACACACACACACACACACACACACACACAAAACCCTTCACGACCCAGATAATCATGATGGTGTGATCATTCACCTAGAGTCAGACATCCTGGAATGCCAAGTCAAGTGGGCCTTAGGAAGCATCACTATGAACAAAGCTAGTGGAGGTGATGGAATTCCAGTTGAGCTATTTCAAATCCTAAAAGATGATGCTGTGAAAGTGCTGCACTCAATATGCCAGCAAATTTGGAAAATTCAGCAGTGGCCACAGGACTGGAAAAGGTCGGTTTTCATTCCAATCCCAAAGAAAGGCAATGCCAAAGAATGCTCAAACTACCGCACAATTGCACTCATCTCACACTCTAGCAAAGTAATGATCAAAATTCTCCAAACCAGGCTTCAACAATATGTGAACCGAGAACGTCCAGATGTTCAAGCAGGATTTAGAAAAAGCAGAGGGGCCAGAGATCAAATTGCCAATATCCGCTGGATCATCGAAAAAGCGAGAGAATTCCAGAAAAACATCTACTTCTGCTTTATTGACTATGCCAAAGAGTGTGACTGTGTGTATCACAACAAACTGGAAAATTCTTAAAGAGATAGGGATACAAGACCATCTGACCTGCCTCCTGAGAAATATGTATGCAGGTCAAGAAGCAACAGTTAGAACTGGACCTGGAACACAGTCTGGTTCCAAATCAGAAAAGGAGTATGTCAAGGCTGTATATTGTCACCCTGTTTATATATGCAGAGTACATCATGAGAAATGCTGGACTAGATGAAGCACGAGCTGGAATCAAGGTTGCTGGGAGAAATATCAATAACTTCAGATATGCAGATGACGCCACACTTATGGCAGAAAGTGAAGAAGAACTAAAGAGTCTCTTGATGAAAGTGAAAGTTATGACCAACCTAGACAGCATATTAAACAACAGAGACATTACTTTGCCAACAAAGGTCTGTCTAGTCAAAGCTATGATTTTTCCAGTGGTCATGTATGGGTGTGAGAGTTGGACTGTGAAGAAAGCTGAGCGCTGAAGAATTGAAGCTTTTGAACTGTGGTGTTGGAGAAGAAGATGACAACAGAGGATGAGATGGCTGGATGGCGTCACCGACTCAATGGACATGAGTTTGGGTAAACTTCGGGAGTTGGTGATGAACAGGGAGGCCTGGTGTGCTGCAGTCCATGGGGTTGCAAAGAGTTGAACACGACTGATCAACTGAACTGAACTGTACTGAAGCTGTACGTATAGCAAAAAACAGTACTCTCTGTGATTTCAGGCATCCAGAATGGGTAGTGGAACATGTGCTCCTTAGTTAGGGAGAACTACAGTAATAGAATGTGACTTCCCTGTAGCTCAAATGGTGAAGCATCTGTCTGCAATGCAGGAGACCAGGGTTCGATCCCTGTGTCAGAAAGATCCTCTGGAGGAAGGAATGGCAATCCTGTATTCTTTCCTGGAGAATCCCATAGACAGAGGAGCCTGATGGGCTACAGGGGGATTGCAAAAAGTTGGACACGACTGAACAACTAACACACACAATAATAGATTACATATCACTGTTGATATGTATTCAAGGTTGTTGCTCTTTCCTCCAAAACTTCAGTGTTTTCTCACTGCTCCTTTAAAAGTGTCTAAACTCTTCAGCTTAGCATCAAGGTTCTCCTCAGCTGTGCCACCCATTCAAGCTTGTCCTCCTAAAACCATCCACTCTAGCCAACTGGTATACTCACCCACTGAAGGCTTTTGTTCCTGCCTCTCTCTACAGCGTGTAACAACACTCCCAGGTTCTCCGCATTCCCGGTAGTTCTGGCTGAGTGTGATTTTACCTGTCAAGTCTGCGATCTCCTCCTGGTTGCATTTGATGTAACTTTCTCCGTGTCATCTGGCACTATGTCTTGTCTGAACTCTGATGGTTTATTTTTTCATGTTTAACTATTTTCTTTTCCAAGTGGCTCAGTGGTCAAGAATCTACCTGCCGTGCAGGAGACAGAGGTTTGATCCCTGGGTCAGGAAGATCCCCTGGAGAAGGAGATGGCAACCCACTCCAGTATTCTTGCCTGAGAAGTCCCATGGGCAGAGGAGCCTGGTGGGCTACAGTCTATGGGGTCACAAAAGAGTTGACTCTTAGCAACTAAACAACAGCAACATTTTCTTTGACAAGACTGTGAGCTTTATTGTGTCACTGATACTTGATCAAATATCTGTTGATAAAGGACCTCAAAGTGTTCTGATTACTGATGGTCATAGGTTTTATTACAGGGTAGGAATAGAAAGATTTCAGTAAGAGGAAGAGAGATGAAGTTAAAATAAGACAGATAAAAAGTTGCTTCTCAATCCATATTCTTTTATTATCTTGCTTTGCAATATTGCTGAGTAGGAGGCGGTTTTCCTTCCTGTAGGGTGGTAAGAATGCAAAGTATGGACCTTGAGCCAGTGACCAAAGTCAAGTACCAAAGTCAATTTCTCTGGCTCATTTGGGGATTAAGGTATCCCTGAACCCAAAAGGTAAACAATTTTTCATTATTCATTGACTTAATTTCCTTCACTTTGTTGTTGTTTAGTCGTTAAGTCGTGGTGACTTGTGATCCCATGAACTGTGGCCTGCCAGGCTTCTCTGCCCATGGAAGTCTCCAGGCAAGAATATTGGAGTGGGTTGTCATTTCCTTCTCCAAGGGATCCTCCTGACCCAGGGATACAACCCTTGTCTCCCACATTGGCAGGCGATTTCTTTACCTCCGAGCCACCAACAAAGCCCTAGTTTCCTCACAGAATCAGACTAATAAAATCAGCAATTTAAAAACTAGTTTTATCCACTCATTTAAGATTACGTAATTTTGATAATATCATTATTAACATAACGATCCTAGAGGAAACTTTTCTCTAAGTGAAGATTACGTCATTCGGTCTTTTATGTTGAGGGGAGTTTGTGATCAGTGTTGCTACCCTACAGTGTTGCCCTGTGATTTTCTCTAGGTTAAAGTACTTAAAAAGTTGATAAATAGCATTTGTTTTTAAGGCTATGCTTGAGGACAGCATTTTGGCTGAATTCAGGGCTGAATTATTTTCCCGAAAATCATTTTCCAAAAAGGACCGTCAATTTGCTGATAACTTTTCTTATAAATGACTGTGCAGTTAAGACCTAATAACAAACTGATTATGCAGTGGGGTAACAGGAATGGGAGATAATGAATCCTCTTCTGGGAGCACTTAGAACAGTTACTCTCAATCTGGGGGGCTCACACTGCTGAAGAACGACTAGTTTTTTCAAGGTATGATTTTAAAAACAGGAAGAAAAAAAAAAAAAACACCCAGCTGTTAGGTTGATTTGTTTTCTCTCCAACAGTCTTCATAGCTTCAATTTCTAGAAGTTGCTCCTTGAAGATAGAAACATTGCACTTGATAATGTTTTGCTCATTCGTCTCCAGAATGTTTGTTCAGTTGAGAAATGAAAATGGGTCTCAGTGTAGTACACAGAGTGATTTGTTCTAAATGGTATGAAAACTGTTTCTGGGCCACACAAGTGTTCGTGCAAGGTTCTATAAAAGTTGATGCTTTTTCTGACGTGTAGACACCTTGATCTAGCCAAATATTCATATTAGGAACTCTCCCCTTAAACATATGTCATTGGTTTTGTGTAATAGTAAAAGGGAAATGGGCAAAACTCTGCCAAAGCCCAGGCACTGATTTGAATTAGGGGCAGTCTTCCTCCCATGTTTATGGTGAAAGTGACCTGAGCTTACATACAGCATGTTTTAGGGTGCAAGGGATACCGGTGTTACCTGTTCAGCCAAAAAGAAAATCTTTTATTAAGATGATTGGAATTCAAATCCTGTTTTACTGATCTGGTCTCCTGGTATTTGGTGGTGGGGGCGGAACTCTAGTCTGTCTGGTGCTTTTGTTTCAGGAACAAAAGTGAGCACAGTACGGAGTCCACCCAAATCCTCCCCCTTCACCCCTTTTAAAACCAAACTGAGCAAGGGGACCAAGTTACCGCTGTATTCACATTTTGGTCTTCTTGGGGTGGCGGTGGTCCCCTTGGTCCCACTGCTTACTTTGATCCACGTTTGCCCCCAGTAGAGATCAAAACTACATTTTATGGACGTAGAGTCTGGCAATATTCTGGCAAATGGGAAAACAAGCAACATAAAGCAAATTTCTGCCATGATGCGTTTTAATATTGAGACAGATTTTCATCTAACGGAGTCAACAGAATGGAATGTGAGAGTGCCATGGAGCTCAAGGCTGTAAACGGCTTCCGGGTGACACATCCCTAGGGGCACAGATCATACAGTTTCTGTTATTCAGCATGTCACTCTATGGGCACAGAACTGATTTTTGCCTCAGAAAATGTCTCTTTCTCAAAACTCCAGCTGTCCTTCATTCATGAAGCAGTGTTTTAATAAGGTGGTTGTTTACTAGGAAGTGAAGCTAACACTAATAATGAATCACTGACAATATAACACTTTTCTTATAGATTTTCTCCTTGCTGCCAAACAGCTGGAGGAAAAGTGGGGAAAATGCAATCAAGCATTTAAGCATCATAGCTAGATGTTTTCAAACATTAAGTGGCCAGATGTTTAGTATTGTGGAGGTAATGTGTATGATTGCCTGCCTTCTAAAATATTTTATCTGGGTCTTTTGACGTTCGGTAGATAGAGTCATGGACTATTCTTCATTTTCAGGATGCTGAGCAGTTTTTCTGATCGTGAATGGCAACAATATGCTGAAGACTGTCAAGAGCCAGGCCTGGCAAGGGACTGTGTGAAAGACTTGGACTGTGGTTAAATGGGTCCCTCTCCTGGCGAAAGTGCATGGAAGCATGTGCCTTTTAAAAGGCATGGGTTGAATCGGTTTTCAGTCTTCCAGTAAGGTTGCACTAGGAATTAAGAAGCTGGGTAAAGAGATCAGGTCCTCTTGTTTTCCTCAAGACCCAGAGGCAGAATAACCAGATGCTTCACTGAAATACCCAGTTCTAAGATAAGGAGCACACTGTCCTAATCCCATTGAAGATACTGGTTTACAAGAAATCTAGTCTCACTAAACTGAAAGGTGGTTGTATCCTTCTTCAGATGAATGCCTCATCTGAATTTTAAAAAGCAAACTTTAAAAAATCCAAAGTACAGCACCACCTTGAGGGATGGGATGGGGAGGGAGGTGGGAGGGGGGATCGGGATAGGGAACACATGTAAATCCATGGCTGATTCATGTCAATGTATGGCAAAAATCTCTACAATATTGTAAAGTAATTATCCTCCAACTAATTAAAATAAATGAAAAAAAAGATAAAGCTAAAAAAAAACAAAGTACAGTACGATCTTGTTGTCTATCCATTATATGCACAATAGTTTACTTCTGCTAATCCCAAACTCCCAGTCCTTCTAGATTCAGTATCTCATGATAAACCATAATGGAAAAAAATATATTTTCAAAATACCTATATGTGTATAACAGTCCCTTTATAACAGTAGAGATTGGGACAACACTGTAAACCAACTATACTGCAATAAAAAAATAAAATTATAAAAAACTAAACAAAATGAAGCTCTTTCCCTTTTCAGAATCTCAGAGTACCCGACAAAAATCAACCCATGCTCCCCGCTGTTCTTCTCCATTGGTTGCTGGTACTTGTAATTAGACTCATTGCCAAATGCTCCACTAAATTAAAACCCCTGGAAATTAATTATCTCATCAAAGGTGGCTCAGTTTCAGAACTGGGTTCAGGGATCCTGGTGCTGAGATAAGTGCAACTCCTTCTTAAGAGTGATAGAAAAAAAAAAAAGTCATTTACTGACATGCCTCTGCAGGAATCAGTAACATTACAGAACATGTAGGAGCCAAGAATAGCCTGGGCATATTAATAACTCAGCCTGCTCACTGATTTTATTGGAGATGACTGGTTAAAGAACACTCTGCCTTGATGACAGCTCCATGGCACGAGGAACAATGTCATCATTACCATGTGGGGCTGTTTAGCATTTAGAACACTTCACACATAAAGGGAACCTCACACAGGCCTGTTGTGCTTTAGACAGATGGTTTAATGTTTCTTTAGCCTTCAGCCTATCAGGCCACCCGTGGTTTTCTTCAGCCAAGGGCTTTTTAAAAATAATTGGTCTATAGCAATTTTCTAACAAGACTGACTGCAATATATTTCCTTAAATCTTTTTCTTACCCTTAACCATCCCTTACAGTGGTTTGTCGTTGACAAACCTCCCTGACTGACACTGAGTCTTCATGTATAAGCAATTACTGACATAAAAGGAGAGGAAGGGGTGGAAATTTCGCCATTAATGGTTTCTTGGCTAGGGAAAAGCTATTCAGAAATGATTGCTCTGGAAAACCGTGCTTTTCTGATTAGACACTGCCCGGTTCTGAAGAAGCTGTTCCCCTACAATCTCTCAATACAGGAAATGATAACCCAGTATAGACGGATAACTGTGGGTGGCCAAGGATACATATATGCGTTTGTTTCAAAGTGGTGAAGCAGAAGAGAAACTGTGCCTCTATCCGGCAACTATGCGTGCTCAGGAAGGAATAAAGAGGCTGCGGCTCCCCTGCTCCGGCTGTCAAAGTGAGACTCCGGCACACTGGCAGAGCAAGCGGGGTGCATTTTTATAGTGTAAACTTCTGGAGGAATCTCAATGACCTACTGCACTGCCCTGGCCACTGTTCAGCTCTCCAGGCCCTCCTGCGAGCTCTTTCAAGGGAACAAGACCCAGAGGCCAGGAGACTGTGGATTAGCTCCGGCGGAGGCTTATTTGCATATTTTTCTCTCGGCAGCCTCCCTGGTAGGGTTCAGAAGAAGCATGCTTGGGCCCAGGGAGAGAAAGGCGATTACACAGCAGAGAGGGTTTAGTGATCAGAAGTATTTGAGAGGGCAAGTGTCTCCTGACTGTGCGCTCAGGAGGGCGGGTGAGGCCCAGAATGTCTCACTGCAGGTTCAGATTCCCCGCTGACACTTTACTCAGGGGTGGACTGGAGTCCCTGCTGCTTCCGTGGCTGCTGGTGGTGTCAGGGTATTGAACTGAAACTGTCAATTTCTACACCTGTGAGGAAGAAGCCCCCAGCACCTTCATCAGTGTTCTGTGTGACCACGTCCTGTTTAATTCCCAGCGCTAGGTACCCGGCCGGTTCCGCCTGATTAAGCTCGCTGTGCTAGGGCGACAGGCTGACCGTCGGGGACACGGGCCTGGACAGAGAGCAGCTGTGTGGCCAGGCCCCTCAGTGCGTGCTGGCCTTCGACGTGGTCAGCTTCTCCCAGGAGCAGTTCTGGCTGGTGCACGTGGAGGTGGAGGTGAGGGACATCAATGACCATGCGCCGCGCTTCCCCCGGGCCCAGATTCCAGTGGAGATGTCCGAGGGCCCTGCGGTGGGCACGCGCATCCCCCTGGAGGTGCCCGTGGACGAGGACGTGGGCGCCAACGGGCTGCAAAGCGTGTGCCTGGCCGAGCCCCACAGCCCCTTCCAAGTGGAGCTGCAGACGCGCGCGGACGGTGCCCAGTGCGCCGACTTGGTGCTGCTGCAGGAGCTGGACCGCGAGAGCCAGGCCACCTACAGCCTGGGGCTGGTGGCCCAGGACGGCGGCCGCCCGCCGCGCTCCGCCACAGCCGCCCTCAGCGTGCGCGTGCTGGACGCCAACGACCACAGCCCGGCCTTCCCTCAGGGCGCCGTGGCCGAAGTGGAGCTGGCGGAGGACGCGCCCGTGGGCTCGCTCCTGCTAGACCTGGACGCGGCGGACCCCGACGAGGGCCCCAACGGCGACGTGGTGTTCGCCTTCGGGGCCCGCACCCCGCCCGAGGCGCGCCGCCTCTTCCGCCTGGACCCGCGCTCCGGCCGCCTCACCCTGGCGGGGCCCGTGGACTACGAGCGCCAGGACACTTACGAACTGGACGTGCGGGCGCAGGACCGCGGCCCCGGGCCCCGCGCCGCCACCTGCAAGGTCATCGTGCGCCTCCGCGACGTCAGTGACAACGCTCCAGACATCTCCATCACCCCGCTGGCCGCCCCGGGCGCGCCTGCTGCCTCGCCCTTCGCCGCCGCCGCCGCTCTTGGCGGAGCGGAGGCGACCTCTTCGACCGGGCCTGGGACGCCGGAGGCGAGCGCCGTCTCGCTGGTGCCGGAGGGGGCGGCGCGCGAGAGCCTGGTGGAGCTGGTCAGCACCTCGGACAGGGACTCGGGCGCCAACGGGCAGGTGCGCTGCGCCCTCTACGGGCACGAGCACTTCCGGCTGCAGCCGGCCTACGCGGGCAGCTACCTGGTGGTGACCGCGGCGTCCCTGGACCGCGAGCGCATCTCCGAGTACAACCTGACGCTGGTGGCCGAGGACCGCGGCGCGCCCCCGCTGCGCACCGTGCGGCCCTACACGGTGCGTGTGGGCGACGAGAACGACAACGCGCCGCTCTTCACGCGGCCGGTCTATGAGGTGTCAGTGCGCGAGAACAACCCGCCCGGGGCCTACTTGGCCACGGTGGCCGCCAGGGACCCGGACCTGGGCCGCAACGGCCAGGTCACCTACAGGCTGCTGGAGGCCGAGGTGGGCCGGGCTGGGGGCGCCGTGTCCACCTACGTCTAGGGGGACCGCGTCACGGGGCGGCTGCGCGCACGACGGAGTTTCAACCTCGAGGAACTGGCCAGCCTGTAGCTAGGGCTGGAGGCACTGGACGGCGGCTCGCCGCCGCTGCGAGGCCGGGCCACGGCGGGGCTGCAGATGCAGGGCCGGGACGAGCGCGCGCCCGGACTGGTGACCCCGCGACTCGTCGATGGCTCAGCCCTGCTGCCTCTGCCCTGGAACGCGTCCCTCGGCTCCCTGCCGACTCGACAGCAGGCTAGGGACGCGGACAAAGGCCTTGACGCGCAGCTGACTTACCTCCGGCTCCGCAGCGACGGCGGCCCCGGGGAGCTATCGCTGCAGCGCCTGCGGTCCCCGCAGCCCGCCGGTCCGCTGACGGCGGTCGTCGCGGCGCTGGACGAAGGCCGGCTGGCCCCGCGGCGCTCGCGCGCGGTGCTCCCGGTACCCGCGCTTCCTGCACCACCTGGCGGACAAATGGTGCTGGTGCCACGGCCGGCGCCGGCGCCGCCGCCGAACCCGGAAGGGGCGCGCAGAGCGGCTTTCGGCCAGCCCCTGCGGCCTTCTCCTGGTGGCCGTGGTCACCGTGACTTGGTCCCGCCCGGGCCGCGGAGGAGGAAGCTTTGGGAGCGCGACCGGAACTGGTGCAACGCAAGCAGTGAATGGCCAGGCCGCTCCAAGTCGCAGAGGGTCAGGGGCTGTGACTCTGGGGCTTCGGCCTGAGCTGCTTCGTGGAGACACCGCCGCTTTCCGTTTCCTCAGAGGCCCGGGAGGGCGAGTCTGCAGAGATTTCCCAGGCCGGGGACAGCGGGGTGTCCTTAAGCTCCTCAGCTCAGGAGGGGCCCGGGTAGCTCACCCCCAGGTCTCTTAAACCCATTGCTAACCTTTAGTGGATTTTCACCCTGGAAGCTTTGTGAAGGTTCAGTGCAGATCAGGTTCGGGACTGCAAATGGCTGACTTTTCGGGGTTTGTTAAGTATTTTCTCTGAGAGGAAAAGTTCATCACAGACGAGGGCAGGAGAAGCCCTGATGGTCGCGTGTTCCTGGAAGCCCATGCCTGTTCCTACTGGTTTGGCCCCTGGTAATTTTCTTGTGAGTCCAGCTTGAGTCCTTTCCTTCAGGGTTTAAGTGGTGTCTTCCTGTTAGCAATTCAGGGCTTCCCTGGTGGCTCAGCTGGTAAAGAATCTGCCTGCAATGCAGGAGACCTGGGTTCCATCCCTGGGTTAGGAAGATCCCCTGGAGAAGAGAATGACTACCCACTCCAGTGGAGAATTCTCTGGACTGAGGAGCCTGGGGGGCAATAGTCCATGGGGTCACAAAGACTCACGCAGGGCTGAGCCACTAACAGGTTCCCTTTCCTGCAGCACTTTAGATGACGGATGCTGCGCCTGCCGTCAGCCCTGATATCTAAGGGTGACATATTATCAGCTGCTGCTCTCACCCTTCTTTTTAATCAGGGTTCTGTCTCAGGTCTCTTTCACCCCCCATCCTGATGGGGAGAGGATAAATCTGCTGCAAGTTTAAGGTAATTGCAGAATATTTATCATTGTCTCTAAGCCATGGGTTTGACATTTTGTACATTTTTATGGATAACAGAGTCGTTCTTTCCTTTTCACTTCAAGTACACATTCAAATCCAGATGAATTTAGTGTCAGAGATAGTGGAAAAGGAGACAGTGAAACAAATGGCAGCAGTTCTGATATCAGTAGAGAGTGCTTCAAGAAAGTGCCTTTTGGAATGATTGCAAAGCAAGAGGGTAAGTTCATACCTGTGACTTTGAAGCTCTTCTTTTCAAAGTCATAATGCTGTATGCTTCAATGAATTATATAATAAAAGAACCAAACAAAGGGGTCTCTACTGTACATTCATAGATGGGATGATGCTGATGGCTCAAGGGTTAAAAAATCCGCCTGCAATGCAGGAGACCTCAGGTCCGGCCCCTAGGTTGGAAAGATCCCCAGGAGGAGGAAATGGCAACCCACTCCAGTATTCTTTCCTGGAAAATTTCATGGACAGAGGAGCCTGGTGGGCTACAGTCCATGGGGTCCCAAAGAGTCAGACACGACTGAGTATGTGCTGGATGGCTGGACGCTGAATAGAGCTAGTATTTTAAATCACTGACTATATAGCTGTTTCTATGTAATAAATGCTTTGCAATTATTGGCTTATTTCAGTTCAGTTCAGTTGCTCAGTCAAGTCCGACTCTTTGTGACCCCATGGACTGCAGCACGCCAGGCCTCCCTGTCCATCACCAACTCCTGGAGTTTACTCAAACTCATCTCCATTGAGTCAGTGATGCCATCCAGCCATCTCATCCTCTGTTGTCCCCTTCTCCTCCTGCCCTCAATCTTTCACAGCATCAGGGCCTTTTCCAATGAGTCAGTTCTTCGCATCAGGTGGCCAAAGTATTGGAGTTTCAGCTTCAGCATCAGTCCTTCCAATGAACACCTAGGACTGATCTCCTTTAGGATGGACTGGTTGGATCTCCTTGCAGTCCAAGGGACTCTCAAGAGTCTTCTCCAACACCACAGTTCAAAGGCATCAATTCTTCAGTGCTCAGCTTTCTTTATGGTCCAGCTCTCACATCCATACATGACCACTGGAAAAATCATAGCCTTGACTAGACAGACCTTTGTTGGCAAAGTAATGTCTCTGCTTTTTAATATGCTGTCTAGGTTGGTCACAGCTTTTCTTCCAAGGAATAAGCGTCTTTTAATTTCATGGCTGCATTCACCATCTGCAGTGATTTTGGAGCCCCAAAAATAAAGTCAGCCACTGTTTCCGCTGTTTCCCCATCTATTTGCCATGAAGTGATGGGGCCGAATGCCATGATCTTAGTTTTCTGGATGTTGAGCTTTAAGCCAACTTTTTCACTCTCCTCTTTCACTTTCATCAAGAGGCTCTTTAGTTCTTCACTTTCTGCCATAAGGGTGGTGTCATTTGCATATCTGAAGTAATTGATATTTCTTCTGGCAGTCTTGATTCCAGCTTTTGCTTCATCCAGCCCAGCATTTCTCATGATGTACTCTGCTTATAAGTTAAATAAGCAGGGTGACAATATACAGCCTTGATGTACTCCTTTCCCTATTTGGAACCAGTCTGTTGTTCCATGTCCAGTTCTAACTGTTGCTTCCTGACCTGCATACAGATTGACTTATTTATTCCCCATAATAAATCCAATGAGGTAGGAAATGGAGGCATAGAAAGTTTAAGTAGCTCACCTAAGTGTTGGAGTTACGATCTTAGGCCAGGAATTCTGGCTCTAGGCTTCCTGCTCTTATTCACCCTACTAAACTTTCTCTATCAATGCAAAGGATTAAAATGCTGGAAAAGCAGAATATTGTGATTATTAATGCTACAATAACTTAGTGCCACAGCACTAAGGGTAACTTCCTCCATGTGGGTATTCCTGATAAGAACAGGATATGAATAGATAAGTTTTGTATAGGCCAGTTTGTCCTTTACTAGGAACATATGGAAATGGAGTGTGTGTGTGTGTGTGTGTGTGTGTGTGTGTGTGTATCCTTTTTAATTTTATTTATTCATTTTTTGGGGAGATTGGTTTTGTCTAGCTTTGCTCTGGTTAGAGAATTCTTCACCAACACAACCAGATGCTATTCAGTCCATCTCCTGTAGTGTTTAAGTCAAAATCTCTGTAATGCTGTCTGGTTCTGGAATGGTAGCTTCGGTAGGGAGAGGTGTAGTCAATTTTGACGTGTTTCATATTAGTCTTCACAAAAGTGGGCACTAGATGTTTAGTCCCCTGAAGCACATACTGCACTCTTGAAGATGAGTCCTGATGTTGTGTCCTATTTATTCAAGTGCTTCTTCACCATCATGGATATTTTTACCTACCCTACGGTTAACTTCCTTCAATTTTTTTTTTAAACATGATATGGCATTTAAAAACATCTGCATCCTGGTCCCCTTCTGAATATTGTCTAGTTTGTATGTATCTTTCCTAAAATGAGGCACTTAGAGTTGAACACAGAACCAGCTATACTCCTGACCTCCAAATTCATATACCTACTTGCTTCCTCCTCATTCGTTTCCATTTGCCACATGTTTAAAACTGAACCCTTGATTTCAAAACCATTCTTCCTCTAATGTTTGTATCTCAGGAAATGACACCTCTATTCACTTAGTTGCTTGCTCTGGTCAAAATCCTTGGTGTCATTCTTGATTTGTATCTTCCCACACACAAGTTCCAGTCTAGCAGCAAATCCTATTGGAATCACTTTGAAACTATATTGTCAATCAAAGGCCTTCCTACTGTCTTCCCTGTTGCTGCCCCACCTAGGGCACTAACATTTCTTGCTTGGATGACTGCAGTAGTCTCCAGACTGGCCTCTCTGCCTCCACGCTTGCCCTCTTACAGACTGCTTTCCCTACAGAAACTAGAGTGATTCTCTTACTTCATGAATCAGATCATGTTAATCGACTCTCCAAAGATTTCTCACTTGTCTAAAATTCCTATCATGGTTTCTCATTATGACTGCTGGGTCACAAACTAGTCCCAAATGTGGCAGTTTACAACAGTCATTTTATTAGGCTTATGGATTCTCTGGGCTGTTTTGGACAAGACATAATTTGTGTCTGCTCCAGTGTCTGAGGGCTTAGCTGAGAAGGTGTGATGGCTGGGAGCTGGAATCATCTGAAGGCGTATTTAGTCATGTGTCTGGCGTGTGAACTAGAATGACTACAAGTTTAGGACTGCAGACTTGGAGGTGGGAAGAGGGTTTCCATGTGCCCTTTACATGTGGCTTGATTCCTCTCACAGCATGGTAGCCTTGGAAAGTCACATGCAAGGTTATGGTTGCAAACATGAATGTTCCACCAAACAAGACAAAGACATGTCTTCTTTTTCTGAACCAGTCTCAGAAAACATAGTCATTTCCATCACATTCTACCAGTCTAAGCAATCTTAAGCCCATTCAGATTTAAAGGAAGGAGACAGAGGCCCCACCTCTACATTGAAAAGTTACGAAAGAATTTTGGGGCCATATTTGTAAACAAGCCACGCTTGGCCCCGAAAGTTCTGTATTACCTGGCTCCCAGTTGCTTCTCCCATCTGATTTCTCATCACTGTTCCCCTTGATAGTTTAAGTCTTTTTATCAACTTGCTTGTTTTTTGGAACTGACCACCTATGTCTCTGTTTCAGAGTTTTGCTGCTCCCTCTGCCTGGTAAGCTCTTTCTCTAGATATCCATATTGTTTGCTTTCTTCCTTCATTTAGTTCTTTGCTCAAATATCCATCTTCTCAAACAAGTCTTCCTAATGGCAGGTTGCCTCTAACCACCGTCACTGTCGCTTTCTTCCCTGATTCATTTTCCTTCATAGCATTAATCACTGAATGAATGATAATGTTTTACATTGTTTGTTTATTATTTATTCCCTGTTCCATGTTGAGTCACTGGCATTTTTTTTTTTTTTTACTGAATGAATGGTTGAATGAAGATGTGACTTAACCAGAACACACATTGCAACTGTATGACTATTTCTTTTTTTTTTTGATTAATTAATTAATTTATTTTTTTTGTCATACATTGATATGAATCAGCCACATATTTACATGTATTATGATACTATCACATTTTATAAGAGGGTAAAATAATGTTGGTGTTTTTACAAGTTCCATTGTACTGCTTTATTTCATGGAACATTTTTGTGTCATCTTAAAACTTGAAGATTTTACAGTAAATTTACCTTTCTGGATCATTTAATGGGAAATTAGCCTTTTCCAAAAAAAAAAAAAAAAACAAATTCCTAGAATTCCTACTGTTTATTCACTGTTTAGGAAATTACCAGCTTATTCTTGCCTTACCTCAGTTTCCTCTATGTGGTAGTAGGCAGGCTGTCTGAATCCGTGATCTCTCAAGCATGTAGCTTTAGCAAACAATAATGTGATCAGGTATCTGAGAAGATACCATTTCTCGGTAATAGCAATCACATTTCCTCTTACCAGTAGGGACCAGCTGCATTTTAGTTGTTTTGTGAGCATTTAAATGAGACTTACTATGTGCCAGAAACTGTTCTTGGTGCCTTGCAAGCATTAAGCCACTTAATCCTCATAATAATGCTAAGGAGTAGATGCTGTCATTTAACCCCATTTCACACATGGGGAAACTGAGGATAAGTCTTATTGGAGTAGTTTGATCATGGCCACCTAGCTATAAGGGGTAGAGCTGGGCTTCCAACTCTGGAAGTCTGGCTCTGCTTTTATTGTTCTGCAGTATTTTCAGAAAGGGCTTTAAACACTTCTTTTATGGGTCTGCTGAAGATTTAGGACTGATTTACATTCCTGAGGATGTTTCTCTCTTTGACTTTAAATGAGATGTTCTGATTTACGATTTGGTTCATACTCCATCTCTCTGCTGCATTTTCTTGTAAAACTTTTAGTGGGAGTGTTGATCGAATGACTTGCGGGTGATGGTAGGATAATTAAATTAGACGTTGACAGTTGGAGATCAGAAGTTTGGTGAAGGTATTTTTTTGTTTGTTTTTGCACCTCACTTTTAATCGTTAACATAGAGGATGAATGGGTTAACCTGATCATCTTCAGAAGTTTCATTTTAGACTAATTTGAACCATTCCTCCCTCCAAACCTGTATCAGAGATTCCCACAGAATATTTATTAATAATTTACTTGCTTGGATTTTATTTCCATTTCATTTCCTCAGTACACCAGCAGGTGGAGGCACAAGTCATTGGTAGAAAATCCAGAGGAGGAAAAAGAAAGAAGCAACCAGAGAACCAGTCTCTGGATGTCTGAATGCCGTTTGTGTTTTTAAGTATATTGCTATGTGTGTGCATGTGCTAAGTCACTTCAGTCGTGTCAGACTCTTTTGTGACCCCTGGACTGTGGCCTGCCAGGCCCCTCTGTCAGTAGGATTTCCCAGGCACGAAAACTGGAGTAGGTTGCCATTTCCTCCTCTAGGGGATCTTCCCAATCCAAGGATCGAGCCTGTGTCTTCTATTTGGCATGGAATTCTTTACTACTAGTGCCAGTAGCAGATTATTTAAAACATTTAAAGCTATTTCATTTTATATTTCCAAGTTTTTCCAGATTGTTCAGTACCAAAAACATATGAGCATCCTGAAAGATTAATCTAGGTATCTCAAGGGATCAAGACCCTTTCATCACATCATGAAAACAGTTACAGGCTGCACTTGCTTCAAGTACCCTTTGCCCTCACGTTTCCCTGCTGAGAAATATGAGTTTCCAACCAGAACACTCAGAACTCAAAGGATGTTATTTTCAAGCCCGTGCCTCCGCAAGTGAAGGGCCGCCAAGTGTGTATGACAGAGTTCAGAACCGCAGGCCAGCGTGCCACCTCCCCACCTTCTCGGGCAGAATGATGGATTAAATCATCCTGTAGAGGATGAATCACCTTCACACACCTCGGAAACAGCCACTTCTTTCTGAAATGCTGCAACTCATATAGACAGTTGCATTTGGGGAATATACACATTTATGTTTCTGTCAAGTGTTTATAAGCGAAGTTGCCCGCATGAGCCTCCTGGTTTTGATAGATGTTTCCCTAAATTATATGAACAGTCAATGTCAGAGTACATGAGGATTTTATATAATCCAGGCTGTTTTACCGAAGAGTTCTAGATGCAGTCTTTTTATGGCCACAAATATAATAAGTGAATCTATATTTTACTTTATAGGGAAATTTATGAATGTAAACAAAATATTTAACTAGCTGTTCATGTACATTTGAGTGTTTACAGTTCTACTGGGAACATAATTTAGCTTCGAATAACTTTAGGCTGAATGAAGAATCTGGACCCCAACTGTAAACAGAGGCCCAGTAGGAAGGAAAGAGAAGCTGGGTATAACACCACTGGGGTTGTTGTTCAGTCACTAAATCATGTCCGACTTTTTGCGACCCCATGGACTGCAGCATGCCAGGCTTCCCTGTCCTTTACCATCTCCCGGAGTTTGCTGAAACTCACATCCTTTGAGTGGGTGATGCCATCCAACCATCTCATCCTCTGCTGCCCGCTTCTCCTCCTGCCCTCGATCTTTCCCAGCATCAGGGTCTTTTCCAGTGAGTCAGCTCTTCACATGAGGTGGCCACAGTGATGGGGAACCCAGGTTATTTCTCCAGCCTGACATCTGAGAGAGTTGCCTGGTGCTTAGTGGGTGGAGCGGTGGCCGATTTTGGCCATGGGCGGAAACCAACATGGGTGGCTGGCGATGCTGTCCTCTGGGCATTCGGCTCATTCACAGCAGCAGCTCCATCAGACGCAGGGCTGCAGGGAACAGGGGTGGCAGGAGCACGTCTTAAGGCCTCAGTCATCTGGGCTAGAGCTCCCAGCAGGATTCCTCGTCTCGCTGTGAATGAGAAGCTAGGCAGACCGTGAGACAGAAGACCAGAGGGAAAAAAGAGAGTTCAGACCCCCAGTGCAGTGACTGACAGGCTCCATGAACAGCTGACGAGACCCAGGGGCAGCAAGGCTGGGTGATGGGATGGAAGGATGGGCTGTAACTTGTTTGCGCCGGGATTGTCTCAGACCATGCGGATAGCAGAGTCTTTGCAAGGGCAGGCCACTAGTGTCTCCCCAGACAGTCTGGACTTATCAAGATCTGACCAGCATGGGCCGTCCGCCCAGTTCAATAATCACTTGCCACAAGTGGCCGCTGAAATTTAAACGAGTTAAAATTCAATACGATGAAGAATTGAGTTCCTTGGTCACATTAGCCATGTGTGGCCAATGGCTATTGTACTGGGCGGAGAAGCTAGACAGCAATTATCCCAGCCTCACGGTTCTGGTGAGTCTAGAAGGAGAGCTGGGCTGGCTGTGTTGAGGGCGGTCAGCGACTCAGTGTCCCTGCTTGTCACATTTACCGGGAGACTGGGTTCTCAGCAGTTTTCCTCGCTTGCCCGGTTCATGACAGTCAGTCTTTTATTGACTCATAGAAGTATCTCAAAGTGGACCAACACACTCTATTATTTATTATAAGATATTTGAAAAATGTCTAGTAGCAAGAACTCCTGGGAATTCCCTGGAGGTCCAGTGGTCAGGACTCCAGGTCTTCCAGTGCCAGGGTGGGGTTTGATCCCTGGTTGGGAAACTAAGATCCCAGAAGCCTTGGTGGGTGGATCTTTAT
Source organism: Cervus elaphus (assembly GCF_910594005.1). Taxonomy (NCBI): domain Eukaryota; kingdom Metazoa; phylum Chordata; class Mammalia; order Artiodactyla; family Cervidae; genus Cervus; species Cervus elaphus. Next base: position 11,520,768 of record NC_057844.1, on the reverse strand, counting down.
TTATTTATATTTTTTGTTAAAGATTTTTTTTTACATGGACCATTTTTAAAGTCTTTATTGAATTTGTTATAATGTTGTTTCTGTTTTATGTTTAGGATTTTTTTTTTTTTTTGGCCACAAGGCTTATGGGATCTTAGCTTCCCAACCAGGGATTGAACTTCCCCTCCACAGTGGAAGGGGAAGTCTTAAATGGACCACCAGGGAAATCCCTTGATCTTTAAAAAAAAAAAAAAAAAAGAAGAGTTCCCAAGGCTACAAGGTTTTCTGTAGGTCTGGGGAATTTCTAAAGGTTCCTCTGCTGTTCTAGCCAGCATCTTAAATTTATAGTCTTTGTATTCAGTCCTATAACCTTAGAGGTTTTGCAGCAATGGTCATGGTAAAATCAGCCTGCTCTTACTCCTAAACTTTCCTGAGAAATGATTCAGCTATTTTCATGATCAGTAATTCGTTCTTTAGCTACACTCAGGCAAGAAGCCAGTAATTCCTTTAAACTCCTTTGACTGCTGGCCTCCCCTGGAAAATCACTGCTGTAGAAATTGGTTTCCAGGTCCTGTGATGTCTTCAGAGGCAGCTGATGCTCTTATTCAGTGACTCAGTCGTGTCTGACTCTTTGCATCCCCATGGATGCAGCACGCCAGGCTTCCCTGTCCTTCCCTATCTCCTGGAGTTTGCGCAAACCCATGTCCATCGAGTCAGTGACGCCATCGAACCATCTCATCCTCTGCCGTCCCCTTCTCCCCCTGCCCTCAGTCTTTCCCAGCATTAGGGTCTTTTCTAGGGAGTCAGCTCTTCGCATCAGGTGGCCAAAGTATTGGACCTTCACCTTCAGCATCAGTCCTTCCAATGAATGTTCAGCATTGATTTCCTTTAGGATCGAGAGTCAGTCTGTGGTCCCAAGCATCAGCTTTCCAGAACAGGTGCTCCAGGTCCCAGGGAGAGTGGAGCAAATATGAATGAATGTCCCTAGAATTACATAAGACCTTCCCTCAAAGTGAAATGCACTTGCATGTTTTGGTCTACATTAAATAATATTTCAACTTCATTAGAGTAATTTGTTATGCAAATGAATTCTGTGGGAAACATTATTTAGAAGCTGAGAATCTAAGATTTCCCCTCAAATTTATAAACATAGGATTAGATGTTCTTGCTTTTCTCAAAACCAGTTCATATGCATGTGTGATGTTAGCTTCTACCTTAATTATGATTCCTTAGACAATTTATGATTCCTGAATCCTGCCTGTTTATGACTGCATCCTCAATGAGACACTACAGTGGGCAACATTTATCAAACCCTCTTATACAAGACTCTGTTCTAACTGCTTTACATGAATTATTGTATTTATACTTCATAATTATCCTAGGAGGTAGTTATATTAGCGTTCCCAACCTACAGATGAGGAAATGGAAGTGTAGAGAGAATGATTTGTCTGAGGTCATGTAGTCTGTGAAGGAAGTATGATATAACATTAAAATACATGAATTTTAGGTTTACAGCTGAATGGATTTTTTTGTGTACACACTCATGTTACTACCAACCAGATCAAGGAATAGAACGTTTCTGGCTCCTCTGATGGAGCTTTTCATGCACATTCCCAAGGCAGTAACTCTTCCCAAAGTAACTGCTATTCACACCTCTTTCACCTCTGAGTATATCCTGTATCTGAACTTCATATAAACGGAACAGTACGGCATATCCTCTTTGGTGCCTGGCTCACTGTTTTGTCTGTGAGTTTCATCCATGCTGTTCATTCTATCTCACTTCTGTGTAGTTATTTCATTTATGAATTTGCCAAAATTTATTTATCTACCCTACAGTTGATGGACATTAGGATGAGTTCAAGTTTTGGCTTTTGTGAATTCATTCCCACATTTTTTGGTGGGTGTAACACTCTCTTCTGTGTGCCATATACCCAGGAGTAGAACTGTTAGGTCAAGGGTGATACTATGGTAAGTCTACCATGCTATCCTGCAGTACCACTCCTGGGCATGTATCCAGAGAAACCCATAATTCTAAGAGGTACATGAACCCCAGTGCTCAGAGCAGTGCTATTCACAATAGCTAAGGCATAGAAACAACCTACATGTCCATTGACAGAGGGATGGATAAAGAAGATGTGGTGTATGACGGAATACTACTCAGCCATAAACAAGAATGAACTGTCGTTTGCAGCAACCTGGAGGGACCTAGAGATTACTATACTCAGAGAAGTAAGCCAGAAGAGACAAAAATCATATGGTACCACTTACATGTGGAATCTAAAAAAAGATACAAATGAATTTATTTTCAAAGCAGAAACAGACTCACAGACATAGAAAACAAGCTTATGGTTACCAAAGGAGATGGCAGGGGTGGGGGAGATAAATTAAGAGTTTGGGATTAATGGATACACAGTACTCTATGCAAATAGATGAACCATAGGGGCTGGATAGCACAGGCGATTACACTCATGTCTTATAGTAACCTATAATGGAAAAGAATCTGAAAAAGAATATACATATGTATATAATTGCCCAGTTGTGTCTGACTCTTTGTGATCCCATAGACTGTAGCCCACCAGTCTCCTCTGTCCATGGGATTCTCCAGACAAGAACACTGGAGTGGGTTGCCGTTTCCTTCTCCAGGGGATCTTCCCCGTCCAGGGATCAAACTCGAGTCCCACATTTCAGTCAGCTCTTTTTATTGTCTGAGCCAACAGGGAAGCCCGAATAAGTATAAACACATACACATACACACGTATAACTAAATCACTTAGCTGTATACTTGAAACTAACACAACATTGTAAATTAACTATACTTCAATTAAAATGTAATTTTTAAAAACTAAAAACCAGGTGACGGATCTAGAATATGATTGTCAAATTTTCCGACTTCACTGCTACCCATTGTACACCAGCCACTACATCAAAACAGGTGACATTGGCTGAGTGGTCTCTGTGATGTGCCAGACACTCTACAAAGCTCTGTTTTTCTAAACAGGCTCTTGATAAAATTGAGAACTTTTTGTATGCTTAACTAATAACTACATGGGAAGTTTTGTATTTGCTCAACAAATAATCCAGTCTTTTAAATGATCATCAACTAGTTGATGTATTACAATGTATGTGGAACATTTAGTAACTTCCATCCATCTGTAAAGACCATCATAATATCCACCTTTGACAGACTTCTTTTGCTTGTGGAAATGTATACAGTAAAAGCAGAGGTAGCAATTGATTATGAATTTACTTGTGTCCTGTAATTAGCTAAGGAAGAAACAAATCCATTGGAGACTACCAATTTCCATAGTCTACACAGGCACAGGAATTGATTGCAGACCTGAATTTGCTGAATAAAAAGTGAAGCTAGCTAATCTCAATTTGTATCTCATCGAGTAAATGTCAGCTATTGATTTCTGTGGCTGACTGCTGATGAGGCCACGTGTCTGTCATGCTGTGAAGGCAGCCCAGCACAATCACTGTGCAGTTTAATTAGGTGTGGGCTAGTCATTTCACCTGCTTGAGGAAGATGAAATATTTAGCTATAGTGGCAGGAAAAACTTCAGCCAGCTGCCTGTCCTATAAGCCTCTTTCAGACGCTTATTCATCTCAATTCCTGTCCATTGATTCTTACTGTTGGCTGTGGTACAGAGGAGCCCTTTTCTAATGTGATGATGGAAGACAGGGCTAAAACCGACTTTACACGCTACCTGCATTCTCCCAAGCTTTCTTGAACTCTTGACAATGCCGTGTTACATGGTAGGGTAATGACTTGACCTGTGCGTTACAGAACAGTTTTCCACAATGTGTCTGCTTTTCTTAAAGAGTAATCCATGCTGCCTTGCTCAGATGGTATTTCTATAGGATTTGACAAGTTGTGATGCCTTCTGACCTGCTGTAACACAGAATACGTAATCTTGCCCTGTACTCCAACGATGTAAAAAGTAACCAAAAGGAACAGTGAACATCGTGCCTTCTTTATCAAAGGAAATACTAGAACCTCTTTGGTTTCGGTCTTCTCCCCTAAAATGAGGATAACAGTACCTACTTTATAGGAATTTTGTGATAGCTAAATGAGATAGCACATATAAAATGCTTAAAGCAGCATTTTGCCCATAGTTAGCACTTAACAAATATTTATTATAACCATCAGAAACATTTTTCATTTCCCTCTTGCCTTGTTTAAATCGATGTGTCAATAGTTTGTTATTCCAAATGTTCTTTTTTTTTCTTTTTTTCCTTTCTGTTGGTGTAATTCACTTTTTACATCTCTCTTGGTTGGCTATTATTTTTTAAAACTAACTTTTCAAGTACACAAACAATATTAAAGTCCCCCAGGGGTTGCAATTTCTTTGACAGTTGTATAAGCCTCTGATTTACCAAAAAAAAAAAAAAAAAAAACCACACCAAAAAACAATGGTTTAGCAGAAGCATTTTTTACAGTAGTTCTTCTAACATTAGTTTTCCTGATGGTTCAGATGGTGAAGAATCCACTTGCCAATGCAGGAGATGCAAGTTTGATCCCTGGGTTGGGAAGATCCCCTGGAAAAGGGAATGGCAGCCCACTCCAGTATTCTTGCCTGGGAAATTCCATGGACAGAGGAGCCTGGCAGGCTACAGTTTGTGGGATCACAAAGAGTCGGACACAACTGAGCAACTAACCCTTCCACTTTTCTAAAGGTAGATTAGTCGATCATTTTGTCTTAGGGCTATATTTCAAGGCAGCAGTGAACTTGACAGTCACATGCAAGGGTTAGACTCTAGTAATAATAAATTCACTCCTTCTTTAGTTCAAGAATTCTCTGGAAAACACACAGAGATTTGGCGGCCCACTGTCTCCTGCTTTGGTGAATGGTAATGTGCCACTTAGGCCTGTCGGCCGCCCGCTCTGCGCCCGGTGCCCTCCCATCAGCCCCGGGTGCTGTCATGACACCCTGCCAGAGGCCTGAAGTGATAACGAGGCGGGTGACCAGCTTCTCTCTCAGGCCAGTGTAGCTGGGGAGGTGACTGACAGACATCTGTAAGCCATGAGAGAGAGACTTCCAGAAAGGATGCGGCCTGAAGGTATTTTCTTTCCAACCTGGAGCCAGGAAAACCTCTGGAACTCCTTCCGTGTCAGGACCGGAAGGCAGTTACAGACATTGACAGATCTTCTGGTAGACATATTGGGTTGGCCAAAAAGTCCTTTCAGGTTAGTACATAACATCTTACAGAAAAACCTGAATGAACTTGGCCCAACTCAATATTTTATAGAAGGTGTCTGCTCTAGTCCAGCTTCCCCAGTGGCTCAGCAGGTAGAGTACTCACCTGCCAATGCAGAAGACGCAATAGACTCAGGTTCGATTCCTGGGTCGGGAAGATCCCCTGGAGAAGGAAATGGCAGCCCACTCCAGTATTCTTGCCTGGGAAATCCCATGGACAAAGGAGCCTGGCGGGCTGCAGTCCATGAGGTGGCAAAAGAGTCAAACATGACTTAGACAACAACAACAACGTGGTCTAGTCCACGCTTAGTTTTTAGTTCTATTTCCTGCCACCTTCCTGCTTGTATTCCCTGTCCCGGTCTCTAGGTCTGCCTCCCCTTAAATGGAGATGAGACAGCCATATAGACAATACCCAAGCCCTGATCCCAGGCCAGAAGCCTGGCCTACCTCTCAGCTGGCCCTGAGGCTAGATTACACTTGTGTGCGTGCTTAATCATTTCAGTCGTGTCTGACTCTTTGCGATCCCATGGACTGTAGCCCGCCAGGCTCCTCTGTCCATGGGATTCTGCAGGCAAGAATAGTGGAGTGGGTTGCCAAACCCGCCTCCAAGGGATCTTCCTGTCCCAGTGACTGAATCTGCGACTCTTATGTCTCCTGCATTGGCAAGTGAGCTCTTTACTGCTAGCGCTCCCTGGGAAGCCCTGTGTAACTCCTGGTAAGGGAATGGACACCTGGAATGTGCCTGTTACCTATGCACCTGAGTCCTTGTCCCCGAGCACCCTGCCTCCTCCTTCTGGTAGCTTGGTTTTCCATGTAGGCTTGTTGTCAGGGAGAGAATGGGCTGGCCTTATGGAAACATGTATTCTGTTCCTGTGCAAATTAGGCTTTGCATTGCGGAATCTTGGCTTGCTGTTTTGGTTTTATACCTCAGAATCATGAGGTGGCTTGAAGTGATTCTGCTATTCAGAAAAGGGTCTGTTTTCATAGTGCTGAAGAATCAGGGATCTGAATCTGTCTCTCTGAGGGCTGGACCCTGTATGATGATAAGTTGACAAAGGTAATGAATGCAAGTCCCAGGGTCTCCTAGCCTCTGGTCCTTCCCCAGGCAGTATGCAACCACGATCTCTGTCTTGCCCATGTCAGAGCTCTTCCTAATTAAATATCTGCATTGGCTGATGATGTAGTAATAACTGACAGCCGTCGGGCTCTTCATGTATACGATGATGCTGCGATCCTGAGAAGCAGGCAGCATTAATGTCTTCTGCATGTAAGAAAACTGAAGTTACTTAAAGAAGTTACAGTCTAGGGAGCGGTGGAGCCTCAGTGCCAGACCGCATCTTCTGGGTTCAGGGCATGTTCCATCTTGCCTTACCGCCTTTCCTTTAGCTTGTTAGTTCTTCATTTTATTAGGTCGATAGGTCTAGAAAGCCAAGTACTTAAAAACCCATTTTGGTAGTTTCTCTGCTCGAATCACCAGGAGCGGATGAACAATCTAAATGCATGTTCAGCCACTCAAAGATGTGATCTGTCCCCTGGCTGCGTGTCCCTCATCCATCATGCATGCTCCTAATAGAGGTGGCAGCCTCGCACAAAGGGGCGCTTTGCTTCCACTCTCAGCGCTGCTTCCTTTGAAGCATGCTACTGTTCAGGGCCCTGTTGAGATTTTGATTAAAAAAGACAGATATTGTGCCACTTCCATTAATGTTCTATTTCTACTGTAGCAAAATGTAGGCCCTTGCAACTTCCTCAGGGGAATTTAATTTTCCATGTCTGTTGGCAAGTTCAATTTTGAGTTTTACATAAAACACTAGAAAACAGTCAGCTGGCCTGGTCAGAGGTTATGCTTGTGATTCAGTGATTCTTTGAGGTCACTTTAACCCTTTTGCAACCCTGTCCCCTCTTCTGAATTTCAAAAACTGCTAGCTTTCTCATGTAAAAGAAAACCACTTTTATAAATATAAAGGGCCTAAGGTATTTAACTTTCTTTTGCCCTCCTCTCTCTGGTTATGGTAATGCCATTTGATTTTTCTTTTTTTTTATAATGTTCCCTAAAGGTAACAGAACCTCTGCAGGCTGAGAAATGATGAACATCTATTTTGAAAACGCCCAACGTATGATGACGAAAGTCAAGATAGCTCATTATATACCTGAGCAGCTTTAAAATGCTTCCACTGATGGTATGCCTTGTTTATATCTATCTGTCTACATCTTGGTGGCCTAATCTTCACCTCACTCGATGTATATATAATTTGAAATAATTAATTCTGAGGCTTATTGAAGATTTATGGATTATCTGAATCTGCCTTCTTGTTTTCTTTTTTACCATTAAAAAATTATTTATTTATCTTTTGACCACAGCTAGAGGCATGTGGGATATTAATTCCCCAACCAGGGATCAAGCTCAAGTCCTCTGCGTTGGAAGCATGGAGTCTTAACCACTGGATTGCCAGGGAAGTCTCCTTTCTTCTCTCTTTTGCTACTCAATATTGTTCTTTTTTTTTTTTTTTTTTTAAAAACTCATTAGCACTTTTCTGGTGTTGAAACCAGAATAGGAGGGTGGAGAAAGTCAAACAGATACATTTGACTTCTTTTGCAGTTTGACCAAACCAGTGTTTTAGAAAAGTGTCAGATGAATCAAGCAACTGGCACACAATTTGGAGTTGCAGCTTCTATTAATTTTTTTCTGGGAGATGGGGTAGGGAGTAGATATGAATATTACCTTTCATCTCCTATTATGAACTTACTCCCTAAGGCGACTATTTTTTTTCCTAGGGTCCTAACTGTCATACTTACAATACCATGTATTTAACTGCCCACGTTCCCTTAAAAAGATAAACTTGGGAAATAAGTGAGCTAGATATTAAAGTTTGTGTTTTTAAAACAGCTTCAAGATTATTGACTTCAAGAGTCACATTTATAGACTCCATTTAACCGTGAATATAGATAAAACTGGAAGAATCCGGTTTTATGTCTTGAGTTTTTGTTGTGTTGTTTTTTAAACAGCTATCTTGACGGGAATCCATGCTTTCAAGGCACACCAAAGAATGACTTAGTGGAAACAAAAATGTTTCATACTTTTCAGTTTTAGTTACTAAAATTACTGTATGAGAAAAAGCTTGTAAAACACATGTTCCCTCAGCCCTAAAGCTTATCCACATTAGATTGGACTTGAAAACCCCTTTACAGAGCTTCCCTTCTTGCTAAGCATCTGCTCTGCCCTGAGGGGAAGGGCACAGCTGAGCTTGGAGACAGTTGGGGACCCAGGTGTCTGTCAGAAACCATCTCTTCAGTTCAGTTCAGTCCCTCAGCGGTGTCCGACTCTGTGACCCTGTGGACGGCAGCACGCCAGGCTCCCCCGTCCTTCACCATCTCACAGAGCCGGCTCAAACTCATGTCCATCGAGTCGGTGATGCCATCCAACCATCTCATCCTCTGTCGTCCCCTTCTCTTCCTGCCCTCAATCTTTCCCAGCATCAGGGTCTTTTCCAACGAGTCAGTTCTTCGCATCAGGTGGCCAAAGTATTGGAGCTTCAGCTTCAGTATTGGTCCTTCCAATGAATGTTTAGGGTTGATTTCCTTTAGGATGGACTGGTTGGATCTCCTTGCTCTCCAAGGGACCCTCAGGAGTCTTCGCCACAGTTGGAAAGGATTAATTCTTCGGCGCTCAACCTTCTTTATGGTCCAATTCTCACATTCATCCATGACGACTGAACTCTCCTCAAACACTCGAGTGTACGGTGGCCTGAGAAGATGATGGATTTCCCACTGTTTCTGAGAGTGGAGATGGTTGACTGATGGTTGAGATAACCTCTCGTGTAGTTTTGTGTGAACCTGGGCTGGGTTGGTTTGGAAATGGACAGTATACACTGTGACCTTCTTCCACTCGTATTTCCCTCTCCTGTTTCCTTTTGTTCTTCAGATCTGGTCAGATTAGGGAATATCAAAAGTCTGGTCCTTATGCAGCCCATCTGGAGAGAAAGCAGGGCAACTTTTTTTTTCTGTCTGTCTAGGGCTTTAATGAGCATCTTGTTTCAGTAGGCTTTCAGGAAATTCTTGTTAAATAATGAGAGTTTATCAGAGAAGAGTGTTATGTGAATGAAAATTTTATTTGAATAGATTTAGTGCTCTTTTACATCCATAGTTTCTTTTAAAAATAATATGAGTATGATGAAGGCAAAGATCACACTTCTTTCTTGACCAATTCTGGGTGAAAGGGAAAGTCAATGCTTTACCACTTCTTCACCAAAGGACGAGGGAAAATTTAAATGATATTCTGTATAGCTCGGTTACCCTTTGAATGTCAGTATGTTTTAAGTTCATTGTTTATGTTACAAAAGCTTTGGCATAAATTGATTACTGTGGAGGAGACCGTGTTCTGGAGACCTGTAGAGCTTGTATTAGGTGCTGGGCTTGAACTTGGATAGGATGAGCTTGGCTTGGAAACCGTGTGATCCTCCACAAGGAGCAGTGACTTTGGGCTTTGATGATCAGTCTGTGTGACAGGCCTGGGCCCGATGTTCCATGTCGCTTCTAATCCTTGCAGACATCTGAAAGGAGACATCATTGTTCCGTTTGAAGACAGGAAAACATGCTCAGTGAAGTTAAGTGACTTGCCTAAGGGTATTGTTGTTGTTCAGTTGCTAAGCCATGTCCGACTTTTTGCAACCCCATGGACTGCAGCATGCCAGGCTTCCCTGTCCTTCACCATCTCCTGAAGTCTGCTCAAACTCATGTCCATTGAGTTCATGATGCCATTCAGCCATCTCATTCCCTGCCACCCCCTTCTCCTCCTGCCCGCAGTCTTTCCCAGCATCAGGGTCTTTCCCAGTGAGTTGGCTCTTTGCATCAGGTGGCCAAACTATTGGACCTTCAGCATCCAGTCCTTCCAATGAATATTCCACATTGATTTCCTTTAGGATTGACTGGTTTGATCTCCTTGCTCTTGGGACTCTCAAGAGTCTCAAAATCCTCACACTGGGATTTTAATCACTGTATGTTTGATTTGAAAGCCCAAATGTTTTTTCCTTTTTTCTCCACCCGTTTCTGTCTTTTTGGTAAAGCCAGCAGTCAAACTATTTATACTGTTTGGATCTGGAGTTTCAGACATATATCAATAAGCACAGCAGTAAGTGTATCACGCACCATTAAACAAAGTGTTTCCCACACATATCACTGAACACAGCCACACAACAACTGTGCGCCACTCAGCACAATTTTTCACACATATGTCAGTAACTGCAGTGTGTCCCCAGTGACTAAGGCCTCTTCTTGGATCATGGCCAGCTGCGTTTCAAAAGGTCAGGTGTCAAAAAAAAAAAAAAAAAGAGCTTCAGTAGTCTCCCCAGCAAGCTGGATGTGATTTGTTTTAACGTTTATTTTCTCCTTTTAAGGGATCTTGATTATCAGATGGTTATGCAGGCTTCTAGATACCCTGAAAAGTATCTGTAGGCCAAGTCAAACCATTATTGATCTGCATACCTGAAATTAATTACTCTGCCTTCCCAAGAGCTCTCTCTTAGCAAACTAGCCTTTAGGTTTATTCCTAAAGGCCAACATGGGGAGAATTTAGAATAAGAAAAGTTATGAAATCAATTATATTTATCATAAGGATATTTTCATTTATTGTTTTTCTTAGTTGTTTCAACTTTTGTTTTATATATTTTGAAGCCTGTACGCTAAGTCATTTCATTTGTATCTGACTCTTTTCAAGACTATAGACTATAACCCACCAGGCTTCTCTGTCCATGGGATTCTCCAGGCAAGAATACTGGAGTGGGTTGCCATGCCCTCCTCCAGGGGATCTTCCTGACCCAGGGATTGAACCTGTGACTCTTATGTCTCCTGCATTAGCAGACAGGTTCTTTACTGCTAGTGCTCCTGGCAAGCCCATTTTGATGAAATGCTATATAAATACAAACCAAGAATTGTTTTATCTTCCTTATGGATTGACCCTTTTATCATTACAAAGCCCCAATTTAATCTCTAGCAACATTCTTCCTTTTTTAAAAATTTTGGAATTTTAATTGTGGAAAAAACACATAGCATGAAATTTACCATCTTACCATTTTTAAGGCTCCAGTTCAGTCATGTTAAGCATATTCACATTGTTATGCTATGGTTGTGCTGTTTCTTAAAATCTGCTTTGCCTGATGTTCATGTAACATGTGGTTTTCTTTTGTTTAGTGCTTGTATAGTATATCTGTTTTAATTTTTTTAATTTTGTTGTTTCTGTTCCTGTATTAGTATGTCCACTATAAGCAGCATAGTTTTAAAAAAAATGTAGCCTGGCAATTTTAGTCTTAGAATATGTAGTTCATTTTTCTTGGTATAATTAACTAGTTCATGTACTTAAGACTATTGTTTTACTATTTGTTTTCTCTGTTTTTCTTCTTTCACGCCATCTTTGGAACTAGTCAACACTTCAAAAAATTGATATTCCATTTTCTTCCTTTATTCCTTTATTTACTTGCCTTTATTTATTTTATTAAAAAATAAAATAAAGTAAATTGTAACCAATGGCAAGTAAATAAAGGAGGAACATGGAATAGCAAGTTTTTGATATTGTTGATTAGTTCCAAAGATGGTGTAAAAGAGGAAAAACAAAGAAAACAAATAGTAAAATAGTAGTCTTTATTTTATTTTAGTATTTAGGGATTACAACATGCATACTAGACTTAATAAGAATCTACTATGAATTAGTACTTTTTCAACATTTCCTGGAAAATGTAAGCATATAGAACACTTTACATTGATCCCATTTGTTTGTGCTATTGTCATGTATTTTAATTTTGCATGTACTTTATAATTCTTAAGACACTATTCTTATGGTTTTATACAGTCAATATTTGTTTGGTTTGACATACCTACTTATATAGTCTATTACTGTTCATGCTTTCTTTCATTTCCATTCTTCCACCTGGAATCATTTTCTTCTGCCTAAAAAATTCACAATAGTAGTTATTTTACTCTAGACCTGCTGGCTCTGAACTCTCTGTATTTAATTTATCTAAAAGCATCTTTATTTTTTCTTCATTAAAGCAAAAACTCTATGACAGTATAATATACATACAGGAAAGGGGTCACATAATAAGCATCCAGCTCAGGGGATTTCTACAAACGGAATTCAGCTCAAGATACTGACCGTGACCGTGACCAGCATTCCAGGAGCCCTCACGCGCCTTTCCAGTCACTGCTCCCCCTAAAGCGAGCTCACCCTCCCGACTCTGAGATCGTGGATTACACTGGGCTGCCTTTGTGTTTTGTGTGTATGGAATCATATGTAAGATGCTCTTTTGAGGATAACTTCTTTTCTCAGTTATATTTGTGAGACTCACTCCTATTGTTGCATTTAGTCATAAAGAGTGGTTGCCAACCTCTGTGGCATTCTGTTGTGTGGATACACCAATATCCATTTATACATTTTACTATTTATAGACCTTTGGATAGTTGACAGTTTTGGTTGATTGATACAGTGCCATTATGAATATTTTTAGCACAGACTTCCTGTCCTTATCAGATGCAAAATCCATTCACTGTATCCCAGCAGCTCCAAAAATCCTCACCAATTCTGGCGTCAACTCCATGTCTAGAGGCTCTCCTCAGAATCATCTAAACGTGGGGGAGACTTGAACTGTGATACCTCTTGAAGCAAAATTCCTTAACAGTTGTGAACTTGTGAAACTAGACACGTTACTTCCAAAACACAATGCTTAGAATACAAAATACAATACAATACGTGTTTCCAAAATACAATGGTGTGGCAAGCATAGGAGAGACATTTCTATTCTGAAAGGGAGAAACTGGAAAGAAGAAAGATGATGAATCCAAAGCAAATTTGAAACCTAGCAAGGCCGGTTCCATTAGATCTTCAGGTTCAAGGACAATCCTTTGTGACTTGACTCTCCTCCCCCTGAGCTCCTGCGGGCAGCGGTGTTGCTCCCACAGTCCTGGATGGCAGCTCCGCCCCTGAGCCTCTGGCTCGGGGCCCTGCCTCCAAGGCTCTGGGTGACAGCTGGTCGCGAAGGTTCCAGTGACAGCAGCCTGGCCCTCTGAAGCCAAGGAGAAGACAGCTCTGTCCCCCGGGCCTGTGCCCTCTGAAGCTGCAGTGACAGTGGCGACCGCCCATCTCTGAATCACCTTCGGGTGTATTCATCCCTTTTCTTGAAGGATAAGGCACGTGTGTGTGCTCCGTCATGTCCAACTCTTTGTGACCCTATGGACTGCAGCCCGCCAGGCCCCTCTGTCCATGGGATTTGTCAGGCAAGACTACTAGAGTGGATTGCCATGCCCTCCTCCAAGGGATCTTCCCTTCCCAGGGATCGAACCCAAGTCTCTATGTCTCCTGCCTTGGCACTTGGGTTCTTCACCACTAGTGCCACCTGGGAAGCCCAGGATAAGGCATATTCACAGTGAAATAGCTCTATGGTTCTGTCTTGTAGAAACCCAGAAGCCCAGAAGCCTTCCTTCATTTTGTCCACTGTATCCTCTAGCCCAGCCTGGCAGTGTTTCTCCTGGTGTAATCTCGTCTCTGTTCCTGGCCTCTACTGAGCTGGCTGCTGGACAGTCTCTTTATGTGTGACTGTCCAGCCACACCTGTGGCTGGTGTGGGCACACCAGCATTTTCGGCAATGTGGATCGACTGAGGATCTACCATATCTTTAGTTTCTGGTTCTGTTTTGCTTAACAATTTTTTTTTTCTTTACTGTATCTCTCTCTTCTCACATTTCACTATAAGCAGTAAGGAGAAACCAGGTCATATTTTTTTCCTTCCATATGGATATCCAGTGGCCCAGACCATTTATTGAAAACATAAATCTTTTTGTAGTGAGTTGCTTCTTTGCACTGTTGCCTCTTTGCTATTGTTATTAATCAGGGGACCATGTGTATGTGGGTTTCTTTCTGACATCTCTGTTATATTCCATAGGTCAGTCTATTTTTATATCATTACCATCTTGACTCTTTAACAGGGGTTAATATAAGTAGAATAAGATCCCAGTTTTGTTCTTCTAAATTACTGCATTTACTTTTAACTCTTTTCATTTCCACAAGAGGAACTGGTGAATTATGTAAAAACAGTGGCTTGAATTTAATTTTGATTGTACTGAATCTGCAAGTCTTTTAAAAATATCTCTTATTCAGTGTTGAAGTCTTGCACATATTTCAGATTTAGTTCTAGGAATTTGATGTTCTTTGATGCTATGGTAAAATATATCTTTTCACATTTTTCATTTTTGTAGGTTGTTTCTGTTAGATATATAATTCCAAGTTGGCAGTTATTTTCTTTGAGCAAGTAACTGGATTTAAATTAAACATGTTATTCCATTATCTCCTAGATGCTATCATTTTATTTTTGCAAGTCCTGATTACGCAGAGCCGTTAATCACGAATCATGCGAGCTCCAAATCATCATGTTCTATTCTGCCCTCCAAAAGGAGGAACAGGTAAGGATTATCCTACCTGACGATATCATTTTATTTTTGAAAAGCCAGCATCAGTCCTCTTGTTGCTCCTTGAAGGTGATGTGTTGTATTTTATTTGACTGTTTTTTAAAGTTTTCTCTTTGTTTTTCATGGTTTTACTGTATCAGTCTCCAAAGATGTCCCTGTAATGAATCATCCTCCTAGTATTTTTGTTCTCCCCTTTGGGAAACAGAAAACAAACTGATTCTTGTAACTCACTCTCCTCCAATAGGGCACATCTGCTTTGACACTGTGATTTCTGGGGCTCAGGCGTAAGGCGTAAGTCTTGCTGCTTATCTGGCCCCCTGGGACGCTCATTCTTTGGATACACACTCTGAGAACCTGACTGTTAAGATGTGAAATTACTCTGGGACCATAATGCTTTTAGAGAATCAAGCCACATGGAGAGGCACTGGAAGATCAGTTCTGGGAGAGAGAAAAGGGGTGCAGGAGTTGGAGAGGGAGAGGAAGAGAAAGAAAGAGAAGTGAGAAGCCTGATGGAAGAGTGACTGGGCTTTTAGGCGGTCTGGCCTGGGCGAGATCTCAGATGACCACAGCCCTGCCATTGTTTAATGGCTGTTGTGCAAGAGACCCTAAGCAAGAACTGTGTAGCTGACGTTGGTCAATCTACATACAGAGCTATGAGATCTGGGAATAAATTAAGACATCAAGTTATGGGGTGGTAGTTACATAGTAAGAGACAAATGGAACTGAAAATGATAACTAGAAGTAGGTATGATTGAAATAAAACCTTAATGCATGTGGCATCACCTTTGGGACTAGGAGGAAGGAGGATCCTGGAAGATCTTCAAAGGAACTGTTAAAGCAACTGGAAAGACAGGGAAGAGGCTATTACCAGAGGCTGGAGGAAGGGCAACGTGTGTTACGTACTGGCAGAAAATATATAGAGTGACTGATGCCTGGTGTAACATGGACAATAGGAAATGTACCTAATGAAATAGTGTACCTGCATAAAGAGAGTTCCAGAAAGAATGTCAATAGTGCTAGTTGGTTATTTTTAGCCATGTATGATGAAATATTATATAAGAGCAGGAAAGAAGCTATAGAGGAACTTTTTCAGTTTCTAGCAGAAATTAGAGAAAATATAAAGGATCCCGGGCTTACTAAGTGTAAAAATAAAACTGTATCTTATTTCTAGCCTCTACATATGGCAAAGGCTCTCAATATCAGTCCTGGTCTCAGGATAGAGATTATCTTAAGGGAACAGCTATAAAGCACATTGTTAAGTTTTCAGAATGATGTAAGGGTGCACTCCATTAGAATTAGACAAAATTTTTCTTGGAATCTTAAAGGGGTTATTCTTCAGCTTCCTGACTTCCAACACAGGCAGACTGGGGCCTGGAACAAAAAAGATTTCTGAGTGGAGTTTTGTCTAGTGGAGTGAATCCCACTACTGTCACAGGAAGCCCAAATCTTTAAGACAATTGTACTGACAGAAGCGTCATAAGCTCCGACCACAGTGGGTGGAAGTAGTTCAAAATGAAAAAAACCCTCTGGGTCCCTAATCTTATATAAGCAGGAAGCAGGCTGAGACTGCTACTTACCTGCAAACACGGATCATTTCTTGTGGAAAAAGAAAGTTTGCAATAATAATCAAGAAGGAGGAGACCCAATCCCGGAGGGTGGAACCAAGAGCCTTAGTAAACAACTCCCCAAACAGCCCTAATCAGGGAACTGGCAACATATGCCCGAGTGGATTTCAGAATTGCATAGGATTAGTGGCTGCTACGTGACGTGACTCTTGTTCTCTCTGTCCCCAACCTGACCTCTGACCCCGCTTTTGAGCAGCAGTGTCTGTCAGTTACAGTACTCTGGTGTTATCACAGTTATCGTGCTCTGGTGTGTTAAGCATGTGAGGTGAATGATTTGTATTCGTAGGTCTTCAGATTGAGAGGAGCTATACTCAGGGGCTGCACCCGAGGGCCCCAGGTGGCCCCAGTGGAAAAGAGCCCACCTGCCAATGCAGTAGATGTAAGAGACACGGGTTCACTCCCTGGGTCGGGAAGATCCCCTGGAGCAGGACGTGACAACCCCCCCTAGTATTCTTGCCTGGGGAAGCCCAAGGACAGAGAAGCCTGGCGCGCTACAGTCCATGAGTTTGAAACGACTTAGCACACACAAGCCTTATTGACATTTGGGCCTTATTTAAATACTTTATGCTTGGCTTCTTGTCTTTGGAAGTGTCGGAACTAGCAGATATTTTGGGAGGAGTGTGGTTTACTTTCTTATACTTTTCTTTTGTCCAAGATCTTGTTTTGGCTGTTCCCAGATGCTTTTGATGCCTATAAAGAGATGTTTTTGCATTTTACTCATTTTATATTTGTTCTTAGAAGGAAGGTCAGTCTGATACAAGCTACTCTGTCATAGTCCAAGAAGTCTGAGTCTCTCGTGAGGATGCCTTTTGAGAACATGGTATATTATATTATATGTTATATATATTATATTATATGTTACATATATTATATTTTATATATTATATATAATATAATATATAGCATAAGTTGTGTATATATTATTTATGTATAAATGAGTTTTATAATTTGTAAGAAATCTTTTAAACAAAATGAGGGTAACATTGGTCAAATCCTTTGATGAACAACCTACACTATTTTCTAAATGTATAGTATTCATCCATGAAAAGTGGATAAATCTGGATTTCCAGGTAATAAATTGCTTCTTTCCAGACTCCGCAGAGTTCACTGATGCCCTCGAAAAAAAAATGGTATTTAAATATCAGGAACAAACACTTAATTCAGTGACAGAAGGGAGGTTTATGCTATCCCTAACACTCTACAGTTTAGGGTTTTTTTGACAACTATCTTTGCCCATTCAAATATGATCAACTCTAGTATTAACAGAATGAGAACAAGGTATTGTTTAATACAGTTTATTTGCCTAAGGAAGAGAGTCATATGCATCCTAGCTTACAAAGCATGTTAATTTCAAAATCTAATTCTTCGAATTTGGATGTGACAAGCATAAAATAGCAAAGTATGCCGGTACTAACCCCCTCCTGCCTCCCTCTTTCTAGAAGAAGACTTCATTTCCTTTACTCATCATGTGTCATTCCATTACTTGTTCCAGACAAACTAGTCAGCAACCATAGTACTTCCATGGCTTCCCAGGTGGTGATAATGGTAAAGAACCTGCCTGCCGATGCGGAAGACATAAAAGACGCAGGCTCAATCCCTGGGTTGGGAAGATCCCTTGGAGAAGGACATGACAACCCACTCCAATATTCTTGCTTGGAGAATCCTATGGACAGAGGAGCCCAGCAGGGCTGCAATGCATGGGGTCACAAAGAGTCAAACACGACTGAGGTGATTGAGCATGTATTCCATAGCATGGAATCCATAGTTGAATTACAGGCAGGGGAATAATGAAATATTTAACGACATGGGTATCAATCAGTCAGAACATGACTGATCAGTGAGCTGCCTGATCAATCAGGAAAGGGATCAGACATGAGCAAGACACGGCTGTTCCTGACAGAGCAGCCCAACAGCAAGTTGGGTTACGGCCGCCATGTTTTTTTGACAGAGAAAAAGTAAGAAAATGAGAAGCTAAAACAATTCTCCTACCAGGTCATATTGCAGCATTATAGGATGGACTACATTTTTCTTTGTCTTAAAAAGTTTTATTCTGTTGCCAGATATTTCAAACAGAAATGGCCATGAGTGAAATGCTTTCTTAGTACAATTTATTTCAAGTTACAAAAGAATTTCAAAAGAAAAACTTTTCATCTTATCACACTCCTGCTTTTTTCTTGAAGGAAGTCTCCAGGGTAATGAAGTAGTGGGTGACTTCTGAGGAAGAGGAATGTGAACAAGGAGATAATTCGGTGTTTTCCTTTATCACTGAAATTGAAACAAAGTATGTGGTTGTATTAATGAAAAGAAAGCATCCAAGGCCAAAAAGAAAAAAAAAAAGGAACTATGCTTCTCAAGATGTAGAAAAATATTTTCCATTTAATGAGATAATTTGCTTGAGGAAAATTTGAAATATTGAAAGGAAGAAAGATAAGTTAAATTATATTTTGTGTGGTGGGAGGGAGTAGAAATGGGGTAATTTGTCATAGAATCAGGATTTTGTGGCTCGGAGGAAAATTAAATGCCATCACGTCCTCTCCTGTCCTATTTTGCATAAAGAAATGGAGATCCAGAGAGCTTCAGTGCCTTGCTCAGGGTCGTACATCTAGTTATTTACCAAGAAAAAGAGAAAAGTAGGAAAAAAAAAAACCTAGTTCCTGAAACAAATAGCTTTTTTCCCTCTATTTTTAGGATTGCAAGTACCAGGGTAATGGATTAGTTCTAAATTAAAAACAAACAAACAAACAAAAAACTTGGGAAAATCACCTCCCTCTTCCCTGAGGCCTTCTGCTGTTGCTGCAGCTGCCCAGATCCATTCTTGGAAAATCCTATCCCCCGTCTAAACCCCCTCTGCCCCTCACCAGAGCCCTCAGAACCCTGTCAGGTGAGAGCTGTCATCCGCTAAGTATATTGTTGTTCAGTCACTAAGTCGTGTCTGACTCCTTATGACCCCTTGGACTGTAGCCCACCAGGCTCCCCTGTCCATGGGATTTTCCAGGCGAGAATGCTGGGTAGGTTGCCATTTCTTCCTCCAGGGGATCTTCCTGACCCAGGGACTGAACCGTCAGCTCCTGCATTGGTAGTTGGGTTCTTTACCACAGAGACACCAGGGAAGCCAGTTAAATATATAGAGGGTGATAACCGGAATTTTGGAGGTGACTTTTACCCCTCTCCATTTTGAGGAATTGGTATGCCTGTCTGCTTTTCTTTAAACATTTTTAGTTGTGGTAAAATACACGTTTAACCCCTTTAACCATTTTTAAGTGTATGGCTCAGTAGTATTCAGTACATTGACATTGCTCTGTGGCCATCACCACTATCCACCTGCAGAACTCTCCACGTCGTGCGTGACTGAAGCTTGGTCTCCATTCAACAGCAGCCCCCGGGAACCACGGCTCCTCTCTCTGCCCCTGTGGCTGTAACCACTCTAGCTGCCTCATACAAGCGACGTGTCTTTCTGTGACTGGCTTGTTTCACGTAGCCTCACGTCCTCAAGGTTCATCCACACTGTGTGTGCCAGAATGTCCTTCCTTTGTAAAGTGAGTTAGTCACTCAGTTGTATCCGACTCTTTGCCACCCCATGGACGGAAGTCCACCAGGCTCCTCTGTCTGTGGCATCCTCCAGGCAAGAGTACTGGAGTTGCTTTTTAAAGCTGAGTAATAGTCCATCTTGTGTGCACACCGCATTTTCTTTGTTTGTTTATCTATCTGATGGATACACGGATTTTTTTTCCCCACCGCTTCCCTTATTAGTGACTCATTTTGGAAATGCATGTGCAGTTCCAAAGTGCATGTTCAAGAGAAGGTTGGAAACATTAGTATTTCATGTTCCTCATGTTACAGAGGCATGAACCTCATATTAATTTATGGATATAATGTACTAGGATACTTTTTTCTATAAGCTTATTTAGTTATGGGAAGAGAAAAGTGGCTCACAGCTGGTCTGGACCTTGATGTTTGAGGCCATAGATACTTCTTTCTTTTTTGTTTTTTTTTTTTTTTTGGTTGTGCCATGTGGCTTGAGGGATTTTAGTTCCCTGACCAAGGATTGAACCTGAGCCATGGCAATAAAAGTGCCGGGCCCTAACCCCTGGACCACCAAAGAAATCCCATAGGTATTTCTTAACGTGATAGAACTCATGACAGATGGTGATGGAAGGCATCTTAAAGAAAGCAGCTGGATGGAGTTGGAGCATTTGGGCTTCACCATCAGGAACACCTAGGCTCAGGTTTCTAGGGCTTTATTAGCCCTGCAGACAGGACTGTAGTTCTCAAGTCAGAATCTTGTAGACATTCCTGAACACGTATCAGCTTATATCCTGAACTCTTCCTTCACTAGGCTTCAAGTCATCCCCAGGCATAAAGGGAAGGCGTTTGCCATCTCATTCTCTCCTCTGACTTTATCTCTTACACTATTACACAGGTGTCATTATTTTTTTTTTAACATTTTATATTCTTTTGGGGGTATAGCCCATTAACAAACAATGTGTGGTAGTTTCAGGTGAATAGCAAAGGGACTCAGCCATACATATGTATCCATTTTCCCCCAAACTCCTCCCCCATCCAGAATGCCACATAACATGGAGAGAATTTCATGTGTTATATAGCAGTGTCCTTGTTGGTTATCCATTTTAAATGTAGCAGAGTGTACATGTCCATCCCAAACTCCCTATCTATTCCTTCCCCTCACCGGCAACCTTGAATTCATTATCTGAGTCTGTGAGTCTGTTTTGTAAGTAAGTTCATTTGTATCATTTCTGTTTAGATTCCACATATAAAGGATGTCATATGTTTCTCCTTCTCGTCTGACTGACTTCACTCAGTATGACACTCATGTTGCTGCACATGGCATTATCTCTTTTTAATGATGGAGAAATATTCCATTGTATATATGTACCACATCTTCTCTATTCATTCCTCTGTCGATGGACATTTAGGTCACTTCCGTGTCTTGGCTATTGTAAACAGTGGTGCAGTGAACATTGATTTGCACACCTCATTTTGCATCATGTTTTTCTCCAGCTATATGCCCATGAGTGGGATTGCAGGGTCATATGGTAGCTCTGTTTTTAAATTTTTAAGGAACCTTCATACTATTCTCCATGGTGACTCCACTAATTTGCATTCCTACCAACAGTGTAGGAGGTTTCCCTTCTCTCCACACCCTTTCTCGTATTTATCGTTTGTGGATTTTTTGATGATAACCATTCTGGCTGGTGGGAGGTAGTATCTCATTGTAGTTTTGATTTGCATTTCTCTAATAATTAGCAATGTGGGACATCTTTTCATGCACCATTTTATTCCCTTTTTGTCAATTAAAAAAGATCCCTGAATACATATCAATTAGTGAAGATGGATACTTGGTCAGTGGTGTCTACTTCATGCCTGTGTATCTGGTTCTCATCTTTAGTCCAGCAAGTAGGTTTGGAAGGTCTTTCATGGCATTGCTGAGGACTGCCCGACATTTGGGAAGTATTCAAGAAACCACGATTGAACTGAACTGACTCTCATGTAGGGGAAGGAAATCACTAATGGTGGGTTGGTTGGTTTGTTGGCAGGTGGTTGGTGATCAGATCTGGGCGAAGAGAATTGTTTTAGGAGAAGAGAACTGTGGCAGGAACACCAAACGGGAAGCTGAGGCAGCCATCAGGGTGATCTGGGCTTGAGCAGGAAGGGGACCATCGGGGTGAAGCAATGGGACCAAAGCTGGAAAACAATGGGGACGGGAGAACTGGGAGAGGACTTAAAGACTGTGTTTGCTGTGACTCAAAAGAGTAGCTTCCGGAAACACCCCCTCCTCCTGGGCAGAAGTTGTAGAGTATTGATATTCCTGTGTCCCATCCTTTATGGCCCCTGCCCACCCCAGGTCCTCCCAGCATCTTTATCCCTTGGCTCCATTCATTGACGTGGAAGAGGACAGACTAGACGATGACTCTGATGAGGTTTGCCTTGGGACAGTTGGGCAGATGGTGATGAGATGACCATCATTCGATCCATGTGACGTAGAGGTCAAGTGATTTGCACAAGATCAGTGAACAGACTGATGACCACATTATGTGTCCTTATTGTGCTGAAAGCTCCCAGCCAGAATAGCTTCTACCTCATTACCCCCACGGCCTCTTCTCATTTCATAAAAATGTCTACACTCAGAACATGCTCAAACAACTTTCAGAAATGTCATTAAAATTAAGAAGATACTTAAAAGGACACATGAGAAGCCACATTCAACAAGTACAGAAATAAATTAGAGATGAGAAAAATATTAAAATACCTGACCTGCGTGGGTATCTGCATAATATTTAAAATTATCTCATCCATTTAGTTCTAGTGTTTGGTGTCCTAATCTGAAATATGAAAAATGTTCTCATGGAGAGGCAGGCGAACTGAAGGAGGATATCTTAATATACAGTGAAATATAAATTAAAAAGCTCTCTAAAGCTATTAGTAAAAGTACTGAAATACATTAGCAGGTGCATAGGTTCAACTTTGGATGAATGTTCTTTGAAATCGGATTCATCACCAAAATTAATCTGAGAGGTGTCAAATCTGTGCTGGGTTAAAGAGGTGACAAATGGGAAGATTTCACTGAAGTTCCAAATTGTAAAAGGATCAGAATTAATAATCCTCTGTCATGAGAAACCTGATCACTTAGGAGTTTAAGAAGCTTATGCTTTGTCAAGAGAGTGGAAAAGAAATCTGAAATATTGCTGGTGAAAGTAGTAGTCTGGTCACCAGTTGGATTGATGTGGTTTGATAAATAACTTCAAATCAACCACAGGCAACCACAAAGATGTGTGTCTGGAACTCTCACATGAGTCAGCATTTATGTCTTTCAACAGGCTGGTCAATTCAGTCTCTTAGAATGGAGTAAGTATAGTACTTTCCTCCTTCATATTTTTTTTTTTAAATTGAAGTATAGTTGATTTACAATACTGTGTTAGTTTCAGGTGTATAGCACAGTGATTCAGTTATGTATATTCATTTTCAAATTCTTTTCCTTTATAGTTTTAATGCAAAGTATTCAGCATAGTTTCCTGCGCTGTACAGGAGGTCCTTGGTGGGCATGTATTTTATATATAGTAGTATAAATACGTAAATCCCAAGCTCCCAATTCACCCCTCCCTCCCTCCCCCCTTTGGTAACAATACGTTTCTTTTCTATGTCTGTGGGTCAGATTCTGTTGTGTTACTCAGTTCATTTGTATCCTTTTTCGTTTTTTAGATTCCATGTATAAGCAATACCATATGATATTTGTCTTCCTCTGGCTTATTCACTTAGTGTAATAATCTCTAGGTCAGTCTGTGTTGCTGCAAATGGCATTGCTTCATCCCTTTTTATGACTGAGCAATATTCTGTTGTATAATATACATGTACCACATCTCCTTCATCCACTCATCTGTTGATGAACATTTAGGTTGCTTCCGTGTCTTGGCTTTTTGTGAATAGTGCTGCTACGAAGATAGGGGTATGTGTGTCTTTTTGAATTACAGTTTTCTTTGGATTGGTAGAGCCATTATGGAGAACAGTGTGGAGATTCCCTAAGAAACTAACAGTAAAGTTACCATGTGGTCCTGCAGTTCCATTCCTGGGCAATATGTCTGGAGGTAACTATATTCAAAAAGATGCGTGCACACCAGTGTTTGTCTCCTTCCTTGTATTTCATTCAGAGCTTCTGGAGGTCATGCCCTTTAGAAACATCACTCTTCCTTCACCATCAGCTTCTATCAGTATTATGGCTCCTCACTCATATGGACTCACATCATGGAAACGAGCATAAGGAGAATGGGGAGTGGGGAAATGGGAATGCTGCAACACTCCACATATTTACCTGACTTCAAATACCTCAGGTAACACTTTTTCTTAGTCAGAATAACATACCCCTTGACTATTTCACAGGCAGTTTTCCATGTTCCAAATGGCGAGTTCGAGTTTACGTATTAACTCATGTGTGTGCATCTCTGCAACATGATCTCAAGGTTAGGCAGATGGTCCCCTGGCGGCTCAGCTGTAAAGAATCTGCCTACCAACACAGGAGACACAGGTTCAATTCCTGGGTTGGGAAGATCCCCTGGGGAAGGAAATGGCAACCCGCTCCAGTATTTTTGTCTGGGCAATCCCATGGACAGAGGAGCCTGGTGGACTACAGCCCATGGGGTCACAAAGAGTATGACATGACTTAGCAACTAAACAACAAATGCCTGGCACCCTGCTTGATTAGGCATGGGAAGCAATGGGAAGGGATATGGCTGATGAGTCTTACGAGCTGGGCTTATGATGCTTTTCTCTAAGAACAAAGCTAGGGCTGGTATTTGAGCCTGCTACCAGCTTTGCCTCTTGGTTGAAGCAGGGGGCTGCCTGAGGTTTAGCAGCCCTGGGATCAGCATGGTCCCCGAAACTGAACCTCTGAAGAATCGAACAGCTGTAGGAGGACTCAGCCCTCAAGTCCTCAACTAAGCCTCCAGTGCATCCCCTGTTTGTGCCTGTGACTCTAGGGATAGTTCATCTGGGGGACCAGAGTATATTTTAGTCACTTGGTGGTGTATGGATCCTTAGTTTTATCTCTCATCCAAAAAAATGATGGCTTTCCGAGACCATCCTTTGGAAAATGGTCTCTAAGTAGGTTGGGAGAGAAAAAAAGAATCTTACACACTTTATGCTTCTGAGTACCTAATAGGTATCTGATCTATCATGTTTCTGAAATAGAATTCTTAACGCCTCCTCCACTGAACCTGTTAACTGTTCCCATCTGAATAATGGAACCATCATCTCCTTAGTTACGGAGGCCCCAAATCTAGATGTTACCCTTAGTTTTAATGAGCTCAGTCTCCCTTGCATGGTGGAATCTGTGGAGCCTCTGTCTGTGCCTATCCTCACCTTAGGGCTTTGTACCTTCCACGCATCTTGCTCAATCAGTGCCCAGGGCAAGGGATCTTCCCCCAACTGGAAGCTGGGTGCCAAGCTGTCACTTGGCTCCAGATTATTCTTTCTCTTCTGGGTCTTTCCCCTCGTTCTGGGTCTGGGATGAAATTTCTTTTATCACTTAAGCCTGTGCTTCGGAAGGCCCCTGGCCGATTCCATCGGTATACCTGACCCCTCCCTCTGTGGAAAGTGGACAGAGTCTTTGCCTGGGACCCACTGGCCAAGACTGGCACCCACTTCAGATGCATTTTTAAAAAATTAAATTCCTTTTTTTGGGCCATACCCTGTGGCATGTAGATTCTTAATTCCACAACCAGGGATAGAACCTGCACCCCCTGCATTGGGGGCAGAGTCTTAACTACTGGACTTCCCAGGGAGTCCCTAGTTGCAGTTTTACTGCATCACTTCTCTTTTCTGCGAGTGCTGTTCCAACCAGTGTCTTGCATGTTGAGTTCTTCTTGGAGCCTTGGAACCTGTAGGAGAGGTGGTGGGCTGCGGCCTGTGGGTGCCTACCGCTGATGGTTGGCATCTCTGATCTCTGCTGTTCTCCACGTGGTGTGAATTCTCACTGGGGCTTGGAAAACAACTCTTCCTGTGCCACACACCACTGTTGACTCTGTCAGCATATGCTTCCCTCAGAGCTTGGTGTGGTTGGCACTCCTTTATTCAAATACCACCTCCTCCAGGAAGCCTTCCACCTCCTCCAGGAAGCCTTCCACCACCACCCTATTTAAAGTTATCTAACTGAATAACTGTGTATTCACACAGTCACTGTTGGTACCTAATATTGTTTGCGTGTCTGCCTCTTCCTCGAAGCTTTTTGAGAGCTGGGGTTTTATTCTTAATCGCTGTCACAATCTCAGTACCTAGACTACAGCCTGGCTCAGAGTCAATATCCATTACAGTGTTTATTGAAGGAAGCAATGGATAACTTCTAATTATAAATAGGTGAGCCTGCAGTTCTCTACTCCTCTGCCCCACCCCAGACCTCCAGGGTCTTTCTCCCTTGACGCTATGATATCACTGTGTTTACAGTTTAACCATTTTACACTCACTTTATTTGGGCTACCGGGTATATATTCTCAGAGAGTGCAGGGTATATTAGTCTGCACTTCACCTATAACATACATGCAAGATAACCTGCATGCACAGGAAAACTTTGTAAACTGCAAGATACTGTGCAAATGCTGGCTTTTCTTATTGGCTTAATTCCTGAGTCCTAAGACTTCACAGGGACTCCTTGGCACTTCCATGGAAGGATCAGAGCTTCCCACCTTTCTTCACTGTGAGCAACCTGACTTTTATTTCTTCTATGCTTTGCTGCTAAAAACATATGAAAAATCACTGATTTCACCAAACCGCTGTTGGCCTAGGCATTAATCTCCTTTGCAACATCTCTTACGGTTGGTTGTCCAGCCTTTGCTTGAATACAACCAGTGACAGGGAGATCATTACTTGAGGACGTAGCTCTTTTAGGACAATTCTATTTTAGTTCTATTCTATGTTAGGACCATTTGTTTTGTTCTTGTTTCATAATTCTTTCGGTCAAGAGAGAAGAAAGACTAGCTAACTGATTCCACGGTTGGGTCCTGGTTACAGCTTTCCTCTGTAAACATTTTGCATGCACAGATAGTCATTCTAGGCATTTTGGTGACTCACGCCTAGAGTAGAGATGAGTAGACTCATTCTGAGTAGAGAAGGGGGTAGGCACTCTACTCCCCACCCCACTTTGAGTTTTATGTCTTAGCAATGAGATAAATCCATGAAGGGAATCTGGATCACAGCAAGCAATTCAGCAGACAGTCCAATCATTCCTCCTCATCCGGGGTTCTCACTTTTTGTGCTTTTATGTACCCGGCAGCAACTGCAGGCCTCAAGCATTGAGTGGGAAATTCCAGAAATGAACGATTTATAAGTTTTAATGCTGTCGTTAAGTAGCATGATGACATCTCCTGCCATCCTACTTCATCCTTCCTCACCCGTGAACCACTGCTTGGTCCTGCCTGTTAGTCACGTAGTAACCATCTGGATTGTCAGACTGATGGTCTGTGGTACCCTGGGGCTTGTGTTCAAGATACCCTCATTTTATTTAATAATGGCCCCAAGGTATTAATACAAGAGTAGTGATACTGGCAACTCAGATATTCTTTTAATTTATGTGCCTAATTTACACGTTAAACTTTATCACAGGTGTGTATGGGTAGGAAAAGTTGTGGTATAGCTAGAGTTCAATGCTATCTGTGGTTTCAGACATCCACTGGGGGTCTTGCAACACATGCCCTGTGGGTAAGGGAGGGCTGGCTCATAAGATGTGGGATTGAGAGATAGAGAAAGAAAGGAACAGACGTGGATTTCTGCGGGCCTATTGTCTGCTAAACCGCCATATATTTTTTTATATGCAATACTTACAAAATCCAATCTAGATGCAATTATCTTGAAGCCCAGATACATTTAAAGAAATGGTAAAATGGTATAAAATTCACAGCTAATAAGTAGTGGAGTTGAGATTTCTAAGTTTGTCTGATTCTGAAATTTGAGTTCTTTCCTCTGCTCCACAAGTTGAGTTCTGGGCCTGCAGGGACTCTGGCCACTACCAGCATTGTCATCAATATTGTTATAAAAACACACCTTGTTTTGCAGTCACTAATGTCTACTTAATAATTTTTTCTGGCCTCAGTTTGCTTACCTGCAAAATGGGGATAAAAACCATAGCTTTATCACAGGGTTGTTATGAGGAAAAAAGTCAGTGACAGGTTATGCGCTTGGTGTTTGCCTGGTCCATAGTTAATTAGCATGGGCTATATTGCCACTTTTGATTCTTATTATTATTCCATGCCAGGTCCTTTCCTGAGTCAGTTAGGGAGCACAAGGGCATTCACACAGTCTTAGCTGAATGAGGAACGCAGGAAAAAAATGTGTCTGTTAGAACATTTAGCCCCTTGTTTGCCTAGGAGCCTGACTGATGAACTAGATCCTGAAGCCAGGGCCTCGGTGCCGGTGAGAAGCGAGGGGGCCGTGAAGGTGGTAGAGGGGAAACACTCCAGTTGCTTCCAGGCTGAGAAGGACACGGATGGTGCATACAGCTTGCATTCGGCTGTCCAGGCAGCTGGATATAAGTGGGGGGCAGCTCACTTGATAGGCACCCAGACCTGCTCAAAAGCATCACCGCAACACGGGTTGTATCCCTGCTCTATTCGTGACCTCCTGATACGGGAAACAAACCCGTTAAACCAAATAGGATTAAGCTGCAAAGCCTGGCTGGTCTCCCTGCTGGTCTCATGGGCTGTGGAGCCCAATCTCTGAGCCCACGCTGTCCCACGGCCCCAGCGAGCCCCAGGCCCGGGCACACTCCTCTAATGTGTCACAATTACCGAGACAGCTGTGCTAAGGAACTTTCCACGGATCCGCTCGGCAAACTCGCAGCGTGTTCAATAGCCCTCAAAATTTGTCATTTGGAACCTGCGGTGAGCTGGTAGGGCGGTGCTTATACTGAGCTGCGGCGGAATAAATGCAGTCACCTCAAGAGATTGCATGTTTCCTTTGAAGTGGAGCGCAGGTCGAAGAGGCGGGTTCTTTCAGCTTCCTCCCTATCTCAGTTTAGCACGTGGAAGGGGAAGGAAGGGAAGCTGCAAAGACAGCCCAGGTGCGATGGGTGCGGAGCGGGATCCCGGACGTCGCCCGGGAGCAGGCGTGGGCTTTGTTGGGATGTTATTTTTGCATTAGCAGAGCAAGAACGGCCTGCGAGTACAGGGTGAATTTTCCAGTAGCACTGCCGGGGTGCTGGGCGGGGTGCCGGCTGTCAAACACGGCTGGTGACCGGGCTGGGAATGTCTCTGGGGACACCCTTACTAGACTCAAACACTCCCCGCGTGTTGTCTCTGGGGAGTGGCGGTTTGGAGCCCAGATGGCTGCAAAGAAGCACTGGTTCTTTACCCAGAACACAAGCCAGGAGCTAACCTAGGTCTGCAAAACGCCTCCTGTCATGACCCAGAGCGCTGCGGCCCAAGCCCCTGCTCTGCACCCCGGGGAGAGGTAAAAGTGGGCCAGGAGGGAGCGGGCGGCTCGGGGGGCTCCCAGCCCGCTCCCCGGGGTGTCGGCCAGCCCTCCCTCAGCACTGCTCAGTCAGGCGACAAGGACGGGGTGCTCATGCAGCCCCTTTCTCTTGAGAGACCCTCACAGTAGTTAACAGAGAAGGCTGGGAACGAAGGTGCGCGAGGCTCTGAGTGGCTCGTGGGCGGCGGCTCCTCCGCGGAGAGCACAGTCCTCTCCCGGTCACCCCGGGGCGGCCTGGGCTCCTCGGTCTCGGAGGCCGCTGTGTCCTTCGGGGGCACCCTGCTTGCCTTATCACCCGGGGCAGTGGCCCCTCGACCCGCGGGTTGCGCTGTCCCCTCTTGGGGCAAGGGCAGAGAAGGCTTGCTGACATACGAGGACTTAGTCCGCCTTCTCTGGGACGGGCATCATTATTAATAGAGCAGCGGCGATTAGAGAACCGCTCCAGTCCTCCGTCTTCTGACCGCCAACTTCCTCCCTCCGCCTCCCGAGTGCCCGGACGTTCCCTCCACTCCGGATGGCGGGGACTGGGCCCTTTCCTCCCTAAAGATGCTCTGCTTGTGACGCACTCCACGCTGCGTGGAGGTCGTGGAGGTCCACGTGCAGGAGGTCAGGGCTCCTGCTCTTGCTCCTGTGGTTTCGCTGTCGGCGGGCAGAGGCCCTCCTGCCTCCCTGACCGTCCTTGCAGGGCCTGGCTCCGCGGTCATCTCCGTGAACGCCTCCCCAAACCCCATAGGCACTGCTAGGTCTTGGAACCGTTTCCACGCGCTTTGAGCTTACCTGGGTTGTGTTGCCTTTCACATGTACTAGTATTATTTATTTACTTGTCTGCCTGCTCTATTACCTTGTTAGCTCCTCTAGAGAAGGACCCATATCTATCTTATTTATTTTTGCATCCTCGGGGCCTCCAGACAGTAGATACCCTTTGAAAGTTTGGGGAAAGAAGATATACACAGTCGCTTGTGCACTGGGTGTGGGTTCTGGCTGTGATTCCATCAGGCTGTGCATCCTTAATTAAGACATAACTTGTCTCCCTTCTGGCTTCTCATCTGTTAAGAATAAACAGGCATGAGAACTGTCCAGACCTACCTGAGGGGGGCCTTGTGTGAATTAACAAACTCGGGACTTACATGCAAATGTCCCTTGTAATGGCTGTTGGACTTTGAGAGGAGGCTGAGCTTGCGATCAGGAGGCAAGCAGGCGGCTTTGGTCCATTTAGGAAGAGAGAATCAAACACACAGTCTCTTTGACAGCTGCTGATCACAGACACCATTAAAAAAAGAAATGGTCACAGTGGTGGGTGACAGGGAGGCAAGGCTTCTGAGTGGCAAGTTAGTGCCATCAGGAAAATTACAAAGCCGCGGGGGCCTCGCCCTGAAGGCACGGCCCACAGCTACCCCTGGCTGTGGGTGAGGGCTGCGGAGGGGTGGAGGGGGCTTCTGCAGACAGGCTTTTACATTTTATTAAAAATAATTGGAGAAGTTTACATACATTTCTTGCCAACATGCAACTGTCAGGCATGGGTGGAAAAGATGCCTTCTCTCAAATTGTGAGAAAGTCTAATGTCGTGGCAAAAAAAAAAAAAAAAATCGGGAGTCTGATGATTAAATGTGGAGAGCTGTCATCTTGGCATTATATTAAAATAACTCGCCTCCAGCAAGTGCACGGTATTTCTTCCTTTAAATCTGTCATTTCTCGGGAGGCCGTTGCTCCAGTTGGCTGCACCGGTGGCTTTGTAGCCATGGCAGTGTAACAGCAACTGGGACACTTGGAGGCTTTCTGGGGGGCCAGGGAAGGGGGGCTGATGTGTGGGAGTGTGGGCTCGTTCACCGCTGCGTGGCTGCAGCAAGCCATCTGCAGACTCCTTTCTCTGTGACTTAGTGGGGCTCCTCGGCACCGGAAAGCTTAAGTAGAACATAGGCAGACACATTATTTTCAGCAGTGCTCCTCAGACAGCGATGTCAGGCTGCAGGCAGAATGAATCGCATTTGTTTATGAAATCCGTTGCTTAATTGGATGATCAGTGTCTCATTTCAGCCTCCAGTCACAATACTTTTAATGATGTCCATACCGTGCTGGGTTCCCATGCAAACCGTGTGGAGGGGATAGAACAATGGAAAAAGCTTCCACTGGGCTGAAGGGGAGGGCGATGCTGGGGTCCAGGCGCATCCGTCTCTGCTCCATCTGTCGAATGCAGCACATGGATCTCTGCACATGTCCCTTCCCTCTTGCTTTTACTCAAGAGGCCATTTAACCTCCTTACCTAGTCAGATGATTCCTGGGGATCCCAGAGAAGGCCCTCCTGCTTCCCTGATGCCTTCATACAATAGAGCGTCAGGCTCGCGGAATCTTGAAATGTGCATGATAGTAACACTTGTGTTTGTAACACCTTTTGGCTTTTGGAAGCACCTGTGCATGCCACATTGCTTCAGTTTTGCCTGACCCTCTGCAACCCTATGGACTGTAGACAGCCAGGCTCCTCTATCCATGGGATTCTCCAGGCAAAAATACTGGAGTGGGTTGCTGTTTGGAAGCACGTTCTCATCTAAATCCTATGTGTCCCTAACAAAAGAGAGCAGAGTGGCTTGGAGGGCAGTGATGTTGTGTATTCACCAGCCTCCATGGTTTGCAGGGTCTGTTGACTCACACTGTGGCTGTGTGGGGTTTTGATCCTTGTGATGGTCATCCCCATAATACAGGTGAGAAGAGTGAAGCGAGGAGACAGCATGGCTGGTGCTGAGAGGGTGGGGCTTGGGCGCAAGTGCCTTCTGCAGCTTGCTTCCCTGTGACCTTGGATCAGCGACGCAACCTGTCAGAGCTCCGGTTTCTCCCATAAAGTGGAAGCAGTCATCACTTCCTCAGAGGTTACTTGGAGGATTAAATGCAATTGGACATAAGTAAAGCATTTAGTTGGAGAAGGAAATGGCAGCCCACTCCAGTGTTCTTGCCTGGAGAATCCCAGGACAGAGGAGCCTGGTGGGCTGCTGTCTATGGGGTCGCACAGAGTCGGACACGACTGAAGTGACTTAGCAGCAGCAAAGCATTTACTGGGGCTTCCCTGGCGGCTCAGACGGTAAAGAATCTGCCTGCAATGTAGGACAGCTGGGTTTGATCCCTGGTTCAGGAAGATCCCCTGGAAGAGGGCATGGCAACCCACTCTGGTATTCTTGCCTGGAGAATCCCATGGACAGTGGAGCCTGGTGGGCTACAGTCCGTGAGGTTGCAAAGAGTTGGACACGACTAAGTGACTAACACTTTCACTTTTCTTTCAAAACACTTAGTCTAGAGGCTAAATAACAGTTGGAATCTATTATTATTATTAGCAGTGTTGTTCCAGAAATCAAGATTTTGAGGCTTGGCCAGTGGTACCACGGTTGGGGTTAGAATAATATGTACCTGTTTCCTGAAGAGCCTGGTTCTCACCACTCTCTTCCCCGCCTGGCTGCCAAACGCCTAAGGAGTGTGCAGATTTTTCCACCTTTCAGCAATTCCAGAGACAGCCTGCAAGGATATAAAAAGCAAGTGAAGAGCCTGCAGAAACGCAGGTGCAATTTAGGGTCCCTCTGCCGGAAGTGCTGCGTTTCTTCAAAGCCCTTAAATGTCACCTCGCCTCACTCAGCCTGGCTGGAAACGCCCCCACCATTGCCTCTTCTGCCCAGGGGTGACGTCGCCTGAGTCATCTGAGTCTGAAAGAGGGATTCACCTTGACCTCCCTCTCTCCCAGAAGAAGACACGCCACAAATGAGGCCATCAAAAAGCAGCCCAGTTCCTCCCCCTCGGCATGTCTCAAAGCCCTCACTCTGACCCACATCGATCAGCCATAAAACACAAAAATCAACAGAGTTCTGCTTTTCTATTTCATGCAGGAAAAAAAAAAGTCAACATTGACCGGCATGGTCAGCCAAGCTCACGGAAGTGGCCAGTGAGAATGGGAGCGTCTGCAGGCTCCTGTCTCAGATCCTCTTAAGCTTCCTCTTTGTCCTGGTCCCGGATGACAGCCGTGGAGCAGGGCAAATCCTGCTGCTAAGAACTAAGCAGGAGAAGTGTTCCCTGTCATTCCCACGTGGAGGGTGCTTCGAGCGACTTGGTGACTGACAGCTTGAATAAGCGGTTATTTCTCCGGCTCAGGCGTGTGGGGGCACAGGCCACCCACTGCCTGACCTTATGCAGCTGAGCTTGGTTCTCTGGGGTCAGCTCGCTGCCACTGCTACCTGTTAAGGTGAAAATACGGTTGAGTTGACTGATGATGAAGCTCCGATCGCGTTACTCTCCCGCTGAAATAATTTCTGACTGTGCTCCAGGCTCTCCAGGGCCAGGTCAGAAGCCTTCCCTTGCTGTTCGTGGCTCGTCACGGTCTGACCCCCATCCACCTGCCCAGTTGAGTTTCTGATTACCAGGCTTCGCGAGTCCTGGGAGGCAGGCAAGCTGAATCGCTCCCTCTGAATCTGCCCCAGCGCTTTCCCACTTCTGTACGACTGCTTCCATTTGTCCCTCCCCTGGGATGCTCATTTTCCCGCCTGTCCACATCTGTCTTCGGTTGCTTGGGCTGCTGGAACAAAATGCCATCGACTGGGTGCCTTCAACAATAGATATTGGCTCCTTGCAGTTCTGGAGGCTGAGAAATCCAAGATCAGGGTACGGCAGATTTGGTTCCTGCCTTGCAGACAGCTGCCGTCTTGCTATGTGTGCGCATAAGGAGGCGAGAGACCGCTCTGGGCTTTTCCTGTTCTTGTAAGGATGCGGATCCCTTCATGGCAGCCTCACACTCATGACTTCATCAACACTTAATTGCCCACCAAAGGCCCCACCAGCAAATACTATCATGGGGGGGTGGGAGTGCAGGCTTCAACATATAGGAATTTAGGGGGGACACACAATTTAGGACTTGTGCTCATGACAAATGTATTGGTAAGGCCAGAGTCCATTCTGAATGCCTCGTGCCTCAGTGGCTGTTAAATATACATGCCCCCCCACCCGCCGCCCCCGCCTGGGTTGAAGGACTGACTCAGTATGTTTTCCTTTAAGGGGATGAATTGTATATTGCTCTCCCATATCAGTGAGGAGTCTTGGGGTTGCGTGCATACATACAACGCCCACCCACACATGGAAATCATTTGGCCAAACTCTCTCGAAAACAATCTGCTCTTCTTGGTGCAATTTCTGTTGTTATTAATAGTATAAAAAGTCCATAAACAATGTTTAGAAGATGTTAATGATTCTAACTCCTTATATGGACTCCTGAATGAACAGCGAGACCTAACATTGGATCCTGGACCCCAAACATCCTAAAAAACGCATCATCCTCCCAGGAGAGGCTGATCGTTACAGACAATTTCCACAGGGGCTGGCCTTCTGGAACACGTGAGGGGTGGCTAATGACCGTCGCCTCCTCCACTAGCGCAAACAAGTCTACCCATCTGTTATTCAGACAGACTTCGATTATTGATTTTATTTACTGCATCCACGCTATTCTTCTGGGCCTGAAGGCTGAGGCCCAGAAGGCTCTGCTGCCTTGCATATTTCTAATTCATACTGCCAAGAAACGATGGTGTGCGTATTACTATTTTCTAGAGTGAAATAATTACCCAAGGTACACATTCTTGTGGCAGCCCGCAAGTGGAACTTTGTTTAAGGACTGTGGAGGCAGTCTTCTCTGGGACGCTGTTACTTGGACCACGCCGGGGTGGCTCCTGTTTGCATAACTGCAGATGAAGGAAGGTGCCCGCCTGCTTATTTCAATTATATATATTTCCTTTTCACTAATGAAGTGTCACCAAAGCTCAGGAGGGAACCTACAGGTTTTCCTGGCGACTGATGCCCTTGCACCAAAATGCAACTGTGGCCTAAATGCACCAGAGATGCCCTTTAGCGCCAGGGTTGCAAGCTATGCTGCTAGCCACGGGGGCTCTAAACCAAGTGCCAGGCATGAGCAGAATACAGAGCAGGCTTGTCGCCATCCGGCCTCCACCACCCGAATCCTGACGGCGAGAACAAGGCCAGATGGCCTCCTAAGTGTTGGTATTAGAACACCCGCCTCCTCCTCTTCGCCCCAGAGCAGCTCTTTTTATTTTCATTTCCATGCTAACAAGGCAGACCTGTCCTAGCGTGTGTTCTAAAGAGGTTCTTTCATGCTCAAGGCCTGGGGAGCTTTAACATAGTTAGATGTACTCTAACAGCAGGTTGCCATCAAAAAATTCTATAATAGGATTAAAATAAAAGAGAAATGCACTCGCAGTGGAATGGCAGTGATGATTTAACGTGTTTCAAGGGCTTGGTGGGAGGGTGCGGTGCAAACAGCAGACGGGCCTGCTGTGTGGGTGTGTTGCCTTCGGAACAAACAGGCTCGGTGTGTGATGGGGCATGCTCGGAGTTTGGCTTCAGAGGGTGTCCAAGTGTGGACGGCCAGGCTTCGGAGAAGCTCACGGCGAGTCCTGCTTGCTTGCGTGCGTGCTGTCTGCCCGCCCCAGCTTGGATGGGAGCTCTCAGAGGGAGGGCAAGCTGTCCGCCTTGTTCACTTCTCCCTTCCCAGTGTCCACGGCTGTTCCTGGCGCATCCTGGGTGTGCAGTGAATACGAGTTGCTTGAAAGAAAGGGATCCAAACGAGATTGTTCAAGGGTGCCCTCGGGCAAGTTTTTAATAATATTCAGCAGCAGTTCCTGCATCCCTGAGTGAGGAATGGCGATACAGTGACTTTCTAGCCTTCTCTTCAGGACATCTGAAGAACTGAGGCATGGCCTTGGTTCCCGCCTCCGGCATCCTTCACAGATAGATGCTTGCTGGGGATCTGCTGGTAGAACCTCAGCTTCAGGACCTGTGGGGGCAGCAGGGCTTTTGGGGGTTTTTGCCTTTTCCTTGTCTCACTCTGAAGATACAGCCTGTGTGGGCTCTAGAGAGATTGCAGGTGGTGGTGGTTTCAGGGGAGTGTGTGTGTGCGTGCAAGATCACTTCTGTCATGTCTGACTCGATGTGACTCCATGGACTGCAGCCCTCCAGGCTCCTCTGTCCATTGGGATTCTCCAGGCAAGAAGACTGGAGTGGGTTGCCATGCCCTCTTCAGGGTGTCTTCCTGACACAGGGATCGAACCTGCGTCTCTTATGCCTCCTGCACTGGCAGCTGGGTTCTTTACCATTAGCACCACCTGGGAAGCCCTTCGGAGGAGACGAGAGGCTTTTAGAATACACTCAGAGGGGCACCTGGAATGAGCCGGTTGAACCACACGCCTGCCGCTCAAAGCATCCGTGTCCTCTGGGGCAGCAGGTGCGAGATCTCGGGGGTGCCGTTACTTGCAGAGTCTGGAGAGGGGCATTTGGTGTCTTCGACCTCTCCCTGACCCGCAGTCATCTGCCCTTGGGCTCCTGAGTCTGCCACCTCCGAGGAAGGTCCCCTGATTCCAAGCACCTGCATTCATCCTGGTACCTGCAAGCTCGCCACGTTTCCTGGCTGATTTTCTTCAGTCTGTGCTGGTGCCCCTCCATCTGCCCTGCCCTCCACCAGCTCCGGGTTCCTTCCCTTCCCCATCCCGCCCTGTGCCCCGGGAGGCTGGCCCCACCCTTGGCCCCTTGCCCTTTGGTCACCGCTTGGGTCCTGCCAGTGTGAGGTGTTGGCAAGAGATCAGAGGGTGGGAGATGGTAGATGAAGGTTTTTCGTCCCCCTCAGTCTCTGCTTTGGCACCGCGGTCTGGCGATGGAGCTATCCCCCTACCTCTGTAGCTGCAGCCTGATGGTACTGCTTCAAGGCTCCAGCTCTGGGGATGCCCTCTCCTGCTGCTCCTTCAGACTCAGGAATGGCAGTGGTTTCTTGCTGTTTCATCTCTTGGTGACACGTCACTCCTTGTGGTTCCCTTAACAGTCCCTGGACTTCCGCAAACAATCTCATAGTGAAGTCTCTTACTTGAGCTATCTGATGGAATTCTGTGGTTGCTGGGACACCGATGAATGCCGTGTGCTCAGTCGCTTCAGCCATGTATGATTTTTTGTGGCCCCGTGGACTGTGGCCCACTAGATTCCTCTGTCATAGGATTCCTCAGGGAAGAATACTGGAGTGGGTGCCCTCCTCCTGGGGATCTTCCCAACCCAGGGATCGGACATGCATCTCTTGCATCTCTTGCATTGCAGGTGGATTCTTTACTCACTGGGCCACCTGGGAAGCACCCAGATGAACCCTACATGGTGCCTATCTTAAAGAAACCTCAGTGTATAGAATTTTCTCTATCCTCTCTTCACAGCAAGCTTCCCGAAGTGTCCTGCACATATTTAAGCTGTCCTTCTCGATTGTCCCGAATCCTTGTTCCCCATTGTCTGAGAAATCTTGTCCACCTCCGGTGCACTCAGCCTCCCCCATAGATCGATCAGCATCGAATTCATTCATTTGTTTGACAAACATTTCCTGAGTCCTTAGTCTGTGCTAAGCCCCGCTCTAGGCATGAAATGTACTAGTGAACAAAGTATGTAGGGATTGACGCCCGTGTTAAGACGATGTTTCTCTGGGATCAGATCTCTGCTCTCAGCTCCTCGCCTGGCCTCCAGAGCTGTAATTCTGGTTTCCCAATGAAGGCCCCACATGCCCTGCAAGCTCATCACATCTGAACCACAATTCGTTAGGACCCAAACCCAACTCTTCTCTCTCCTTCTGAAAGTAGGACATTACCCGCCCCCCGCGCCCCCCGAGACCCCGCAACGCCTGCTACTCTCTGTTCTACTCAAGTTAGTCATGTGGAATGTCCTTTCTCCTCAGTTTCAATAGATTCTTCCAGTTTGGCTTCAGATTTCTCTCCCAGATCTCTGTTTTTCTTTTCATTTCTAAATCTCTGTCCTCGGTGAAGGATCTCACCCTTTCCCGCTTGGCAACGTCTTACCTGCTATTCCTGGCCGCTTTTCTCCTCTTTCACCTTGCTCATCACTACTGCCAAAGTTCATCTCTGCAGCGCGTCCTTGCTTAAAGAGTTCTGCCAGCTCCCTGCTACTACCTCTTGACAAGACAGTTTCCAACCAGCATGGACCGCCTGACTCCTGGAGGCCTGCCATCCACCACGTGGACTCTGCTCAGTTCCATGGACCTGCTTGGTTGTCCTGGTCTCCCCATCTTTGCTCTGGGGCTTTTCCTGCATTTTCTTCCCTTCCCTTCTCTTGTTCCTCAAGCCCCTATAGGTATTACCTTCTCAGTAAGATTCTCCCTGACCCTTCCCCCCAAAATGAACTCCTTGGTCCATTTACCTCCTGTGGCCTTTGTTTCTCTATTGACTGTGTTGCTCCTCAGCTGGTTATATCACTGCTGTGTCTCCTTCTAGCCTGAAAGCACTTTGCCCCTTTCTGTGTTTTTGGAATCTTTGCTGTTTAGCAGAGGCAGGTGCAGAAGGAGTGGGCACAGAAGAATGATTTCTAATATGTACATTAGACGTGTATGTTTCTATATGACATCATGTTCTTTCCAGCAAAAGCACTTTCTGAGGCCCTGACCCTTCTTGCCACCAGCTCAGCCCACTGTGGGCATCAGCTCTTGAGTCTCTGGTCCATAGAATGTATTCTTGCCTCTCATCTCCATTACAAGAGCCAATTGATCTGATCGCCAGGAGCTGGAGGGGCATCTAAGGTTTAGTGAACTGAAGTAACATTCTGGCCTCTGTTTGACTCTCCCTTTTGGAGGGTGTGGTAAGATACGCAGATGTGTGAGGACCCTGGCCCCCAAGAGCAGGAGGCTCCAGCCATCCCAGGTAAGACAGCGGCAGCAGCTAAAACTCTAAGCCCCATCTGCGCAGTCGGAATGTCACCCAAGCTCTGGGGCTGCTGGTCCAGCCCCAGGTCCCCTCCCTGGTCCCCCATCCCATTCTGCTGGTACTTTTATCCTCCTCCAAGTCTGGCCTGAGGGTGCTATGGGGCAGCTCGTCTGCCTGGGAGAGAGGGGAGAGACGGGGGAGAGAGCGGGGGATGAATACCCTAGAGTAGTTCCTCTGTGATCAATGTCCGCCTGGAGATGGTCTTGCTAATGGTATCCTAGCCAGGAGCATTACTGAAATCTTGTGCTCTGGTTCCCAAACAGCTTGGGAGTTGGGCCAGACCAGGCCTTTGCAGCTTGGAGTGCCAAATTTTAAAGGGCTGTGAGGTTGGAGGCTGGGTTTAGATGCAGCATTTCTTTCTCTGGGGCGATCAGATCAACTGACTTCCTAGGTTCAGCCTCAGTCCTTTTCTAACCCGCCACCCCACCCAATAAACAACAAACACATAAGGATTTGGTGAGGTCCTTGGCACCAAGGGGAAAGCCTTTCCTGCAGCTGCCTTGGTGGGGCTGACCGATGACCTGCGGTTACCTGTACATCCGTGAAGGACACGCCCATCAATTTTCATCTCCAGCATCAAACGTTCACTGTGAAGCGCAGAGCTTCCCGGTCCGCATTCAGGGCTGGGGCCCGTGGGAAGAGGAGGTGGGGGGATGCCTTGAAGGGAGGGAAGGAAGGAAGGAGAAAGGACGGGGGTAATGAGGTTCCCTTCAGTTCAGTAAGAGCTTTAAACTGGTTTCGATTTTCTGAAACTAAATTTGGTACCACATGGCGAAGCTACAGTAGGCACTTCACAGCATTTCAGCACAAAGTAGATTTACAGCCATGGAGATCGTTTGTCAGATTCCTGACAGGCCCCCAAATGGAGCTCACTGCAGAGATAGCTTCTGACTATGGGGGAAATAATCCATCCCACCCCACACCCTTTCATCTCACTAAAGGAGGACTCTGGGGAGATTTCAAAACACAGCAGAGGAGAGAGAGCAATGGAATTCCATCCCTGAGACCTCACAAGGAGGGACCCATCTGATCCGAAGTTCTGCTCTCACTGTGACTGGGATCCCGGGGATGAGGCGGTGGGTAATGAACACGCCGTCAGTCAGTCTCCAGAGTTCTGCCAAATGGATTCTCCCCGGCATGGAGGAGATTCCAGGAAGGGTTTCAACTGCAGAGCCTAGGAACTGTTAAAAATGCAGAAGTGTCTGTCTTCTTTTCTTTACAATAGGAGGGCTAAAAATTATTGAATAGAAACCAGAATGTTTCCATCTATGCCTCACACAAAGAGGATAGAAAGACTGAGAAATAGCTCAATTTCTCCATCTTCTTTCAGGTTAATGTGGAGGATGAATGAGCTTACTGTGGTTCTAATACAGGTATTGTTCAATTTGAAGTAAAAATGCATTTTTCAGATGAGGCTGCATTAATTTGAGCAAACATATCCTTTTACTTTCCTTTTGCAAATTTATTTAATAAATGCCAACTTTTAGTTGCAAATATCAATACACTGTGTAAGTTTCATTTTCTTTTAGTAATTGTAATTTGAGTAAATTGCCCTAAATGAATATTTGCTTCCCTCTAAAAACCCTGTTCTTTTGTTTCTACTGAATGAACAGTCTGGGAAAGGCCCACTAGATGGCAATGTCACTGCATAGCTGAGGGAGATCTAGGCGGGGGTTCCAGAAAATAAGGCTAGTTGATGTCTTAGCCGTCCTGGAAAATCCAGAAGGTGGCAGATTTTAGCTATTTATGAAAAGGCAAGCACGGAGAACAATGTTGCCTTTTAGAAAAAATTATTTTTATTTATCTTTCCAGAAGGAGATTATGAGCTGAATAAAATTATCGGTGATATTTAAAATATTTGAAAATGTTTCCCATTTTTAGAGTATGTAATACAAGCTGAAGGGCTAGCAAAGCAAACAGTGACACGAAATCAAGGTGAAATTGACCAATAAATTGAGAACTCCATTACGGGAACAATTTCCCCGAGTTTGAGTCACACTGTTTGAGTGATAACCTAAACCTGTCTAAACTTTGTGAAACATTCAAGGCGACGATGGAAGGAGATAGCTAGGGAGCCGGGAGGGGGCGGAGGCCCGCCCGCCTGGGCGCTGATGTTTGTATTTTTCACCAACTTTTCCAGGCTCCCAGAGGACCTCCGGCAGACCTGTGCTTTAGACTTCAGTTCTTTTCAAGGTTACTGATGACCTGAAGGGATCCTGGTTTTAAAGATGAAAAATGACAGCCCTGAATACAATAGTCCAATTTATAGGGTCCGTGCACCCGAGGCAGCTTCTCTGGCTACTGGGGGGCACTTGTGGGAAGTACAGACCCACCTCTATTCTGTGGAAGGCAACTCCGCCACAGTCTCAACGCCTCACCTGAAACCTTGGGGAAAAGTGCGCTGAGCTTATTCGAAGGGAATACCTGCGTCTTAGTGTCTTAGTGCATTTTGGCCCCGAGCTGTACGGATGGGCTTGTCTTTTCACCTCCTGCAGGAAATCCACATTCATGAGGCAGTGCTTGGGGGCGGCAGGACCGCAGGACAGAGGGCTGGCGGCTGGGAAAGTCATTCCTCTGAGTGACAGCTCTACATGGCTCTTGGCGCTCCAAGATGTCAGGGAACTGCTGTTCCGACCGGCATCATTTATCTCATTTAAATATTCCAGAGAGAGTAGCCTCAGCACTCAAGTTAGATTCATTTTCGTCTTCGCGTTCCAAAAGCGCCTGGCAGCCTCTCTCAACCAGAGGTTCGGCAGGGGGGAAAGGATAGGAGAGAGAGAGAGAAAAAAATGGTGAGGAAATGCAGCAAGTGAGTGATATATAAGGTGAACACAGAATTCAATATCGAAGATGAGGACACATATGTCTCCGGTCCCAGATATACAGCTGCGAGCTGATGGAGAAACAGGCAGGAAGAGAGGTAATCTTTATCTCTGTCCCCAACCTTTAGAAATACCGAAGGCTAAATCACCCTGAGAAGAAAGCAGGAAATGAAGACTGCTCCCAGCCACCCAGGAGATAGCAGAGGGCAGGCCACTTGCTGAGTGCACTTTTTCTTTTTTGTTTTTTCTCTAACTCTCCCCTTGAGGTCAGGGCCAGTTGGTACATCGAAAGCTCAGTGAAGTGTTTGGGTCTAGGCTAAGAGTCTGGATTCCAGTTTCATTCAGGAAGACTTGCTGGACTTGAACTTGGATTTGCCATCTGAAATCTTTTTGCAAGCGGCAAAGCATGGGGGAAGTGATGGCATCTGTCCCTGGAAAACCATGTTAGGACACCCTTTTTTTTTTTTTTTTAATTTTTTTATTAGTTGGAGGCTAATTACTTCACAACATTTCAGTGGGTTTTGTCATACATTGATATGAATCAGCCATAGATTTACACTTATTCCCCATCCCGATCCCCCCTCCCACCTCCCGCTCCACCCGATTCCTCTGGGTCTTCCCAGTGCACCAGGCCCGAGCACTTGTCTCATGCATCCCACCTGGGCTGGTGATCTGTTTCACCATAGATAGTATACATGCTGTTCTTTTGAAATATCCCACCCTCACATTCTCCCACAGAGTTCAAAAGTCTGTTCTGTATTTCTGTGTCCCTTTTTCTGTTTTGCATATAGGGTTATCGTTACCATCTTTCTAAATTCCATATATATGTGTTAGTATGCTGTAATGTTCTTTATCTTTCTGGCTTACTTCACTC
The DNA here is from genome assembly GCF_910594005.1 of Cervus elaphus. NCBI lineage: Eukaryota > Metazoa > Chordata > Mammalia > Artiodactyla > Cervidae > Cervus > Cervus elaphus. The sequence goes on along the minus strand of NC_057844.1, from coordinate 11,478,085 downwards.
TGTATAAGGGGCTCCAGTTTCATCCATCTCATTAGGACTGGTTCAAATGAATTCTTTTTGACGGCTGAGTAATATTCCATGGTGTATATGTACCACAGCTTCCTTATCCATTCATCTGCTGATGGGCATCTAGGTTGCTTCCATGTCCTGGCTATTATAAACAGTGCTGCGATGAACATTGGGGTGCACGTGGACACCCTTTTTTTTTTTTTTTGCATTTCAAGTGCCCAGTCATGTATGCACGAGTTTATGTACCCACCAAACACATTCTTTTTGGTTACATATTTCTTTTGTTAAGTTGGTCATCACTATTTGTTGCTGTTCTGTCACTAAGTCATGTCCATGACCCCTTGGACTGTAGCCGACCAGACTCTGTCCACAAGGTTCTCCAGGCAAGAATACTAGAGTGAGTTGCCATTTGCTTCTCCAGGGAATCTTCTTGGGTCAGGGATCAAACCTGTGTCTCCTGCATTGGCAGACGGATTCTTTACCACTGAGCCAGCTGGGAAGCCCAGTCATCACCATAACAGGCTTTCAGCAGTAGTGGTGAGTGATGAGAATGGACTTTGGTGCTCGACAGAAAGGAGCCCATTCTACAATACACGGTGTTCTAGGTTGAGTCACTGCATCATCCTCCTTTCCATGTTTGGAACTGCCTCCCCACACAGAGGCTCTGTGATCAAAGAAAAGGCCTCAGAAAGTGCTTTGGTGGCCACTGGCTTGTGAAGCATGAAGTCTATTATCTGTGTTGGTCCTCATAATCCCATAAGCCCCGTTATAGCCAAACTGATCCATTGGAATTGATGTTCTATGAGTTTCCTTGAGTTGCCTGGAAAATATTTCAATGCTCCAGGAAGTTGACTTATCTTATGGCATTTGCTAGTAAAGTGCTACTTTAGGGAATCATGTTGGTGTGGTTCAAGTAGGTTTATGAGAGCATTTTGACAACAGCTATTTACCCTACCCAATGGTGAGGAAGTATTAATTTATAAATACGCATGAGGAAGGAGCAAAGGGGCATATACATGTCACTAGTGGAGTTCAACTTATATATCTGGTTCTTTTCCTTTTCCACCCATGGTAGGGGGCTCTTTTCTGCCCCGTTCAAGCTGGATGTGGCCATATGGTTTGTGTTGGCCAAAGAAACATGAATGTCACTTTTAGGCTGAAGCTTTACGAGCCTGAGCTGAATGGCTATAGTTTGTTCCCCTTACCTAAGTCACTGTGAGGAGTTTTTGGAAATGGAACTTTTCATCAGCCTGAGTCCCTGAAGTGATCACAGTGAGAAAGCTCCCTCCCCAAAATTATGTGGCTGTAACTCCAAAGTGGGCATTTAGTAGAAGGAAGAAATAAACGTTTGTGTACCAAGATACTGAGCTTGGGGGATTACTTGTTACCCCTGCGAAACCTGGACTCTTTGAACTGATGTCTGGTGATCGCATTCTGATTCGTTTCCCATAGGCTGAATCAGAGCACGTCACTGCTTCCCTTTTACAAGGCTCTGCATCATGTGGTCCTCACTAGTTTTTAAAGACTTTTCCCCTCTGCCTCTGAATAGTGAAATTCTTTTGGTTCTTCTGACGTGGAGCACTTCATTGGTCCTTTACACACATATTCTACCTCCCTGGCACCTTCCGAACTTCCAGCTTCTCCTGCTGTCTCCTACCATCATTAGGTGCCAGCTGCAACATCACTGTTACAGGGACATCTTGCGTGATTTTTTGACCACCTCTTCTTTATGTTCCCAAGCACCTTGTGGTACCTTATCAGTATTTAAATATCATATTATAATTGCTTTTTCTGATATGCCTCTCTATATGACATTTTCTTATATCTTTACCGTGTGGTTCCAGTGTGCAACTAACAATAAACACCTTATTTAAAAAATAGCGTGGCTGATAGAACCGAGTATTTAATAATGTGGAATCTGAATTTCTTTCACTTCTGTTCTGCCCTTTGCATCCTTTGTGTTAATATTCTCGAAGTTGGCCAAAACGAGAGCATGCTGTTGGGAGAAGGCCAGCAACCAAGATAGGCACCGGTGATGCAGACTCAGATGGGGCCGTGCCTTTGACTTTTCAGCTGAAGCTCTGCCCTGGGGCCACCTCAAGGGCAAGAAGCGCTGCAAGGTCCCCCATCCTTCTGGATTACTGCTGCCCCACTGCACCCCATCACAGGTCCTCCAGCCACCAGAGCCGCCCCTCTGCCGATCGCGTTGTTGTTTTTATTGTTGTTGTCTTGGTGTAGGCCACAGGAAGATCAGAGCAGTTAACACAAGTGACCTGGGGTAAAAAACAGGTCACCTCCATCCCTGAAATGGTACCGAGAGTTAAAACCTCAGGGATGGGAGACGTTTGAAGACAGCGCTCTTCTTTCTCTGGGCCTGAGAGGTCTTCCACCAAGGCAGCTGTCCAGGGTACTGGCCTACAAAACCTTCTTGATCTTGTCCCTTATTCCTCATCTCCTCACCTATGAGTTAGCAGTCAACATTAACTTCTTACCATGCTTCGATCAACTTGTAATAACAATATTGATGCTATCACCATCAGACACAAAAGAGTTAGCATTTATGAGTTGCTTTGATGTTCCATGAACTTACCTAGGGGCTTTAAATAAGTGCAATTCCCTTTTAATGCTTGCAACAGTGTTAACATGGAGTTGGTACTATCACTACTGACATATAAAGAATTAAGGCTCAGCTTGGTGAAGCAGGTTGGCAATGTCACACAGCTAGTAAGTGGCAGAGAAACTTCAATTAAGGTTTTTTGATTCCTCACCACAGGTTTTCCCTTCTCATTCTTTGTCCTGGAGACTAAAACACCTCAAGTAATTCTATAATTTCAGCATCAAATTAAATTAAGGGAGGTGATATTTTGGTTGGAGGTTCTCATTTGGCTCCTTCACATCACACAAGTAAAGGGTCACCTGTCTGACTTCTAAAATCCAGTCTCAGATATTGCCTAAATTTGGAAGACTGTCACTGACTTCAGATTCCTTTTGACACCCCTCTGGGAGGAGAAATTTTCCTGGAGATAATATTTTGGCTGGTACAGAGGCAGCAAAGGGACTTTTAAAAGGAAGCATATGGTCCTTTGGCGTTATTATTCTGGGGTGCTGAGATCTAATGAAACAAGGAAAGCATTGAGAGCCAAGGTCATTATGAATATAATTCAGATTTTAAATTGCTATTTGCGGAAAATATTCCTTCAGCCAGTTGAACCAGGTTAAATCGCTACAGCAATTATATTTACAGGCAATTGCTTGGCCCTGTACTTCCTTTTGCCTGTGCGGACACAGTAAGCTTTTGAGTTAGTAGGCGGTAGGGCAGCACATAAAAACGGAATATTGTTATTGCCTCATTAAGAGAGACCCTGATTCTTTTAAGTCTGCTCTAACAAGAGCCTTTGGAAAAACAAGAGAAATTTCCGAATATCTGATTAATTTAGATTGAGCAATTAACGGAGTGATATAGTTAACAGTACACTTAGTATCACTCATTAGGTTGGCTGCGTGGGAGGCAGCCTCCGACTCAGGAAGGAGGCTATTAGAATGGAGTGCCACCACATATCTGCAAGTCGGTCACAGTGAGTCGTGTAAGCAATCAGGTTCCTGTCTTTGAGGCTTACAGAGGTTGAAAAATCTACTTTTTGGCGGTGCTGGCTTTCATTCTAGCAGAGGATGAAATTGCTAGAGAAATAATGTCATTTCTACAGTTCATGTTTTCTTTAGCTTCCAAAGCTAAGCTGCTGGTGGGGCGGCTTCTCTCTGTGCCCCAGTGGGGGCTGAGTGGATGGCCTCTCCAGCACCTGCTACACTGTCCCCTGGGGCACAGGGTCCTGAGACTGGAGGAGACCACTGCTGGATATCCACACCTGAGTGGTCTTGGCTGGGCCTCTCTCTGGGTTTCCATGGAGGCAGTCGCTGAAGTTAAACCACGAAGAAATTGGTCATCATTTAGCTATTTCTAAACACGTCTCCAAATACCTGAACTAGAGCCCCATGCGATGTTTAATTAGAGCGCCCAGATGAAGCTGACCTGTTACTGTAGGGTCACTCTGAATGGCTCTAATTAAAAATGGATTATCTGATTGATGACAGGTTACTAGAGGAGAGGGCACACCATCATTTCCCTTCGCCCTTGTAATGGCGCTGAGGGGAGGGACAGCTCGAGTGGTGGGAGGGGCGTTGAAGCCTATTCTGTAAAACCAGTGAAAACTAGGCATCCAGGGACGTCCCTGGTGGTCCAGGGGTTAAGATTTGGTGCTTCCACTTCAGGCGGCGTGGGTTCGATCCCTGGTCGGGGAACTAAGATCCCGAGTGCCCTGCAGCACAGCGAAAAACTAAGAACAAATGCATTTTGAAAAGAATCAACATTTTTTTTTTTTTTTTAAGAAAATTGGTGAAGTCCTGAAACCAAGTGTTTGAAGCAGCTTAAGCAGCAACTGAAACTGTGAGGGGTGGGAGTGAGCTGGTCCTGGGAGAGGACCTTTCATCAGATTTGGGAATGAGGCATGAGCCAAGAGCCATCTAATGAGAGCTACTGGCATCCAAGCGTTTGATGCCTACAGCGCTCAGTGGGTCTGAGTTGGTCCGTTCATAGCGGCGGGTCCTGAGAGGCGTGGGTTAGACTATATGAGAGCCAAGTGGGAGGCAGTGGGGGCCAGGAGGCATTTACACACGTGTCCAGGCTCCACCCACTCTGAGCACAAGGAAACAACCCCGGCTTCTAGGGAAGAGGGCTGGTGAAGCAGGGGGGCCCTGGGGACCCTGATCGTGCCAGGATTCAGAGTAGGTCTGCACACCGAGGCTCAGAAGTTGATGGGAACTACCTTCAACAGGGGGAATGAATACAGGAGATCTGTCTCGTGGCTGGGACCAGCATGGGATGGGTGAGAGGTCTGTGGCTTCTGGTGGGCAGCAACCCTGAGACTGCTGGCTCTGAAAGAAACTTGTTAGGGGGCAATATAGGAACCCCCACATTTTACAGACTCCTCACCTTTCAGGTCTGGAGCCCATGCTTTGATTTGAGACCATGGAGGGCAGACAGAGGCCACTACCCTGCAGGGTGGTTTGGAGCAGAAGGTGGGCCTTTCCAGAAATGCAAGCTGCTGTGAGTTGAGAAAGACAGAGATGTGCAGAGAGAGGACTTCTGCTGAGTTACTAAGAACAGTTCCTCCACATCCCATAGAGCCTGCCTTTTCCACTGGCTGGGCCCTTCACCTCCATTGAGGTGACCAGCAAACAGCTGCTAAATGAAGATGCCAAAAGCAACATCTGTATCCTTTACAATGTCAATGTCTTTAGATAATCACAACCTAGAAATCATCCAGATTTTTGAAATACAATTGACCCTTGAATGACATGGGGTTTAGGGTGTGTGACTTTCCAGGTAGTCAGAAATCACATAATTTTACCATCAGCCTCCATATCCATGATTCTGCATCTGGGGATTCAGCTGATTGCTGATTGCATAGAGCTACAAATATGCATGTAGGGAAAAATCCTGTGTACAAGTGGACCTGTACGGTTCAAACCCATGTCGTTCAAGGATCAAGTGTGTAAAGAATTCATTCAGAAGTTACCGATCATATTTTCCAATTCCAGATGTCCCGATTCTGCTGTGTGGCAGTCTGGATGGGAGGGGAGTTTGGGGGAGAATGGATCCATGTGTATGTTGGGCTGAGTTCCTTCACTGTTACCTGAAACTATCACAATGTTATTAATCAGCTGAACCCCAGTACAAAGTAAAAAGATTAAAAAAAAATGAAAGAAACCCAAGAAGCAAAAGGAAGGTAGAAGGTTTCCATGTTCCAGTAGTAAAAAGACTGTCAAACAACTCTTCTTTATCTAGATCAGAAAACCTTGCAGAGGTTAATTTTCCAACAGTTGTAGCTCTTCTAACCACAGAATGATTATCGCAAGCTAGACCACTGCTCTGTGGCTGCAGCTGCTTCAAGTCCTCACACCCGCCCACCCCAAAGAGGAGCTCTTGTTTTGGGGGGTGACAGAGGGAGATGGAGAATGAGATGGTGAGTTTGCACTGGGGAGATAACTCTGTATATGAAGGCTCAGAAACCAAGACAGGAGTAAAGAGATGGGCGGGAGGGCTTCAGCTGACATAAGATGCAAGCGGCTCTGCTTGAATCACTGTCCTCGTGACCGTCTGTGTCTGGGAAGCACTCGGCTGGAACAGGGAGGAATGGAACTTGACAGCGACCGTTCGTCAAATGCTCTCTTCTGAGTAACAACACACGTAGGTATGCAGAGTGGTGGAGACAAGCTAAGAGAAGTGGGAAGGGATCTGATGTCCATTTACCTAGAAAAAGGTGTCGTGTGAATTTTGTCCAACAGAGAACCAAGGAAGCACCTCTTAGCTGATGATCAATTCTTTCCATCCTTTGAAAGGGCTTGAAGTTCAATGTGATTCTGCAGGAAACTGAGGATTTCTTCATTGAATTGGCATTAATTACTTTTTAAATGTAAATTTTCAGCTGCAAGCCTTTTTTAATATTAAAAAACCTCCGAGTACATCAGAGTAAATCAAAGACTAATTGGTGACCAAATTATAGGGTTTAAAGCACTTTTTTTTGGCCATAAATGAGTGAAAAATAATTAGCAAATGTGAATACACACTTTTTCTTTTATTAATAATGAATCATATGGTGAGAACCCATTTTTTTGGAGCAAAATTCAAATCTCTGTTTGAGACTGAGAGCTATAATTCCGTTAGGTGGCACTTTATGTTTAATCAGTGCTTTCTCCTTTGCTGGTGTCTCCTTGTGCCCAGACCAGGGCTGGTCTGTCAGGATGGCTGTCATCACAGGCAAGGATGGAAATGGACAACTTTGGTGGGTCCTGGCTCTTGCATGCTAAGTCCCTTCAGTTGTGTCTGATTCTGTGCAACCCCACGGACTGTAGACCACCAGGCTCCACTGTCCATGGGTTTCTCCGGGCAAGAATACTGGAGTGGGTTGCCATGCCCTCCTTTGGGGGATCTTCCCAGGATGGTATTAAATAAGACCATCTGCAAGTGTCTTATGGCAATCCACCACTCCAGTATTCTTGCCTGGGAAATCCCATGGACAGAGGAGCCTGATGGGCTACAGTCCCATAGAGTCACAAAAGAGTCAGACACAACTTAGCTACTAAACAACAACAACAATAAATGTTTTACTGGAGCTTCCATTTAAGATGTAAGCATGAAGGGCTGCAGAGCGCTTGGGGCTTTGGTCAGAGGCTCTTACAGGACCCGAGGCAGATCCTGGTCAGAGAATTCACTCCAGGGCTGTTTTTTTGGCTTGATGACAGTTTCAGCCCACTTCCTATCAGCCATAGCTATTTATATTCAGAGGCACAGATTCTACAGCTGTACAGAGTGCCTGCGAGTGACTCAAATCAGTCTTTCCTCCCTTCTCCCTTCCCATCTCAGGGAAGACGAACAAAGTTGTTCAAGATAATCATGGCAAAAAGGCAGACTCGTCCGGGGTGGAGGAGGGTTCTCTTGTTCCCTTCATAAGCATCCTCTTCTCCCAGAGATACTGTTCTTTTCTCGCCTCTCATTCCCAGATACCCACATCCCTTTTATAATGAAACAACCAGTTGGTGCTGACCTTGACTTTGCAGAAAAGGTATTTTGCTCTGGACCATCTCTACAAAGACTCTACAGGTTTCTGGGTTAGGGTCATTCTATAAGTCAAGCTACTAACTCTAGCTGGAAGAGGAGAAGAGACCCGGGGGCAAAACCAGAAAGTACTGATGGTTTAGGGCCGTGTAATGTCAGGAAGGACATTGTTTCGTGAGGCCAAAACACTTGTCAGTTGTGGAGAGGACTGGAACCCAGGCCAGGCTCAGCTTCAGACAGGTTGGAGTGACCCAGGCAAGTCTCGTCCCCCTTCTGGCCTCAGCTTTCTCATCTGTGAAGAGAGGGCGCTGCTCGAGAGGACCTGTTGTGTTGCTTTCAGCTATGAAATTCTGTGATAGCACAAGGATCATTTTCCCTATTTCTGTGAAACAATAACAGCTCTGGGTTTGGAAAATGATCTAACAACCTTGTTCCCTGAATGAAAATGTGTCTAAGCGTTTTGCTGAGAACAGCCCAGTCTCCTGCCTAGAAAAACAACGCCCCCCACCAAATGCAAACAGGGTGGAAATGAAGAATAATACCACCACTTTGTATTTTTACCTCTCATGATAAAACAGTAGTTTTAAAAATCGTAAAAATGTACCAGTTTGACAAATGGCACATTTAAAACCCGATTTAGCAAAGGGGTTTTACCTTTGTAATTTTAAAACTGTCACTTGAACTAAAAATATAGGCAAGCAAGTTGGCCTTTCATATTTAATGTTTTCTTTTCTCCCTTTTTATTTGCAATTTATTCTGTTCAGCTTTGATTAAGGAAGTAGCAGAAATGGAATGGAGAGTGGCCAGTCCTTGGCTAATTCATTTTTGAGAAGATGGTAAACGTGACTCTTCCCACCAAGGAAGAATTGAACTTTCTCTGCACCAGTCCTGGTTGGCTTTGGTGCATTAGCTATGTTTCATACCCTTAAATATTAACACAAAATCACCTAAGAATATTGGACTTAAAGAGGACAAGATGACTGGAGGCTTGCTTTCTCCCCTGATGGAAATATCAAGATTCTACATGTTTGTTAGAGTAAGTATGTTATGGCCGCAGATTAATTGGTAATTATAGCAGGTCAGAAAGAACTTGAAACAAAAATGAGAACCCGGGATGTCCTGGAGTGCAGGATATTAAAAGCTGCTACGCAGGATTAAAGGAATGTTTACAGATGTGTTTTTCCATTTTCAGGCGAGAACTTAGGCAAGTCGCTGCATTTCTTTGAACTTTAGTGACCTGATCTGTAAGAGGACAGAGTTGGAGTAGCCGCCAGCAAACGCTTCTGAATGTTGTAGTGTTTAATTCAAGCTTTTTTTCCCCTTGTGCAAGACTTGGCTCAGGAAAGGTGCTTACCTATTGTTGGGATCCGAAGAGTTAAGGATTCATTCAGAGGGGCATTGGAGTGCAGAGTATAGCATTCAGTATCAGGTTGTGGGAGTGGTCCTGGGCCTCCTGGGTGGGGAGGGGGCCGGGGCAGATCACAAATGGCTTCCCTGTTTATCAAATGGGGATGATAAGCCTCACTCCTAGGGTTCTTTTAAGGCTCAAATGCGATAACAGAACTGCGAGCTCTTGAAAGACAGTGTAAGTGGGAAGTATTTGTATAAAACGCTCTTTCTAAAGAGTATTGATGGAAACATCTTTATGCAGCCGTGCACAGCGGTATTGAGCTGTTTATTCACTTTTTAGCTGTCATTAGCTGCTGATTCCAGCCTGTTGATCTAGCCCGTGAGCACAATAGGAGAGCTCACAACAATGGCGGGTCTGAGTGATCCGGCTGCATCCGGGGGCTCGCCTCCCGGAAATCACTGCCCTCCAGTTCCGCTGATCAGCGACCCGCACTGCGGAGTCTCAGGGTGATCAATGCGTCCACCCTGAGGTGAGCGTGCTCATTGTAACTTCCTTCATGGGTGTCAATTGAGACTCGGCTTGAACATCTCAAGTGAGGAAGCGGGTAATTGAGGTGAAGGGAAGAAGACCTATAACAATCTCCCTCCCTTTGAACAATCTTCCTCCTTTTTAAGATGACTCTCTCTTCGTGCAGAGACTGTGAGAGGTGCCTTACACCCTCAGCTCATTTAATTCTTATCACTACCCCTGCAAGTTGATTTTCAGTATCCCCATGTTTAAGATGAGGAAACTGATTCTGAAGGGGGTAATCAAATGAAGACATGGAGTCCCTATACCATAGAATTGGGTTAAAACTGAACGTTGCACTTGTCCATTTATCATAACAGCATCTCTTGAGAAAACTTATTGTCACCATTGACAGATTCCCACCCTCCATCTTTTTTTTTAAGTGTTTATTTATTTATTTTAAATAAGTGAAGTTTATTTTATTTACTAGCACAGGCCCAGGCTGTGCTGGGTCTTCACTCCTGCCCACAGCCTTTCTCTAGCTGTGGTGAGCCAGGGATACCCTCTGGTTGTGGTGTATGGGCTTATTGTGGTGACTTCTCTGGTTGCAGAGCATGGACTCTAGGGTCCACAGGCTCAGCAGTTGTGGTGCAGGGGCTTTGTTGCCCCACAACATGTGGCCTCTTCTGAACCAGGGATTGAACTCATGTCCCCTGCATTGACAGGTGGATTCTCAACCACTGGACCACGGGGGAAGTCCCCCCTCTCATCTTTTCTCAGCTCTGTTAGAACTATTTCTTACAACTTAGAGATAGCTACTTAAAGTGTGGTCCATGTACCAGCATGATGGACCTCACCAGGAGTTTGTTTGATTTATAGGAACTTGACCCCACCTCAGGTCTCCTGATTCAGAGTCTGCATTGCTCCAAGACCTTCAGTGGTCTGCAGGTACACTATAGTTTCAAGATTACTGACTAGAACGTACAGAGCTGGTCAACTTCTTCCTTTTCAAGGTGACTCTCTAAATATCTCTCCTGACCACATCAGAACTTCTGCCCCACATAGAAACATATGCCAGGGACACCTTCAACTCTCCTCAGAGTCCTGTAAGTTTCTATCAAGTTTCCTTGTCTAACTTGAGAGAGCTGATCCCTTTTCTGACCTTCCAAATGTAAGTTTCATGAACTGTCCTGCTCTGTGCCCTGTGAAAAATGTCTGAATATTTGTGATCCTGTGAATTGTAGGTGATATCCTGCACAATTATCGGTCAATTAGTCATCAAATCATTAGTCAGGTGGAAGAGTTTAGACTTTGTGGGCTAAATTTTTAAGCATAAGAATAATATAGAAAATGGTGAAATAAACTGAAACAGGGAAATTTATCTTGTGGTGTCTTGCAGTGTGGCCTAAGAGGGAAGAGAATGAAGCTCTGAAAGTAATTGCAAATTATAGAAAATAGAGCCCTTTGAAAGCTTTTATTGGCTGTCATCTGATGCATTGACTCATGGGTTTCATGTGATGTAAGTTTATTCCCTTGAAAAATGAGCCAAATTTTGTCAAAATCAGTCAGCTTATTTGAAACTGATTATGAAATAAACACACAGACATATGCAATTTATGGAACAATTAATTTGAAACTTTATCTGGACCATTATTATGGTGTCTGCCATATATTTATAACTGAGCATTTGTGCCATTATTAATACGCTGATCATCAATGCCAATCTTTTCTAATAAGGGCAGAATCTGTGTCTGTTAATTGGCTTTTATAGATGCAGCTGTAATTGATAAAGTGTAGCTCCTTCCCCTCTTCTGAATGTTTGCCATGGGATACAAAACACTCTTTCTTTCAGGAAGATACCAAGTCCCTTTAACCAGAGAATTCTGTCCAGTCACCAACACCAAGACAGACATGAGCAGGCCCTTCCAGATAGGAGGGGTTGGCTCCCTGCTCTCTGAGATATACTCTTGCTTCTTGCCACTTCCACCATCTTCTGTCTCAGCCAACAGGGGGGTGTCCTGTAACTCCTCCCTCCACATCCCTCCTCTAATGTATTTCTCTTCCGCTGCTGATGGTGTCCAAAAAGACACTTTACAATCTCATACCTCCCAGAATGATCAAAACAGAATTATGGAAAGATACTTTAGAACCGCCAGGTTTGGGTTGTTGGTTTAAATAGCTCCAAAATGATACAGACCCAGCACCATCTATTGGCTATGTTTCTGGAGGCAGGCATTCTGAAGCCTGAGAGTCAAACAATATTTTCAACCAAAATGACATCTGAAGAGAACCAGCATGTGACAGTCTGCATCCAGGATTCCAGTTGTAATCTCTCACATGTATATTTCATTATGAATAACTCTCTTGATTGTTTTAAAAATCACAACTTTTCTCTCTGAAAAGTGGGTTGAAATTTCAGTCTCATGTTTTGGCCACCTCCGGGGAGCTCTCCTATGTAATGCTGGAGGGGACTCTAAATAAATTCCAGCACCTGATGGTGCAGGGAGAAATGAATTATGGCTCCACATTGGAACTGTTTCTCTGACTTGCTTTTCATTGCTTTTGTTATAATCAGACATAATGGCCTGCCTCAGAGAATCCTGCCCCTCTGCCTGACAGTGAAAGTACCCTGTTGAGTACCCTGGCCACCTGTAGATGGCAGGAAGGAAGAATTTAACACGTCCTCTTGCCTGAGGTTTGCCATTGTAGGAAATACTTGCAAGATTAGTGGCCTTTTTACTTTGTTTCCTCACCTCCCCGCATCTCTGATCCATAGAAGAACCTGGCATCCAGACCCCTACAAGGTGGTTATTTTGAGACATTAGTCGGCCATCTTCTCAGTCAGCCAGCTCTCCAAATAAAGTTGTTATTCCTTGCCTCAACACCTAGTCTCTCAAATTCACTGGCCTGTCTTGTGGTGAGCAGAGTGAGCTAGGACTTGGTAACACTGGGATACAATGAGAGAACGTCTCCTTTTGTTGCTTGTCCTCAACAGAGAGACTTTTTGGCTTCTCACCCAGTAAGAGAGTAGCTTTCATGGTTAGCAGTGGAATGACTCCAGGAATAAAAATTGAAAATATTATCAATATAGATAATATTCAATATAGAATTCAGTCAGTAGAGGGTCTGAATCAAAAAGAAATGAAAAGTTTATTAATGTCTCTGGTCTTTGTACAACTTGAAATAAAAACTTCAAATTACTTTCCTATTAACTAAATGACTTAATTGCATTGGAGGAGAGTCTAGCCAAAAGAGGGCTTGCTTCTGCATCTTTGATGTTTCTTATACCATTTCTCGTATGTTTCTCATGGAAAAGGCAAATGGCAAAAATCACTTGCATTTTATGCATTTTACTGTGGTGTGTAGTCCATCCCTCAACCCCTCACATACCAGATGCTCTGAGAGGAGTGAGAGGCATTTTAATTGACATTTACCAGACTGGGAGGGACAGAAAGCTTTGCTGGAGCAGAGGCTATCTTCAGAGTTGCCAGGTCTGAGAGTGAGGTTCCTTATCAGTAGAACCTTGGCCTCTGATTTGCACCTTTGGCTGGACTTTGGAGGCCTGAGGCACAACAGGGGTGGATGAACATGTGTTTGGGATGAACATATGCTCATTTATACTCATGGCTGGGCAGGATGTATCTCATTCCTGTTGTAACATCCATTATTTTACACATAGTTAATTCCTTATTGTTTACCCTAAGATCGTGATTTTTGCTATGGAAACTCTAAAAATAGGGAAGATATCAATCTGTGTGATCTATGAGTGGGGAACATTGGTCTGATACATTAGATCAGAATCAGTCGTGTAGCAGTAGAGAGAGGGATGTGATATCATTCTTTAGAGACCTTTCAAGTGGCTGTGGGTAGAGTGAGACAGGATTCTATCAAAATCTTAAGACCCATGGGAGAGGGGGTAGGAGCCTGCAAAGAGTGATCCCTGAACCCCATAAATGGCTGGTGGACTAGTCATCAGCACAGAAACAGGTACAGAGAGGTATTAGATTCAGAAAGATATTCAATAAAAGCTCATCCACAACCTTGAGTGCCCATGGTCGGTCAGGCCCTGGATAAGGTTAGGGAGGTGGTGTTGGGCCAGGAAGTGGACCATGGGGTCCACCAGTCCTGGAAACCCAGCCTTGCTTTAGCACTTACTAGAACTGGGTTTGATCTCTGGTTTGGGAAGATCCCCTGGAGAAGGAAACGGTTACCCACTCCAGTATTCTGCTCTGGAGAATTCCATGGCCTGTGTAGTCCCTGGGGTCACAGCATTGGACACAACTGAATGACTTTCACTTTCACTTTCTTCCTTTAGCATTCCCACCTTAAGTAGGATAAGATATGCCATCTTGTTTAGCATCCTTTTTTTTTTTTTCTTTTCACTTGTAAAATTAAGATCAATTGTTTGGAGGATTTAGTGAGTATTTAGGAGTATTCCAGGTGCTTAGTACATGAAAAGCTTTAATAAGCATTAGCTTTTTCTCCCTTCCCCTACTTAGGAGCTCTGGAGGGTTAACAGAAATCAAATGATGTGTTTATGATCTTAAAGGGTTTACCTTCCAATAGGGAAGAAAGACACATACAACTGACAATCATGGGGGGGCGGGTGTGAATGAAGTAAGTGTGTTAATAAGAGAGACAGAAAGATATAGGAGAGAAAACTATGATTGCTTCCTCTGGGAAGGGGGCTGGGAGAGATTTTTAGGGCAGGCAATGTTAACCCAGGTCCTGAAGGATTTGAAACAGTTGCTTCTGATCTTGCTGATGAGAAATACCCAGAAATATACAGTCAGAGCCATCTACTCGGAAAAAGAATGTGAAGGAACAAAGCTTATTAAAAAAAACAAAACAGATGTGTAGAGATTTAAGAAGCAAAGGAGGGAAACGATGTCAGAGTAACTCTCAAGGGTAGGGCAAAGTCTAATTACCCAAATTGAAATCTGGCCTTTGCAGCAGACCTAAGACTTCCCTTGAACCCATAAAGACCTGCTGGAGTAGCAGAAGCATGCCTGAAATAATTAGCTTTGTATTTCAGCTCTTGTTTGGGAATTCTTGGTTTGTATCAGCCTTTCCCCAGAAAGCCAGAGAGGTATTTGAGAGTGGCTAGAAAATTGCCTGGACAGTAGCAGGGCAGGAAAATGTAAAATCAATAAATAATCAGGCTGAATTTTAATTGAATATATCACTAAGGCCCTGCTGACATGTAAATTTTAAAACTACTCACTAGAGAAAATCAGTCCTTTCTCCCTTGTGGACTGGGTTTCAGGAGATGCATAAAGGCTGGCTTCTGTATTTTTTCCTTGGTGGATTGCACATTCTGGGTTTCCTTGTGTGCATGGAAGACCTGTGTTCAGCCACTTTCCTGCCTTTCTCTTTCCTGCATAAGGGAATAAGTATTTACTTTGGAAAAAAAAAATCAGTTAACCTAAAATTCATGTAGAAACAAAGATCTGAGAGAAGAAGGACGGCTGCTTTGATGTTGAACCAGTCCCTTAGGGGAGAAATGTGGTTTTCTCTCAGAAGAGGGTTTAGGCTCCATCAGCTCATCACTGTCACTCTGCTTTGCGAAATCTCAAGGCCGATGAGGGCGTCACATTTGTATCCTAGAGATCAGTCTTGTTTTCATTTGACTTGTACTTTCTGTAAATATTTCCTTTGTACTCCCGAGTAGCATTTGGCCCAGTGATTTCTTGAATTTCGAGTGAGATTCAGGAGTACAGAGGCACACAGGAGAGCCACTTTGACTCAGAGTGGGGCTCAGGAAGCCCCTGCCCCCACCCTGCACCCCTCTCCCCAGGGACCAGCATGGGAGCCGCGGAAGGAATCAAAGTGAGAGAGCCCTGGAAACTTCTTTGACTATTTTCCTCCCCGGCAGCTCATTTTGTTTGGTTTTGCAGCCCTGTATTTCTGTAAGAATGGCTCTTGTCGCCTTAACCTCTGCACAGACACTGTTGCTCAGTTGAAGAAAAGACTGTATCTGAACAAATTTGTTTCTACATGGATTTAATTAGGAACCTACCAGGGGCTCAGCTCTGTGCTTGATGCTGCCAGGATATAGAAGATTTATGAGACACAGCCTTTGACTTTAGAGGGTGCCAGCATGCTATAGAATAGCTGGTACATAAACTTCAGTGAATCCGAGTCTCCTGCAGAGATTGTCAAACCATGCCTGGAGATTCTAAATCTGTAGGTCTGGGAAGAGACCCTTGAGCCTACATTTTAAGAGGTGAACCAAGTACATCTGATTCAGGAAGTCCATGGTTCCGACTTTGAAAGACACTAGCACAATGGATGGGAATGTGTCCTAAGTTACTCCAGTCGTGTCTGACTCTGCGATTGCAAGAACATGGATCCTCTGTTCATGGGATTCTCCAGAACATGGATTCTCCATGGAGTGGGCTTCCATGCCCTCCTCCAGAGGATCTTCTTGACCCAGGGATCGAACCCACGTCTCTTACACCTCCTGCCTTGGCAGGTGGGTTCTTTACCACTAGTACCACCTGGGAAACCCCAGGATGGACTTAACATCTTCATCAGCAGATAGACCTGTTGTTTACAGACCCACCCTGCTATATATTAAGCAAGTGACTTAGTATGAGATATTTACCTTTCCCAACCTTTATTTCTTCATCTATAAAATCATAACAGTGATGTCAAACTCATGGTAATACTGTAAGAATTAAGTGAGACAAATATTAGAAGAGTTTCTGGAACAGCATAGAAAGACAGTAAATACATTTTCTTATCCTCTTCCTCAACAATTTATTTGGGACGATAACACAGCCTATTTTTACTTTAGCTCTCAGGTTATTTCTTATCTTCAAAAATGATTATGATATTTATCATCCAGGACACACACCTGGCTCTTGTATCACCTAAACTGCATTGTAGTTGTCTGTCTGTCTGCTTGTTTCTAACCGAAGGCTCTGGTGATGCTAATTGGCTCACCAAGCCCAGGAACTCTGATGTGCCACTTCAGGCCGCCAGAAATTATTGCATGAGATCAAAAGACAGAATCTGGGTTTGGGGTTGAAGAAAGATGGGGAGAAAGGCTGTCCAAAGCTGCCCTCAAATCTTGGCGAAGTTTTTCTGGGATGGGCAAGAGTGAACCTTGGATGAAAGAGAATCTGGTGGAGAGCTAAGGACATAAACTCCGCTTCAAGACCTTAGGGTCTAGGGCTTATTGAAGAGAGACAGTAACACAGCTTAGAGGGCTGTTTCCTTGGCTCACTTCAGGCCAGATCCTGATAGCTGGTTCTAGACCTAGATCTAGTCCATAATCTTGTTAGGACTGGAGGGAAGTCTTTGCTGGCTGCCAGAAAGAACCATTGAGCAGTGGTCTCTGGGGCCTACAAGGAAACTATCCTATTGCAGGGGAGAGCTTATAACTTGGGGTCAAAATAGTTAGGACCAGGAGATGCAGGTAGAATTGGCTGTGGTGACAGGGCCATGGTAGAGGGAAGCTAGAGAATCTAGCTAGAGGATCTTGCAAAACTGTTGAGGATCTTGCTAGTGACTCTATCATCTTAGAACCAGGCTTAGGTGAAGAACCTGAGAAAGACTGAGAAGATTTGGGTGATTCTTTTAGATCAAGAGTAATGCTTGAAGTCAAGAGACCCAGCAAAGGTAAATAACTTTTGGGCTATCACACTCGCCTTTGATTCTAACTCCATAGTCCTTCCAGACCTCAGTCTTCACAGGTTGTGGAGGGGGAGAACTCTGTTTATCTTAGTGTGCTCACTCCATCAGGATGGGACTCTCAATGAATCCAGAGCAGCAGCCCTTTGAATGCTTCTCCATTTGGCCTGACTCAATACGTCTTTCACAGAGAACTGCAGAATGTTTGAAAGGGAAGGGGCTTTAGGAATGATCTAGTTCAGTCTCCTTATATTCCTGATAAGGACACCAACTCAGGGAAACCCTGTGACCTTCTTAAGGTCACAGCTGCTCAGTAACAGAGTTGCACTCGAAACCAGGCTCCCCATGCCACTCACATTACCGGGTCGTTCTTTCTCCTGGTGATTTCCTCTTGCCTGAGTTCCCTTTGATCTTCCCGGAAGCCTATACGGACACACTTGCTCAGGCTGGGCAGTCCATTGCTCATCACTTAAAATATAACAGGCTCGCTTTGTTCTCACTCTTCCCATCCTAACCACGAAGTGCAAGATGGAGCTGCCACTCACCGCTCACGCTGATGACAATTTCATTAACTGTGTTGCTGGGCTTCGGCGAGCCACTCATTTCAATTGTGCTCAGCTCATGCTAGTGAGAAGTGCATGAGGATTTCTGAGCAGTTCATAATGAGGAAATCGTGGTTAAAGTTTCAACAAAATTAGTGTTAGGTATTCAGGAATACTTAAAAATGCCAGGGTCTGAGATGCCACAGTGGAAACAAATACAGTGGCCCTGGCCAGTAGCCTCTTGCATTTACACACTCACCTTTTGGGAGGATGCTTTGGGCAGTGAGCAGCCTGGTAAGTGTACTCTTTGAAGCAGCTGGATCCTAAAGATAAGCGTCTCTCACTCAGCAACCTGATATGGTGAAATGTGGGATGGAGATGGGTTTTTTTTTTTTGGCATGTTATGTGGGATCTTAATTCTCCAACCAGAGAGCAAACCCACACCACCTGTGGTGGAAGCACAGAGTCTTAACCACTTGACCCTCAGGGAAACCCCTGGAACTGGAAGTTTTGACTACACAACTGTGGCAACCGTGACACCTGAAACCTACAAGGGTCGGAGAGGTTTCTGATCTTCTTTGCCCTCTCCTGCCCCTCAGTGACTGTCTCAGGTCTACTTTGAGCTGAAAGGTATCTGAAGGTATCTGAAATTCCATGAAAATATTGTCAGGCTGCTGTCAAGTTAGGGGGATAGGTTTCAGCAGCAAGGCCAGTAGATGAGGGTATTGATGCAGAATTTTTCTGTTCAAATGGAAACTGAGGGCTATGTAGATGTTCATGCCCACAGTCCTGTGTTTTACGCCACTTCAGCCTTAGCCACTGGAGCAAATAAAACTATTTTCCTCCCCATTTAGTTTTCTTAGACTTGCTGAAAGAGGAAGCTCCAGATAACATCTCATTTTGAATAGATCAAACGGCCCTGACATGTATGGTGTAAATGCCTCCTGTCCTTCCACAGTGTCCTCCCCTGTTGTAGTGCTAATTGATCTGCCAATAGTTGGTCAGATCTCCTTCTTGGGGAAATATGTGAAATTAAGGCTCTGACATAAGATGAACTCTTTACTTCCTTCTAATTTTCTTTTGGGTCTATTTCCTATTCTTCAGTTTCAAAGAAAGCAGTAAGAATACCTTACCTTCATATGCTTTTTCTAACACCTTCAAAGAGCCTTTGTACTCCTCAGGATCTCCATAACATAAACTAACAAGGTTTATTTCCTGCTGACACTGCACGGATTGGCTGGGATGTCTGATGTCTTGTCATCCTCATTGTTGGTTATCTTCTGGAGTATGACCAGTACTGTGGAAAAAAGAAAGAGGAAGTGGTGAAATTATGCTTCGCTCTCAGAACTTCCACTCAGAAGAATGGAACTGATAACAAGTTATTAGCGAAAGAAAACTGCATGGGCAGGTATAGTTTTAAAGGGTAAGAGGATGCGATCCTGCCAGACAACCAGGAGGAGATCAGGTGACACTTGTTGAGCTGCAATGACTAGGAAGCCTTCCTTAAATTATCTGATTTTACTTCTGAATATTTGCAATAACTCTGGTCACAGCCAAAAGAGAATTATAGATTTATTGTACATCTTTCAATGTAATATTTCCAAACTTTTAAACTTCACAGTTAGACACCTTTTTTTGAGGAGGGGGCTACCTGATATGGGGATGCCTATTTTTTTTTTTTTTTTTTCTGTTAACTATCTGCTTTTTACCTTCATTTGATAAAAGAAAATTCTGGAGTTGTAAAATTATGAGAATTCATAAGTTGTAGGAAGCATAGGGACTTCCCTGGTGGTCCAGTGCCTCAGACTCCATGCTCTCAATGCAGGGACCTGGATTTGATCCCTGGCCAGGGAACTAGACCCCGCATGCTGCAACTAAGCGTTTATATGCTAGAACTAAAGAACCCCACATACCATAGCGAAGGTTGAAGATCGCACACGCCCCAACTAAGACCTGGGACAGCCAAATAAATTCATTAACTAATTTTAAAATGTAGGAAGCATATAATTTCAGACCAAAGTTTAGTCCTTCAGTCCTCTCACTTTATGAAAAACTCTCAATATTGCCCTTCTCATCCACCTGCCAATGCAGGAGACACAGATTCGATCCCTGATCTGGAAGGATGCCACATGCCACAGGGCAACTAAGCCCAGGTACCACAGTTATTGAACCCCTGCTCTAGAGCCTGGGAGCAACTACTGAGCCCCAGTGCCATAACTGCTGAAGCCTGCCCATCCTAGAGCCTGTGCTCAGCAACAAGGGAAGCTCCCCCAGTGAGAGCCCCGCACAACTGCAACCAGAGAATAGCCCCCCTCACTGCAACCAGAGAAAAGTCCACGCAGCAACAGAGACCCAGGACAGCCAGAAGTAAATAATAAAAGAAATGACTAGATAAATGAAACTATTGTTTTAAATGTGAATAGAAAACAAAACCTCTCTATATTTTTATTAAAAAAAATTTTTTTTTCATTTATTTTTATTAGTTGGAGGCTAATTACTTTACAATATTATAGTGGTTTTTGTCATACATTGACATGAATCAGTCATGGATTTACATGTATTCCCCATCCCGATCCCCCCTCCCACCTCCCTCTCTACCCGATCCCTCTGGATCTTCCCAGTGCACCAGGCCCGAGCACTTGTCTCATGCATCCCACCTGGGCTGGTGATCTGTTTCACTATAGATAATATATATGTTTCGATGCTGTTCTCTCGAAACATCCCACCCTCGCCTTCTCCCACAGAGTCCAAAAGTCTGTTCTGTACATCTGTGTCTCTTTTTCTGTTTTGCATATAGGGTTATCGTTACCATATTTCTAAATTCCATATATATGTGTTAGTATGCTGTAATGTTCTTTATCTTTTTGGCTTTCTTCACTCTGTATAATGGGCTCCAGTTTCACCCATCTCATTAGAACTGATTCAAATGAATTCTTTTTAATGGCTGAGTCCATGGTGTATATGTACCCCAGCTTCCTTATCCATTCATCTGCTGATGGGCATCTAGGTTGCTTCCATGTCCTGGCTATTATAAACAGTGCTGAGATGAACATTGGGGTGCACATGTCTCTTTCAGATCTGAAAACGTCTCTATATTTTTAAAAAGTATTGCTCTTAAGTTTTTTTATACCTTCCTGATAATGTTCATGATCTAGTTGTTGAGAACTTCTTCTCTGAAAGGTTACAGTGTCAAGTTATAACGTCAACCCCACGTTTGTAGGGCTTGCACTCAAGGAGCTGAAATGTTAAATGGACCAATGAGGGATAAGAAAGGAGGCAGGTTTTATTAGTTGGCATGTGGAAAGCAGATTATCAGGTTGTGGGGTAAAAATGAACTACTGTCTCACACACTGGTTTGGAGAAGGTTTGACTGAATGGGCCAAGATAGGAGTGGAGGGGTGAGCAGTACCCTGGGCAAAAGGTTTGTAGCTAAAGTTAAAAGCCTTGGCCTTGGGACTTTTCCAAGATGTATTCACAAAAGACAACCAAAGTTAGAGGTATGCAGAGCATATGCCTTGCATTGGAAGTCCCGTCATAGCCAAACGCTTGGACAAGCTGCTTAACCTTTAGAGGCTGTTGGCCCCTGAAGCCTCTGCGTCTGTGTGGGTTGACCATAGACTGTGGTGTCTGCACTGGGGAACAGAGGAGTAGAGATGTTTGGGAGCATAGTGGCCTTCCTGGATCCTGAACAGTCCACCTAGAAGACTACCTGTTCTGTTGATCAGTGAAGGAGGCTATAGAAAGAGCCATGTGAGAGAGATGCTTTCCTTTGAGATAAAGCGGAGTCGGCTACTAATTCATTGTGAAAGTGCAGGGAAGACAGGAGCTGAAGATTAATCTGTGGCTTCTGTCTTCAGATCAGGGTTGCTGACACTTGCACACACTGGAAGCATAATAATAAGGTTGCCAAGAGATTCATCTGGAAAGAAGGGAAAGGAATCTATCAGAGTAGGGAGTGGTATCCAATTTCATAGTCCTCTCCTCCTTCCTTTGGAAACACTAATCATTAAGGAACTACCACAGAAGCTCCCCTTTCGCACTCGAAGACCTCTGTATTTTGCAGAGAACACCATCACAATCACTAGAAGTGATGCCTTGTACATTAGAATATGCTCAGCAAAATCCAGCTTAGTGGTGGAGCGGTCATTCTGGGAAATGTGGGTTGAGTTAGACAAACTATTTTTTGAGAAAATAATCCAGATTACTCCCAGACATATTGAAGATTTTATGTGAGTGGCTATCATACTGAAATGTAAATTTGTAACCACCAAGGTGTATTATAGAACATGTGGAGAACACATGTATGAAAACATCTTTATCTTAAAAAATACAACAAGAATAGTTTGCGTTTTTTGGTATGGATTTTATTAGTTCTTTTGTGAAGCTACCAAGCTAGTTGAGAATCTCTGATACAAAGGGCTTCTGAATTCTTCCTCAAAGCCCTTGCACATCTAGGTGAAGTGGAAGCGTCCAGACACTCCCGGAATGGGTGTGTGAAAGCCCCAGGCTTCGGTCTGGCTCTGTTCATTGCGGGCCTTTGGGACAGTCACTTCTGAGGTCTCCAGTTCCTCAGGCAGAAGGTCAGAGGGTTGGGTTGGATGACCTCTGTGATCTGCCCTGATTCTGTGATTTCATGTGTTGGCAATTCTCAAAAGTATAAAATGACTGCTGGAAAAACTATGAATTTCCATATGGTTTGAGTCAACAACAATGGTTGGACTCTGTGCCCATCCAAAATCCTTTCAGAACAGCTTGTGTCTTTTCTTTTCCATTTGATTACACAGGATTTTTCAGTGTAAATAAAAATTCCTTTTTAAAATTAAGCCTTCCCCTGCTGTCTGATTCATTCACTGATGTTACAGCCCACAGCTTGAGATATGACATTTCCTTTCATCCTGGTAAAATTGTGATGTCACAAAATTTGAATTGATGTATCCAACTGAATTAAGCAGAAGGAGCAGGATAATTACAAATGAGAATTCTCCTCTCTACACACATATGTGTCTAGGTAATCAGCAGTGATGGGAAAGGAAATATAGGCAAGGCACTGGGCAAAAGCTTACCAGGCTGTAGCTGCAAGCAAATGCGTTTTTAGATAGAGCATCTTGTTTTAGAGGTTATAGTGAATGCTCAAATATAGGCCCAGAAAGAAGCAATTCAGCATTACCTGTACATCGTGTACCACCACCAACTAAATCATATCACTTGGCCTTTGGCCCTTGATTCCCAAGTTTATTAACCTCAGAAGTGCTAATATTCCTTGGATTTGGAATTTCCTTTTTGTATATAAAAGCAGTTATCTTTTCTTTTAAAACATGATACTGGTAGATAGATCTGTAGAATCTTTGTGATTTTGACCAAAGAATTTTATTCTAGTTCATGGATGGTGGGTCTATGTCCCTTAGAGATTTTTTTTTCTAATTAAATTTTTATTTTATATTAGAGTATAGTTGATTTACAATGTTGTGTTAGTTTCAGTTGTACTGCTAAGTGATTCAGTTTATGCCTATATCCATCCTTTTTCAGATTCCTTTTCTATATAGATTATTATGTTTCATAAAGATTGACATTGAGAAATGCACATAATGTTAGCACCAACCCAGAAAATATGAACAGGATTTCAGCTTCATGTGAAAGAGTCAAAGATGACATAGTTCTTTTCTGTCTTTTGTTTTTGATGTGAACTCTTGGTGACAGTGTTGAAAATCCAGTGCCATTTAAGCAGGAGCAATCTGGCCTGTAGATGTAGATCTCTTCAAAGAGGGTTGGCCCTTCAGTCGATTGTTCATTGTGGCAATTTTTAGATAGTTTTAGAGCAAGATAATCAAGTCAAAGATAGGATGGAAGAGTTCAATTCAGTTCAGTTGCTCAGTTGTGTCCAACTCTTTGCGACCCCATGAACCACAGCACGCCAGGCCTCCCTGTCCATTACCAACTCCCGGAGTTTACCCAAACTCATGTCCTTTGAGTCAGTGATGCCATCCAACCATCTCATCCTCTGTCGTCCCCTTCACTTCCTGTCTTCAGTCTTTCCCAGCATCAGGGTCTTTTCAAATGAGTCAGTTCTTTGCATCAGGTGGCCAAAATATGGGAACTTCGGCTTCAACATCAGTCCTTCCAATGAACACCCAGGACTTATTTCCTTTAGGATGGACTGGTTGGATCTCCTCACAGTCCAAGAGACTCTCAAGAGTCTTCTCCAACACCACAGTTCAAAAGCATCAATTCTTTGGCGCTCAGCTTTCTTTATAGTCCAACTCTCACATACATACATGACTACTGGAAAAACCATAGCCTTGACTAGACGGACCTCTGTTGAAAAACTGTCTCTGCTTTTTAATATGCTGTCTAGGTTGGTCATAACTTTCCTTCCAAGGAGTAAGTGTCTTTTAATTTCATGGCTGCAGTCACCATCTGCAGTGATTCTGGAGCCCAAAAAATAAAGTCAGCCACTGTTTGCACTGTTTCCCTGTCTGTCTATTTGCCATGAAGTGATGGGTTATATGAAAATTTTCCACGTAAGTGATGTATTTGTAGCCCTGCCACTGGGGAGAAGAGAGAGGCTCTATTATTAACATGCCAAATGAGTCTTACCCACATCTCAGTCTTAGGAGGTCTAAATACACAGTGCCTATTGTTTCCCAGAATTCAATTATCCCTCTTGATTTCAGTATTCCTGAAGCTAGGGCAACTTTCCTTCCTATTTTTGGGGCATGAAAACGTTAAAGATCTTCAATATCTTCTCTTTTCTTCTACACTTTTATCTCTAATCATTTGGCAATTTCTAGCAATTTTTCCTTTCAAAATTTTATTTGTATGTTTCTTCTACTCCTCTGGCCAGCAACCAAGATTAGGCTATAATGACTTTACACATAGATTATGACCCTGGCTGATCCAGCCATCTTTCTGCTTCCAGAATTTTCTTCATTCTCAAACCATTTTGCACATTACAGACAGATTACTTTTATTACAGAGTCATTTCATGTCATTCTTCTGCTTAAAGAAAAGATTCTTTAATGGCTTCTGATTCTACAGAATAAAGTTTCACACTGTGGATGTGAAGTTCCCATTTCTAGCCCCAATTTCTTGCTTTTCACATGTCAAAACTAGGATCCAGCCAGTAACTAGAAAGTAGAACAAATAGAAATTTCCCAAACATATATTGTTTCTCATCTCATGGGCTTTACAAAAGATTGTTTTAAAAATTCCTTAGATTTTCAAAACCACAAGGAGGAGCAATGGAGAAATTTGAGAAAAGGTAATGTCTTGGGTGGGTTCATAAAACAAGAAAGAGAAGAAATTAAGGAAATCTGAAATCATAAGATATCGGCATTGGTTCATCAATTAGGCAGATGGTTCACTCTAATGTGGGATAACAGTGGGGGAAACTGTGAGTGGGAAGGGGGATTTATATGGGAACTCTGTACTGTCTTTGCAACTTTTCTGTAAATTGAAAACTATTCTAAAATTAAAAGCTATTAAAAATCAACTTGCTATGAATAAAACATTTTTAAAATAATTTTTTTTTTTTTTTAAATCTGAGTTGGGTAAATAGAGGAACCAGAGTGTGACAGACACAGATAGTCAGGTTCAGTTAGAAATGAAGTGGGGTGGTCAGGGAGAGAGTGAAAGACATGGGCTGGCTGCTGCATGTCAGAAAAATAAATGCAAGGGTTTCTTTCACATTGTTTAGGCCAGTTACTGATTTGCAGTGTGATTACGGACTCCCTTAGATGGAGGAAAAGAGTCTGAGTCCAGCTTTCTCTCTGAAAGCGTTGTAGGTGGTCCTGAGGGTGCCTCTGAGGGCTTGGAGACCTGGCCTCACGCCTCAGTGAGTCTCTGGATGGGCCTTTGTGCAGCCGTCTGGAGAGATTCTTGTTGCTTAGTCACTCAGTCGTGTCTGACTCTTTGCGACCCCATGGACTGTAGCCCGCCAGGCTCCTCTGTCCATGGGCTTCTGCAGACGAGGGGTGCTCAGGCCTTAAAGAAAGGGCGCCGAGTGTGCGCCTGCTTTAGGACAGGAAGACTGGTGACAGGTTCTGAGACCTCCCTGCTCTTCCTTAGGTACCCAGTGAGCACTCCGCATTGCCCTCAGTTTGACTAAATTCCAGACAGGTTTTTTCCTGACTCTAGACCCCTGATCTCCCTTTCTTAGAGCTCTTATTTTATGGAAAACTTACAACTGTGAATTTTGTCTTTGTTGCCTTTTGAGGTACAATATGCTGTTGTCCAGGAATGTCTTTCTTCAGGACCTGGAAGCCATCCCTCTGGAATGCTGTCATCAGGAAAGAGGTCCCCTGTCTCCCAGTCTCCAGTGGAGGGCAGGAGTCTAACTTCAGTAAATGACGGCAGCTGTACCCCCCACCCCGCCCCGCCACCACCCTGGCCAGCATCCTCCAGAACTTTTCCATGAGCTCACCCCAGGGTTTGAAAATCCTCCTGCCTCTGCTTCAGTGGAGTTGAGTTCAGTTTCTCTCTCTTCTTTCAGTAGGTTTGACCCCGATTGCAATAATCTCCAGGAAAAGCTTCTTGCTGTTCCGAACATGTGTCCGGGGAAATGCGTCTTCGTCTTTCATGCCGGGAGGAGATTCTGAGTGAGGCATAACCAGGCTGGAAATGGAGTGGGGAGCAGGGTTGGGACAATGGTTTCAGAGGTTGAGATACTTTCAGAGGACTGCTTGCAAATTTCGGAAAACTCATTTAAGATACCAAGAGACTGTAAAATTTTGATATCTTTTTGGGGAATACATAGTGTTTAATTTAAAATATATCTTTCTCACTAATGTGTTTGTGATCAGTATGCTTATGTCCTCCTACTGAATGATCTGCTGAGGTTTCCTTAGGATTCTGAGTGGAAATCCAAACAAGCAGACCCAGGACAGTCAGGTATAATCTGGAACCTGCAATTTACAGCTATCTCTGACACTTCACTTCTGAACTTCCTGATTTAAGGACAATACACACATACCTGTAATGTGCTTGCGAGGTGTGTATCTTCTTTTGAAACTGTTTATGTCAAGGAGTGGGCAAACAAAGACACATGGGCCAATTCAGCCTCTGCCTGTTTTGTAGATAATATTTTGATGGCTCTTAGCCAGCCTACACATTGTTTGTGTTGTCTATTGCTATTTCACACTTCTGTGGTAGAGTTGAGTTCTTACAGCAGCAGTGGTAAGGCTGTCAAAACTTAAAATCTTTATTAGTGACTTTTTATAGAAAAACACTGCCAACCCTTGATTTGTATTGCCAGTTAGTCAAACTGCATTAATACAGTGTCCCCTTTCCAAGGGAGAAAAATTTTATTTACTGACTTATCAATCAACACAATTCAATAAATACATAAAAGTAGCATAGTATGATTATTAATATTGATACCATGGGTTATGGAACCAGATACTCAACCTGGCTTTGCCATTTATTAACTGGGTGGCCTTTTCCCTGGAGAAGGAAAAGGCTACCCACTCCAGTATTCTGGCCTGCAGAATTCCATGGACTGTATAGGCCATGGGGTTGCAAAGAGTTGGACACAACTGAGTGACTTTCATCATCATCAACTGGGTGGCAACTCAGCTTATTAGTAGCCTCTGTGTGCCTCAGTTTCCTAATCTGTAAAACAGAGATAAATCACTGGGTCTTTAAAGGAATTAAATGAGTTAATGAATGTAAACACTCAACATTACAGTTGGTGTCATATATGTATTAGCTATTACTATTAATAGAAGTTCATCATTACTATAGTTAGAATCTCTCTTTTATGAAGAGGGATAAGAACCAACTTAGTAATTATTGCTTAAGCAATGCTGTGACGTATAACAGTGAATGCTCAGAATATTCTGTAAAGAGATGTTTACTTCTTATCCATTTTATTTTCAGCGCTGTCGTACCCTTTACTGACATTTTACCACTTTGTGTTTCATTTTAGTAGGGACTTTCTCAGTTTGCTAATAACCAAGGTCATATACTGTGTTTATGGAAAAACTTGCGACATTCAAAGGAATGAATTACTAATGGTGGAATTTCATGCATAATAGTGGCCATGAAGATAGAAACGATCCCATTTTCCCTCCAAAATTATAATACATTCCTAAAGTTTACATTTCTTCTTAAGTTCATTTTAGCATTCCTAACCACCATCTCTTCTGTTTGTCCTACCTGGTAACTCTTCAGATTTGTAGTAAAGGAGCCCTGAATTCAAGTTGTACTTCTATTTCCTGAGCTGTAAAGCAGGGTAAAGCATCTCTTTCTGTTACTTCATTGGAGCATTTGGAACATCAACTATAACAGAACTCTAAAGTCCTTCTATGTAGCACCTCTGATTCTGTCTACCCCTCTCCCTCCTGCCAAATTGCAGACAGTGATTGCGGATATGAAATTAAAAGATGCTCGCTCCTTGGAAGAAAAGCAATGACAAAGCTAGACAGTGTATTAAAAAGCAGAGACATCACTTTGCCGACAAAGGTCAGTCTAATCAAAGCTATGGTTTTTCCAGTTGTCATGTACAGATGTGAGAGTTGGACCATAAAGAAAACTGAGCACTGAAGAATTGATATCTTCGAACTGTGGTGCTGGAGAAAACTCTTGACAGTCCCTAGGAGAGCAGGGAGATCAAACCAGTCCATCCTAAAGGAAATCAACCCTGAATATTCATCGGAAGGACTGATGCTGAAGCTGAAACTCCAATAATTTGGCTACCTGATGCAAAGGGCTGACTCATTGGAAAAGACCCTGATGCCGGGAAAGACTGAAGGCAGGAGGAGAAGGGGGTGGCAGAGGATGAGATGGTTGGATGGCATCACCGACTCAAATGGATATGTGTTTGAGGAAACTGTGGGAGATGGTGAGGGACAGGGAAGCCTGGCGTGCTGCAGTGCATGGGGTCACAGAGAGTCCAAGTGGCCTTAGTGATTGAACAAACCCCTCCTGCAGGGTTCTTATCAAAGTGCCTCCAGGGTGCAATTCCAACCCGCAGTTTCAGCCTCAGAGTTTTGGCTCTTGCTCTTCCTTTCGCCTGGCAGCCTCTTCCCCCGAATGTGTTTTCTTTCCAGCCTCTTAGTTGTTGCTTAGTTGTCAGTTCTCCCGAAAGACTTCCTTGACCATCATATTTATATTGTCACCATTTCTCACTTTGTAACCTCCCACCCTGCTTTGTTTTACATCACGTGGCTTGTCATTACCGATCTTTCATGTTTATTTACTCTTCTCGGCCTCCCCTTCAGATTCTAAGCGCCATGAGGATAAGATTTTGTCTATTTTATTCACTGCTGTGCTCCCGGGACTGAGAACGGTGACTGGCAGGTATTCGGTATAAAGTTGTTGAATAGATGAAAATACAGGAGGCTTTGCATCTTAACTTGCTTTGAAAATCACAAAGTTGGAAGGCAATTTAAAAGGTGAGGCTGAATAATTTTGCTTTTTCTATTTCTTGCCCTTGCTGCTGCTACAAATCCCTTTTTTCTTTCCCGACTAGCCTGCCATCTTGCTGGACCTCCTTCGCTGGCCCCTGGCTTCCTTTATCAACTTTCTCTCACCAGTTTTCCATCTAATTTCCAATCTCCTCTGAAATGTCACTGTTTCTCTCTTGCTGCTTAATCTCCAGTCACTCTAGGTACTCTGTAACTCTATCCCTGAGAATTTATCAATGCTTTGGAGAGCAGAGCCATTCTGGAGGTACAACTAAGTGATGGGCAAAAGATTTAAAAAGATTAAAAAAATCATAGCATCTTGTGAACTGTTATCAATTTATAAACTATCCAATCACCCCCAATTCATGAATTCCATAACACCTTTGGAGAACCCTTCTACAATGGCTAGAAAATACTATACATGATTTAAAGTGTAGTACTCCCTTCAGATAAGTCATTTCTGACAAATATATCAGGGTAAGTTTGGGAGACAAAGCCTGGCGAGGAAAGATTCATAGCCTCTATTGTTTCCAGGTTCCTTAAGTCCTGGTTCTCTCCCCCATCTCTGCCCATCCTTTGGTTGCTGCTGAATTTGTAACAGGGGTAGATTCACCACCCAGAACCTGGCTTCAGGGACCACTGTGATCCTCTAACTTGAATTCTTTTGATTTTAAATAAAGACATCCAAAAGCATCCTTAAGGAACTCAGGCAAACAAAGAATGTTGACAACAGCAACAAAAAAGACAACAAAAGATTAAGACAGGTCATGTTGCCGGACCAGTTGAGGTCTTTTTTGGGATCTCGTAGGCTTTTTATTAAGGTTGATGCCTTGCTTCTCAGGACTATAAGAAGCATAGTTCTGATTTCTTAGCATTTGAAAATTAAGTCCCGCTGTCGCTGTCTGATCTCCCAAGTAGAGGATCTGAGGAGAACAGAATTTACATTAAGTAGAGAAAGATAGGTCTGCAGACTTAGCAGTTGATTTTCAGTATAAAATCATTTCTTAAATTGTCTCCAATCCTGGCTCCTCGGAAATGTATGCCAGGCTCCTAAGGAGAGAGCTAGTAATCAGAAGTGAGTCAGTTTTGAGAACCAAGGATAGAATTTATCTCTGCCCTAGGGCACTGTAGTAGATGGTGAGGCAGTTCCCGGCATGGGGTGATGGGATGAGCATGGAGGTAACTGGGTGTTACACTTCAGTGAAGCATGCTGGGAGAGTGATTAGGATAAAACCAACACTGAAATGATCAGGAAATGTCAGTGCTGTAACCTGGGAGCCATTTGGTCATGCAGAGAGGAGCAGGAATCTTCAGAAACTGGCTAGGAAGGACATGGAGCCTCTCTTTGACCCCTTACCAAAGACCCAGTGATGAGAGCAGATTTATTGCTTCACTTTTAATCCTGGGGCTTCTTAGTATTTCCAGGTTTGTGCCGGGAAATAAGGATTGAACTGAGAGGTGGGTTTATAGACAGGCTCAGTTTTCTGGGCACTCAAGTCCCATTTCTGTACCTACAACGTGTCCTGTACTTTGTCCACCTACTCTTTGGCTTCTGACAAAGAGGCCACCCCAAATATTATTTAAAGACATGCTACTGTGCATCAAGCATTGTGCTATCTGCTTTCCTAATTTACTTAATCCTTCCCACATTCTAGGAACTAGAAATTGTTTGATCCTAATTAGATCTGCTCAGGTTCACACAAATCATAAAATGCAGATCTAGGATGTGACCTTTGTTTTTTCTGATTGCAAAATCCAAGCATCTAGCCTCTGTCTTCTACAGATTTTTTGATCTGTATATAAAAGAGCAGATATATCTTTTATATTTGATATAAAAGAGCAGTCCATGGGGTTGCAAAGAGTCAGACATGACTGAGCAACTCAACAATAAAAGAGCAATTTGCATAGAGTTTGGCCCATTGCAAGTACTCAAAAATATTATGACAGATATTTCTTATTATGCAGATAAGACTGGCTCATATACCTAGAGCTTTACAAGTAGATTTTCACTAGCTTTATAGAGAATAACCACCAATATGGAAGCTGGGAAAATATTTCAGGTAAAACAGATATTGACAAAGTCAAAGCAGTCTAGAAACCAGAGTTCTTGACAAA
This sequence comes from Cervus elaphus, assembly GCF_910594005.1. NCBI lineage: Eukaryota > Metazoa > Chordata > Mammalia > Artiodactyla > Cervidae > Cervus > Cervus elaphus. The sequence continues at coordinate 11,446,909 of NC_057844.1, read as the reverse complement.
GTTATCCAGGTGGGAAATAAATTTGAATTCAGTCACATTTAAAAAAAAAATCTCTATGGAAGCAAGCAAGCTTTGAGCCCCCTGGGAGTTCTCCAGGCATCAATCATCACATTGCTTCCATGCCTACATTTGCTCTCCCATCAGTCCTTCAGAATCTCTGGTTTCTCTCTCCTCTCAGCCTGCCTTCCTGCCAGCTATCTCCTATCCTCTCTGACCACAAGTCTAAGGCCAGGTGGGGAAGGCAAGCATGATGTTTCCCACTCAAATCCTTTGGGAAGAAGTTTTGCTGTCAGCCATCTCTGCCTTACTTCTCAGGTGGCGCTCATGGTAAAGAACCCACCTGCCAAAGTAGGAGACATGAGACATGTGGGCTCCATCCTGGGTCTGGAAGATCCCCTGGAGGAGGGCATGGCAACCCGCTGCAGTAGCCTGGAGAATCCCATGGACAGAGGAGCCTTGCAGGCTACAGTCCATGGGGTTGCAGAGTTGGACACGATAGAAGTGATTTAGCATACACATACATATCTCTCCTTCAGTTAAGAAGGTCAGTGTTTTTACAGGACTTGCTTGATTTTCAGGATCTGAATCCACTTAGCCCTTCCTCCCAAGGAAGATAAATTGTGAAGGTTGCAAGGTACCTTGTTTTACCTCAGCGTCTCAGGGATTCTCAGAAGTCAATTAGAGCTACAAAAGGCAATTACTTCTTAAACAGCACAGCTTCCTTGAATTCCCTCCCTCTGCCTGAGCAGGGCCAGGGGAGGGGGTGGGCAGGCAGGTAGGACTCTGCCAGCTCCTGTCCTTCTTCAGTCACCTGGTCTACCTAGAGGATCACTGTGAATAAGCAAGAAGGAATTATTACACTGTCTCCCTTCAGGTAGGGTTAATAATTCCCCAGCCCCTCCAATTTTAGATTCCCTGAGTGTGCTCAGAGCAATTATAAGTAAAGAAAACACCCAGCGCTCTTGCACTAATAAATTACAGAGTGCTCACCTAATTAATAAGGTAACAGTGCCCTGTCGAATTATAATCATAAGGTATGAACCATTTAAACAATTCATTCTTAAAGAATAGCAAGTAGAACTGAACTCAGTGAGTGCAATGGGAAGGCATAGCTCAGGACTGAAGGCAGGCGTGCCGAGTTCTGACAGGGGTGATGGAGTACACACGCTCATGTTTCCAGCAGTGGCCTGGGAATCAATGACTCAGACTTTCGAAGGACCATAGTGTTTTGGATGATCTCAGGCAAATCGCTTAGGCATGTTAAGTCAGAAAGACTCTATTTCACCATTTCTGAAATAGTCCTATTAAATGCTAATTATTTTCCTTTTGGTGGTGCTTGGGAAAGAGTATCGACACATCACACACTTAAACAGAACAGTGACCAATGATTATGGGAACGTGAAGCTATCTCCTTAAGATCGTTTCCGTACCAAGTCTTGGTGATTTGGAAAAGTAGCACAAGGCAACTCTGTATAAATATTGTTTTGTGGCGAAGCCCTCCCGCTGGTGTACTGCAGGTCGGAGCAAGGCTAGAACTTTCCATTTTCTGAAAACACCCAGGAGCTGTCCTTCAGGCCAGGAAAAAAAAGTCCCTGAAGATTGTTGTTTTATTCTATCATTTCTGCTTTGAGACTCAGTAATGATATTAATACACTGCAAAATGTACTCTGGAGGCTACTTGGCCTGGAAGGTACCTCTCCAAACATGCATTCATTTCAGACTTCTGCAAATCAAGGAAATGTGATGCATCATTGTAAGGTTAATGCAGTTGTTAAATGATTACCTTGAGGGGCATACACTCATGCTCAATTGCTTCAGTCACGTCCAACTCTTTGCAACCCCATAATCTGTAGCCCACCAGGCTCCTCTGTCCTTGGAATTCTCCAGGCAAGAATACTGGAGTGGGTAGCCATTTCCTCTTCCTGGAGATCTTCCCGACCCAGGGGTTGAACCCACATCTCCTGTGTCTCCTGTGTTGCAGATGGGTTCTTTACCCACAGAGCCACCTGGGAAGCCCCACCCTAAGGGGAAGAGGCAGTAAATACGTTGTGATTCTCATTCCTTGTAGGTTACATATTTTCTCTTTCTAATGTCCTCTGTTGACGCACACTTGCTTTCTAATCGTGTCTCATCTCTGTGATTCCTCTTGTGTGCTACACTTTGTAGTTTATGTTGGATCTTCAGGAACTCTGAGGACATGCTCTCATCACAAGGAGCCCTCTTGGGTATACTCTATTCCTAACTAGATCTCCCATGAATGATCTAGAATGCCAGATCATACCACATGCTGGGATAAGACTTGAGAAAGTTGAAATCTGCTAGAACTGAGCTGGGACTCCTGAATCTCTGACCAGCTCTATATTGCTACCAATTTCAAGGGAATAGACAGCTGTGATTATTCCATGAAAACCATAGTTTCCTGATGAATTAGGCTGGATCACTCAGAGGGACAAGGACTTCCTTCACTGGCATCGGTAGGTCTAAAATTCAAGGAGGAAATAGTGTACTTCTAGAGTAAACCTCAAAATATGAGCAAGGGCAAGCCTATCATTATTTCCGTTTGAGGATCCTGCCTATTCCCATTTCTGTGATTCTCAATACAGACTATTAAGTTCGGATGTCGGTTGAAAGCTTACTCCCTCAGCTGTGCAGAATGAATCATTGGTTCATATGGTTTATAAACCCAAGTTTTAATTTCAGAGCTGAGTTAAGGAGATCCAAGCCTGCCATTGTGCCAGCTCAGAATGGCAGGGATGTAAGGCAATGTAATACACATCCACTGGGAGATGGCAAGAGAGCCGCCTCCCATAACTTAATCTTTAAAGCTACTTATGGAAGGCTTTTTGTTGAAACAGACAGGGTTTCCGCAATTAAATTACCATACATTAAAAAGGTTTCATTATGGCATGATTCTATTATTAAAATAGGCAGCAAATAAGCAGTGTGGGCTGCCTGGCTGTAAGCCTACATTACTGAGACCAGCATTCTTTATAATAGGTAAAAGAATATTAACCTTTAGATAGCTCTAAAATAACACATTCTCAAGAATATGCAAATAGAAACTTGTGCTCCACAACTCTAAAAACGTGAGAGAGAGCTCCTGAGAAGACTGATCTTGCAAATTACATGGCAAGCTGTTGGCTGCTAGAAACTCCATTCTGTTGAGGGAGGGAGAGAAAGCAGATACCAGGTAGCTCAAGGCTGTCGGGATTAGCGAGGCTTTGAAGCTTTCCTAATGCCAGAATGATAGCTGGTCCAAATTTGGCATCTCTATCAGCCTCCATCAGTCAGCCTCCCTATCTCACATAAAGGCATTTATCTTTCAAAAGACTGCTGGACTCCAGCGAAACTTAGTGGACCCAGACAAATGGAATGCCTTCTCAGGAGCTTGTCATAATTCTCCACGTGCAACCCTTTTATGGTTGGCAGGAGCTGTTTTTGTGGACTTTGGGTTGCCAATCTGAGATGGACTCAGAGCTTTTTAAATAAACACTAACCCAGATTTAAAGAATGATTTTATTAAATCAGTAGCCCTGCTTGACCAAATCGATCTTTCTTGATCTGTTTCTATTTAGAAGGTTTGTCAACTCCAACCCACTGGGAAAAAAAAAGCCTTCCAAACTTTTCAAATCCAGTTTTATTTTGCACTCACTATTTGAAAAAGTAGCTGTTGGGAATAATAATGGAAATAAAATGATATCAGACAAATGGTTGTTTCCAAACTATGTGCCACGGGAAATAATCAAAGCTCCAGTATTGGAAAATCAAATACGTTGACATTAATATTAATGTAGTTTCCCTCTTCCCACTAACATTTTAGATTGTCCCTCTAAAGCTTTTATTGTTTAAGGTTAACAATCCTATTTCAGATGTGTTTTAGTCATTCAGCATTTGTATTTTCAGATCAGTTCAGTTCAGTTGCTCAGTTGTGTCCGACTCCTTCCGACCACATGAATCGCAAAATGCCAGGCCTCCCTGTCCATCACCAAATCCTGGAGTCCACCGAAACCCATGTTCATTGTGTTAGTGATGCCATCCAACCATCTCATCCTCTGTCGTCCTCTTCTCCTCCTGCCCTCAATATTTCCCAGCATCAGGGTCTTTTCCAATGAGTCAACTCTTCGCATCAGGCGGCCAAAGTATTGGATTTTCAGCTTCAACATCAGTCCCTCCAATGAACACCCAGGACTGATTTCCTTTAGGATGGACTGACTGGATCTTCTTGCAATCCAAGGGACTCTCAAGAGTCTTCTCCAACACCACAGTTCAAAAGCATCAATTCTTCAGTGCTCAGCCTTCTTTATAGTCCAACTCTCACATCCATACATGACCATTGGAAAAAACCATAGCCTTGACTAGACGGACCTTTGTTGGCAATGTAATGTCTCTGCTTTTTAATATGCTGTCTAGGTTGGTCATAACTTTTCTTCCAAGGAGCAAGCGTCTTTTAATTTCATGGCTGCAGTCATCATCTGCAGTGATTTTGGAGCCCAGAAAAATAAAGTCAGCCACTGTTTCCACTGTTTCCCCATCTAGTTGCCATGAAGTGATGGGACCGGATGCCATGATCTTAGTTTTCTGAATGTTTAAGTCAACTTTTTCACTCTTCTCTTTCACTTTCATCAAGAGGCTCTTTAGTTCTTCTTAACTTTCTGCCATAAGGGTGGTGTCATCTGCATATCTGAGGTTATTGATATTTCTACCAGCAATCTTGATGCTAGCTTGTGCTTCCTCCAGCCCAGTGTTTCTCATCATGTACTCTGCATATAAGTTAAATAAGCAGGGTGACAATATACAGCCTTGACATGCTCCTTTTCCTATTTGGAACCAGTCTGTTGTTCCATGTCCAGTTTGAAGTGTTGCTTCCTGACCTGCATACAGGTTTCTCAAAAGGCAGGTCAGGTGGTCTGGTATTCCCATCTCTTGAAGAATTTTCCAGTGTATTGTGATCCACATAGTCAAAGGCTTTGGCATAGTCAATAAAGCAGAAATAGATGTCTTTCTGGAAACCCCTTGCTTTTTCAGTGATCCAGTGGATGTTGGCAATTTGATCTCTGGTTCCTCTGCCTTTTCTAAAACCAGCTTGAACATCTAGAAGTTCATGGTTCACATATTGCTGAAGCCTGGCTTGGAGAATTTTGAGCATTACTTTACTAGCGTGTGAGATGAGTGCAATTGTGTGGTAGTTTGAGCATTCTTTGGGATTGCCTTTCTTTGGGATTGGAATGAAAACTGACCTTTTCCAGTCCTGTGGCCACTGCTGTGTTTTCCAAATTTGCTGGCATATTGAGTGCAGCACTTTCACAGCATCATCTTTCAGGATTTGAGATAGCTAAACTGGAATTCCATCACCTCCACTAGCTTTGTTCATAGTGATGCTTCCTAAGGCCCACCTGACTTTACATTCCAGGATGTCCGGCTCTAGGTGAGTGTGAGTGATCACACCTTCGTGATTATCTGGGTCATGAAGATCTTTTTTGTATAGTTCTTCTGTGTATTCTTGCCACCTCTTCTTAATATCTTCTGCTTCTATTAGGTCCATACCATTTCTGTCCTTTATTGAGCTCATCTTTGCATGAAATATTCCCTTGGTATCTCTACTTTTCTTGAAGAGATCTCTAATCTTTCCCATTCTATTGTTTTCCTCTATTTCTTTGCCTTGATCGATGAGGAAGGCTTCCTTATCTCTCCTTGCTATTCTTTGGAACTCTGCATTCAAATGGGTATATCTTTCCTTTTCTCCTTTGCTTTTGGCTTCTCTTCTTTTCATAGCTATTTGTAAGGCCTGCTCAGACAGCCATTTTGCTTTCTACATTTCTTTTTCTTGGGGATGGTCTTGCTCCCTGTCTCCTGTACAATGTCACGAACCTCTGACCATAGTTCATCAGGCACTCTATCTATCAGATCTAGTCCCTTAAATCTATTTCTCACTTCCACTGTATAGTCATAAGGGATTTGATTTAGGTCATACCTGAATGGTCTAGTGGTTTTCCCCACTTTCTTCAATTTAAGTCTGAATTTGATGATAAGAAGTTCATGATCTGAGCCACAGTCAGCTCCTGGTCTTGTTTTTGCTGACTGTATAGAGCTTCTCCATCTTTGGCTGCCAAGGATATAATCAATCTGATTTTGGGATTGACCATCTGGTGATGTCCATGTGTAGAGTCTTCTCTTGTGTTTTTGGAAGAGGGTGTTTGCCATGATCAGTGTGTTCTCTTGGCAGAACTCTGTTAGCCTTTTCCCTGTTTCATTCCATACTCCAAGGCCAAATTTGCCTTACTCCAGGTGTTTCTTGACTTCCTACTTTTGCATTCCAGTCCCCTATAATGAAAAGGACATCTTTTTTGAATGTTAGTTCTAGAAGGTCTTGTAGGTCTTTATAGAACTGTTCAACTTTTAGTTTGTATTTTACACAAACTAAATAGGTTTGTATTTTATAAGCTGGTAACCTTTGTCTACCAGGTATGTTATATAATTTCCTTAGAGTCTGTGTTTGTTTGCATATACATGTATTATTTCTTCTAGTAATGGGGGTCAGTGTATTTTAATGTATTAATCTGTGTTTGCATATTTTTTTCTCTACTCACTAACAGTCTTCCATTATATTTTATATATTTATATATTTTATGGTGATGTTTGCTGTTAGTTAAAATGTATACATTGTATTTAAAAGCATAATTTATTTTTATTTATTTCATATATAAAAAACTGCTCCTGAAGCAAACAACCAAAAAAAACTAGCAAATATATAACTGAACTACCTTGCCCACAGCCTTTTCCAGCACCAATCCATTGTGAGAATTCTCACCTATAATGCATTGGTTGTAATCATTGCTGTCATGGGCTTTTGCAAACACTACAATGAAGTCATTATAGTTGTTTTAATCATGGCAATATTCTTCTTATGCTTGGCACAGCCTATAATAGTGATATATTCACCTATTTGAAAAAGATTCATAAGTTTATTGTTTTATTTTGTTGTTTCTTTGTTTTGTTTTTATCTAGTGGTGAGGGCTTTTCCATATAAATTAAGCATATGTATTATAGTTCAGGTTCATAAAATCTGGTTGTAAAATAAAACCTTCTTGTGTTCTCCCACCCCTTCACAGGCTCCCATCCACTTGGTTTATCCCCCAGAGGTAATCACCTGCTTTCACTTCCCCACAACTCTGGGCAGAGGTGCTCACGCCTGTGGTGTTGTCCTCAGGCTAAAGAGATTAGCTCCCTGGAGAAGCTGAATCAACCACTGGGGAGGACCAGGCCTGACAGGTCCACCATTTAATTATTAATTCTTCTGGCTATTTCTAGGGCTTTTCTGGTGACTCAGCTGGTAAAGAATCTGCCCGCAATGCGGGAGACCTGGGTTCGGTCCCTGGGTTGGGAAGATCCCCTGGAGAAGGGAATGGCTCCCCACTCCAGTATTCTGGCCTGGAGAATTCCATGGACTGTTTAGTCCACGCGGTTGCAAAGAGTTGGACACGACTGAGTGACTTTCATTTTCACTTTCAGGTGGGTATCAATACAACTTGGAATACTGTGCTTTTATATCTCAATTCTTGGATTTCAGACAGGATCTATTGCCATGCTGTTGTGAAATGAGGAATATAACATACCTACATAAGCCCTTGTCTTTCTCTCCTTTTACTCCTGTTTGTTACTTATTATTTTTAGATCTTCTGTTGGCTACCTCCATGATTTCAAGTGATAAGGTAAACCTCTATTTCTTGTAACAAATGCAAACTATGTGTCTTGACTCCTTGTTACACAAGATGAGATTTACGTTTTTCTTTTCCCAACTTCTAACAGCTAGACCATTATTTTTACATTATATTTTTTAATATTTCAACTCCATAAGGTTCTATATAAGTGTAATTTTTTTTTTAACTCAGTAGATTCTTTCAAGCTAGATTTTTTTTTCAGCATTGGGGAAATTTATTTTTACTTTTGGAAATTATTATCCCTCTTCCATCTTTCTAGTTTTTCTTTCTGGAATTTTGATTAGATGAATACTGGATATCTTGAGTGACATTTTCATTTTTTGTTGTAGTATTGCTCTGGTTTAAGGAGAATGCAAAGTGAAAGTGAAGTCGCTCAGCCGTGTCCTACTCTTTGCCACCACATGGACTGTAGCCTACCAGGCTCTTCGGTCCATGGGATTTTCCAGGCAAGAATACTGAAGTGGGTTGCCATTTCCTTCTCCAGGGATCTTCCAGACCCAGGGATCAAACCTGGGTTTCCTGCGTTGTCAGTTCAGTTCAGTTGCTCAGTCATGTCCGACTCTTCGCGACCCCATGAATCGCAACATGCCAGGCCTCCCTGTCCTTCACAAACTCCCGGAGTTCACTCAAACTCATGCCCATCAAGTCAGTGATGCCATCCAGCCATCTCATCCTCTGTCGTCCCCTTCTCTTCCTGCGCTGCAGGCAGACGCTTTACTGTCTGAGCTACTAGGGAAGCCCAATAAGGAGAATACCTCATCTTTATCTTTAAGGAGAATAACTCACCTTTATCTTTCATGTCTTTCACTCAATTTTTCATTCTGATGATCAAATTTTTCAGTTTGAGTTCTCTCAGATTTCTATTGTTTAATAGTATCTTTTTCTAATTAACAACTGACTTACCTTTTCAGATCTCTGTGAATTTGCTCAGTTCAGTTCACTCACTCAGTCCTGTCTGACTCTTTCTAACCCCATGGATTGCAGCACACCAGGCTTCAATGGCCATCACCAACTCCAGGAGTTTACTCAAAATCGTGTCCATTGAGTCAGTGATGTCATCCAAACATCTCATCCTCTGTCGTCCCCTTTTCCTCCCACCTCCAATCTTTCCCAGCATCAGGGTCTTTTCAAATGAGTCAGCTCTTCACATCTGGTGCCAAAGTATTGGAGTTTCAGCTTGAATATCAGTCCTTCCAAAAAATATTCAGGACTGATTTCCTTTAGGTTGAACTTGTTGGATCTCCTTGCAGTCCAAGGGATTCTCAAGAGTCTTCTCCAATACCACAGTTCAAAACATCCATTCTTCAGTCCTCAGGTTTCTTTATAGTCCAACTCTCACATCCATACATGACTACTGGAAAAACCATAGCCTTGACTAGATGGAACTTTTTTGGCAAAGTAATGTCTCTGTTTTTTAATATGCTGTCTAGGTTGGTTATAATTTTTCTTCCAAGGAGCAAGTGCCTTTTAATTTCATGGTTGAAGTCACCATCTGCAGTGATTTTGGACACCCCCCCCCCCAAATAGTCTGTCACTGTTTTCATTGTTTCCCCACCTATTTTCCATGAAGTGATGGGACCAGATGCCATGATCTTAGTTTTCTGAATGTTGAGTTTTAAGCCAACTTTTTCACTCTCTTCTTTCACTTTCATCAAGAGGCTCTTTAGTTCCTCTTCACTTTCTGCCATAATGGTTGTGTCACCTACATATCTGAGGTTATTGATATTTCTCCCAGCAATCTTGATTCCAGCTTGTGCTTCATCCAGTCCAGCATTTCTCATGATGTACTCTGCATATAAGTAAAACAAGCAGGGTGACAATATACAGCCTTGACATACTCCTTTCCCAATTTGGAACCGGTCTGTTGTTCCATGTCCAGTTTGAAGTGTTGCTTCTAGAACTGCACACAGGTTTCTCAGGAGGCAAGTCAGGTGGCCTGGTATTCCCATCTCTTGAAGAATTTTTCACAGATTGTTGTTATCCACACAGTCAAAGGCTTTAGCATAGTCAGTACAGCAGAAATAGATGTTTTTCTGGAACTCTCTTCTTTTTTCAATAATCCAACGGATGTTGGCAATTTGATCTCTGGTTCCTCTGCCTTTTCTAAATCCAGCTTGAACATCTGGAAGTTCATGGTCCACATATGGTTGAAGCCTGGCTTGGAGAATTTTGAGAATTACTTTGCTAGCATGTGAGATGAGTGCAATTGTGTGGTAGTTTGAGCATTCTTTGGGACTGCCTTTCTTTGGGATTGGAATGAAAACTGACCTTTTCCAGTCCTGTGGCCACTGCTGAGTTTTCCAAGTTGGCTGTCATATTGAGCACAACACTTTCACAGCATCATCTTTTAGGATTTGAAATAGCTCAACTGGAATTCCATTACCTCCACTAGCTTTGTTCATAGTGATGCTTCCTAAGGCCCACTTGACTTCACATTCCAGGATGTCTGCCTCTAGATGAGTGATCACACCTTCATAATTATCTGGGTCATGAAGGTCCTTTGTATAGTTCTTCTGTGTATTCTTGCCACCTCTTCTTAATATCTTCTGCTTTTGTTAGGTCCATACCATTTCTGTCCTTTAAGTACCCATCTTTGCATGAAATGTTCCCTTGGTATCTCTAATTTTATTGAAGAGATCTCTAATCTTTCCCATTCTATTGTTTTCCTCTATTTCTTTGCACTGATCACTGAGGAAGGCTTTTTTATCTCTCCTTGTTATTCTTGGAACTCTGCATTCAAATGGGTATATCTTTCCTTTTCTCGGTTGCCTTTCACTTTTTTTCTTTTCACAACTATTTGTAAGGCCTCTTCAGACAACCCTTTTGCCTTTTTGCATTTCTTTTTCTTGAGTATGGTCTTGATCCCTGCCTCCTGTACAATGTCACAAATCTCCATCCATAGTTCATCAGGAACTCTGTCTATCAGATCTAATTCCTTGAATCTATTTGTCACTTCCACTGTATAATCGTGAGGGATTTGATTTAGGTCATACCTGAATGGTCTAGTGGTTTTCCCTACTTTGTTAAATTTAAGTCTGAAATTGTCAATAAGGAGTTCATGATCTGAGCCACAGTCAGCTCCTGGTCTTGTTTTTGCTGACTGTATAGAGCTTCTCCATCTTTGTCTGCCAAGGATATAATCAATCTGATTTCGGTGTTGATCATCTGGTGATGTCCATGTGTAGAGTCTTCTCTTGTGTTGTTGGAAGAGGGTGTTTGCTATGACCAGTGTGTTCTCTTGGCAGAACTGTGTTAGCCTTTTCCCTGCTTCATTCTGTACTCCAAGGCCAAATTTGCTTATTACTCCAGGTATTTCTTGACTTCCTACTTTTGCATTCTAGTCCCCTATAGTGAAAAGGACATCATTTTTGGGCGTTAGTTCTGGAAGGTCTTTGTAGATCTTCATAGAACCATTCAACTGCAGCATTACTGGTTGGGGCATAGACTTGGATTACTGTGATACTGAATGGTTTGCCTTGGAAATGAACAGAGATCATTCTGTTGTTTTTGAGTTTGCATCCAAGTACTGCGTTTTGGAATCTTTTGTCCAAGTACTGCATTTTGGAATCTTTTGTTGACTTTGATGGTTACTCCATTTCTTCTAAGGGATTTTTGCCCACAGTAGTAGATATAATGGTCATCCGAGTTAAATTCACCATTCCAGTCCATTTTAGTGGAGACTTCTGACAAAACATGGTCCACTGGAGAAGGGAATGGTAAGCCACTTCAGTATTCTTGCCTTGAGAACCCCATGATCAGTATGAAAAGGTGAAAGCATATGACACTGAAAGATGAACTTCTTAGGTTGGAAGGTGCCCAAATATGCTGTTGGAGATAAGTGGAGAAATAACTCCAGAAAGAATGAAGAGATGGAGCCAAAGCAAAAACAGCACCCAGTTGACGATGTGACTGGTGATGGAAGTAAAGTCTGATGCTGTAAAGAGCGATATTGCATAGAAACCTGGAATGTTAAGTCCATGAATCAAGGCAAATTGGAAGTGGTCAAACCGGAGATGGCAAGAGTGAACGTCGACATTTTAGGAATCAGTGAACTAAAATGGACTGGGATGGGTGAGTTTACTAGTTTTATTTTAACAATATATTTTGTTTCCTAAATTATCTCTGTGTCCTCAGGGATAACTTCTCCAGTGTGTTTATCTTCTTCTGTACTGTCTGGACTTCCTTGCCAGTTAGCTAACATTACTGTCTTCAGTACTAGACAACTGTCCAGGGCTTCCTCTGGCATTCTGCAGGTGTGCTTCCCCAGATGGACTCTTCTTACAAAGAAGTGGCTGCAAATTCAACATCTGTGGCCCAAGAATTTCTCCTCAGTCTTTCCCAAGTGGCTTTTTCCGGTTTTTCTGAGAGCTAACCTCCCACTTCCCTTCGGGGGCACCACCCCTGTTAACATCTCTGCACAGAGTGACGGGGAGACAAGCGTGCTGGGCGGACTTATCCTGATTGGTGTTCCACTCCTTCTCATGCTTTCAGGGTCCAGGCTTCTCCAGTTTCTGGGGAAAAAAATGGCTTCTACTTACCCTGTAGCCCTCTCCTAAGCCTTCCTCTGCTTACATTAAACTTCCATTTGAATGTATATGTCTGTCTTTCAGAAATTCAGCAGGGTCCCCAACTAATGAAGATCAATCTCTTATTCACAATGCACTTTTGGATCAATTTCCCTTTTATCCAGCAGTCATGCTATTTCATGGTGATTCTTATTTAGTACCTGGGGGGGAAGTGGGGGCTCAGTCTACCTTCAAAGTCACCCATGAGGTGGACACAATTTGTGACCATGTCAGACTGCAGCTGTTGGGAACACTTTTTATGTGATTTTTTTAAATTAAAAAAAAAAAAAATTGACCATACCACGTAGCATGTGGGATCTCAGTTCTCCCACCAGGGATGGAACCCATAACCCCTGCAGCAGATGCACAGAGTCTTAACGACTGGTAAGGAAGTCTCTGACAACACTGGCTCTTTTAGTTTCTTCTTGCTTCTTTCAGAGGCAAACAGCATCAAAGCCCAGATACTTCTAGAAATACATTTAAAATGAGAAATGTTATGGGGAATGTGAGCACAGACAAAAAGTAGAATGGTATGATGAACCCCCATTTGGTCATTACCCAGTTTCAACAAATATTTCACAAGCAATCTTGTTTCCTCTTCACCTTTATCCACTCTAGTCCCTGCCTGAAATTACTTTCAAGCAAATGTAGGCAGCGTCTTGGAATGAAAACTAGCAATACAGGAATAGATTTCCAAGGCAGGCTTCAGAGGCCACTTTTGTCCTTCCTAAGACCTGTCTGTTATTAAGTGAACTGCTTCCTGTGGCCGCTGAGGTCTGGGCTCCTCCTCTTGACCTAGATAGACGCCAGCAGCCAGTACGGATAGCTGAGAAGGGATTTTTTTTTCTCTCTCTCAATTTTAATATCTTTTTTAATGAAAGGGTAAGTTATTCAATTAATATTTGTAAATATTAAAAGCAGTTAAGTAGAATCTAATAGCTTTAAAGAGGTACATAAAACAGTTTCTCATACTCTGGCAGCAGAACTGTTATTTTCCTCTGGGCTTCCAGTCCTGAATGCAGGAGGGAATACAAAAGTGGCTTTAGGAGTATGCAGGCCAGTGCTTGTTGAAGGCTCCCAAGACAAATGTGGTGGAGATTCACATGAAAAGCCAAGCATGGCCTTGATAGAAAATATTTCTGAAGGGCTCTAGCATTATTCTTTGTTTTTTGGCCTAGAAAATATAATTCTACCTAAAATTAAAAAGAGATCCCGATGATGTGTGGGGTCAGATGTGTCTTGGTATTACTATCTTTTCTTAAAGTTTCAGCTATCGTGTCTGCATGGATAATTCCCATAGAGCACTATTGTTAGCTCAGATTTGCTACCCCGAATGGCGGGCTTTTAATCTACTTACTGGAAGCATCTCTGATACTGCGTGTGTGTGCAGGCTCTGTTGCTCAGTTGTGTCTGACTCTTTGTGACCCCATGGACTGTAGCCTGCTGGGCTCCTCTGTCCATGGGATTCTCCAGGCAGCAATACTGGAGTGGGTTGCCATGTCCTTCTCTAGGATATCTTCCCGACCCAGGGATTGAACCATTGCAGGTGGATGTTTTACTCCCAGAGTCACCTGGGAAGCCCATTCCTGAATAAGGAAGTATCTAGTACAAGATAGGTACTCAGATGTTGATTGTTACGGCCTATTAGAATTTCCAAATGGATATTATACCGGAGTTTGACATTTGTTTTCATCTCAAAGCCATCTTCTGCTGGTTCCAAGGTCTCCTGGTTGAGCAGACGCTGACTGTGGCTCCTTCTTGTCCCTCATCTGCTCATCCAGTTGTCCATCAAGGCCTGTGTGTACTTCCATACATTTCAACATCCATTATCTTACTTCAGCCCCATCAGCTTCTGCCTAGACTAACACAGCGGCCTCCTGACTAGTCCTCTTGCTCCCATCTCTCCTCCCACGTTTCATCCTGAGTTTAAGAGTCTCAAAAACCCTCTGATTGTCACCCCCCACCTACTTCTCACCAGGCATTCTCAGAAGTTGAAACAGATTTGGCTGCAAAACCATTGTACCTTTGCAGTCTTCGGGCTACTTCTCTCAACCTAATCACTTTGTTTATTGGTTTCTCTTCCTTCCTGTCTGCTAATCCCTTGTGAATAATCCTCCCAAGGCTCATTTTGTCCACTAATATATCCATCTGCAATGCCTAACACAGTGTTTGAGATCTAAGAGGCCTCAGACTAAAATAATTGAATGAATGCTCTTCACTCTACTTTGTAATGCTGAAGTGACATGGTCTGAACTGTTTGTTGTTTTCTCAATTGCAAAATGGTATTATGTCCTATGTCCTCATTTTGGTTGCTCTTCTTTCTCTTTGGAATATTCCCATCCCCCTCATTGCTGACTTCAAGATCCACGTCTTCTGCCTACCGCTTTCTGGAGTCCACCCTCCAAGGGTTCCCTAATACTTCACTCAGGCAGTCTCAGAGCATTTATCTCATCTTTTCTCATTTTGTCATTGTTCATGCGTGAGTCTGGGCTATCTGCTAAAGATGGTACACTGCTGGAGACTGGGAAGCGTGTCCCCATTTTGGGGGAGCATGAGTCCTACTTTTTTGTATCTTCTACAACTGTGGTACCCACTAAGGATGTTTGAATCACTGACACTTGCATTCACTGGTAAATGAGAAGTTGAGATCTATAAATATTTCACCCTTTTCATCTCCACTTACTCTCAAAATCCCAAATATGTTCTTTATAATGTCAATCACTGACTGGCCATTGAGTTTTCTTCTATTTTCTGTACATTATATATTTATGATGTGGTGAAACTTATCACTGGCATTGGGATTTGCTGACCCAACACGCTGTGTTTTTAGACTCAAACTCCTGTAATTGACCCTTGGGTTTCTATTCACTCATTATTAATCTAGATAGATACACTCTTCTGAAAACCAGCTCCAGCTCTGAGAAAAACACTGTGTGGAACAGCTTCTGAATTTCATGTCTGTAATTTGAGATTGCATCAGCCTCTCTAAAGTATAAAACATAAGAATTCAGGAGCCAGCTCATCCACCTGCTAGCACTGTAACTTTGGCCAAATTATTTCACCTTTTTCTGAGTTGGTGTTCTCATCTGTGAAGTGAGGATGACAATAATGTCTAATTCACAGGTTTTTGTGAGGATCAAATGCCTTTATACAAATGCATTAATTATAGCTGGCATGCTGGAAGCAAGCAGACAATGTCCTATACATTCGAGACTATAATTCATGGAAAGTCATTGGACAGAAGCTCATTTAGGGAGCTCATCCATTCCTGGGCAGGGACCTCATGCCCTGACTTAGATGTGAGGGGCCATCATGATCTCCCTGATTAGAGCCTTGCTCCTTCAATGGTTTTTGAGAGGAGCGTCAACACTTAACCTCGTCTGGGATAACCTAAGTGACGCAGACTCTATTTATATTCCTGCCTTACCATGTTGAATGTCCTCTGCTTCCTGTGCATGCATGCTCAGTGGTTCTGCTGCTGTTGCTGCTAAGTTGCTTCAGTCATGCCCGACTCTGTGCGACCTCATAGACGGCAGCCCACCAGGCTCCGCTGTCCCTGGGATTCTCTGAGCAAGAACACTGGAGTGGGTTGCCATTTCCTTCTCCAATGCATGAAAGTGAAAAGTGAAAGTGAAATTGCTCAGTTGTGTCCAATTCTTGGCAGCCCCATGGACTGCAGCCCACCAGGCCCCTCTGTCCATGGGATTTTCCAGACAAGAGTACCAGAGTAGGTTGCCATTGCCTTCTCCGGCTCAGTCGCTCAGTCATGTCCAATTCTTTGCAACCACATGAACTGTAGCCCACCAGGCTCCTCTGTCCATGGAATTTTCCAGGCAAGAATACTGGAGTGGGTTGCCATTTCCTAACTCTAGTGGATCTTCCAGGGATCAAACCTGTGTCTCCTGCATCTCTTGCATTGGTAGGTGGATTCTTTACCACTGCATACCTAGGAAGCCCCTTTGCTTCCTATAAAGTGCTATAATTTCTCTCATCTCTAGATTATCACACAAGCTATTTCCTCTGTGTGTAACCCCCTTCCAACTTTAGTGTCAGTTCTTCAGGAATATCTTTCATAATAATCACTTCCCCATCCCTAAATTTGGTGTATTTCCTATGAACTGTGATAGCCAAAGATGACTTTAAGAATATTTAATAATCAGTGTCAAATGGGCATGAATCTTACAATGGCTGTGGCACTGGGCAAGGTCTTGAGAGCCCCTGGCATTGTTCCTTTGGTTGGTGGACCACAAGGCACTCTTGGGCATCGTAACAGAGAGGCCTGGGGAGCAGGCTGAGGTGAGGAGGCCCTCTGCGGCTCAGAGCAACAGCAATCTTCCAGGTGGTACAGAAGTACTAAACTCTGTTAACAGCTGGGCCCC
Source organism: Cervus elaphus (assembly GCF_910594005.1). NCBI lineage: Eukaryota > Metazoa > Chordata > Mammalia > Artiodactyla > Cervidae > Cervus > Cervus elaphus. The sequence goes on along the minus strand of NC_057844.1, from coordinate 11,430,247 downwards.
GTGGCTGTTCTTAAGAGCTGAAGATCAGTCTTGACTATGACCCATTTTACTGCCTCTATCAAAACATTTCCTATATTTATTCTAATTGTCTATTTTTTTAGAACTGTTTCCTGCCAAACTTTGAGTCAAAGTCAATACATCCTTTAAATGATTATCTTAGGTTGATTTCCCTTGAAAGTTGCACCTGAATCAAAGACTCAATGCAAGCAGTTTCTTTGGAAACTGCTCCCAGTAACCAGGAGGGAAGGTGTTAAGGACAGTAAGAGGACAAGGAGGAGAAGCCCATGTTAGGGGTGTGTTTTCTAGGTCATGGCCATAGGTAATGGGGCTTAATTTACCTCCTTGGTGGCAAACAGAATTTCTCTTAACACTGTCTCCTCAAGGAGGGGAGGCTGGGACATTTATCCCCAGGCTCACATCCTGCTGGGTGGAAGGCAGTTCCTGGAGGCAGTAACTCCCTCTCTTCCTGATGACATGCGTGTGAACCAAGGAGACTTGTAAGCCTGAGGAAGGGCCCTGGGGCAGAAGCAGAAAGGTACAGGGTGTGAATCAGCGAGGTGTGAATCTGTACTCCCATAGAATAGTCTACTGTAGCTGCAGCTGAAATTCAAGGGGACAGGAAGAAACTTCATATTCACCAGAGCTACCTGTTACAATAGGTTGCCCGAGCTTTCTCTAATGAAATTTAAAATGTATCTTGCTAAGTTCCATTCTTTTCATGTTCTTTCTCAGCTCTTTCTCAGAAGCTTCTCTTCCACACACGTGAAGATTTAACAAATAAATATTGAGCATCTAATACATGTGAGATTTTATTGATGGTCCCTGTGATAGAGCAGAGATCAGATCTCATTCTTGCCCTCTATTGAGCTTCATCAGGTCCTGACCTAATGCCACCAAAATGGCTTCAGAGCATGACTTAGGGCTTGAAATTTAGTTTCATAGAACATTGGGTGGCATAATGGAGACTAGGGACTCTTAATCTAACTCTTAACCTTGATCTTTCCTATCTATCCTATACCTGAGTTTCCTCCCATTTTAAATGGAAGTTATGCCACCCACCTTTCCCTCCTTCAGCACTATGCTGAGAGGGCAAAGGGAGGCAATGTCCATGTAAGCAATACAACCAATCCGAGTTAAAAGTAACACTGTCAAAGCACTCTTTTTGAAAATATGAATAAACAGATGAAATAAAAAACAATTGAAATGTGTTGTCATATCTAAAACCTTCACTCTTCTCGCTCCAGTTTTGAGACTTACAGGAAATAAGGTGTCGTAAGGTGTCAATCTCCAACTATAAAACAAGGAAGTCCAGCTCAGGTTTACTGTGATGGAAGCCAATTCCATAGACTAGACTCTTGCCTAGAAGAATGAAAAAGAGAACAAAGACTGCTTATTGAGCATCTGCTGTGCATGAGTGTGAAGTGTGTTCCAGGCAACTTCACAGCAGTGATCTCCAGGCTAAGCTCTACACGGGTGCATCTTGTCACTGGTGCCTACCTTCTATCTGTGATGTCCATGGAGCCTCTTTATGCTGTTTAGTTGCTCAGTCATGTTCAACTCTTTGTGACCATGGGCTGCAGCACACCAGGCCTCCCTTCCTTCACTATCTCCTGGAGTTTGCTCAAACTCATGTCCATTGACTCGGTGATGCCCACCAGCCATTACATCCTCTGTTGCCTGCTCCTGCTCCTCTAGGTGGTTCTTTTCCTTTAGCGCTTTCTCACCACGCAGTGCTCAGTGGATACGGGATGTTGCATCTCCCGTGTTGCAACCTGCCTCCCATGTCTTCACAGCCTGCAGTGAGTCCGGCTCATCTGGTGACAGATGTGTGCTGTGTGTGTGCTCAGCCAGTCATGCCCGACTCTTTGCGACCCCATGGCCTGTAGTGCAGCCCACTAAGCTCCTTCATCCGTGGGATTCTCCAGCAACAATCCTGGAGTGGGTTGCCATTTTCTCCTCCAGGGGATCTTCCTGACCCAGGGATTGAACCTGTGTCTCTTGCCTCTCCTGTATTGGCAGGCTTGGGAAGGATATTGATACTATGAGGACTTTCTATCTTAATTTAAATAGTGATTTCAAGGCTGAAAATTTCTGGTAATAGCATTCAGGGGGAGAGAAATTTGGAGGACAAAATGGACATTTTGCTACTTCTCAAGTGGCATCACCTGTAATACCTCTCCACAGGATTTAGCCTGCTTCTACCAGAATGTCAAGCAGCTTGTGTCATAGTTTGACTCTGTGGGGAAGGCAGAATTTCCATCATCATTATCAATTCTCTCCTGTCTGACTGCATAAGACAATGACCTTTTCAAGAGTTAAAATGGGGTATTAGCAAGAGTAAGAAGAGTAAGGGAGAGAAAAGGTCACCTGAAATCAACAACATTTTACTTATGAGTGCTCTAGGTTTCCAGGCAAGTGGAGATAGGCTCAATAATAGTATATATTTTTTTTTTTTTCTGACTCTACTATTGGCTTTGGATTTCCAGTCTACGGAGGCAGTCTTCAGCAAAAGGGTAATGAATGATAATTCTGACCTCAAATATTGACAGTGTTATCCCTGTCTCAGAGTCATTCATTTAGTTTTCAAGAATGTTTTCTCTTTTTAAAAGGATTTTAAAGCTGAATATCCCATTTCATCTATTGTGATTATTCACATTTCAATTACAATTATCACCACTCAAGTGTCTTTTGCATGTGTGTATAGCACAAGTTTCCACCTTTCTTCAAAACCATTGTGAAGACTGACAAGTGGAAAGAACTTTCCTGTATGTCTAAGTTCTGGTTAAAACATTTTGCTGTAGGAAGTGTTCATTTTTATCACCTGAAACTACATTCAAGTAATGTGGTTTCTGTTTCCACAACAGTGTCAAGGTACAACATCAACAGAATTTATTTGCTTTTGTGTTTTTTTGTTTTTTTAGAACTCTTCCACCGGCTCAAACCTGGAGTTGAATTTTACAGTCAATCTTTTCTCCTAGACAGGGGCACATTTCTTAAAACTGCACTTTATGATTTTATAATTTAACATTTCTGATGAGGAACAGAACCTTAGGCGAAACACCAACAGCTCTTAAGAAACCTTTTATTTGACTTTTATATTACAAAACAGGCTCAGAATCAGAAAAGATGTAGAATCTGACACATTGCTAGGTACAAAGAAGTCAAATCAAAATGTAATTGATTGATCCAAAATGATTGGAGGAGAGAGTAAAATCAGCTTAGTTGAAATTCACATGACCACGTGGGATGCTACAGAATGCTGTTACTTCCAGGATAGGAGACTCTGTCTCCTCACTAGGGAAATTTATATAAAGAAACTCAAACGCAAGCAAGCGCTGCACATTTTTTTCTTCTCTTCTTCTACTAGCTTTTGCTTTGGTTGGACTTGGCAAGTATCAGTAGAGAACAATGACCAGGCAGCTCTTTCATCATGCCTTCCTAACCTGCCTCATTTTCCATATTTTCATGTACCAAACTCAATTATTCATTCACTTGGAGTATGTTTACCACTTTGTGTTCAGAGAGGAGAATTCAAACTGCCTCTTTGACATTGAATGCAGCTGATTTCCCTCTTATAGTTAAACTAGGATAAGTGATCAAATGGATTTGGAAAACAAAGCAGCATTTTTCAACACATATTTCCTTAAACATTAGACTCATTAGATTATCTGCATCAAATATTGGTGATCAAATACAGGTGGCAAATGCTGTATGCACTGTGGCTCAAACTGTGATCTGTCAAACAAACAATGCCTGTTTACAACTTGTTTCCTGTCTATCCGTTACGGGACACATACAAAAGCCAAGACTAAACTTTTAGAAACTTGAGGAGAAATTTGACTTCATGATTTTACATCTGTTAAATCTATTCATAAAAATAGGTTGTATCTTGCATTGTTTATTTTTTTATTTCTATTTTTCTAAAAAATCACTTTTATTATATTTTAGTAAAGTAGAGCTCCTCTGTGAATTGGGGGAAAACCTGAAAACCGATTCTTCACCACAGGGAGAGAAATGTCAACATGCTGTTGCCCTTCCTTAGAAATTCACAATATATGTGTGTGTGGTCAGTCCTGTCTGACTCTCTGTGACCCCATGGACTGTTGTGCAGCCCGCCAGGCTCCTCTGTCGATGGAATTCTCCAGACGAGAATACTGGAGTGGGTTGCCATTTCCTCCTCCAGGGGGTCTTTCCCACCCGGGGATCGAACCCGGGTCTCCTGCCTCTCCTGCCCCGGCAGACAGGGTCTTTACAAATGTGCCACCTGGGAAGCCCCTTCACAATGTATAATACATCATAAGTTGAAATCCCTGAGAAGCCCTGCAACAGAGAGACCCACTGCACTCACTGTTTCTAATATTTACTAGGCCTTAGACGCTGCATTTTTTCCCTTCTGGGGTCACTGCTGTTAATATGCTATGTAATGAATGTTCTAGAGAACACATTGTGGAAAATGTTGAATTATGATGAACAGTGTTTGTAAAGCACTTAATATTTTAAAAAGCACAATAATATATTACCTTATCAAAAGCATATTTAAAATGGAATCAGTAGGCAAATATCACGCTCTAACGTGATCACATATTCCATATTCACAAATGTATGTTTTAATGATTTAATTGGGACATGAGAACTGGTAGCACCTACTCATGTACCTTCAGGGTATTTGAGAGAGGTAATCCATGTAGGGATAAACTAATTTTATTTCAACTAAGGAATAAGAAGTGAAAGTGATGGGGGAGGGAGATTTTGACTGTTTATTTGTATCAGAAGTAGAGGGACACTGAACCCAGTTTTCACGCCTGCTTTCCATGTTGGAGCCACTGACCACACTGTGAATTCCCATGGTGTTCCTGTCCGTGTCTTTAACTCTTTACAGTTTGGGTGGTATTTGGAAAACCTCAAAGCAGAGTCTAGGGATTTGGTTTACACAGCCAGGAGGCTAGGTTACTGACTTCTGAACTAACCCATACAAGAAATACAATTTCTCGCATTCCCAGTGACAGAGGGGATGATAATATTTTACTAAAGCAACAAATAATCCAAACACAGTCAAATCAAAACTGCAACACAGAAAACAAGAGCATAGCTAATTTCTCCAAGTGAGGAATTTAAAATCAAGGTGCATTGGATAGTGGTGTGTGGAAATGTTTTCTGAGAACCATGGGTTGGCAGTTCACCCAACAGGGAGCTGTGTCATTGGGGAATTGTCTATGGTCCTGGGTTAGCTGTAGCCCTTTAGTGTTGGAAATATGGTCTTATTATTGGTGCTTCACAAATGACGGGTGTTAAGATATTAATTAGTGATGTCAAAACTCACAGCAACCCTGTTGACTACCCTCAGATTATTGGTAGCACAAGGGTGAAGGCTACACACTCGAGATGCGGGTTTCTGAAGCTCACATCCTGGCTTCTCTACTAACAAGCTGTGTGACCTTGGTGAAGTGACTCAGCTCTTAGTCCTATTGAGAGGACTGAACAACATAATAGATGTAAAGTGCTTAGAACATTGTCTGGCATCCAGTAAGCAATGGATCATGGTTAGCTGTTATGATTTGCATTGATATATTCAATGTCAAGTGGACTATGTATTTAAATTGGCTTGATTAGCTTATTTCACCCTGTAGACAGACCACATAAGAAGCCAAATTATCAGCAGCTGCTCAGTGGTTATGGCAGTGGAAGGAGTTACTACTTCTGGCTGTGTGCTTCCTAGCACTGTATAGCCTATATAGCACTATGTAGCAGATAACCACATGATGTATCCATTTCAGTGCCCTTGGAGTCAGGAAGCAGAGACAGTCCTTGTCAAGTTCACAATGCAGCTGGCTACTTACTTCCAATAGGTTATGGACAAGAGCTACTGTCCTGAGAGAGAGTCTCCTTCTTTATGGTGACTGTATATACTTATGTTTTGAACCCCTATTTGCTAATTCTAGAGGGCACAGCTCAGAAGACAACCTTATTTCCATGCTTACACAGATCATCTTATGGTTGCTCTCCCACACATACCTATGACATACTCATGTATCCAGACTCAAAGTGTCTGTGAATTGAACAGTACAGACTAAGAAGTTTTTTAAAGCAAAACAGCCCGTGCTTAAAAGAATCACTCAGATCACTTAAAAATTTGCAGAAACAAAGTTACAATTTCAGAACAGATTTATGGATTTCATTGAGTGCATTAAATTCCTTCTGTTGCCTATTAAATCAAAACCTTAGGACTTATCCAAATAATCAAGTGTCTGCTTTTTCAATTTGGTTAAGTTTCTAAAGAAATGGATTGAGATGGAAACAATTCCTGCCCACCAAACAAGCACTTTCAGAGCAACCCTGAAAAGTTTGGATCTTTTGTCCCACTCCAGCCAATCTCAAGTGTGAGGCTTCTGAAATTGGATGCTAGGAGCTCTTGTCAGTGATGTGAACCTGTGTGAGATAAGAATTGTGCACAACAGTTCTCACTCATGGTTCAGCCTGTTAAATATTGATATTTTTATGACCTCGTTAAATGATGTTGAATGGCTATAACTAAGCTGCTCTTTTTATAAATAAAGTGGAAAGGCTGGGATTGCTTTTGTTTTACTATTTAATATTATAAGTCAATATCCATGATTGGCTGCTATGTGGCAGTGAAAAATCAGGAGATTCATTTGTGTCTGGATTGCTGCAGAGCCAAATATTAAGGAGGGTGAATATTTTTATTCTTAATTATCCCTATTTAACAGGCCAGATAGATTTTGTGCATCATTCATGTCCCCTGAATCCTAAGATTAGACTATATGAAAATAAACTTTTAATTAGCAATCTAGTGAAGAAAATAGACTCATATTCAAATATTGCATTATGTCTTTTTTCCCCCCTCTTCTATTGCCTTTTAAAGATAATCTCCATCATTTTTACTTGGCAATGAACCTCCAGCATCGCACTCAAAATTAACTTATAGTTTTCATTAAGTGCAGTCTAGACTGTCTGTCTTTACCCCAATCCAAAGCACAAACAACTTGATTTGCCACTTAGCCCAAACTTCTTCCTAAAGAGAAAAAGTGAAAGTATGTATGATTGCTTTTAAACCTTAGATGAGGTAAGCACAGTATTCAATAACTTCATCAAATCAGGTCTAAATTTTATGGTGCAAATGCCAGGCTTCACAGGTCAGTGAGCTTTTTCAAATGGTACACAGGCTGCCTATATCAAATTTGTACAGAAGAATTGATTTTGGTGGTTGGAATAAGGCCATTTTCATCTTGCTGCAAGCTTTCCAGAAATAATAGTGTTATGTTAGAAAATAAATTATAAATAGATGACCATTTTTTAAGTATTATTTGGAATGCTAACAACTACCATAATAGACTTTCTGCAGCAAAGCTAAATAGCAGGTGTCAGCTTAATTTTTAGGGCTTCTCTGGTGTCTCAGCGGTAAAGAATCCACCTGCCAATGCAAGAAATACAGGTTCAATCCCTGGGTCAAGGAGATCTCCTGGAGGAGGGCATGGCAATCCACTCCAGTGTTCTTGCCTGGATAACCCCATGGACAGAGGAGCCTGATGGGCTACAGTCCTTAGTGTCGCGGAGTCAGACACCACTGAAGTGACTGAGCATGCACGTAAGGCTTGATTTTTCATTCTCTGGTACTTCTCGGGGGTTGAGTGGGTTCATGAAGAAACAGTCATGTTTTATATATAGCCTTGTTTTCTTTCTTTGGGGTCTGATGTGCCAATGCTACTGGCAGGACAGTCAGAGGAGCAAGCAGGGTCTTTGGGACCCCGGCAGTTAGCACCCCTGGGAAGTGAGGAGAAATAACGTTCCCAGAATAGAGGTTCATGGTGTATTTTGCTCTGTGTGAGGATTAACTGACAGAAAGACGGCTGGATGACGTGATTGGTAGTGGCTTTCCAGGTGGCCCAGTGGCAAAGAATCTGCTTGCAAATGTAGGAGACGCAAGAGATGTGAGTTGGATCCCTGGGTCAGGAAGACCCCCTGGAAAAGGGAATGGCAACCCACTCCAGTGCTCTTGCCTGGGGAATCCCATGGACGGTGGAGCCTGGTGGGCTACAGTCCACGGGGTCTCAAAAGAGTTGAACAGAACTTAGTGACTGAGTGCACGCAGTCGTTACTTATAACTCACCATCCTCACCCTTTCCAATGGTCATGTGCCCTTGTGTCTCTTCTAAGAGGGCTTTTGCCGTCTGCAGGGTTTAGGAACTGAAGGCATGTTCTGCTGTGTGAAAACAGAGCTCTGTGGAAAGAAGCCTTCTCCAGGGGCTTTAAGCAAACTTAGTCATTTCTGACTGTCTCCCTGTTGTCCTTTTAACAATCCTCTGATATTTGTTTGCATGTTTGTTTCCCTCGTTAGGACAGGAATCTCTGCCATCTTTGTTTTCCTCCTAGTTTCTAGGATAGAGTTTGGCATATAATAGGTGGTTTTGCTTTTTAAATACTTCTCAACCCATGCACCTTGGAGCTGAGGATTAAAATCTGGCAAAATCTGATAAAATCTCAAACACGGAATATCTGCTAATATGAACACAGAACTCAGATGAGTCCATCTAAACTCAGGTTGAAAGGAATTCACAAATAGTGTTAATTTTAATAAAAAAAAGTGAAACAAACTTTACTTCCATCCCTAAAAAGAAAGAGACTCATCGCTGATTAAATGTTTATTTTCTGTTCCCACAGTATAAACACCTGCTTGCTACTGACTTTTGCTTTGTCAACAAGGAAGCTACATGGATCTCAATAATCCTTGAACCTTTGGCATATTCATTTATTTTGCTTTATTCTTTATATTTCAGAGTGCTGATGCTTTTGCTCTTCAGATGCTCAACAATATGGATTCAAACTAGAAGGGTGTTAGTGCTATGAAACTTACAACAGATTTAAATTCCAACCAGGACACTACAGAAAAAACTTCCAAGCATGACCTTGTCTTCTCAGTGTCTGAGTAATAACACATGTACAACTGGGACATCAGTGACCACTGCATCTGAAATGTAAATAAGGATATTTAAGAGAATCATCTCAAATTACCTTCCATCCCACTATTAAAGTGATCCCTGTAGGTTCATGGCAGTTTATTTCATTGTCAGGTAGATACCATTTCTTCTTTCTCAGGGTCCATCATGCCTTCTCAGGGAGTTGTCTGACAGTCGGCTCTTAAGGATGGCATAAAATTCATTGGCCTCAGTTGAACCTCCACTGCAATCTTGCGGCTTCCTGTCATCACTTAGATAATAGCAGTTCTTAGATATTTAATACATCCCTCAGCATTGAGGTGTTCATTGCCTCTGCAGGCAAGGCAGTCCCTTATTACAAAAGGGGGCTCGGACCATTCCTCACACCAGTCACGTGGCCAAGGGCCTCCTTTCTCTTGCTCATCTTCTTCTGTCCCACTTCCAGTCCTTTGAGGAGCAAGTGTTCCTTTGCCTGCTTTTTATTATAAAAATGTGGAGCCGAAAGGGACCTCAAAGATCATCTGTAAGTGGGAGGGAAGTTCAAGAGGGAGGGGACATAAGTATACCCATGGCTGATTCATGTTGAGGTTTGACAGAAAACAACAAAATTCTGTAAAGCAATTATCCTTCCATTAAAAAAAAAAAAGATCATTTGTAAGTTGATGGATGAAGAAGCTGAGGCCTGGAGAGGTCACGTGACCTGCCTGAGGTCACGTAGCCCGTTAGGGGCAGGACTGGACTTGAACTGGACCAGGTCTTTGGACTTTCACACCAGGGACTTTTCCCTTCCACCAGGCTTGGGAAGGGGCAGGGGCAGTAGAAGCATTGGACAATCCATGTTACATTTTACAATAGCAAGACTTTCCTTTAAGGTTTCTTCTCTCTTGTTTTAAAAAGGTGCTTGTTTAAATTTTCCCAGTTCTCCCACTTTTATACATGGAAGGCTAACCTGATACCTTGTGCAGAAAACTGACAAACTGTTTTCGACAAAATAAACAGTGTAAAGCAAGTAGCACAAGTATTTAGGGACATTCAAGGGTCCTTTGTGTTTCAAGCATCCAACAGCTCAGTGAACACGCTTGTCCTGGTTGTCGAGGGAGAGGAAGATAAGGGGAGAGACCTGGGCACCAGAGGAGGAGCAGCGTTGCAGTGAGCACGTGAGTGAGGCTTGCTGTTGTGCTAGGCTTATTTTCCGTGGAAGTGTAAAAATGCAGAATCACCATCCCTGACGCTCAGAGAGCCAGGCAGCCAGCAAGACTCATTTCTCTTCCTTTTTTTTTTTTTTTTTTAGTTTTTTTAAAAATTGGAGGATACTTGCCTTACAATGTTGTGTTAATTTCTACCGTACAACAACGTGAATCAGCTCATATATGTATGCTCATATATGATATTTGTTTTTCTCCTTTTGATTTACTTCACTCCATATGATGGACTCTAGGTTCATCCACACCACTACAAATGACCCAGTTTTGTTCCTTTTTATGACTAAGTAATATTCCATTGTATATATGTACTACATTTTCTTTATCCATCCATCTGTTGATGGACATCTAGGTTGCGTCCATGTCCTGGCTATTGTAAAGAGTGCGGCAGTGAGCATTGTGGTGCATGTGTTTTCTTGAGTTATGGTTTTCTCAGAGTATTTACCCAGTAGTGGGATTGCCAGGTCGTATGGTAGTTTTATTCCTAGATTCTTAAGGAACATCCATATTGTTCTTCATAGTGATTATATCAATTTACATTCCTATGAACAATGGAAAGGGGTTCCCTTTTCTCCATACCCTGCCCAGCATTTATTGCTTGTAGATTTTTTTCTGATGGCCATTCTGACCAGTGTGAGGTAGTACCTCATTGTAGTTTCGATTTTCATTTCTCTCATAGAAAGAAATGACTTTGACTGATGTTGAGCATATTTTCATGTGTGAGTTGGCTATCAGTATGTCTTCTTTGAAGAAATGTCCGTTTAGATCTTCCACCCATCTTTTGATTATGTTGTTTGTTTGTTTGATATTGAGCTGCATGAACCGCTTGTATATTTTGGAGATGAATCCTTTGTCAGCTGCTTCATTTGCAAACATTTTCTTCCTTTCAGAAGGTTGTCTCCACAAGACTCACTTCTAAGCCTCCAAGTAAAATGTCAACAAGATTCTGCATGTCTCAGCAAAGATCCCAGAAGACAAGCCATGCATCTCTCTGTTGCATGCAGACCCATGGGGAGTGGGGCTCTGGGCCTGGGTCTCACGGGGGAAGGTCTAGTCCACACAGTGATGCTGCTGCCTGTCTGCCTGCTTGGAGGAGGTACTGGGGGGGACTACCTCACTTCTAAATGTCCAGGTGTTGGGCTCTCTAAGTAAGGAGTTTGAGACTAAACCAGGCTTGATAGAGGGGGACACTGTTTCTCTTACCTTTGAACCTGGTCTCCTTCCCTTTTCTCTCTCTTTTCCCCTTTTTGCTACCTTTCCTGCTTCCAAACCCCAAGTGCCCTACAGACTGAACGGCTGGCACAAACATCTCTTACAAACTCTGTTCTGACAGTTGTTGGGGTGGGATTGTGCCAGTGATCCTGAGCCACATTCCAAGTGTGAGTTTCAGATCATTTAAAGGTGAAAACAGCTACCTGAGTGAGACCACAGAGACACTCTTCTCTTCTCCTGCTCACTTTGTAAATCTCCAGTCCTGCTTTTCTCCCACTCAGCGCCTCTCTGGTCTTTGGATGAGTCCTGATGTGTGTGGAATGAATAAAGCCATGAATCTCTATTCGAGTCATGTCTTTTGACAGAGGGAGTAGTGATCATAAATTAGAGGTTTTCGTCTTTGACTTTTAGGGCGAACCTGGGAAAGACACAGCTCAGGACACTATACGAAGTGTTAGAATGAGACTGAATTAGAAAGTGAGAAAGATAGGAGGTGTGATTCAGAGCCAGGAGAAGAACTAAGGGAAACTAGATGGAAACAACTACTTTCAAGAAAGTGGCTTTGTATCCAGGGTCAGTCAGACTCAAAATGAGGCCACAGTCCTGTCTGCTTCCAGGTATGCCTCGAGTCTGGGAGTCCCTTGGGCTACCCTCATTTCAGACCAGCTGGCTACAAATTTGGGGGTCCTTAGAGAATTACTGAAGTTTGATCCTTCACTAGGACGACTCACAGAACTCAGGGAAGTGTTGTATATTTTACCCATGAACTTCACAGATTTGCTTATATGCAGATATTTTTTCAATAAATATATGGTTGGCCCTCTGTGTCTATGGGTTCTGCATCAATTAACCAAGCGTAGGTCTTCTACTATGTTTATGATCTGCGGTTGGTTGAATCCTTAAATGTGAAATCCAAGGATATGGAGGGTCAACTATGGGACTTGGGCATCCGTAGATTTTGATATTTATGGCAGGTCCTGTATCCAATCCCCCAGAGATACCAAGAGAGAACTATACTCACAGTTGCAGTTTTATTAGAGTAGGGGGATACAAATCAGAACCAGTCAAAGGAAAAATGCCTAGGGTAAAATCTGAGACTGGTAGGGTTCCGAATATGAAACTCCAAGGTCCTCAGCAACACAGCATTTTCCTGATATCAGTGTGTGGCAATGTGCAGAGAATTTTCCACCCAGCAAGGTCAGTTAGCTCCGGTGTCCAGAGTTTTTACTGAAACTCATTACATGGGTGTGATGGACTGAGTGATTGTCCATGTGACTGAACTTCGTTCTTCCCCAGGGACAGCTGATTCCACGTGACCCCAAACTCCCACTGTAATCACAGGGTCAGTCTCTTTGGTGCTGGCAGCCCCCAGTCTAAGCCTATCCCCCGATTTGCGGTCTCACCTGACATCATTTCAGCATAAACTACTGGGTGCCCATCACAGCTCACCTAGTTAGCATGCACTATTACGTGTGTCTAAGGGATCCATCACCACCAACAAAGACACCCCTGTCACTCAGGAAATTCCAAGAGTTTAGAGGTTGCCTCCCCACAGTGGGGACGAGGCCAGACCTCTCCTTGAGTAGAGTTAATTCTTCACAGTGCAGCTTGGCAGTGGGGGTTGACCCAAGGTTCCTACACGGGTAAACCTGCTGGGTTGTGAAAGGGTAGGGCACAGAGGGAAGGGATGGGTGGTGGGACCACGCTGCTGTCCAGAGACTCTTGTTCACCTGCCATGGCCCAGATCTGCGTGTGCTGAGCTGTGCTCAACATGAACCCTGGTGGAGATGCCATTTGAGTGGAAGTGAAAGTATTAAGCGTATTTGGTCAAAATAGTCCAATCTGTGGGCTTGTCCTAGTTTTTATGATCAAGTAGTTCACCAGTGGCTGGGAACCCATAATCTAAGTTTTCATCCTCATGCAGATGAAAACAGAAATACCTAATGGTGTCTGAGTAAGAAACATTGTTAAAACTAATTCTCAAAGCTCTCAGTCCTTTATAGTAAGGTTGAGAGAGGATGGGTTTGGAAAACTTGTCAGGTTATCTCCAAATAATTAGCACTTGTGTTTTGATGTGCTCTGAGGTTTGCGTTTGCTCACTGAGACACTCTGATTTAGGAAATGGTCAGCAATCTTGTTCTGCTCTTCCTTAAAAGTGGGAACAGGCAGTTTGTCTTTGAGACTAACGCAAAGCAAGAGGCTAAGCTTGCTTTAGCCTCATCGCCCAACCCACTGATGGAGATCAGGTGACTTATGGGGTTTCAAAGAGCTTTTCTTCATGAGAAGTCAGTGCAGGGAGCTCACAGTCACCCTGAATAGGAAAATGAGTAGGCGCCGCTTCCCTCAAATCACCTGGAGGCAAAGTAGAATACAGGTGCGTATGCTGAGCGTCATAGGGTAAGGCCAGGAAGCTCTGGGCGGTGTGCGACCGTGTGCCGCTTCTCAGGGCTTATAGCCAGAGAGACTATAATACTAGATGATCAGTCTTCAGTTAATAAAGAACTACTTTTAAACCATCTCTGGGATGGTTTAACACAATAACACTGTGCATGGATTCAGAACAGCCATTCAGAAGACTGTCTCACTTCCCAGCTGTGTATCCTGAGTCAATCCACTAACTTTTCTCTTTTCCCCTCATCTCTAAAATGGGAATAAGCCTATCTACCTTACTTGGTTATTATTAGAATGAATGAACCCATGCATATCAAATGTCGAGCACACAGTTTCTAAATGGTGGGTGTTCAGTAAGCATCTTTGCCTTGTCTCTGCTTCTTTTGACCCCAGCATGTCGTGTTCTGAGATCTCTTGCTACTCAAAGTTTTTTGAGCAGCCTTTTTGACAGCCTCTTATGTTCTGTATTGTCTCTAAAAATCTCATGCAGTCTTGCAAACCCAACTTCTGCTTAATTGCTTCCTTCTACCACTGCTTTTGGTAAGTTCTGTATAACTCAGTTTGAAGTTTAACCCTGTTTGCCCCTTTTCAAGGGAACCGCACTTGGCGGTGGGGGGTGGGGGGAGCTGTTCCTGAAGAATTGTGCAATTTAGGAAAATTAAGTTTCAGACCAGCCATGTGGCTTTGACAGCTTCAACTGCTCAGTACTTAGCAATAATGGAGAAAATGCCAGTAAAAATGACAAAACGACAGAGCCCTGACCCACTAGGTAATTGTATATTGAATATGTCTTGGCTCAAACGAGGGAGGATTTTGCTTAAATGAACTAAGGGCAAAACTGCATGTTGTAAGTCATACAAAACAAGACCGGTGCCCTGGATAATTAAAGATGCAAAAGAGCAGCTCAAGATGTTTGAAAATGGAAAGTGAATATCACTGGCTTTAAAGGGGCGAGCTGATGAGGATAGGAAGGGCAGATGGTTTCTGTTTAATGAATAGATTTCAGGCATGTGTATGGGTACGAACAAAGACAGGCAGTCATTCAAGCCTAGCACTATTTTTTATATTAGGGGGAAAAAGATGAGAGATGTTGGTTGTCCAGAGCCCACAATGGTGCTTATCATCCTCCAGATGCACAGAGAGGGGTAAAGAAGGTAAAGAGTTTGAAGGCGATAAGTACAAAACCACAGAGTGAATTTGTGCAGGAATGAGGATTAGAGCCGTTAAGTGCTTTAGTCACTTGATCCTGCTAATCTTTGTTCTCTAATGTGAAAAATTCTTGGGCTTTAGGAAGAGACTACCGTAGGTTCTTATATGAAAGCAGGATTGACTGTCACTGTGTAATCCCTGCATATTTGCACCCTATCTCTTTGCTCATCAGAGGGAGGCAGCTGGAGAGGGCGGGCAGAGAGATTACCTCCCATTTCACAGCACTTTGTGTTTCTGGGTCGCAGCGTCTTTAATTACTGAGAAGTAATTTACTGAATAGCACCCAAGTGGCTTGAAAGAGTTAATGCAGTTTCCAGAAGTGTCTAACCTCCCTGGGAGTAGCTTAAGTACAGAACAAATCTCTCTCAATAAATACTAAACAACAAGAATCAACTGATAAGGGTCAAACTCCACAAAACAAAATTGAACTAGTGGCCCATTTAATCCAGCACCTTTTCAATAAATCCTTTTTCAACATAAAAGTGCTATTGGCTGGCAATTTCCACGAACTGATGACCATTCTGCCTCACTCCTTTCAGGTTGGTCAGTATTCATTTATTCCCTTCACTCATTTCATTCACCATTAATCCATTCATCTACACCCCCATCCATCAATCCATCTTTTATTTCTTTGCTCTCACATATTTTTTATTTTTAAAATGTTTCTTTATTTAGTTTTGCTTTTAAGAAAGACTTTTAATTTCAGAATAGACTTATATTTACAGAAATGCGAAAATAGTACAGGGCTTCCATGTACTCCATACCTAGTATTTTCCCTACAATTAACATTGTACTGTTACATGGTACATTTGTCGCAATTAATGATCAAATATCAATACATTGCTATTAACTAAAGTCCACATTGTATTCAGGTTTCCTTAGGTTTTTTTTTGGCCATACCATGGAGCATATCAGATCTTGGTTTCCTACCCAGGGATCGAACTGGTATCCCCGGAAGCACAGAGTCTTAACTACTGCACAGCCAGAGAAATCCCTTAGTTTTTAACCTACATCCTTTTTTCTGTTCTAGGATCCTATCCAGAATACATTACATTTTGTTGTCATGTTTCCTTAGGCTCCTCCATCCATTTTATTGTGTCTATTATGCAAAGTTTTGTGATAAGACATAGTCCTTCTCTATCTCCCTCATTAGAAGGTGATGGTGTGACCTGAAAATCCATAGCACATTCTAAGAGAAGTCTGTAGAGGGTCAATGCTCATCGTCTCTTCCAGAAGCCCTCGTGGGCCAGCGTTCTCCCATGGCTCCATGTGCTCCCCCATGAAGGATCAGTTCATTTCCAATTTTTGCCCAAACTAGGTTTTTCACAATTTGGCTTCATTTCCTATGAATTTTTGGTACATTGTCATTGATGGGTGAATGGGAAATAAACGACACAACATTCCAAACATCTTTGGTGAACTAAGTTCTTGTTTCTGATAGCTCATTAAAATTTTGCAAACTAGGATGACCAGTTGCCCTGGTTTGCCTGGGACTGTCCTGGGTTCAATCTCTGGGTTGGGAAGATCCCCTGGAGGAGGGCATGGCAATCCACTCCAGTATCCTTGCCTGGAGAATCCCATGGACAGAGGAGTCTGGCGGGCTACAGTCCGTGGGGTCTCACAGACTGGAACATGACTGATGTGACTTAGCACATACCTATGTCCTAGTTTTTATACTTAAAGACCCAGTTCTTCAGAGAACCCTTGTTCCTGGCCTCAGCCCAGAAAGTGGTGCATGCGTGGGGAACCCCCTCAGCCCCAGCGCCAACTGGGCCTACTGGGACAAGAATTCTCACGCCTTGGAAGCTGTCTTTCTAGGACTCCTGCCCTCCTAAGTTGTAGAACCTCTGGCAGTAAAGCAACTGTATGGAAAAATTACAAAAGGTGAAGTGAGAAGGGAGGGTCTCTGAGATCACATCAGCTTTCCGTAAAATGAGAAGGCAGTGCAAGCCTGCTAAGTCGTGCCAGTCGTATCCGACTCTGTGCGACCCCATGGACGGTAGCCCTCCAGGCTCCTCTGTCCATGGGATTCTCCAGGCAACGATAGGAGTGGGTTGCCATTGCCCTCCTCCAGGGGATCTTCCTGACCCAGCGATCAAACCTGCATCTCTTTTGTCTCCTACATTGGCAGGTGGGTTCTTAACCTCTAGCACCACCTGGGTAGCCCTGAGGAGGTAGAGGTCTTGGCAGTATCTTCGCAGGAGCCCGGAGAGGTAACTGATGGAACAGAAATGCAAACACAGAACTGAGCATCTGCAGAGCCCCCTCTTCTGGCAACTGTGAGGAGTGGAGTCCTGGCGCTGGGGTCCAGGGATTTGGGGTGGGTGGCTGGAAGACCTACCACCCCTTAGGGATGACTTGGGTTGGCTATTTAGCCTCTCTGTGCTTCAGAGTCTTCATCTGGAAAACGGATCAGTGCCTGTCCTATACACATCTCAGTGTTGTTGGACATGCAATAGGCTAGTGTGTGAGAATCACCTAAAAACCTAAAGTCTGCAAATGTGACTGACTTCCATTATCCGGTAGCAATGTGATGTGAATGCCGGCGGTTGTTTTCCACTAATGGTTATAGTTGGTAAGTTCGAGAAGTGTCTGCTCTCAAGCATATAAAAAAAGACCTGTGCAGAAATCACAAGGCAAATCTGCAAGTGCATGGTGCATGGCTGCAATTCTTGGACACTCTTGGCTGTGATGAAAGGCCGACTGGTCATTACAAGCAATGTCTTCCTGTGATACAGCCGGGGACCATCTCTTATACAGAGCTGAATTGTGCGAATTATACAAGAGCAACCTGATCATTATTTTTCATGACATTTGCCCAAGTCGGCCTCAGACCACAGACAGCATGAGTTGAATTTTGAAAACTGTACCGAAATTTAGCATCCACCTTTTTGCTACTTTAATGGTTTTTTTTTTTTTTTTGGTGTTTTTGTTTGTTTGAGGAGCATGATGATGCATTTCTATTTTGTTCTCTTTCTGCAAAATCACAGGGAAACTCTCACTTCTGATACCTTTCTACTCTTATAGCCCTTTTGAAATCTAAGAATATAAAATACTTTTTGGATAGAACATAATATACTACCTTTTGCAGAAAATCTATGTCATGCCTTCCCATTACTTCCTCCCCCAGCAAACACTCGGTTACACTGTAATGTGTTTGCACCAAAGAAAATTACTGACCCCACGATCTGAACAACAAAATGTTCTCAAAATATATTGCCTCATCTGTTAGGTTTGATTAAACCATTTATCAGCAAAAAATAAAAATTGCTTTTCTTTGCTTAGCATGTCTGGAGATTCAGGAGTACTTTGTGGCCTTATTGTTATCTCAGCATTTGTAGGTGAACTGCATACTATTACTAGTTTATGATAACATGGAGGCAAGCTTAAATTAGGAGGAAGATTGTCTTATTCAATTTGCACTGCATGTCACATCTAAGTGTGATTCTGACTGCATTGTTGGCTAGACTAGATCATCTCTAAGCATTCAGTTGTAATGTTTATTTATGTATTTACTTCTATTAACAAAATCATATCATCCTTCCTCCACCCTGATATATAGGCACTGAATCTTTTTCCAACCATGGAGATGAATGTATGGTGTGCACTTTCTTACCTTAGTGAAAATACTTGGCTAAAATTCAGAATGTGGCCAGACCCTAAGCAGCAGAGTTTTTCCCTGTCTAAAGCTCATTAATTCTGAAGGCCTCTGAATTGCTATCTTCATCTTTTTACCTCTATTCCCTACTCGTGGAGTTAGTTACTGCAATGAATGTGAATTAGATGGTTGCACAGTTTGATCCTCTACAACTCTATCAAGGTTATGTGGACCTCACATGCGTGGTCAATTTTGATAAGTTTCTAGATGAAGTTGCATTTAGTGTAGGACAATTTGAGCAAATTGTTATTCAGCCTTCATAATAGACATAGTGCCTGAAGAGTGTATGAGACCACTGGTACATTTTTTAAATTGAGTATAGCTGATTTATAATGTTGTGTTAGTTTCAAGTATATATCAAAGTGATTCAGTTTCATATATATGTATATAATATATATATACACACATATATATATATTAATATACATTTTCTGATTCTTTTCCCTAATAGGTTATTACAAAATATTGAGCATATTTCCTTGTGCCCTCCTCTGTTCAAGGAATTCACCAGGCAAGAATACTGGAGTGAGTTGCCATTTCCATCTCCACGGGATCTTCCTGACCCAGGGATGGAATGCACGTCTCCTGCATTACAGGCAGATTCTTTACCGTCTGAGACACTTGGGAAGACAATGCCATGTTGAGAAAGCCACAATACTGAACGCTTGCTGCTTCTATTTGTAGTTTTTGGGGAGGATCTGTAGAAGACTTTGTTAATATTCATGTATTCTTCTAGCATTTACTGAGCATCTACAGTGTGGTGGGTACTATGTTCATTCTGGAGATGAGATCAAGAGACACAGTATCTGAAGGAGTTTAACATCTGAGGGGTGCTAGACTTGCAGATAAACACCAAGACAACTGCCCTAGTTGAGGGTCTCAACTGCGGAGCACCATGGCTGCTGGAGAAACGTAGTTTGCCTGGGGGTATCAGGGGAGTTTTCTTAATGAGGATAGAATTTGAGTTGAGACTTGAAGGCTGGTGAAAAGTTGACAAAAAACAAAATAAAAATACTGCAAGGGTGTGTTTGGGGAAAAGTGGACCAAAGTCTGCAGGCACAAGAGAGCTTGGTTAGTTCTGTATTGCAGGGGCTTAAAGTGTGTGTGTGTGTGTGTGTGAGTATGGAAGGATTGTGTTTCGGGGAGGCTGTGGGCTGGGTAGGACAGTGGGAGTCAGAGTCAGGCTGATCTCAAAGTGCCTTGAATACTAAGCAATGGAACTTAACTTATATTCTGTACAAGAGCCTTTTTCTAAATCAATGCAGAGGTTACAACAAGCATGAGTAGGGAGGGTAGCAACTGTGTATCTCCATCAGTCTAGCTGCCACCTCTTCTAAATGTATGGGCTTTCCAGGTGCTGGAAGTAAAGAACCCACTTGCCAATGCAGGAGATGTAAAAGAGGCAGGTTCGATCCCTGGGTCAGGAAGATCCCCTGGAGAAGGGCATGGCACCCCACTTCAGTATTCTTCCTTGGGGAATCCCATGGACAGAGGAACCTGGTGGGCTATAGTCCCTGGGGTCACAAAGAGTTGGACTTGACTGAGTGACTTAGCATGCACGCACCTCCTGTGAGTGACTATCAAAGCCCAGTGTGCCCCTGAGAATACATCAGATAAGGGTGGAAGAGCACTTAGATGGCCTGAGCAAGTCAGCAGCTGGGAACTATTGAACATTAACGGAGCAGGGACCTGGATCAGATTTCCATGCTCCTTTTACTAACTAGGCGCAGAGAGGTTAAGCGACTTCCTCCCAGGGTGAAGATCTATTGATGTCGGAGGCAGGATCTATTCAGATTGACTAAATCCCTGGTGTTGCTTTTTCTCTGTCTCTAAAAGAGAAGGCAGAGAAGTGGGACAGGGTGGAGAAGTTGAGTGCAGACCCAAGAGTGAGAAGCTGAGCGCTGGGTGGTTGGAAAGAGAGAAACCGGCAAGTTTGGAGGCAAAGGACTCCCAGAAGGCTAGAGAAAATAAAAGATGGTAGAAGGCCTCAGATTCCTGGTTAAAGAACCCAAGGAAGCTTCTAGAGACTGACTGCAAAGTTCAGAAGGGAGTGGTGATGGGGCTGTAATGTAGCACAACAATGACACTGCCATAGCCTGTGGATTTTTCTGTTTATATATCAACGCGAATCAGCCATGTGCTGTTCTTGGTCACTCAGTCATGTCCCACTCTTTGCAGCCCGTCAGGCTCCTCCATTCACGGGGATTCTCCAGGCATGGGTTGCATGCCATCCTCCAGGGGATCTTCCCAACCCAGGGATTGAACCCAGGTCTCCCGCATTGTAGGCGGATTCTTTACCACCTGAGCCACCAGGGAAACCGATGCATCAGCCATAGGTACACACACATCCTCTCCCTTTTGAACCTCCCTCCCCCTCCCACACGATCTCACCCCCCTAGGCTACCATAGAGCAGAAGATTTGAGCTCCTTGTGTCATACAACAAATTTCCTCTGCGTATCCAGTTTTAATATGATAATGTGTATGTTTCAATGTACTCTCTCAATTCATCCCACCCTCTCCTGCACCTGTGGACTTTAGACTGAGTGATCCAGTTGGGGGACTGGGAACCCAGACCCACTGTAGGGGAATTCAGTGTACCATAGTTCTTGCTTTCTCTCCAAACAATGACATCAGTTATTAGGAACTTGAGAAGTCTCAAGGGTACAGACTCTGAGAGAGGTGCTGCTGTGTAGACAGGTTGCAACTCAGTTATCTCACTCACTTGGATGCACAGTCCTTCGTAATTCATAAGTGATGCTGCTATAAAATACACAGAGAAAGGTGCACACTGCTGTATGTGAAATAGATAAACAATAAGGACCTACTGCATAGCACAGGGAAGGATATTCCATGTCTTATAAAAACCGATAATGGAAAAGAATCTGAAAAAATATATATATGCATGTCTAGTCTTCGACCTTCCATGTCATAGGAGCTTATGAACAAGTTTAATCATGACCAAAACCAAACAAAATGGAACAGCATTAACGCTGAACATGTTCAAAGAATGGAGTAGTATTGGACTGTCAGTATTTTAAAGTATAACTGAATCACTTTACACCTTAAACTAACACAACACTGTAAATCAACTGCATTTCAATACAAATAAATAAAATACGTAGAGGCTATGGCCACAAAAGAGGAAATATTTCACAGTTTAAAAAAAAGCAAATCTGCCTGAGGAGGACTGCAACTTCTTGTCCCCTGGGCTTTATCTTAGCCCTTTCTCACATGGATTCTTTAATTCAGAAATGACTCTGACCCAGGAGGTTTGTGATCTTTTTTTTTTTCCACTTTATTTTTTTAATTGAAGGATAATTGCTTTATAGAATTTTGTGGTTTTCTGTCAAATGTCAACATGAATCAGCCATAGGTACACCCATGTCCCCTTTGTCAACGAACTTACTCTTTATTGCTCTAATATTTTGACAAAGCTGGCTCTTACTGCGGCCTTCAGCTTTTAATCCTTGCCCCACACTTCAGCTTGACACACTCTAGAAACTTCTCCTTTCTATTCCTTGATATTCTTGAAGCCTCCAATGCACAAGAACCAGTACTAGGAGATACAGCATATCACTCCATTTATCACATGCCAAAAAGAGGAAAACATTTTCTTTCACACAGTTTACTGAGATTATTTTTTTAGTTTAGTGTTTGGCATATTAAGAACATGGGCTCTGAAGTGCCCTGGAGGTTAAAACATGTACTTCTTTGTTTGGTGTTTATATTAGTATTTTCCTTGGACATGTTCTCTGACTTAGACAGCGTCTGTGAAGAACTAACATTTTTTTTTTTTACTTGACCTTTGAAATCACGAAGACATGGCCTAATTCTTGGCTAAACTGCCCTGAGTTCTTGAAATCTTTGCCTAAAGATAAATGTGACAACCTGAGTGGAAGAGCCTGGGCGTCCCGGGTGGCTCAGTGGTCAGGGATCCACCTGCAATGCAGGAGCCGCAGGAGACACAGGTTTGATCCCTGGGTTGGGAAGATCCGCTGGAGGAGGCAACGGCAAGCACACCCCTCAAGTATTCTTGCCCAGGAAACCCCATGACCAGAGGAGCCTGGCAGGTTACAGTCCATGGGGTTGCAGAGAGCCGGACATGGGTGGGCACTCATGTAGGTAGCAGAGCCGAGTCTTTCCCTGACTGTGTCATAGGAGCTTATGGGCAGGCTTCTTCATTATAACCCAAAACAAAACAGAACAGAGCATCATTAATGCTGATAACATGTTAGAAGAATGGAATAATTGGAATTGCTAATATTTTAATTGCATTTTTCCATTTATATTTTGAAAGGAGGCAAACAATACTCTGTTGCATCTTTTTTTAAAAAAAAAAATTTCTCTCACTTATTTTGATTTACTTTCTGAAAAACAATCTGGCTGTAGAGCTTTGATTAGAGGTGAGGCATGCTTTAAATGCTGAGACAAGATATTAGAGCACAAGATAATGCCTGAAACCACACTTTTAACATTTAATTTCAGCACTGTCCAGAACAACTATAAGACTGGGGAAAGGTGAGTAATAGATTTGACAGCTGTACTCTAAAATGGACCTTATTAGTGAAACATAAATTATAAGCAGGCTTTTCCTATCAGCACCCCGCACAGTTAATGATAAACAGTCAATGAGATTTATATACCCTTAGCATTTTTATAATGAGTCTGTTGCTTTGATGACAGTTTACTGTCAAACATTATGTTTAGAAATTTATAGCATTTGAGTCAAGTGAATAGACAGTTTAGCTTCACTGCAATCTGTTCTGATTTCCCCTTTGCATGAGGCTCCCACTTTTGCGTCTCTCTTTTTCTTTTCTTTTTTTTTCCTTCCTTAGACTCAGCTCTCAAACCCTCCCCTGGAAATGAAGTGGGCACACATTGACCAACTGAAAGTGTGTGTTAACTTCAGGGGATAGGTTTCAATGGATTGCAAGAACAGGCAAGAGGAGTCTAAAGAGAAGGCATGTTATGCAGAAGTACTGCAGATTCACGGATGCGCCAGGATGCTGCAGGGAAGTTGTGAAGTGTGATCAAAAGAGACTGGGTGGAGAGAAGGACCTTTCAGTCTGAAAGGGGAGTGGTTGATCCACACTCTTGGAGGGGAGATATCTCATTTCTTCCTGGGAAGCACCGGTTGTCCGAGCATCGGTGCCTGGCCAGCCTGCAGCCCGGGGGACAGGTGCCCAGTAAACGCTGCTGACAGATTGCCTTCAGCTGGAGAGGGCCACCGACCCCACCCAGAGGGGCGCTCTGCGGAGCCCCACTGCCCCCGCAGGGCCAGGTCACCGCGGAGTTCAGGTGGACACCGCTATCGAATCTGCTGGCTGACCCTGCACAGCAGGGCATGTGACTTCAAGTAGCAGGTGCCTGATTTTCAGGAAATATAACTGCTGCTTGGAAAATGTGGTCTTTCAGATAGACCAGCGTTGAACACAGGTGTCTTCCAAAGGTGGTGTTCCTTGAATAATATTTATGCAGCATCTTCAAACCAGCTCAGATGGGCCCAAAGCATTCCTCTCTCTTATATCCTAGGCTCTCTGTCCTGGTTCAGACCCTTTCCACCCACTTCACCTTCCCAAGAGGGCTTTCCTGGTGGCTCAGCTGGTAAAGAATCTGCCTGTGTTGTGGGATACCTGAGTTCAATCCCTGGGTTGGGAAGATCCCCTGGACAAGGAAATGGCAACCCACTCCAGTATTCTGGCCTGGAAAATCCCATGGACAGAGGACCCTGGAGAGCTACAGTCCATGGGGTTGCAAAGAGTAAGATACGACTGAGCAACTAACACACACACACGCGTGCGCACACACACCCCTTCTCAAGAACCACGTGACCTCTGACTGAAAGAACACACCTGTGTTTGAGGTCCCGGATGGCTGTCATCTGCTGCCCACCAATTCTTGATCTGACCAACTTTGCATTTCAACTTGGACATCTTGGACCTAGAATTCCCTGAGCCTGGACTTTTGGACTCCGTATCAAAAGATTACCTTGCTTTTTGAGTCCTGCCTTTTCTGAAGGAAATCAGAGTTGGCTTATCTCTTTGCTTCTTCATAGATCGTGCTGTTTCTGGTCAGAACTCCTCTAGAGTTTCAATCTCAGACTGTGCCAGTGACTGTTTCACGGGTGATTAACCCCAGGGCCCCAGCAAGGACCTGGGTTGATGTTCAGACACATGCCAGTATTTTTAGGAAAAAAAAATTTTGCTTTCATAAAAACAAAAAATGAAACTTTAAAATTTATTTTTTATGACAACAAAACATAACTTTTCATGCTAATAATATTGAGAGAGAATTAGCTTAAAATTCTTTTCTGATATAAATCATAAAGATATATATTTTTTCTTTTAAAATTTAAAAATTTTGATTTTCTAATTTTCAATGTTTAGTCTAACAAATCCAGTTTTTGTGCATGTATTAATTAGGACCCCAATTTGCATTTTTTCCTCCAATGTGGCTAACCCAGTGCTGATAGACACATGCTATTTTAATAATGATTTCAATTATAGTAACATCACTGATTATTTAGGCCAGGCTCTGAGCTAGGTATGTTACATATGTTATTGTTTAGTGTGTACTACAGCTTTGCGAGGTAGTAGTATTACCCACATTTTATAAATAATGGAACTGATGTCCCTAAGATGTGTCAGAGCACAAATTTAAATGAAAAGTTCAAGATTCTTTCAGGAACATTAGAACCATCAGTGGAAGGTGATATAATTCAGAAAAACAAGGAACTCTGATTTCTCATCCCTCCCCGCATTCTGTCTTGCTGTCTTGCTTTGAGGTCTCAGCTGGTAAATTTATCTTTCTCTTCCATTGGGGTACCAGTTCATGCAATTATTCTTGCCTCCAACTTGATTGATGACAAGAGTTACATTTAAATAATGCCATGTTTAGGAAAGAAAGGGAGAGGGAGCTTTGGAATCCTCCAAGGCCTGAGTCAGGTGAAGCAGTAAACTAGATGCCAGGCTTAGAGGGCTATCCTTAAGGAACAAGGAAGTTTGGAGTTTTGATGTATTCACAGGAAAAACGGCAGTGTACCTTCTCTTAGGATGAAGGGCGCTGACAGAAGCAGTCTCTGCACTTAAATTAGAGCACCATGGTGAAGGCAGGCGTTGAGGAGGAGTGGTTGTCAGGGAGAATTATGAAAGCAAGGGAGTGCCATGGGGAAAACTTCAGAAGACATGAAAGGGTCTTAAAAGGGTCATGGGCAGAGGTCACCATTTCCCCAGTGTGCCCCAGAGGTCGTGTAGCTGAAGGCGCACAACCCCGGTGACTGCGTGGGATGCTGAGCAGAGGGCTCGGCGCCAACAAGTGAGAGGCACATATTCTGTCATTGAGAAGCTTAGACGCAGGCGAGATGTGTGATCAAGTGGTTATTGTTCAGACTGGGCTAGAAAATCCTTTCTAGCCAAGGACCAGTATTCCTGTAATATAGCACGATGTGCATGTCTGCTAGTGCTTGGGGTTTTTTAAATCCAATATTACCAAAGTCGCTGACACTTTATTTATAGAAGATGAAAAATAATGCATTGGTTTTCAAATGCTTTTTCATAAACATATCCGTGCATCTCATATAGCCTTTCTCCAAGGTTTCAAAAAATAAACTTTTCCTGAGAAACTAGGAGAGGGTACATGAAATGGTTTTCAACAAAAATATTAATATTCACATTAGAGCTAAAGCTCACTAATTTGCATTAATAACTGGGAAACCTATTGCAAATTGCCAAATTAGTGAGAAAGCCAACAACCAGGAATCCAAAAAAACCTAAAGATAGCACCAGAAAATGAAC
This sequence comes from Cervus elaphus, assembly GCF_910594005.1. Lineage (NCBI taxonomy): Eukaryota > Metazoa > Chordata > Mammalia > Artiodactyla > Cervidae > Cervus > Cervus elaphus. The sequence goes on along the minus strand of NC_057844.1, from coordinate 11,403,830 downwards.
CTTTCCCCATTACTTCATTAGTGTTATTGAATTTTAACTACTAAGGGTAATTTTTTGTCTCTGGTTTGTCTATCTTGTAAATCTCTGTACATTAAAAAAAGCAGTATTGGGGTTATTAAAATAGAATTCATTTTTTTACATATGGTTTTGATTAAGAAATGCATATAAAACAAATAAAACCCTTAGAAAAAAGAAATGAGATTTGTCTAAAAGGTTTTTGTTTTTTAATCATTATTTTCAATTTTAATGCAATACATAACTGAGTTCATTTCCCGCTTTAGTTATCAACTGGGATATACAAAAGCTTAACAAAAATATTGCACAAAGACTCATAAGCATCAGTGACATCTCTCAACTAATCAAGGGTCTTATTTGTGAAAGAAGAAATTTTCCAAAGCACTATCACATGAAAATGAAAACTGAAGTGGGAGTAAGGAGAGGAGCAGCCACTTGTTTGAGGTGACAGCTACAGAAGGGATCTGATGGATAGCACCTAAGACCAGTTAGGACCTAGCCACTGATACACTGGGAATTTCCCTTATTTTTAAACATTCACTTTCATATCTGATTTTGTATCTGAAGTTTTGTATTCCTTTTCTTAACTGTATAAATTTCTGCCCTCCCAATATCTGCATTTTCCCTGGAAGTTTGAGCCAAGAGGGTTACCAAGGAGGGTTAGTGGAGGGAGAAGACTGAGATAGGATCTTAGAACATGAGTGTTTAGAGAGGAAGAAGGTTCTGTAAAACATCGAAGGAATGAAATTTGGCTTCAGAGACTTCCAAGGATGCAAGACTTGTTCTCATCATCCCTGTCTCTCTTCCCTTTGCAGAGTTCTCCTCTTCTGGGAGGCAAGAGGTTCTCCACCTTCCCTTCCCTTCACAAAAGATCAGAGCTTCACCTGCCTGGGTCTCATGGCGGATGAGCAGAAAATGGGAGTCAAATGAATCATGTCTCAATTTGTATTGGTTTTGTAATAGATACTCAGAACCACTTGTGACGAAGAGTTCTGAAAACAGCCCCCAGCTTGTTTCACTCCAAAGTCTTGTGTCTCTTACTATGCAATAGTGAAGGACAGGGAAACCTGGCATGCTGCAGTCCATTGGGTTGTAAAGATCTGGACAAGACTGAGTGACTGAACAATGTTTGTTAAGCTTGGTTTTCTTATCTTACTCAGAAAGTCAAGTAAGGATGTATAAACCAGGGGCAGTTAGTCAACTGTGACTAGATCTGGAATTGCACAGGCTTGGCCAACTCTGTGAAATACAGAGGGCAGCACAGCAGATGTTGGGAAATGCTGGATCTGGAGAATGTAGGCTAGGGTCTGCTCCACTTCCCCTGGCAACCTCTAGACTTCAATAGTAGGTTAGTAGGTTTAGAGAGTGCTCTCTCTCCTCACTGAACAGGGATTATAAAGCAGGAGACTGACTCTGGTAAATGAAGCTAGACTGAGGACTGGGAAGTCTAGAGAAATCTCTACCAGATGTAACTACTCATCACGTTGTTGTTCAGTTGCTCAGTCGTTTCTGACTCTTTGTGACCCCATGGAGTGCACCACACCAGGCTTCCCAGTCCTTCACTTCTCCTGGAGCTTGCTCAAACTCATGTCTATCGAGTCGGTGATGCCATCCAACCATCTCATCCTCTGCCGTCCCCTTCTCCTCCTGTTGCCGGGAGCCAGAACACGAGATCCCACCCATGACAAGGTCGTGAGGAGGAGACCTGACAAGCAAGGCCGATCAGGACTTCAGGGATTTCGAAAAGCTGCCCCGGCACTCACCTTAAAGATGATCTCTGTCTTTCTGATGCTTGCTATATTAGACTACTCCCTAATTTCTGTGACACAGGTAGAAGGCCTTCCCCGATCTCTTTCCAAACAGAATCAACTTAGAACTTTAATTAGTATGTCCCCGGATGGTGGTATTCTATAAGGATTATCCAGGATGAAAGGAATGTTTCAATTTAGACCCCTTTGCTGGCATTCTAGCCTGCTTGGCAAATGCGTACTAATGCACATGACTGCTCACGACACCTTAATCATAAACAGCATAAAGAACCTGATCACACAAAAGGCCCTAATAGGTACAGAGCCCTTCGGGGGTGAGGAAGCCCTATTAAAGAACATAAAAATATTATTCTAAAAACGGTTATAGTTAAAGATTTAGAAAAATAAGAGTTTAGAATTGTTAAATTTAACCAGGAATGCTAAACAGGAGCTGCCTCACTGGAGCTGCAGAGTCTTTGTGTGGTAAACCTTTTAGATAAATTTAATGATAACTTTTGCAAAAGGACTGACCTTTGTGTTCATTAAAGAATAGATTATGGAAAACAGCTTTGCATTCACCTAGGTCATAAAATGTCAATAGGCCCCAAGGCCAGAAGATAATGTACAAGACCCTCATAAACAAAGAAGCATGCAGAAAACACCCTGGTTTCAGGAAGAACAAGCTGATGTAACGTTAAACTATCTTCCCCTTAGAAATGTACTAATTTAGGGTATAAAAGCCATGGTAAAAAATAAAGCATTGCCAGACTCTGCCAGACCCTGCAAACACCCCTGTCTGGTCACTCTCTCTCTCTCTCTCCCTCGCAGACTTGGCCCTATCAAGGCTGGTCTCACGTCTCTCTCTCGCCGACGCCATTCATCCTGAGGGTATCCCCTGGATCCTGCCGAGGCTGGACCCTGGCATCCTGTCTTCAATCTTTCCCAGCATCACGGTCTTTTCCAATGAGTCAGTTTTTCACATCAGGTGGCCAAAGTATTGGAGCTTCAGCTTCAGCATCAGTCTTTCCAATGAGGATTCAGGGTTGGTTGCCTTTACGATTGACTGGTTTGATCTCTTTGCAGTCCAAGGACATCTGGAGGAGACTCTCAAGAGTTTTCTCTAACACCACAATTTGAAAGCATCGATTCTTTGGCACTCAGCCTCTTTATGGTCCAACTCACACATCCACACGTGACTACTGGAAAAACCATAGCTTTGACTATATGGATGGACCTGTGGGCAGAGTAACTTCTCTACTTTTTAACACATTGTCTAGGTTGGTCATGGCTTTTCTTTCAAGGAGTAAGTGTCTTTTAATTTCATGGCTGCAGTCAGTGTCCGCAGTGATTTTGGAGCATATGCCAGCTCTGGACCAGAAGGAAAATGTACATTCCAGGTGTAGAGGTTGGGAATGGAGGTTTTGCATCACATATAAAGGTTTTCTATAAAATATCATGACACTATGTGACTTAGCCACAAAATTACACTGTATGATTTAGCCACACACTTTTGAAAGCTAAAACAGAACCAAGAAAGAGATGCAAATAATTATTATCTTTAAAGAACTTATGGTAGAAGAATTATTTGTGTTTGTGGCTAATTTTAACTTTACCTACATCTTAAAATGCACCATTCTTGACAGTATTATGGAGACTATATTCTATGAAGAAAATAGGAATATGAATAATACTTTTCGAGGGAAATGGGATGTATTTAAATAAAATAAATAAGTAGAAAAGGAAGTGAAGACTTTTTTGCTCATCATTATTTAAGCCAAATTGTATGAGTTTGTTGTTTATTTTACAGCTCCAAGTATTTGAAGTGTTGAGCTTGTTGGCAATGTCTTGTGATTGCCTCCTCTGCTTTTGTAGCTTTGATACCTTCCTTGGGCTGTTTCCCTAGAGACCATGAAGGTAACGGTCAGAACAGGCGCACTTAGTCTTCATCACTCTTACAAGGATGCAGTTGGTGTGAGTGGGTAATACTTCTTGTAATGAAATCCCATTCCAATTACTACCGTGTAGAACTTAAAGCATCAGCAGAATACAGTGGGAACACTTCAGCATTTTCTTTTTTTTTCACCCAGCTCAGATATTATTACTTTTTAAACTTTTGTCTGCAGGAATCCATCAATGTCCTTTTTCAAACTCTCTAAAACACTCTCCAAAGAGGATTCAAACGTAGGTAATTTTCTCTTATCTGAGTTTTCATGGAATTTTAGTTCAAGTTTTATTGTATTTTTAAGAGCCCTCTAGATGCCCATAGAGAGAGTCGAGTTAAGATACACATGCTACAATGCATTCATAACCTTAACATATTCTTTTCAAAGAATAATAGGAGTAATCATTCCTTTGTTCAGAAGAGAGGCAGCCCAGGCTTTTCTCAATATCTCTAAAGGTTTGGGGAAAAAAATGCCCTTAGCTTGTTACAGGGTGTTTCAACAAAAGTCATTGCAAGTGTTTATAATATGCATTAACAAATAGACATGGTGAATTTTCTATGATGTTGACAATAGAACACCAGTTTTTTAAATCAGTCTGAAAAATTTAAATGGGAAGACAATGGAAACAGTGACAGACTTTATTTTCTTGGGCTCCAAAATCACTGTGAATGGTGACTGCAGACATGAAATTAAAAGACGCTTGCTCCTTGAAGAAAAGCCATGACAAACCTAGACAGTATATTATAATGCAGAGACATTACTTTGCCTACAAATGTCCATATGGTCAAAGCTATGGTTTTTCTAGTAGTCATGTACAGATGTGAGAGCTGGCCAGTATAAACGGTTGAGTGCCGAAGAATTGATGCCTTCAAACTGTGGTGCTGGAGAAGACTCTTGAGAGTCCCTTGGACTGCAAAGAGATCCAATCAGTCCATCCTAAAGGAAATCAACCCTGAATATTCATTGGAAGGACTGATGCTGAAGTTGAAGCTCCAATACTTTGGCCACCTGATGTGAAAAACTGACTCATTGGAAAAGACCCTGATGCTGGGAAAGATTGAAGGCAGGAGCAGAAGGGGACAACAGAAGATGAGATGGTTGGATGGCATCACCGACTCAATGGACAGGAGTTTGAGCAAACTCTGGGAGACGGTGAAGGACAGGGAAGCCTGGCGTGCCACAGTCCATGGGGTCGCAAAGAGTCAGACACGACTTAGTGACTGAACAACAACAGAATGCCTTGGTTCTGTTAGGATGGTAAAAGGAAGGCTTTCTTTGTCTTTGTTGACTTGAAGTGTCCTTTCATGAAGCAACACTCTGGCAGTCCAGTCACAGATTGAAGGAGGGAAGAGACTAATATTTGTTTCCAGAAATGATTGCTGACGTTTAGCAACTGAAGTTATTTGTTTCTCTATGCTCTATAGTCATATTTGGGAATCTTAAAGCCTGATACATCTTCCTCTTGTTTCTTCATTTTTTCCTTCTCATTTCCAGATATGTTTTTAAAATAAAGGCAAGAATGGTTTCTCTGTAGTTATATTTCATTGAAATACTTTGTTCAGCTTCCATCTTCAACTTCTCTTTCTCAACAGCTTTTCTAGAAAGCAATGTCTGAAGATTTGTAACAATAAACAATGAAAGGAAAGTTCGTCTGCACCTACTGTTTTCTTGATCATGAAATTTCCAAATTGAAAATAATTATCCTAATAAGGGTATTTCTTAATAGGTAAGAGATAGTTAAGGTAATTCTTAACTATCATGTTGAAAATTGTTTCCTACATTTTGTTTTTCACATGGTTCATGCAATGAAGATGAATTCTTTCACCTAGTGAAGGCATGATGTAGAATGTTGGCATAGATGCTACCATCAACATAAATTCATCTAGTTTGCTTATATGAATGCCATCTGCTTATAGGCAAATGCACCTGCATAAAATCTAGAAAAAACATTTAGGGCCATTTAAACTCAATCCCTGATGCTGGGAGGCATTGGGGCAGGGGGAGAAGGGGACGACAGAGGATGAGATGGCTGGATGGCATCACCGACTCAATGGACATGAGTTTGAGTAAACTCTGGGAGTTGGTAACGGACAGGGAGGACTGGCGTGCTGTGATTCATGGGGTCACAAAGAGTTGGACATGACTGAGCGACTGAACTAACTAAACTCAATCCATGAATCAAAATGTTGTTTAAGCACCTACAATAAGGAAGATAGGATGCTATCCTTTTTAAGGATATGAAGATACATTCGGCTCTGTTCTGCTTTTAAGCAATTTGTAGCAATTATTAAAGACAAATGATTACAAGAGGTAGTAAGAAGATGTCAGTTCTGACAGTGTGAACTACCAGAGGACAGAGCGCTCACGGTGGCGGGTATGTTCAGCAAAGACTTCCTCGGATGCACTTGATAAACGAGGGATAAACAAGCTATGGTACCTCTGAGTAGAGGTACGTACAGGTCTGTAAGAGGTACATATAGGGTAGAAGGGAGGGTTCATGTTGCAGGTGCAGAGCGGCACACAATTAAAAACTTCTTATGCAGAATGTCGCAAAGAGTATCTGGGTTGAGTGGGAAGGGCAGTGAACAGGTCAGTCATCCTGGAGGAGAGAGAGCCCAGATAGGAGACCACGAAAAAACACCCGATGAATTCATTTAAATGTTATTCAAAGGAGGATTTCAGCTGTGACTTCAGCAAGTCAGAATAAATAAATTCCTGTCCAAGTGGAATTAACCCTGTTGTCTCAGTAATTGCTTCAAGTTTCTGTATCAAGACCGGATGGCTAAACAGTCCCAGCTAATGGGCTTTATTTTGTTCACCATGCTTTTGACAACAGCAGGGAAATGCATATTTTCTTTTCAAGGTGTGTCTATCTATCAGCCAGTGTCAAGGTTCTCAGAGGGACCCCTCAGTGGAGGGGGAGCACGTGGCCTTACATGCGAGCCCCTCGATACACACCCACACATATGCAGATTCATTTGTATGGATCCCTTCCACCCTGTATCTATGTGTATTTTGGAAAGAGTTTACATAGGGATTGCTGAACAACCAGTGTATGGTAAATAGTCCTGGCTTCTCCAGACCCAGGGGAAGCATTTGCTTTGATCTGCATCTCCTCCTGTTATTTACAGGCAACTTTGATGATGAAAATAAACGGACCAACCATTCCGCAGTCTGTTCATTTCTTACAAACGTGCATGGTCTTTGATCACAGCTCTAGGCTATAATCTATAATTAACCTATATTCAGAGACTGTGAAAACCACCCAGGTTTTTTTTTTTCCTCTGTTGTTTTTTTCAGGTGAACTCTGTGAGCAGGTGTCACTACACATCACCAACTTTTCTAAGACCAAAGTCAAGAGCACACATTAAAATAGTACTCCAGTAATTGTTCTGCAAGGTTTCTTAATTTATAGGTAGAACAATGGCATATCATCTTGCCTTTCACAATGTACTCCTGAACAAAATTATTTAAAGTCATTTGTCTGGTAAGTTTCTGAACATTTCATAACAAATCATCCTTTCTAGAAAATAATTCATTGGGAGACATATTGATGACAGGTTTGGATTTTAGAAAATGGTAATTTATAGGATCGGCTCTGTTATCTTGATGACCTTCTCTAGACTGTACTAGTATTTTACTTATTCTTTCCTCTTCTTTGCCTTCCAACATATCAGAGAATAATTCATATCTTTGCTAACCTTTGCAAATGATTTCCCCAAAGGTTTTCCTTCATCAATATCAGGAAAACTAACCCATCGTCACCATCTTTTAAAAAGTAATTAGCCATGAATAATTGTTCCATCCTGACATCTGAATTGATTTTCTTTTTCTTGTATTTGAAGTTAGATCTATGAATTGTGACTATGCTAGAATTCTGCCACTCTTTTATTTTTCTGTTTCGTACTCTGCTTTTCTGCGAAGGCTCTGGATTTGTTTTGTAGAGTTTAACACCATGCTGAACATTTTTCTAGTTTTATTATATGTTCTGTTCCAAAGTAGAAGGATGGATTTTCCTAACCAGCTTTATTAGATTCAGCTCTGGAATATTTTACTTAATGGGTTATTTTCCTGACAGTTTCTATGCAACATTTATATGGGAAATGTGTGCTGCTTGATTAAAAATATCCCCATGGGATATTTCTTTCCCCAGGATTTTTCTTGAAGTTACCGTCTGGCTGCATAAAAGTAAAACTTAAAAAATTACCTTTTTATGTGGTGTGAGCTGGTCACCCTGTAACAAACTCAAGACCCTTGAACACAGCCATGGAAGAAGGCCAGGACAGAGGATAAAGGAAAATTAAACAGACCCTGCCTGCTTAGCTCCTGTTTCTAACACTCAGCTGGGATTTAGTCTCTCTGCTCCACTAAAGAGCTACCCTGGAAAATTATTCAAGAACTTTGGCTGTTACAGGCGCCAAGAGGTTAGTTATGCCTCTGCTTGCTGGTCTCCATTAGTCACTGATTTGCTTCTGGGCATAATTCGAAGGATTAATTTTTATCTACAAATCCCTGTAAGGTTGGGCCCTGGTTATCTTGGCAACAGCGTTTCTACTCACTCCAAAGGTAACTAAGATTCACAAGGGAGATTCCTTGATAGAATTATATATGACGAGCAGCCAGGGCTCTGTGCTTAAATAGGTAACCTTAATGTTGTGTGACTAGCATTGGCAGTAAACAGGTATTTTATGTTCTGCCAAGATTTTACTATCAGATACCCTCTCCTGTTAGCTCTTTAATGAGACAAGGTCTTTTCCCCCCTGTTTGCTATATTGGAGCCTTGCTTAGATTTATGTCTAATTCAGAAGCAGCTGTTCCCAGTGGCGTCCTGGTACTTAGAGCCTGAACCATGTCTAGAGTTAGCAATTTGAAAAGCCTTTGTAGCTCGGATACTGATCTTATATGATGCTGGTGGCTTGGTAAATACTCATGGAAGCAAACAGAAGTGAAAATAGTGCATAGCATTACCAGAGTGCTGAAAGCCTGGGATATGCCTCAAATTTGAAGCCAACTCAGCCATCAAACCACTCTCTTTCTTGGCAAAGGTAATCTCTCTCTGTTTCAATTTCTAAGTTAGAATATAGGGATTATACAATTTTCTAAACTTTAGCTTCTATGGGGAATGACAATGATTACTCATTGGAAGTGAGGTTGCAGTTTGAAAGTTTGCAACCAGAACACGAAAGGAAGTAATACTAATTAAAACCATATATACAGAAGAGGGTCTAATTTCCGGTAATCTGAAAATCTCCTCAATAATACAAATGCAGCTAAATTTGACCTTTTGCTGTTTTGGTCACCAGGTTAAATGAGGTCGACTTTTCGTTGTCCTGGCAACTTTTAAGAAAATGAAACAAAATATGGATCTAACAAACAACACTGGAAGAAGACAATTTCGCAAACTCTTTGCCTTGTGTGGGAAATTCTAGGCCAATGGCCCTAACTTGTTACCTCCTGAAAAAAATTTTGGCCACCTGATTAGAAAAGCTGACCCATTGGAAAAGACCCTGAGGCTGGGAAAAATTGAAGCCAATAGGAGAAGTGGGCGGCAGATGATGAGATGGTTAGATGGCATCACTGACTCAATGGACATGAATCTGAGCAAAGTCCAGGAGATAGTGAGGGACAGGGGAGCCTGGAGTGCTGCAGCCCATGAGGTCACCGATGCTGCAGCCCATGAGGTCACCGAAAGTCGGACACAGCCTAGCAACTCAACAACAACAACAACAAGGAAGAAAGGAGAACTAAAGAGAAAGCTGATATGTAGCTTCTTGATCTAAAAAAAAAAGTGATTATTTTATTTTTCTTTTGACCAAATCTGGTGCTTGGAGAAGGCCACCCCCATCCAGCCCCGGTGCTGCCTGAACCTTGGCACTTCCCGAGCTATCTGGGTGGACTGATGTGGCGAGTGCTCTCGAGGGGTGACCACCTGCCAGGGCAGGCACAGGACTGTAGAAACGGACCGATAGGACCCTCACTCTCACAGGTCTCAGATTCCTCATAAGGAGACCAACAAAACGCAGTAAAATGGAAAACAAAGAAAATGGCGGGCTACTCTAAGGCCGGGGAACGAGACCATGAGGTGCTGACGGAGATAATGGTGCGTCTCTTCTTCCTACGATATCTGCTCCGAGGAGGGGGACATTTAAGCTGACGCTTAAAAACCAGAGAGGCTCCTCCCTGTGGAAGCTGCTGGAAAAGTGACTCAGGCAGGAGAAAGAGCCTGCGAGAACGCCTGAGGCCTGAACAAAGAGGGCTTGGGGCCGGAGGGCAGGGCGTCTGAGAGGAGCCAGGCTTGCCGAAAAGGATTCTGGGATCGTCTCAACGGCGGCGGAAGCCTCTGAAGAGCTCTAATGGAGGGCTAACACGAGCTGACCCTCTCTTCACATCTTGCTGCTTCGCGGAGGGCGGGCCAAGCCTCCTGCCTCTTGAGGAGCTCTTACACGCGCTCTCTGCTCTCCACGGCCAAGGTCACCTCTCACCTCACCAACCCAACAGCCTCTCGACTGGCCTCTCCAGTCCAGGCTTCCTCTGTGAAATCTACTCTCTACGCTGCCGTCGGAGCGATCCCCGCACAGCACAGACTCCCGGTGCTCCCCTGGCGGCTGCCCGTTGCTCCAGGGAAGAAGACCGTACCTTCCCCTGACCGAGGCCCCCACCAGCCCGCCCCCGCTGCTGCCTGGGGTCGGAGAGCTGAGCCCTCCCTTCGGCCTTTCTGGACCCCAGCTGCCCCAGCGCTTCTGCCGTTTCCTGGATGTGTGAGCATGTGGCTCCCTGCCGCAGCGCCTTTGCACTTTCTGTCACCCTAAATGTCTACTCCCCTCACCTTTGCCACTCCTAGTTCCCCTGGGTCAGGGTTCCTTAATGTGCATCAGAATCAGCTGCTCCATTTCCGAAATGGGAAAAGAACGCATATCTCTCTAGGGACATAGTGAGAAGTGTGTAGCCAATTCCTAAAAACTAGAAATTAAAAAAAAAAAAAAAATTGTTCCTGAAGTCCACACCTCCACCTCTGTTGCCATCAGGAAGTCTGGAGCTGGGATCTTGTAGTAGTCAGGCAGTGAGTAGCATCTAAGCATGTGATGGGGCTTCCCTGATGGCTCAGATGGTAGAGTCTGCCTGCAATGCAGGAGACCTGGGCTTGACCCGTGTGTCAGGAAGATCCCCTGGAGAAGGGCATGGCAACCCACTCCAGTACTCTTGCCTGGAGAATTCCATGGACAGAGGACCTGGCAGGCTACAGTCCTTGGCGTCACAAAGAGTCAGGCACGACTTAGTGACTAACAGAGACAAGCATATGATTCTGGAATTGTTGTTCAGTCGCCAAGTCGTGTGCGACTCTTCGAGACCACAAGGACAGTAGCACGCCAGGCTTCCCTGTCCCTCACCAGCTCCTGGAGTTTGTCCAAGTTCGTGTCCTTTGAATTCGTGATGCATCCAACCTCAGCTCAAAACAGGGAAAAGGCTGCGGGCTGTTGGAGTGGAGGGCTGGCCCGGAGCTCGGTGCTATGAATAATTACCCCTCTCACTAGCGCCATCTCTCTGTGAGTCATGGAATGGGCATCCCCAGCACTGCTGAGGCTTCTCCGTCTCTTCAGTCGGGCGACTGTGCGACCCTGTGGACTGTAGCCGGCCAGGCTGCTCTGTCGTAGGATTCCCAAGGCAAGAATAGTGGACTGGGTTGCCATGCCTTCCTCCAGGGGATCTTCCCGACGCAGGGATCGAACCCACCTCTCCTGCATTGCAGGTGGATTCTCTACCACTGAACCACCACCTACCTAGTAACTATGAGGATTCAGAGAGAAAACATGTACGTTCTATCAGCAGTGTCTGACACAGTATTCAGGGATGCTATTAATTTTTCATTACTCTGTTTTCTATTTCTTGTATGCGGCTTATTCAAAGAACACAAATGACTCTAAAGAGTGGGCTCCCCTTTAACTTAATCTGTGGGGGTATTGCATGGAAAGACTGGGGCATCTCCAGAAGGACAGGTGACCCACTGGGATGTGACTGAAGTCAGGCCTGGGCATCTGGTCCCAGGCCAGAATCCAGGCCCTCGGCTTGCCCTCCCTGCCTGGCTTTGAGAGAACTCACTTACCGCAGGAGGGGGTCGTACACTCCATGGCCGTCGCCTTTTTCATCTCTGTGATTGTGCACATGCACATGTGCCGTTTTTGTTTTGAGACCACTGATTTTTCCTTCCAGACTAAGTCCAGTTGTCACCAACTCCAGGCAGCTTCCCGCACACTTGGGTAACTGACACCCCATGTGCTTCGTACTGCAACCCAGACTTCCTTCTACTGGAAGACTGATGGTTGTCGGTTACAACTGCCGGGGGTACCTTTCCATCACCCTCGCTAGACTGCAGCCGACTTGAGAGGAGCAATCCTTTGTGTTCCCACTGCTTAGGACAGGCTAGACATTGAAAATAAGCTCCGTGGCGTGTCCGAATGTATCAGAGCAGCTTGCTTCTGTGACCAGAGGGGTGGAGACTCAGGAAGGATCAGTTATCCCTCTGGAGCAGGAACCCAGAACATCAGAAACTAATGGAGAAAGAGGATTTAGGGCAGAAAGATAAAACATGAACCTTCTTTACAATTTTGCTTAGAGTTAGGATGTTTTGAAGAACTTTATTGACACATTTTGAAGGAGGTACTCCGGGGATTCAAGCGGTTGGTTTCAACACACTTAAATATTACACTGAGTTCTTAACAGGTGATGAACACACACTCTTAATTATGCAGTGCATCTTTCTAGCTGTATGCAGAAAACTGCTTATGGGACCTTCTTGACAGGCCCTCTTCCCATAACTCACCCTTTACTTATGGAGCATATGCCGATCAAGTTTATATTTCAGGCAGTGACAAACAAGGGAACCCCAGCAAAAATGAACACGGCTGGCAAAGCAAGTGAAGTGTTAACTCCCTGGTGTCCACCTCGCAGAGTCGAGCATTCCCCCAGGCCCAAGAACTGAGAAGGACGTTTGTCCTACAAACGTATGCAACCACAGCCTGCCCTGTGATTGGCAGTTTTTCTCCATATGGGAATACTGAACTTTTCTAAAGCTGTCACTACAGTAGTGAAAATAGGTAGCCCCTGTGGAGAGGTAAGATATAGAATAATGGACAATTCCATCAACATCATACTGCAACCTGGGCTTCCTTCTTTTGGAAGTGTGATGGTTATGGGTTGTAACCGTGGAGTGTATAGTTCTATCACCCACACTAGACTACAGCCAACTGCTTAGCCATCTTTCTGCCTACTTGAATGGGGTGCTCATGAATTTTCTGGTCCCCCATGTTCCAGGCACATGGCAGGATTGCACTTTTCCACTCTCCTTCCAACAGCAGGCTTTGACCTGTGACTTGCTTTTGCCAATGGAATGTGGACAGAAGAGATATGTGTGGCTTCCTTTTTTCTGCTTTGGTGAGGTGGGGACTCTGTCTCCTTGGATCCCTGACTGGATGCATCGGGCAGAGCCTTCATAGGTTGGCTTACATCAGGCACAAGCATGAGTGAGAAATAAACTTTGCAGTGTAAGTCACTGAGATTTGTGAGCCTACCCTTTCCTGACTGGTATATTGGAAAAAAGCAAAGTCATTCAGTCTACAGATATATACGTGAATCTATATTCTTTCCCCAAGCACGGCAAATTCTAAATTATTGTATTGGTTTTATGTTGTCATCACAAAGATTCCCCCAAGCAGAAAGACAAAAAAATTGTAAGACTTTCAAATTTTTATTTCTGGTACATTTTCACTGCTTCATTAAACATCACCATATAAAGCTGTTAAGTACTAATTATTTGTTAAAGTTTTAAAGTTATAATTATCACAATAACCATGACTAATGCACTAATAAGGATTTGGGGTTGCATTGCAGATGATTCAATTGGTAAAATTTGTGAGCAGGTGACAGAGGATGATTAAAAAGAAATCCAGGGCTCCTGTACCAGAAAGAGCGATTTGTTATCTTGTTTTGACAAGTGCAGTTTAGCTTTAATTGTAAGCGATAACAGTTCATAAGGGGAGTGGAAATGTTCTGGGATTCATTTGAGAAAGGTGATCCAAAACACCTCCAGACTGCACACTGTTCTTAAGTCTGCTGAGAAGTGAGGTGTGACATTGCCAAGTTTCCATGGGAAAATGATTATGTTTGTAGATTGAGAGAGAATGAACCTAAATCATTCTATTGTAGATGCTGCTTGACTGACACACAGATTTGCCTAATCAAGGACATGGAAGGCCAATAATTGAACGTCTTCTATTTTTCAATTTTCAGAAAACTACTTGATAATTCAAGTTTCTTTCCCACCCCACCCCACCGCCCCCCCGCCCCAGCAAGAATCACTCACATGCCCTGTGTTCATTTGTATTCTTCTGTTACGGTTCGGTGGTAATCCAAGGTTTTCTCCCTGATTAGCTATGCACAGTTTGTTTCAAACCAGTGCAAACTTCCACCTTCTCCTGGTCTTCTTGCTTCTTTTTCATGTGTGATACTGGGAGATTTCTTAACTTCTTCTGGAAATGTGATGGCTATTGTTTGAAAAACTCTAGCCGCTCCGGAACTGAACTTGGGTCCACTTGCTGGCGAACAGTAAAGCCAATCCACTGACACAAGGTTGTGGTGGAGGAAAGTGCAGTGTTTACAGCAGGGAAGCCAGCAAGGAGTCCAGGGAAGCTAGTGCTTGAAACACCCAAACTCCCTGATGGGTTTCAGGAGGGCAGTTTGTAACAGCCACGTGAGGGAGGGGCATTCCTAGGTGTGTGATTAACTTGTGCACAGTTCTGATTGGTTGATGATAACAGGACACAGGGGTTAACATTATCCGTCCTTAGCAATAGGAGGTCTGGGGACTACCTGCTCATGGTCAGCAAGTAGTTAATTTCTTCTATTTGGTGGTGGTTTTAGCACCTGCAAAGCACCTCAGAAAATGTGCATCAGACACTATTATCAGGGTTTGATCCCTGGGTCGGGAAGATCCCTTGGAGAAGGAAATGGCAACCCACTCCAGTATTCTTGCCTGGAAATATCCCATAAACAGAGGAGCCTGGCAGGATACAGTCCATGGAGTTGCAAGAGTTGGACAAGACTTACCGATTAAAGCACCACTAGGTACTTCAGAGAGGCGCTAAAGCAGAGGATATAGGGAGGGGTCTGTGCCCATAGGATCCTGCCTGGTTACAGAGCCTTTAAAAAATGTGAATACCACCCCACAACAAACCTACCACTGTATGTCCAAGAAACTATCTATGTCTCTTACCTAGCCCAGGAAAAAAGAAAACATGCAAAATTAGAAACTGAAAACTGAATTATGCATTAACTATTTGATATCAAAGCCTTCCCAGATGTCTTGAGGTATTTTTGTTTAATCTTAGATTTTTTTTTCTTGCTTACACATAATCTCATCTATTTTTTCCCACCACAAGTAGGCTTAATTATTATTACAATAACATAAACATTTGCATATAAATTATATATCAGAATGAAAGATACCCCAGAAAGCAATTGGATATAGTTTCCTACCTTCCCTCATTCTATTACTTTAAATTCAGGTGATACAATCTCTCTTTAAACTTCTCCCAGGATTACTTTGCATTACTCCTTATTTGTTCCTTGAAAAGCTTCTACAGATGAAAGGTTATTTACTATAGCCCTTGCACTCGCTAAAACTTAATAGGAAAAATACTTGTAAGCAGCACAGTGGTATCTGTCAGAAAAGCAATAATTTGGTTTCAGAAAGCTGTCTGATCCTTTTTCTTTTCCTTAGACTCTGCCAGCTGATACAAAATTGTGTATTGGTGACTGAAATGGACAAAAAGCAAATGTCTCCAGGTTCTCAACTTTCTTTCTTCCTTTATGGATGCATCCATCTCAGGCTGGAGAGTCCCACCCCAGAAGTGTGTGTTGGGGTCGGCCAGCATGTCAGCAACTCTGGGAGGTAGATGTGTGGTTTGAATGGCTCCAGAGGTCATTTTGACACAGACTTGTGGTGAAAAGCAGGTGGTGGGTGGTGGGGGGGGACGGGGAGGGGGGCCTTCTCCTCTTGAAAATCCTTGTTCTGGTTTTGATGGAGAAAACGTCATGTGTGGAGGAGGAAATTAGCTAAACCCCTAAGTTCTCCTTAAACTGAAATATTTTTAGGTGCATTTTGTCAAGTTATTGAGAATTTCAAATAACTTATTTTTTATAGCCATCTAAAACTTCTGGATCACAAATATGAGTGTCAGGAAGGGACCCTTTACTCTGTCAGTCTTAAACAAGTGGGCCCCCATCCTCCTGCTGTGCAGAGCAGCTTCTGAGGAAATGGCAACATAAAAGGGGCCTCCAAGGGTTCTGATAAGGCTGGGGTAGCTCCTGATGGTTTCCAGGTGCCCTGTGTGCTCGTCTGGGTGGTTTACCAGTTGCTCGCTTGGTCTCCTTGGTTTCTGGATTTACTAAAGCAACAGTTAAGTCTATCCATGAGCCTTTTCCAGTTTTTTGTTATTTTTTTTAGGGATTTTTCTTTTGATATGTACCTTTTTTTTTTTTTTTTTAAAGTCTTGATTGAATTTGTTACAATATTGCTTCTGTTTTATGTTTTTGATTTTTTTGTCTGTGAGGCATTTGGGATCTTAACTCCCCAACCAGGAATCATATTGGTACTCCTTGCGTTGGAAGGCAAAGTCTTAACCACTGAGCCACCGGGGAAGTCCCTTCAGTGTTTCTTTTTTTCTTAGTATTTGAATTATTCCTGCCTCCCTTATCTAATACATCTTTCTCCCTCCCCCACAACATTCCTGTCCCTTGCTATTTTAAGGCCTCCATAGAAGATTGACTTTTACAGCCTCAGGGCCTCTCAGCTTTCTGAGGTGTTCACGGTCTCCCCGCCAAACGTCTCCTGAGAGCTTTTGCTTCTGACCTTGATTCGGGCCTTGTCTGCGCTCCTCCCCTTATCTGGAATGTGCTTCTGGCTTCCTCTGCACCTGTGATCAGCAGTACATACTGAGAGGCTTCCCAGCCCAGGGATGGCATCACCGCCGCCATGTTGCCTGAGACAAAAATACAGTAGGGGGCAGTCTTATTGCTTCTTTTCCCTCCTTCCACCGCCAGCAACCCCTGTCAGTTTTATTACCAAATGCATTCCCCACCTTCTGAGGACTCCTACCATCTCCCCAGTGATGACCCTCTCCAAGTTACCACCTGCCCTGAATGACCACAGAAGATCCTTCACCGGTCTCCCTATTTCCATGAATGACTCACAGGAACCATTTTCCAGTTAGCAGCCAACATGATTTTTGCAAAGCATAAATTGGGTCATGCTATTACCTTCTCCTGCTGAAACCTCCCTGCTGGCTTCCGATGGCTCTGGGTAGCTAGTCTTAGGTACCTCCTAACCTCCCTGCCTGCTTCTCCTGTTTATTATGTTCCTGCTTCACAGGCCTTCTTTCTGTTCCTTAACAACGGAAACATCTTCTCCTCCAGGACTTGGCATTTGTGGTTCCATCTGCCTGGAATCTCCTTAGCCCTGCATCTTTGCTTCTTAAAATTCAAGTCTAAGCTCAAATGTCACCACCTCAGAGAGAATGTCCTAAGTCACCATGCAGAAAATAATCCCTCCTACCTAGTCTCTCTGTATCCTATTAGTGCGTTTTCCTTTCACTGACATTCTTATTTATAATCATTTGCTTATTGTCAAGCTTCCCTACACACAAAGAGGGATATTATTCCTATTAGCCACTCAGTGGACCGCTTGTTCCTAGATCAAGGCCAGCCTGTAAATACTGGCCGTCTGAGAGAAGACTTCTGAAAGGCTGCTTCCTTCATGAATGCCCAGGGCCTTTGCTGCTCCACGAGCATCTGCCCTGCATGTCTGTACTTGTTTCTCCTGTTACAGTTGAAGCTTTTCAAAGGCCTGGGCTCTCTTCAGGCTTCCCAGCTGGCTCAGCTGGTAAAGAAGCTGCCTGCCAATGCAGGAGATGTAAGAGCCACAGGTTCGATCCCCGGATCAGGAATATGCCCTGGTGGAAGGGGTGGCAACCCACTCCAGTAGTCTTGCCTGGAAAATGCCACGGACAGAGGAGCCAGGCAGGCTACAGTCCATGGGGTTGCAAAGAGTCAGACACAACTGAGGTGACTTAGCACGTGCTCTATTCAACTTCTCCTCCTCCAGAGTGCTTTTTGTGGGGTAGACCTTTAATATATATTCACTGGATTCAATTATACTCTTTTTGTTGTTAAAGGAATTGAGTAAAAAATTTTAAGTAACACTTTGTAGTGTCTGAGGGAAATAGGAAACAATTAGCAACAGCCTCCAACAGTTACTACACAGTGTGTTCATTTTCAGATATTAGTTCTCCAGTATGCCTTATTCAGATTTTCCTATACAAGAGCTCTCACTACAGAACCTGCTAACAGTTGATTGGTTCTAAAGGGGAGGAAGCAAGACTGGTAAAGAGATGAGCAAAGGGAAATGCTTGTGTCTCCAAAGGTTTCGCCAGTACTTACCATGTGTCCTGAATTTCTGACCGTGTGTAGGCAGGGGCATGGATGCAAGGTCTTAGGAAGACAGATAACTGTCTATAAGCAGAGGTAAGAGAAACAAGCAGAAAAAAAGAATGATAAAAAGAAGACTGATGTTCAAAATTCAACTTTTGAGTCAGACTAGGGAGGATACGGGCTTCCCAGGAAGCTCAGCTGGTAAAGAATCCACCTGCAATGTGGGAGACTCCAGTTTGATCCCTGGGTTGGGCAGATCCCCTGGAGAAGGCATAGACTACCCACTCCAGTATTCCTGGGCTTACCTGGCGGCTCAGATGGTAAGGAATCCACCTGCAATGTGGGAGACTCCAGTTTGATCCCTGGGTCGGGAAGATCCCCTGGAGGGCATGGCAACCCAGTCCAGTATTCTTGCCTGGAGAATACCTGAGGATGGAGGAGCCTGGTGGGCTGCAGTCCATGGGGTCGAGAAGGGTTGGACACGACTGAGCGGCTAAGCACAGCGCAGCACAGAGGATGGAGAAAAGACTTCCTAAGCATCTGCAGTGGTGCTGGTTACTGTGCTCTCCTTGGCAGGTAAAGAAAAGGCACTCTCAGCCCTCTGTAATGTGTAAATTGCTTTTAGTCACTCTCTCCAGGAAAGCAAGGCATGTCAGCTTGCAAGTTGTTAGGCTGCCAATCCTATTGTCAGGCAACTCGGACATTTGAATTCAGATGTGCTGAAATTCCATTTGGGGGTTTTCTGCCACAAATCCCTAACATCTAAAGAGACCTCTGGCTAGAAAACGAGTATGCTTCACACATCAAATCTCTTCAAATATATTTAAACAGCTCTGCTCAAAAGATCCTGGAAACAAGTTACAAATTGAGGTATTCAACAAGGGTGAGGACAGGTGAGAGGAAGGGTAGGCGGTGATTGCAGGAAGAACATCAGTCATGCTTTCAGAGCAGAGTTGTTCTTCCATTTATATTCGTTTCACAAACATTGGTGGCAAGGTGGTGGATCACAATGCTATAGAGTTTAGGCTTGGAGTCAGAAGGCTTACTTTAAATCCTGGCCATCTTGTCCATTGGGTTTGTTCCTTTTTGTGCCCACTGGGCTAGGCCAGGTTATTCAGTCACACATGAAACTAGGTGTTGCAGTGAAGGTATTTCGTACATGTGGATAATTTTTAGTCAGTCGACTTTACATAAAGGAGATTATCCTTGAAAACCTGAGTGGGCCTCAGCTAATCAGTGGAAGGCCTTAAGAGCAAAACTGTGGTTTCCCTAAGGAAAATGGAATTCCACCTGTGGACTTCACCATAACCTCCTGCCTGAGGGATCCCGGCCTGGTGCCAGCCTGCCTTACAGATTACAGACTTCTCAGCCAGACTCCATAATTGTATAAGCCAGTTTCTAGAGCTCTCTCTCCCATAACTATGTCTGTATATATACACACATATACATGTATATGGGACTTCCCTGGTGCCCCAGATGGTAAAGAATCCACCTGCAATTCAGGAGACCTGGGTTTGATCCCTGTGTTGAGAAGATCCCCTGGAGAAGGGAATGGCTACCCACTCCAGTATTCTTGCCTGGAGAATTCTATGGACAGAGGAGCCTGGCGGGCTACATACAGTCCATGGGACTGCAGAGTCAAACTGGACATAACTGAGGTGATTTAGCACGCCCGCAAATGCACGCATACATATATATGTGTATATATGTGTTTATATACTCACGGGTGTGTGCATGCTAAGTCGCTTCAGTCCTGTCTGACTCTTTGTGACCCCATGGACTGTAGCCCGCCAGGCTCCTCTCTCCTTGGGATTCTCCAGGCAAGAATCCTGGAGTGGGTTGCCATGTCCTCTTCCCGACCCAGGGATTGAACCCGCATCTCTTTTATCTCCTGCATTGGCAGGCAGGTTCTTTACCACTAGCACCACCTGGGAAGCCCCTACACACACTGGTAGGTTTCTATATAAGCTAGTAGGTTTGTATATAAACTAGAAGCTATATGTGTGTATATCTGTATATAAAGTTTATTAGTTTTAGCGCTCTAGTAGAGCCCTGGCTGATTCATCTAACAACTGTGCCAACCTTGGGAAAGTTACCTTACCCTCTCTGCGTCTGTTTCTTCATCTATAAAATAAGGATATAAATAGTGCCTGTCTCACACACTTGTGGAGAGGACTAGGTGAGTGAACAGATGCAAGGTCCTTCGATTGGGGACTGACAGATGGTAAGCACTCTTCTTAATTATTAAGCACCTATTGTTTGCTTATGGTCTTGCTGGGGAGAAGTAAGAATTAAGGAAGATGAGAGGCCTGAGATTAAGAAGCAGGCCACTCCTCAGAGGGTGATGAGACATAATCACAGGAACAATTAGAGTGTAACCCTGTGCGCACTCCTAATTGGGGAAGGTTGGCATATAATGCTAATACTACTACTGAGGAAGATAGATAGTAGTCATCTACTGTGTGCTAAGAATGGTGCAATTTCATTTGTTTTCTCATTTTCCCTTATCCACTTGTTATTTTATCTAACAATCATTCACTGGGCTCCTATCACAGTTCAGTGGTGATGACGTGCGTGCTCTATTTGTGCCCAACTCTGTGTGACCCCATGGACTGTAGCCCACCAGGCTCCTCTGTCCATGGGATTCTCCAGGCAGGAACACTGGAGCCAGTTGCCATTTCCTCCTCAAGGGTTAGATATCAGTAGAGACAGAATTCTAGATGCTAAGGCTATAGTAAAAATTTAGATAGAAGTGGTCCCTCCCTCCTTGTAATATATATTCTAGTAAAAACTACAAATATTACATAAGTAAAACAAATGTACACTAATAATGCAGTGAAGTGTGACTAAGTTCTATGAAGAAAGATGAAGCATGGTGAGCATGATTAGGGGGCATCTGGGACCGTTTAACCTGAGACCCAAATCATGAGAAGTGGCAGCTTTTGCAGATATCTTGGGAAAGATGATTTTAAGAGAGCAAGTGGAAGGGCCTTTAGATGAGAATAACCTTGACACACTGGAGGGAAATAAAGAAGACCCTTGTGGCCACAAGAAAGCGAACAGTGGGGACAGAAGGAAGCAAATGAAGTAGGCAAGGGAATTAAAGCCTACATCTTATAGGGCCTGTAGGCAATGTCAAGTCATGTTACTTTTATAAGTGTGATGGGAACATATTGCTGTGTTTGGAGCAGGGAAAGCAATCATTTATTGTCAGTGCGGGTGAAGTGTGGGCCGTGGTGGAGTGGGGCTTGGGGGCGAGAGCGACAGGGAGATTACATGTGCGGCTATCGGAGCAGAACAGGTGGGGGCGATGATGGCTGTCACTCAGGTGGGAGACATGGAGGAGATCACAGGGAATGGTATTCGGGATGGGTTGGGGCCTGAAATGAAGGTGCCGTTGCTGTCTTGCTATCTCTAAGCTTCACAGAGCCCTGGAGGCCTGTGTCTGAGTTCCCTCACTGCTGCCAGATATGTCCCCAGCTGCTGCTGCTGCTGCTAAGTTGTGTCCGACTCTGTGTGACCCCATAGATGGCAGCGCATCAGGCTCCTCTGTCCACGGGATTCTCCAGGCAAGAATGCTGGAGTGGGGTGCCATTTCCTTCTCCAGATATGCCCCCAACCCAGCAGCACAGGCTCTCCATCTGGCCAGTTCCTGTAGCAGTCAGACTAGTCCATCCAGTCCTCCACCGAGCAATTTTCACTGTCCTGCCAGCCTGTAGGATGATTCAGACAGCCAATCGCTTAGGGGAAGGGCCTCTACAACCTCTTGTTAGTGCAAGCCTGTCCCCCGCGCTCCGCCCTGCTGGTTCCTTCCATCCCCGAGCGTGACCCCCTGGGGCCCTGCATGGCAGGTGTGGTCCTGCCCTGGGCGGCTGAGTATCTGGCTCAGAACCCGGTGCTCACTTCCTCTGGCCGCTTGGGTGTCCTGTGTTTGGCCGTCTCCTCTGTTTAAGGCAAAGGGTCCCTCCTCGCCAATGGAGTGAAGAGGAGATGATCCGAACAACTGATATCAGAAACGGCCCAACCACGGCCAAGGGCCTCCGTCAGCTTGCATAACTGCTCTCTGCCAGCCGACTGGCTCCTGACGTGGCCAGAAGGTCTGCGCCGTGAGTGATTGGATTGAGATGGAACCTGAAAACTGTGCCCCTATGCAGCCAGAGAGCTCAAATGCTCTGTGGGAATTTGTACAGAGAGAGAGAGAGAGAAAGGGAGGCAAGCACTGCAGGAAAAGGCAGGGCTTTAACAGAAGATGGTTGCCGTCCACCGGCTTCTGGGTTGTGGGCCCAGGTATCTCCCGCTGCACCACTCAGCGGCCTCTGTCACAGCAGAGGGCCTAATGTTCAGGGTTATACAACAGAAACAGGAACACAAAGACACCTGTGACACTGCTATTGCATGGCAGAGGGCTTCCTTCAAACCTGACTTAAGCCCAGGGTTGTACAGTTAAGGAAAATGAAAGTGGAAGTCGCTCAGTCGTGTCCAACTCTTTGTGGCCCCATGGACGATACAGTCCATGGAATTCTCCAGGCCAGAATACTGGAGTGGGTAACCTTTCCCTTCTCCAGGGGCTCTTTCCAACCCAGGGATTGAACCCAGGTCTCCCGCATGGCGGGTGGATTCTTTACCAGCTGAGCCACAAGGGAAGTCCACAGTTAAGGAAACCATAGCCTTAATGGTTTGGGCATTAAGGGAGGGCCTTAACGCCCTCATCCTGGAGGAGGGCCCTCAGGCTGGCTGAGAAAGAGGCTGAGAGGAGGCCCATGTGCTATCCCCAGTCCTGCCAGCTCCTTGAAGCAGGCTGCCATGGGGTGGGGAATGGGGGATGTCTGTCTGGCTGGGGTCTTCTCAGGCTATGATGGCAACAGGAGCCACTTGCAGAAGGTGAGAAGCTGAGACGTTTTTATAATGGTTTTTAATATTTTTCCCCACTTTTCCAATAAACGTTATCTAATTGGAATCACACATAAACATTTAAATGGGTTTGTATTTATACACACATCACTGTAACCTTAAAGCCGCGGTTCCATGCACTTGGGTTTCCATACCCAATACTCAGTATCACTCAGATGACTGAGTTTGTCCCCTCGGCCACCAGTAAGTATTATAGATTATAATATAATAGCAAAATCTTTGCAATTATGGATTTGGTTAATATGTTCTGCTCAGTGCCTTTGTCAATGGACTCCGAGGGGAAGTTTGTCTTCACCTCTGAAGGAACGTGTTCACCTTTACCAGGCTGCGCGCGGAGCCCTTCAGCTGCCTTCACTGTGCCATCTTTGCAGGGAGGCCCTCTTGTTTGTTTTTCTTAATATAGTTGCTTTACACTGCGGTGTCAGTTTCTGCTGTACAGCAGAGTGAATCAGTGATACATACACATACATTTCCACCTTCTCTGATTTCCTGCCCGTTAGGTCACCGCAGAGCACTGAGTCCCCTGTCTCTCCAGTATGTGTTCATTCAGTGTCGGTTTCATACATGCAAGTGTGTGTGCTGAGTCACTGCAGTCATGCCTGACACTCTGTGATCCCGTGGACCATAGCCCACCAGGCTCCTCTGTCCATGGGGTTCTCCAGGCAACACAATACTGGAGTGGGTCACCATGCCCTCCTCCAGGGATCTTCCCGATCCAGGGATCGAACCCCCCTCTCTTACGTCTCCTGCATTGGCAGGAGGGTTCTTTACTACTAGCGTCATCTGGGAAGCCCCCATTTTATACATAGTAGTGTTTATATGTCAATCCCAATCTCCCAAATCATCCCACCCACTCTCCTTGCTTTTTCCCCTTGGTATCCACATGTTTGTTCTCTACATCTGTGTCTCTATTTCTACTTTGCAGATAAGGTCATCTATACAGTTTTTCTAGTTCTGCATATATGCATTAATGTATTTATATTTTTCTTGTATATATAATGTATATATGCTTTTCTTCCTCTGACGTACTTCACTCCATATGATAGTCTCTAGGTCTATCCACATCTCTGCAAATGATACAACCTTGTTCCTTTTTATGGCTGAGTAATATCCCATCATGTATATATACCACATCTTCTTTATCCACTCATCTGTCAGTGGATATTTAGGTTGCTTCCATGTGCTGGCTATTGTAAATAGTATACCAGTGAAGATAGGCGTGTATGTTTTTTTTGAATTGTGATTTTTCTCTGAGTATAGGAAGGTCTTAGCTGCATCTGCCACTCTTAGAAACATGGGTTTGACATTATGTTGATAACATTCTCCTCTGAAGACACTCATCTGACACATTAATTAAGGACATACCCACAAAATAATGTACAAAAAGGTGATGGGCAATTGCCTTACACATAGTGTAAGATGCTGTCACCTTGGTGAAATTTTTAAAAATTATTCAGTAAATCAAGAGATGATCCATTCTTAAGATGATCAAGAAACAGCTACTCACCTTTTAGCACCCAGCTGTTAACAGAAGCCCAACATCGTTTAGTTGTTTGGGGCCTCTGAAGGTCACAGTTCATTTTCAAAAATGTTACTTAACCCATTTATGCTGTTATATGCAAGTCTGTCCATCTTGAAAGTGCCCCCTCCAACCAAAGGCTCTATAATCTGTTCAAATTAAAATCAACAGGAATTCCTGTTAGTGCTCTGAGAAAGTCCTTCACTGCAGAGGTCTTAGAAACCTCCTTCAGGGGGTCTCTGGACTGCCTGTCATCATGGGCTATAAGTTATCCATGGGCTCTCATGCTAGAAACTGCCTTTCCTCAGCCCTGTGCTGTACACCATCAGGGTGGAATTCACTCTCCATTCATTGGGCTGTCTTGGAAATAGAAGCTCCAACAAACCCTGAGCCTGTGACCCTCTGGGCTCATATACCAGTTGCTCATTGTGCCTTGGGTCATGAAAGCAGCAGCCCCCAAGCTTAGCACTGCTACCGAGGCTGCCTTCCTGGAAGACAAAGCCAAATGTGGACCCTCTAGCACATGCCACTTGTAAGAGGAGGTGGCCTCCCCTGTCATCAATCCCTTGCCCTATACCGGGGTGCTGGAGGAAGACAGCAATTTCCCAGATTCCTTGCCTACCTGAGGGCCCCTTGGGATTAATGGAGTTAGTAGCAGTAGGATTTTATGGACTTTACAGATGAAATCACACCATCTATATGATGGAATTCAGTGGAATATTACTGTTTTCCACTTCCTAACCAGGATGTTCCTGATAAAGGCTGGGATCCAAGCCTCAGCACAACTGTCCAAATTTTTGGCAGTCGTCTTAGCAGTGGATGCCCCAGCCAAAAGATGACCTCATCTGCACCTTTTACAAACTCTTAGGCTGTTGCCTAAGGGTTGCCCCATTTTGAGAATCTCTTGCCCACTAGACACCCAAAATATACATCAAGATAACAGATGTCCCTACCCATGCTAAAACCACAACGTAAGGCTTTACCAGTCACGCCTTGCCCTCTTGGGAGTACTTCCAGATGTTATTGAGAGTGACCAGGGCAATTGTTTCACTTCAGAATACACAGTGCTTTGCAGAAAGTTCAGTGGAATGTCTACCTTCCCATAGACTCGGGAAGCTGGTTTAATTGAAAGACCTAATGGGCTCCTTGAAAACTCCCACTTAACTTAAAAACTGGAAAGTGACTTAACCCTGGGTCACCACCCTATCCACTGTTGGCCCACAGTTCAAGCGGCCTTCAGTCTGCTCCCAGCTCTGTGTGGGTTGTGACTCAGGTCTAGCTAGTCAGGGCATCAAGTTCAAGGTTGGTGCAGGAACATGACACCTGATCCACTTCCATCCACAGATGTCAGGCTGAAGTCAGCCCAGCATAGTGATCAGGGGCCCAGACTCTGGGTCCTGACTTCTGCATCCAAATGCTGCCTCTGTCACTAACTAGATGAATGGCCTGGGCAAGTTACCTCACTCCTCTGTCTCTGAAATAATGAGAGATTGTGGTATAATCAGTGAGTTAACATAAGGAGAGGCCTTTGATCAGTGTCTGGCTTGGAGTAACTTTGTCAGTTCTCATCATCTAGTGAGGAAAGAGAAGCACTCTTTCCTATTGAAATTGGAGCCAAGATGCTGTAGCCTTGGACCTGTTGATGGCCACCTTGCTGCCATT
This sequence comes from Cervus elaphus, assembly GCF_910594005.1. NCBI lineage: Eukaryota > Metazoa > Chordata > Mammalia > Artiodactyla > Cervidae > Cervus > Cervus elaphus. The sequence continues at coordinate 11,377,551 of NC_057844.1, read as the reverse complement.
TGGAATCTGAGAATAAAGCCACCTGAGGAGAGGGGCAGATGGAGAAATACTGACTCTAGGTGATAGCTCTGATCATTTTGAGTAAATCTGAGCTAACGCCTCAGTCTGTTGTAATGAAAGATTCATGATGAGTACACCTTCTAGTAATGTTTCCCTCCAGTTTGGTGTGTATCTGTTATTTCCTTGCTTTAGGTCTATGGCTTGTCTATGTCATTTCTCTTTGTTCTGGTTGTTGTTCAGTTGCTAACTCATGTCTGACTCTTGCGACCCCAAGGACTGCAGCATGCCAGGCTTTCCTGTCCTTCACTGTCTCCCAGAGCTTGCTTGAACTCATTTCCATTGAGTCAGTGATGCATCCAACCATCTCATCGTCTGTCGTCCCCTTCTCCTCCTGCCCTCAATCTTTCCCAGCATCAGGGTCTTTTCCAATGAGTCGGCTCTTCACATCAGGTGGCCAAAGTAGCTTCAGCTTCAGCATCAGTCCTTCCAACGAATATTCAGGGTTGATTTCCTTTAGGATGGATTAAATGAATAATTGATGCTTTCAAACTGTGGTGCTGGAGAAGACTCTGGACTCTGGAGAGTCCCTTGGACAGCAAGGAGATCAGACTAGTCCAGTCATTTCCCTTATTATGTCACAAGGGCTGCAAGCGCCAAGCAGCCACCTGGCTTGTTTCCCTGTTTTCCGTCCCTGAGCTCCCCCTTCTGTGATGGGCGGAGGGACCACGGTGTCCACTATCTCCCGGCCTCTGCGTGAGAGGAGGTTAGGCCTTCGGCGCTCTGTCCCAGGCCTCACTCTTGTTCTCTCTGTTTTACTGGTTTTCAGACTGAAAACACAGCGCTGTTTATTATTGCTGTCTCCTCACTCTCCGGTCAACTGCTGCTTCAGAATGGGGGAGAAGAGGGGATGGGAAAGCGGGAAACGGGTGTGTGTGGCCAAGAGACCGCGAAGCCCGGGATCGGCCCCTAGCCCTCCACGCAGCTTCCGCCCGACACCCCTTCCTTCTGCGCTTCCGTCTGCGCCGCTGACCGCCGCCGGGACAGAGAGCTGCGGCCAGCGGCTGACACGCTCCTCGGTGAGGGCGCCCGCTCCGCACAGGCGTGAACCCGCAGGCACGGCTTGCGGCGCGTGTCCAGCGGCTCGTCCTCCCCACCTTTGGAGCCGAGGAAGCCGGAAGCCGGAAGCCGGGCCGAACGAACACGCTGAAGGGTTTTGAGCCGCGCTGGAGCTACGCCACCTCAGCAGCCGGGTAGGCGAGGGCCTTCTCTGAGAGTGAACGGGAGGCTGGGTCACGGGCTGGAGCACTGGGGACGGGAAATGGGGAAGCGTGTCACCTGGGGTCGTGAGAGCACTGGCCGGCTGCAGGACGGCACCTCCCGTGGAGACGTGCACCCGCCCCAGCCGCCGGCCGACCTCCCCAGCTTCTCGGCCGTCTCCGCTTCCTTCACGCTCCTGGTTCAGCCACGCCAGGTTTCTCGGGGTCCGGGATTCACCCAGCCCTCTGACCTCTGAGCCTTCACAGCTGTTTCCTTTGTGCCCAGCGAACTCTTACGTCAAGTCCTAGCGTGGGTGTCGTTTCTGCTGGGACACTCTGCCCACCTCAGGCCTTGGTTAACTCCCTGCTATTTGTACCTGGAACCCCCCTCAACTCCCCATCACAACACACGTGTGCGTGCATGCTAAGTCGCTTCAGTCCTGTCTGACTCTGTGTGACCCTATGGACTGCAGCCCACCAGGCTCCTCTGTCCGTGGGATTCTCCAGGCAAGGATATTGGAGTGGGTTTCTGTGCCCTCCTCCAGGGGATCTTCCCGACCCAGGGACTGAACCTGCATCTCTTATTCTTTACCACTAGCACCACCTGGGAAGCCTCTCCATTACAACACACATCACACTTGATCTTTGTTGTTTATGAGGTCGTCTTGTCTTTCCCCACTGCTAGACTGTGTGCCCAGGAAGATGAGGATGGTCTTTATTGCACATTAATAACTGCTGTAGCCAAGGACCCAGCACCCTTTCTAGCCATATTAGGCTCTCAGTAAATGGTTTGTTGAATAACAAACTCTGCTGTGATTCTTAAACTATTCTTAGGGCCCAAGAGGATAGTTCTAGCTCTTTCCTTTTGCAGTGAATTCTACCTGTTGAATCAGGCACACGGGCTTAGCTACTCTGCATCATGTGGGATCGTCCTGGACTAGGGATCAAACTCATGTCCCTTGAGCTGCTGACATGTGGAGTCTTAATCACTGAACCACCAGGGAAGTCCCAGAAATTCGTGTTCTGTTAGAGTTGAGGCACCGTGTTCTCTCTCCTTGACCTCTGCAGTCTCACTGGGAAGAGGAGTTGTTGCTGTTCAGTTGCCAAGTCATGTTCATGACCCCATGGACTGCAGCCCACCAGGCTTCCCTGTCCCTCACCATCTCCCGGAGTTTGCCCAAGTTCATGTCCTTGTCCTAAAGACTGAAGGAAGAAGGAGAAGAGGGTGACGGGGGATGACATGATTGGATGGCATCACCGATTCAATGGGAAGAGAAGGGGCATCCATTGAAAATCAAGTAAGTAAGCAGAGGGAAGAGAGGGACAGAGGCTTCCTATAAAAGGAAGAGAGGGACTTTACTGTGACAAGTTGCACTGCATAAAAATGATGCGTTATGTGCATGATAGCTTGCTTTCTCGTCGCCTTCTGACACTTGGGAGTTTCCTTTTACATAGCCAATCATCTCCCCTAACCAAGACATTAGAAATGAAGCAGAGAGAAAATAGCAAGTGGGAAAGTGAGAGAGTTTCTGAGTTTGACAAGCCAAGGCGAAGTTAAAACAATGATGACTGGTGATTATATAACAGTCTTCAAAGTTGGCATGTGAGGGTTATGGTACTTTCATTAATGAGATGTTTGAGTGGAGAAACAATAGCTTTCAAATTAAGTTCAACCAAAGACTCAAAATACCTTTATAGCTTTTTGTTTTTCTCTTGTCTTCTCAAGACAGGCAAAGAGAAATCTGTTTCTTGTGGCAGTGCCTATGACAACAAACTCATTTCACTTTCTTACTTCTGTGTACATGATAGACAACACCGAGGGACTTTTGATATCTTTTCTTCCTACATAATTAAGCTCTTGGAAGCTGCCTCCCACTCCTGAAATGATTTGAACTCATGCTTGGGAAGTAAGGGCGAGAGTGTGGGTGGGGACTGGATATAGTTAATAAACTAGAGGCTGGGAAAGGATCATGTTGTCTTAATCTTGGATATCCAATCATCCATCTTCATGGACAGTAACTCTAGTCTTTGATGGGAGAAGTTGTGGATTCAGGAGGATGAACTCCAAGGGAAGCAAGAGAGGGTGAAGTTCTAAATGCAGAGGTATTTTTTAGTGCTTGTCATAGGCAGGGTAAGACTGGAGACACTGGGGAGGAAGTAAAAAGATGTAAAAGGCACCTTGCTCTCCTTGTCAACTGACACATTAGCGTGGGTACCTGTGTGAATATAACTCAAGGCAGAATCTTGCCCTTATAGATTGTCTTAAAGTTATTTTTAGTCTCAGACACCAAAACTCATCAGGAGCATCTCAGGGGAAACCCATTTAGGAAAAGTCCCATGTGACAAGCCTATACCTTTTAATTTTTATAGCAACAAAAAAAATGTCAACTGGTTTCATAGCTCAAGAGCTATTATTTTCAGTAATACTCTGGTTACCATAAGCATATTGTCTAGGGGGACTTATTTTCTATCTTGAATATTTTGATTAATCAAGATATTTTAGGATTCTAGACTTCTCTGTGTGTGTGTTTTCAATTATGTGTTTGTGTGTTAGTTGCTCAGCTGTGTCCGACTCTTTTGCGGCCCCATGGACTGTAGCCCGTCAGGCTCCTCGGGCCATGGGATTCTTCAGACAAGAATGCTGGAGTGGGTTGTCATTTCCTTCTATAATTAAGTGTTTAAAATATCCTAAATAATGAGGATATTTTCTAGCACTTCTACTCATTGGTCTGTGGAGACCCTGTCTCTACAGCTCTTAAAGCAATGGCTTCTGAACTTGAATGACCAGTAGAACTAGGTGGATGACTTTATAAAAATACAGATTTGCAAGCCCAGCCCAGGTCTATCAAGTAAGGATGTCTCTAAGGAGTTAAGCTCAGGTATGTATGTTTTTACAAATCTTCTCAGATAATTCTCATAATTAGCTGGCTTAATGTCTGCATTATACTCTATTACAGAATCTCTTGTGCAGTATTTCCAAAGCTGGAAATGTATGAGGGATAAGCATGTTCTTTATGATGCTGGTTAGATAGTACTGGGTTTGAATACTAGTTTCCTCACATTTTAGCTGCAGCATGACTTTTAGACTATTTCTTACAGCCTCATCTGTAAGATGGAGTTAATACTACTAGGTAAGGAGTGAAATGGGTATGGCACTCAGTTGTTAAAATGAATGCAGTCCAATCACATCAAAGAAAAGGACACTTAATAAAATTTAGTTATTATAAATAGTGTTTGAATGAATGCTTGTGTTCATGTTCTATATTTGCCTTGTGTAGTCTAAATATTTTTATTAAATGTCAATCTCTTATAAGCATAGCATATTCAAAATTTTCTGTAAATAACTTTTATAGAAATCTGACTGGAGGATAATTGCTTTACAAAGTTGTGCTAGTTTCTGCTATACAACAGTGTGAATCAGCCATAAGTATACGTGTGTCCCCTTCCTCTTGGGCCTCCCTCCCACTCAACCCGCATCCCACCCCTCTAGGTCATCACAGATCACCAGGCTGGGCTCTGTGTGTTATACAGAAGCTTCCACTAGCTATCTACTGTTTTACACATGGTGTATATTAATGCATACATATGAAATCTAGAACAGTGGTACTGTAGATAACATTTGATGGCAGGTGTTACATCGTTCTCCATCATTTTCCATGATGTTGGCCTCGAGGATAGTTCAAGGCACATACTGACTGCTCAACAAAGCAATCAGATCCATCTATTGAAAAATCTCCACATCTACACAAATATTATTCCAGACCTTACAAGTGTTGGGCAGTGATGAAAGTTAGAGAGAACCTCTCAGAAGTCTGGTCCCACCCTTCAGGGATGGCTTCTGAAGGATATGTAGGTATACCCACTTAGCCTGCCTCAGTTTGTAAGACAGAAGCATTGGCTAAAACAATCAGCTAGGAAACTAAGGAGGCAAAACGCTCTGATATTAGAGGAGTAATGAAGAGACAAACAGGGAGCATTTGTTTCAGTGCAAGGTCACTGTTCATTAATACTCGTACAGAGAGCTTATTAACCACCCAGAAAATTCACTTCAAGTTTTCAAGCTACATAATACTCAAAATCACTAGCTGAATATAGATTAGGAGATGCAGGCTTGCTGCATAGAGAGCTCAGACAGCGCTGTAAACCATAAGCTTCATCGATTCTGAAAGCAGAGATTATCCCATGTAAGATTTATCCCACCCTCCTGCCCTCCACCCCCACCCCGGGACAATGAGACTTCTTTCTCCAGCCCATTATGGAAGGCATGGATGAGGGATTGCGCACTGTGAGCAGAGCTCTGCCTCAGAGGAGCCGGGTGGAGGATGAAGAAAGATGCCACCCTCTGCAGCAGAAACCTTCACTCTGGGACCCGTTGACCAGCAGTGACCCTGGGGCTTGGCTAGCCTTCCAGGTCTGCTCCTTTAGGCATCTTTCCACCCCTTGTAGAGCCCAGTGTGACATCTCCTTGCCGCCTTGTAGTGCTACATGGAATGAATGCATGGAGTCACTCATTCTAAGGTGAATTTTTTTTTTTTTTAGAGTCTCCTGTCCCCTAGTTTCTGCCCTGACCCAGGCCTCTCCTACTCCACGACTTTGCCCCACACTCACATATGGCCCATGGGAGCATGTGGGGGGTTCCGAATGCTGGACTGTGCAAAATCAGGAGTGCTAAGCCCCATTCATCCACCTAGACATCGCCCTACTCATTTCCACTTTTCCTGTGCCATTGGGACTGTAGTGTGCTGGCCTCATAAGCAACTCAGGACTTCTCTCGGGGACTTGCAAGTTTCCAGAGATGTGGGGAGCAGCACTTTTAAAGGGGAGTCTTCACTGCGTTCCTTCCGCTGAGGTTCAGTTTGGAGTTAGGGATGGTAGAATGTAAGATCGTTCTGATTCTTTTCTCCTTTCTTGTTTTCTTTCTTTCTCTTTCTCCCTGTCTCTCTACATCAACTCAGCTCATTCCCAAGACTCTTGCAGGGTCCTCTTCCTGTGTGCAGCCTGACAAGAGGCATGGGGAAAGGGCTGTCCCGAAAGAACCTGGATGACTATGTAGTTTGTTAGGGCTGCTGGAGTGAAGTACCACAGGCTAAGAGGCTTAAACCATAGAAATATGTGGTCACACAATTCTAGAGACAGAAGCCTGAAATTGAGATGTTGGCTGGGCTGACACCCTGAGGGATGAGCAGGAGAATCTACCTCAGGCCTTTCTCCTTGGCTTACAGATGGCCGTTTTCTCCCTGTAACTTCACATCACCTTCCCTCTGTGTGGGTCTGTGTCCCAATTTGCTCCTCTAATTGGGATGCCTGTCCTATTGGATTGAGGCCCACCTGAATGGCCTCATTCTAACTTGATTACCACTGTAAAGACCCAGTCTCCAGATAAGTTCACGTTCTGAGATTCTAGGGATTAAGGCGTCAACAAATGAATTCAACCCAAAACAATTACCAAGGAGGGAAAATACATTGATAAGCTTTTCACAATAGCTGAATGTCAGTGCGTTGGATGGAGTGAGAAGGCTGTCTGTGCTCTGCGGATGGCTTTTTTTCTATGGCTTTAAATGGACTTGAAAGTTGCTTTACAGTTTCTTGCACTAAGGGGTATTTTACAGGAATAGCTCAATCAGTGAAATTTTGTACAGGATATCAACGGAAGTGGCAGATCTTGGACTGCAGAGATTCCTGAGTTTTTAGAGGATGAGAAAAAGGGAACAAAAGACAAGTAGATGTTACACTTTTCCTTGGAAGCCCTTGGCATCATGTAAAAACTTACTCCATCTTGGTATGAGACTAGATATATCAGGAAGACAGTTTTGACAGCAGTTACAGGTCCAGTTGAATGTGGAAACTGAGGGAGAAGGGAGAGTCAGGGATGGCTCCTGTGATTTCAATTTGAGTAACTGGAATGGGGTCGGAGTGGTGTTGGAGGGAGAGGCTGGGGGCTCGCTTTGCAGACGTATTGGGCCTTCATTGCCTGAGGAGCATTCAAGGAAAAGATGCCCTAGGGGATAATCCATGGCTCTGTGCTTTAAACACAGCATGTTTGGTGCTTAACTGACAGTGCAGGCAGACATTATGGCCACCATTTTACAGATAAGGAACTGAAATTCCCAGCAGTTAAGTAGTCTACTCAAGGTCAATGTAAGAACTATTCATTCCAAGTGGAAGGACCAAAAATGGTTCCAGTCACTTTCTCAAAGAGGCAAGACCAAAGCAGCCTGGGGACCACTGCTCGGCTCTCAGGACACACATTCTCTGCTTTGACTTGCTTCCTCTCAGATCTGGAACAATACGTCTGTACATTATGCCCTTAACATGGTGTGAATGTTTGAAATAAGACGGGGGCCCAGGTCACTACTTGTTAGTCATCCATTGGGAAACACACTCACCATTTAATACAATCTTAAATGTATTCTAAATGGTCATAATAACTAGGTTAGAATTCACCAGAATCTTGGAGAACTCTTTGCTTAAAGAGTGTTTCATTTGGCAAACTTTGTTAAAATTTATTTAAAGTTAAAATTTGTTCCTATTTTCTGCTTGGAATATAATCCACATATTACATGGCAAAAATGATATAATGTTAATTTTGTATAATTTAAATTATAGAAGAGCAAAGACAAATCTAGTGGCTTCTAACTCAAGCAGTTTCAAGCCAAGACAAGACATTTTGTGGGCCATTATGGTGGCTCAGTGGTAAAGCATCTGCCCACAATGTGGGAGACCCAGGTTCTGTCCCTGGGTCAGGAAGATGTCTTAGAGAAGGAAATGGCAACCCACTCCAGTACTCTTGCCTGAAAAATTCCATGGACAGAGGAGCCTGGTGGGCTACAGTCCATGGGGTCGCAAAAAGTCAGACACGACTGAGCGACTTTACACTCACCTAGCTCCTAATGGACATTAGGACTCCGGCCGTCTTTTTATAAAAGTGTAAACTGGCAAGATGCTGAGACTTAAACAATGACACAGTTATCTCCAGTCTGTGTCCAGAGGCATTGTTTACAATGAATGACTTGATACATGGATTCTAGGGGATGCTGAAACTCACCGGCTGCTTGTTGATGGAACCCAAGCTCCTTGCCCTCTGAGGATGGGATACAAAATACAGTCAGGAGCTGACTCTAGATTTTGGCTGGAGCATTAATTTAGGAGATTGGTACCACAATCTGGATGTTCCTTTTTAAACAATATGCCTGAAAGAAAGAAAGCAATGAGAATAGACTATTACAATGTTTTCTACTTGAGGAAGTAAGGCAGTGAAACGCTTTCCCTGCAGACACAGATGTATGTGGGTGAGTGCAAAAGGCAGAAAAATAAAGAGATGGAATGACATCCTATCTGCAGCTGAAAGTGAGCAAAACTCCAAGTGGAGATTATTTGCTTCTAATTTGAGTTAGAGTTGAGTATTTTTTTTTTTAAATAGTTGTTTCTACATGTATTTTGTTTTCAGAAAGACTACCCTAAAAATTCTTCCAATAACCATCTCCATGACCTTGGGCATATTTCATAACTTTTCTGGGCCTGAATTTTCTCAACTTGTAAAATGGAAATATTGTTTATACCTACTTCAATGTTCTGTGAACATTAAATCCAATTATATTGGTAAGGTGCTTAGCTGAACATCTGGTCCATGACACACACTCAGTTAGCATAAGCAATTAATATTCTTATCATTTGGACAATGTAGTAAAATTCAGCAGACATTGCCTTCTGCCCTGCCTTCTACTGGAAAGTCAGTGGTAGCTCCTGGGGTCTGTCTTACCCAGGAGTCCTACTTCATGAATAAATTTTTCCACTCAATCATTATATATTATAAACTTAAAAGTTGTTATGAAAGTAGATCTTAAATGTTATCACTGCTTGCATGCATGTACACGCACACACACACACACACACAGTAATTATGTGAGGAGATGGAGGTGTTATCTAACCTTATTGTGGTGATCATTTAGCAGTATAAATGTGTATCCAATCACTACATCATACACTTTAAACTTACACATTTTATATGTCAATAATATCTCAGTAAAGCTGAGGGAATGAAACAGAAACCAGGATGATGAAGAGTGCTCTTCTGGATTTGCCTCTCAGCTGCCTCACTTACTACCTGTGAGTCTTTGAGTAACATTCTTAACCTCTCTAAACTCAATGATATCATCTGTGAAATGGGGATAATGTTAGTTTTGGTCCTGTGGGATTGTTGTAAGAATTAAGTAATGTAATATATGTAAATTATTTAACTGATTCATACTGAGGGCTCAATAATGTTGGCTGTTGTTCTATATATTTTACTGTATAGATGCAATACAGAAGAGAGGCCACACTCCTTGGGCATGCAAGACAAACATGAGAGAAAAATTACATTCTGGCTCTTCATAGACAGTAAATACTCCCCTATAGTAGGTAGTGAATGTCCCAGTAAGGCTAAGTTCCATAATATGTCCAACAAGTGGCTGAACAATGCTTTAAGTGATAGGACTCAGATAAACAGGAGAATGAAGGAGGCAGGTCCACTGGGGATTGTTGCACAAACAGAGAGGCATGCATTCTGCCAGGAGTTGCATGCCCAGCACAACGGCAATTTTCAGACCATTTCCTTAGAACACAATAAACTGAAGCATAGACTGAAGCCACCAAACCAACTTTTGCCTATTTTTGTAACCATTTTTTTGCTAAAGTGTCCATGGACCAAATTAAGTCCATGGTTAAAATTTTCTCAGCTTACAAGTTTTTATGCCAGTTTTTAATTTTTTTAAACAGAGACTGGTTCCCACTGCTCTGTTAACAAATCCTAGCATGTCATGGAACCAAACGATGCTTAACCAATGAATTTTCAACAGAAAATTATGCAAACTGTAGCAGATCCTATTATTTGGCTGGCAAAGTTGTGCTTCTTTTTTATTGTCATTTGTGAAAGACAAAATTAAAAGACAATTAATTGCTCCTTGGACAAACCTAGACAGCATATTAAAAAGCAGAGACATCACTTTGCCAACAAAAGTCCATATAGTCAAAGCTATGGTTTTTCCAGTAGTCATGTATGGATGTGAGAGTTGGACTATAAAGAAAGCTGAGTGCTGAAGAATTGATGCTTTTGAACTGTGGTGTTGGAGAAGACTCTTGAGAGTCTCTTGGACTGTGAGGAGATCCAACCAGTCCATCCTAAAGGAGATCAGTCCTGAATATTCATTGGAAGGACTGATGCTGAAGCTGAAGCTCTAATACTTTGGCCACCTGATACAAAGAGCTGACTCATTGGAAAAGACCCTGATACTGGGAAAGATTGAAGGCGGGAGGAGAAGGGGGCGACAAAGGGTGAGGTGGTTGGATGGCATCACTGACTCAATGGACATGAGTTTGAGCAAACTCTGGGAGATAGTGAAGAACAGGGAAACCTGCATGCTGCAGTTCATGGGGTCACAAAGAGTCGGACATGATTTAGAGATTAAACAACAGTAAAAGACAATCGAATGCTAAATGTTTATATCAAGCCCCCCTGACAAAGTCCTATAAGTGAAATTGCACTGGGGATTTTCTGAGAAAGCTGTTGCTTTCCTGCTGTGGCTAGACGGGGCTGGTGAAAAATACATTTTCCTCCTCCTACTTCCTTGAATGCAGACATACTGCCTGGAGCTGGAGCTGTAATCTTGGAACCAGGAAGGGAAGACCAAGAGAAATATAGAGATACTGGCACTTGCATCAGAGATCCACCAAAATATTTCCATCAACCAACAGGTTAGTGAAAAAACAAAACGAAACACTGTCTTTCTTGTTACTTATGTTTAGTATCAGTTGAGGTGTTATGTTTTGAGACAGACAACTTTTACACCATTTAAGATTTCCCTTATGCACTAAACAGTAAGTCAGGGACTTGGAGTCTTTTGTCTAAATTATCTGTGTGACCTTGGCTAAGTTACTTAACCTCTATTTTCTCATTTATAAGAAAACCATTATACCAGCCTAACTTATAGGGATATCATGAGCTCTAGTAAATAAGTCGAAAATGCTTCATAAATGCTTAACGATGATAATGATCAGGCAAGCAGAACCACTTCTGTAGGACACAGAAATGAGCTCCCCTGAAGAAGGTAACAACTAAACAAAGACAGGAAATAGTATTCCTTTCAGGGAGAGAGTATACATCTTCAGAAAGGTGATCATTTAAACCCTGAGCATCTAATTGAAGACTAAATGGAGAAGATGATGGTGTCATGATTGGGTTTATTCAGAGCGCAATTGAAGGCTCATCTGCGAAAGATGAGACTCATTTTATTCTCTCTTCAAACTGTGCAGCACGGGGAGTCATGGCCAGGGGAATGTGAACTTATTTATCTCTGCAATACAGCTCACCTTTTAACCTTCTGCTTCAAATTTTGCTAACCTTTTTTTTTTCTACAATAGAGAAAAAGAATTGAGAGGTAGGGAGGTAGAGATAGGATGAATGCATTAAAAAAAGCCCTGTAATTTCTGAGAGCATTTAAATTATGTCCTAAATCAGTTTCAGAAGGTAGTTATGCCTGCTGAGAGTCTGTTTTGTTTTTGATGTGAATGCTTAGGCATGGGACGGTGGATTATCCAGCAGGGGCTTTGCCATGTAAACTCTCTAGAAAGTTGTCAACAGCCTGTTCTTCAGTGGTGAGACTTGGATGAATTCAAGTAAAATTTTCAAATTCTCTAATTTCCTTTGCCATTTTTTCCCCTTGTTCTTGTTAGCAGTAATCTTTTTCCTCTATGATATCCTCTTACCTATTTTAATATCTATTTCTGAGCAGAGAAGCCAAGGTATATGTTTCCATGAATCCTCAGAATTGTTCTGCCCATATTACTTGCATTTCAGTGTCTTTGGGGCTGGATATTTCAGTTGAATAGACATGAACCTAATGAAGCCGAGTGTATGGTTCGATCCTAGTTAATGAAGTAGCTGGATTTTCACCGAGAAGAATTCCACTCATTAGGTGAAAGCTGTGGTTTCAATTTGCTAGGATGTTCTGTTGATTCCCAAGAGTGAGTGAGTGTGTTTCCATCACTGAGGAGACAACTCACAGCAACGACTTCTACTGAAGGAAGGAAAGGATTAGCATTGACAATATCACCATTAATTAAAGAAGAGTGAGCATGAGAAGTGAAGAAAACTGGAGTCTGGGCTTTAGTCCATCTTACCAAGCTTCCATCTGGCCCTTCTCTTCATTTCTGACTTGTGAGGCAGTCTGGATTGACTTAGACTAATCATTTCTCTGGGACTCACTGTATCCATTACCCTGAAAAGGAAAGTCACTATGATAAATTCAGGTTGGTTTGAAAAGCAGATGCCTCCTCTGGTGGGTGCCCTCGCTTTCCCCATCCCTTCCCCACTCTTTTCTCTAGCCCAGGCAGTGTTTAAGGGATCTACTGACCCCATAGTTGGAATTCCCTGCATTTCAGCTGACCTACCCCTACTTTACTCCTTTCTCTCTGGATACAGAAAAGTCTCTTTTCTTTCTTTCTTTTTTTTAAAAAGGATACATATATATATTTTTTGATGTGGACCATTTTTGAAGTCTTTATTGAATTTATTACAATATTATTTCTGTTTAATGTTTTGGATTTTGGGCCAAGACATCGTGGATCTTAACTCCCTGACCAGGGATCGAACCAGCATCTCCTGCATTAGAAGGCGAAGTTTTAACCAGTGGACCTCCAGGGAAATCCCCAAAGGTCTTTTTCCTTTTCATTGACAACATATGATGGTCTTCCCACTATTAGTGACCTGAAGCTTTCTGGCCCATCAAAATAAATCACCTGAGGAGGAATGTGGGACTCTTTAACAGTCTCAGACATACCTTTAGCAGACATGTGAGTAGATATGTATATTATAAAGAATTGTCTTCCAGTATCAAATGGCAAACTTTCCCTCACTTCTACTTTTTTATGCCATTAAAAATTGTTAAAATGTTATATAAAATACAGACAGGGTCCGTCCAACTTAAGATTTTTCGACCTTATGACAGCATGAAAATGATGTGCATTCAGTAAAATCTGTACTTTGCCTTTTGATCCTTCCCCAGTGCAGTGGTAAGTGATCTGAGACTTATTCATGGTGCTGGGCAGTGGTAGCCTCTCCTGGTCAGCCACATGACCTTGAGGGCAAACAGCTGACACAATTACCACCATTCTGCACCCACACAACCAATTCTGTTTTCCGTTTTTAGTGCAGCATTCAATGAAATATGTCAGACATTCACCACTTTCTTATAACATAGACTTGGTGTTAGATGTTTTTACCAACTGTAGGCTAATGTGAGTGCTCTGATCATGATTAGAAGGCAAGACAATGAAGTTTGGGAGATGAGATGTATTCAATGCATTTTCAGTTTGTGATTATTTCAGTTTATTATGGACTATTGAGATGTGGCTTCCCTGGTGGTTCAGATGCTAAAGAACCTGCTTAAAATGCAGGAGACATGGGTTTGATCCCTGGGTCAGGAAGATCCCCTGGAGAAGGAAATGGAAACCCACTCCAGTATTCTTGCCTGGAGAATTCCATGGACAGAGGAACCTGGAGGGCTACGGTCCATGGAGTCTCAAAGAGTTGGACACGACTTGGTGTAAAAAAAGAAGAACCACATTGTAGGTCAAGGAAGACTTGTATTTGTTTACTATTTATTTCTTTTTAATGTACAGTTAGTTCTTTTAAGTACATGAAGTAGCTTTGACTGTTCAGACTATTTCCCTTTTCCTAGCTAAAACATGGATACACACACTAACACTTTTTCTTCTAACATTCATTTTTCCTTTAAATTATCTTCTTTTTTTAAAAAATTATCTTCTTAAGTGGGAGCCAGTGTTTAGAAATATTCAGCCTATTGTTTGTTATATTTTTACTAAAATAATTTTCTTGCTTATGTGAGTTGTTAAAAATACAAGGGTAATGGATGTCAACATATTTCGTATTAACAATTCAGTGCTTCATAAAGTGATGGTGTACTTGTGTAAAGTCTTTAGACTTACACCTTAATGAGTTTCTTATTCTAATGGATCTGATTTTTGTAAAACATTATGCATCTTGAATGAAATATTTAATACCTATCTTTTAAAAAGTTATTGGCAGATTGTAAGTATAAGTATTAGAGGTCTTTCCTCGCCTACTAGAAAAAATAAAAAGGTGATGGAAGAACTGCCTCAATTATCATGAAAAGAGGAGCAGATAATGTCCTTTTGCAAGAAACATCCTTAAAAGATAATGAACATGAAAAATTAATTAGATTTCAAGTTGGAAATATCTTTCCCTACTTGATGAATTTGATTATGCTGCTATTGCTACCTTAATGTATAAAAGGAAAAATGTCAAAATTAATAAGATAGTCAGGAATAAAGGGAGTGGAATGGTTATCTTTGAGGGGGCTAAGTACTCCCTAGAAATAATAGCTAATTGGTAGAAAGCTAACTTCGAAAAAGAATCAGGCGACATTGTTTCAGACATCTTAAATTGGCATGGTTTCCAAAAACAATCTAGTTTGCAGAGATTTAAATGCATTGTAATGGAAATTGGATATCTCTGGACTGAGAAATTAGTATTTGTGTCTGGCTTGTAACTTATAAACATGTAGTTGAAAGATTTTTATTTCTTGAGAGGAAATGAGCCAGACATTCAGGATTCTCATGCTTTTCATATTCCAACTTGTTCTTTCATAAAATTAAAAAAAATTTTTTTGGAGTTCAAAAAAGATTTTTCAGGGGCAGATGTGTGAAGAAAACTAAATGAGAGTTTTTATTTTAACCTCCCACGTTCTACTCCTCAGTGATTCTTTGAAACCCATTTATGTCTGGTGATAAATAAAAGCTGGAAAGCTGTCATCTTGCAGCTTAATTAAAAAGTTTACAAAAGATATTTGATACCTTACTTGGAAGAGCCTGAACCAAATGGCCTCTGGAGGCCCCTTCCAATTTTTGGTTGTTTTTCTATAAATACTTTGATTCCAGGACTAATATCCGAATGATTTAAACAATTTCACTGGCTTTCAGTAGCCATGAACACTGATATGGAGTTGTAGTTTTTTATTACATGTTAAAAACACAATGGATGGTATATTGATGATGTTACTCAGATTATGTCCAGGACATAGGAGGTTTTTTTTTTTTAATTTTAATTTCTTTATTTTAAACAGAAGAATAATTGCTTTACAATATTGGTTTGATTTCTGCCGTACATCAACATGAATCTGCCATAGTTGTTCAGATGTCTCCTCCCTCTTACACCTCGCTCCCACCTGGCACCCTTTCCCACCTCTCTAGGTTGTTACGGAGCCCTGGTGTGAGCTCCCTGAATCATAGAGCAAATTTCCATCGGTGCCTATTTCACATATGGTGGTGTATATGCTTGGGCTTCCCAGGTGGCACTAGTGGTGAAGAACCTGCCTGGCAGTACAGGGGACCTAAGAGACATGGGTTCAATCCCTGGGTAGGGAAGATCCCCTGGAGGAGGGCATGGCAGTTCACTCCAGTATTCTTGCCTGGAGAAACCCATGGACAGAGAAGCCTGGTGGCCTACAGTCCGCGGAGTCACAAAGAGTCAGACACGACTGCAGTGACTTAGCACACACGTGGTGTATATGCTTCCATGGTGCCCGCTACTCTCTCCGTTCATCTCCGCCTCTCCTCACCCCGCTGTGCCCCTGCTCTTATCCACAGGCCTGTTATCTATGTCTGCGTCTCCACTGCCGCCCTGCAAATTGGACATAAGTGCTTAGTTAATCCATGCCAAAAGGATCTACATCAAAATTAATTTTCAAAATATTGCAAAACATTTAGAGAACATAGGTTTGTCTGGATCCAACTGCTTACATAGAACGAAGCGAAATATCTGATTGAGTAGCAAGCATCATCGTATTAGAAACCAGCATCCTTCTGAATTTAGAGGAAACACAGTCTCACATAATCTGAAACACCATAAACCCAGACTACTTCCTTTAAAAAATGAAACGAAACAAGTCTCAAAGATGAATTCAGTTCAGAACATCCATGAGACCACTAAGTGCCATGAACACAGGTCTCCCAGCTGGGAAAGTGTCTGCCCCCAAACGTCCCTCACCACGGCAGCTCCCACGTTTGTTCTCACGCTGCTGCCAGACTAACTGGAACCTGTGACTCTGTGCTGCGAGTTTCATCTGCATTTTATTTATTACTAGATTAGTTTAATTGCATTTTTAGATTATGAGCTTATTATTTATTTTTTGAATAAAATCATGCATGCTCATGTTGACTATAGGCAAAAAGGTCAATGGTCAGTAATGGGATGTGTAACAGCATGGCTGAAAGAATACAACTGTTTTGTTCTCCTCTCATGTAACACAACCGTGATGAGTGTTTCTGGCCGTTCCATGCCTCTGTTCCACATACTTTTTCAGAGATATGGCCTGACGTGTCTGCCATCTACAATACATGCTTTCTAAGTTGGCTCTGATCACCAGGCAGGAAAGAGAAGAAAGAAATCAAAGGTCATGCCACGTGGAAGTTGAATGTTACTTCTGCTCACATTCTACCCAAGAGAGCTTAGGTACATGGTTACACGTAGTTGCAAGAGAGTTTGGCAAATGTAGTTTAGCTGTGGCTACGGACAGGAAATATGAAAACATTTTGATGGGCACCTAGGAGTTCTACATATTGCTTGTTAAAAAATATGATTGAATAAAATACAAAGAGGAAATCAGGAGTCACCCTAAATTGAACCACCTAAAAATAATTTGGTGAATATCATTCTGTACATCTTTTTCTGGACATATACAATGTAGACGGACAAATAGGTGAATGGATAAACAAAATTTTTTTAAAAATAATGCAATCTCCCTCTGTATAAAATGCTGCATATAATTTTATTTAGATGTATTTTCATTTTAGAAGAAAGAGAAGCTAAAGTGAAACTTAAGGAATTGCCAATGTTTCTAATCAATAAGAAAGAATAAGTCTGATGTCATCCCACTAATGGTAGGAAAGCTTTGGTAAAATTGGAATCATAATCTTAAATTACATATTTCAACTTTAAATAGCATTTGATAGGGAAAAGATGAAGTGATAAGGACTCTTCTTGTTTTCACTTTCCCATCCTTCCCTCTACCTCCTGAGTTTTGTTTCAAACTACTTTTCTTTGTCAGCCTTGTAGCATTACATTTTGTTCTGCAAACATGATCCCCTCTGTTAATCATTCTGAGTTCTCTATTTAAATGGAAGCAATGCTCGGCACTAGTTCTTTTACCCTGACTTTTCCATTACTGAGTTTGCTTTTTAATTTATCACTTGGTTGGTTGGATTTTATTGTCATTTAGTTTTAAAATTTTTATTTACTTTATTTTTAGCAAAGGGATTATAAATTCCTCCTTCTCAGAGTTCCTTCATATTCAAGAATACTGCCTATTGCTTTCATGCCTGAGTAGCTTGGCTGGGTGTCCCACCCTTGCTTATACGCGTTTCTTCTTCCTGTGCTAAGACACTGTCCTGTCAACCTCTAAAATTAAATATTACTGTGAAAAAGAGTGAAGGCAGCCTGATTTCCCCCACTCTGGGTAACTTTTTCTGCTTCAATACCTGAATACTTTTTTTTCTCTTTATCTTTGAAGTTCCATAACTTAATTGGGGTGTGTCTTGATATTGCTGATAATAACTGCCAATTAGTATGGCCAGGCCATATTCTAAACACTTTGTGAGTGTTAATATATTATATATATAATCTTTTACAACAGAGATGAATAGCTGTGACAGAAACTGTGTGGCCTGCAAAGCTTAACATACTTACTACCGGACCTTTAACAGAAAAGTCTGAAGACCCCAATCCTGAGCAATTTATTTGATTTTTAATTATGAACACTTTCTTTTTTTCCTGTTTTTAATTTATTTACTATGATCATTTTAATTTCATTTTGTGGTTGCTGTTTATCACTTTAGTTTAGGCTCTCATTTTACAGATGTTTTAGTAATTTTAAAATAATGCCTTTTTGCAGCAGCTCCTCTTTTTAGTGCAATTTTTTTTTTCCTTCTGGATTGCCAGTCTCACTTCTGATTTTGCCTTTGACCTTATAATCTCTTTTCCTTCTTCCTGTCCTTTTGACTCTAGTATGTTTGCACTGTTACCAGCTCTTCCTGTCCACCCTACCTGTGTTTACCTGATGGGCTCTACCCAGATCTTTTATTTATCTATCATCTCCTTCCCAGAACCAGTTACCTTCCATCAGCTCCATTTTGCTGCCTGTGTGCTGCTTTTACACAGGCCTTGCCGTCTGAGGATGTAGACAGGTAGAGAGTTCTTATAGGACTAAGTGAAACCCAGATGGGCTTTGCAAGTCTTTTTGTTAAGATTTCATTAAATTTTCTGTACAAAGTCCCCTCTCTGCAGAATAGGATTCTTCCCATCGTGTGGGCTTTAATGTGTTTCTTGGGAATGATGATGTTCTGAAGCAGTGTTCTCCCTAACGTAGCTGGGTCCCCTGGTGGGGTGGTGGGGCTTCTTCTGTTACCTGTTTTCTATCTGGAAGCTTCTCTGCACCCTGGAGGACACTAGCAGGACTCCTTCGAATGTTGTTGCCAGCTTACCTTTGTTCAAAACTTCTTGGAGGTATACATGAGATGAAGAGTCCATTCTCAGCTAACACACCACAAACGGTGCTTTAATGATCAAGCAGTGTTCTGAAATCTAACCATGAATTTTCATTATAACTGCAAGCAAATGCCTCTGACCCGTAATTTTGAATTCTCTCTTTGGTTTGCAAACAATTTCCTCTAGAGTGCATTGCTTTCTACTTCACAGAGATCTTGGATATAAACATGGATCTAAGAAAAATGAAGCAAAACAAAAGACCTCTTTGAAATGTATATCTCATGGAGCATTTAAGACTGCCTGTTACCCTGTTTCAGCCCTGTAGATCCTGGAGGAGATAGAGGGGTGGCTGCCCATCAAGAAATAACAAACACTGAAAAGTTTTGCCAAGTCTCTTATAAACTACCCCAGCTGCTCATTTCATTTTTAAAAAGTGCTGTTAAGTAGCAATTATGAAATACCTGTTTCAGGGGTTATATATGGCTGCTCTTTCTGTTCCTCTATCCCATGCCAAGGAGAAGAGATTGTGTATTTAACAAATTCCGCACTCATGCCTCCTGCCTTGGGTTTGTCCCATCTATTAGTGTCAATACTGAAACTGGAGTGAAGCAATCACGGCGTTACCATTGTGGCCTGCGCATGCTCAGTTGTGTCCACTCTTTGTGACCCGTGGACTGAGGCCTGCCAGGCTCTTCTGTCTGTAGGATTCTCCAGGCTCTTCTGTTTGTGGGATTCTCCAGGAAAGAATAGTGGAGTGGGTTACATGTCCTCTTTGAGGGGATCTTCCTGACCTATGGATCGAATTTGAGTCTCCTGTGTCTCCTTCATTGGCAGGCAGATTCTTTACCACTGTGCCACCTGGCTTATTCCCAAGCTCCTTTTAATCAACTGCTTCCTGGGAGGAACTTGGAAGATTAGGAGTGCTACTTTAAACAAAACCAGTTTTCAGTACCTGTCACAGATGAATACTTGGGTCTTCTGAGTAGGTATTTGGAAATGGCAAATATGTGGCATGTGGGCAGTTCTCATCACTTCACTTCCTCCAGCTTGGTCCTGGGCCAACCAACCTTGGAATCCTTTCTCACTTGGCACTCCAGGGAGCTGCTGCAAGTCCCCAAATGTTAGCATGTGACTTGAAACTCATCTGCCATCCTTGATTAATGTAAATAATAAATTTTAAAAATTAGGAGAGACGAAATTAATATGAAAGCTCCCTTTCTCTTTCAATTCTGGAAGTATTACAGAACCTTAGAATATCAGGGATTTCTCATATTTTTAAAAAAACTTTTTATTTTATCTTGGATTATAGTTAATGAACAACTTTTGTTAGTTTCAGGTGTATAGCGAAGTGATTCAGTTCTACATATACATGTATCTGTTCTTTTTCAAATTTGCCTCCCACTTAGGTTGTTACACAATATTGATCAGAGTTCCCTGTGCTTTATAGTACATCCTTGTTGGGTCAGTTCAGATCAGTTGCTTTGTCATGTCCGACTCTTTGCAACCCCATGGACTGCAGCACGCATGGCTTCCCTGTCCATCACCAGTTCCCAGAGTTTGCTCAAACTCATGTCCATCGAGTCGGTGATGCCATCCAGCCATCTCATCCTCTGTTGTCCCCTTCTCCTCCTGCCTTCAATCTTTCCCAGCATCAGGGTCTTTTCAAATGAGTTAGTTCTTTGTGTCAGATGGTCAAAGTATTGGAATTTCAGCTTCAGCATCAGTCATTCCAATGAGTATTCAGGACTGATTTCCTTTAGGATGGACTGGTTGGATCTCCCTGCAGTCCAAGGGACTCTCAAGAGTCTGCTCCAACACCACAGTTCAAAAGCATCAATTCTTCAGCGCTCAACTTTCTTTATAGTCCAACTCTCAACTCAACATGACCACTGGAAAAACCATAGCTTTGACTAGACAGACATTTGTTGGCAAAGTAATGTCTCTGGTTTTTAATATGTTGCCTAGGCTGGTCATAACTTTTCTTCTAAGGAGCAAGTGTCTTTTAATTTCATGGCTGCAGTCACCATCTGCAGTGATTTTGGAGCCCCCAAAAATAAAGTCTCTCACTGTTTCCCCATCTATTTGCCATGAAGTGATAGGACCAGATGCCATGATCTTAGTTTTCTGAATGTTGAGTTTTAGGCCAGCTTTTTCACTCTCCTCTTTGACTTTCAGCAAGAGACTCGTTAGTTCTTCTTGACTTTCTGCCTTAATGGTGGTGTCATCTGCATATCTGAGGTTATTGATATTTCTCCTGGCAATCTTGACTCCAGCTTGTGTTTCATCCAGCCCTGTATTTCGCATCATGTACTCTGCATATAAGTTAAATAAGCAGGGTGACAATATACAGCCTTGACTTACTTCTTTCCCAATTTGGAACCAGTCTGTTGTTCCATGTCCAGTTTTAAGTGTTGCTTCCTGACCTGCATACAGATTTCTTAGGGGGCAGGTCAGGTGGTCTGGTATTCTCATCTCTTGAAGAATTTTCCACAGTTTGTGGTGATCCACACAGTCAAAGGCTTTGGCATAATCAATAATGCAGAAGCAGATGTTTTTCTGGAACTCTCTTTCTCTTTCAGTGATCCAATGGATGTTGGCAATTTGATCTCTGGTTCTTCTGCCTTTTCTAAATCCAGCTTGAACATCTGGAAGTTCATGATTCACGTACTGGTACTGTTGAAGCCTGGCTTGGAGAATTTTGAGCATTACTTTGTTAATGTGTGAGATGAGTACAATTGTGCGGTAGTTTGAGCATTCATTGGCATTGCCCTTCTTTGGGATTGGAATGAAAACTGACCTTTTCCAGTCCTGTGGCCATTGCTGAGTTTTCCAAATTTGCTGACATATTGAGTGCAGCACTCTCACAGCATCATCTTTTAGGATTTGTAATAGCTCAACTGGAATTCCATCACCTCCACTAGCTTTGTTCATAGTGATGCTTCCAAAGGCCCACTTGACTTTGCATTCCAGGATGTCTGACTCTAGATGATTGATCACACCATCACAGTGTTCTGGTTCATGATGATCTTTTTTGGTATAGTTCTCTGTATTCTTGCCACCTCTTAATATCTTCTTCTGCTAGGTCCATACCATTTCAGTCCTTTATTGAGCCCATCTTTACATGAAATGTTCCCTTGGTATCTCCAATTTTCTTGAAGAGATCTCTAGTCTTTCCCTTATTGTTTTCCTCTGTTTCTCTATTTCCTCTATTTTTTTGCATTGACCACTGAGGAAGGCTTCCTTATCTCTCCTTGCTATCCTTTGGAACTCTACATTCAAGTAGGTATATCTTTCCTTTTCTCCTTTGCCTTTAGCTTCTCTTCTTTTCTCTCGCTATTTGTAAGGCCTCCTCAGACATCCATTTTGGCTTTTTGCATTTCTTTTTCTTGGGGATGGTCTTGATCCCTGCCTCCTCTACAATGTCACGAACCTCCATCCATAGTTCTTCAGGTACTCTATCAGATCTAATTCCTTAAATCTATTTGTCACTTCCAATGTATAATCATAAGGGATTTGATTTAGGTCATCCTTGTTGGTTATCCATTTTAAATACAGCAACATGTACATGTCAACCCCAAGTTCCCTAACTATCCCTTCCTCTCACCCATCCCCAGGGATTTTTCATTCTGAAAACAAATATAGGAGTGACCACAACTATCTGATGACTCATTCAAGCCTTCATACCCTCCACAAATATGCTTTGAGTGTTGACAAAGTGCCAGGCAGTATGACTGCTGCTGGGAAAGCACAGTGCCTGTCTTTGAAGGTTCTCAATCTAGTGAGGGAGATGGATGTGCATAAGAGGATGTTTTCAGGGTCCCAGTGGAAGTGTGGAGAATGGTTTAGGGGGAGCTGATTGTGCTTGGGAGGGTTGGAGGTGAGCAGTTAACCAGTTCCAGGTTATCCTGACCTGGGCTCTGAGGTGTCAGTATTATCACTGGCTTGTGATTTAAAAATAACTTTATTATCTTCTCTTCTTAATACTACTAATTAAAATTCATCAAAAGTAATAGCAAGAGAGCAGTTGAAGGTAATTGTATTTTGGGACTCACTGCAGCTATGAAGCCTCCTTCAGAACCCTCCAGAGAACCTTCCTCCTCTACATAGGGCAGCCTTCCTCACTGAGCAAGACTCAGAAGCACAGGCCTCACTCCCTCGTCTCAGTTCTGCGCATTTTTCATCAGTGTTTTCCTGTTGTTGCTCAGTGAGAGAAGAGACTTCATCAGGCCAGCTCAGGGGCTTTCAACATTTTTTTGACAGTAACCCATAATAAGGAAGAAATTAAAAACTTTCACAACCCTGTCCGTACATATATATACGCAATTAAAACAAAAATGTCACGAAACAATAATTATCCAAAGTGTAACCCATTTTAAGAATTTCTGTTCTAAAAACAGTTGTTGGTCACAACACAAAACTTGATTTTATAACAGATTATTGGGTAATCCAAAATTGGAATAACACTAGTCTCCTTTTACTGGGAAAGTAAACCCAGTGGAGACTATAAATCACAAAGTGCCTTTCTAGAGCAGATAGAATTAATCTGGTAGCCACCCGCCTGCTTACCAGAAATTGCTTCTGGACAAGGGCATCCTGAATTCCTTTGTGTCACTGCCAAGCTCAGGCCACAGTTAGGCTTCAGGATGTGCCTTCTGCGTCTTGATTTCGCATCTGACCTCACTTGATTTTTCTTCTTTTTGTCCTGGAGCTCTGAAGTTGCTTTAA
Organism: Cervus elaphus; assembly: GCF_910594005.1. Classification (NCBI taxonomy): domain Eukaryota; kingdom Metazoa; phylum Chordata; class Mammalia; order Artiodactyla; family Cervidae; genus Cervus; species Cervus elaphus. Next base: position 11,354,010 of record NC_057844.1, on the reverse strand, counting down.
AAAGATCCTATTGTATCATTGTATTTGGGGAGGTACATTTGCAGTGTTTGGATCCGGATGCAAATAAATAAATAACATTGACATTGCACTTTCTGCTTTCAGTGCAGACAAGTGAGTGGTGAAAGTCTCTGAATCTGCATTGTGCTTTGAACTGGTTTGTCTGAATTATGTGGAACGTCCCTTGTTCTTATGCGTTTGTGCCATCATTGCACTGTGACGAGTTCAGGCTCATGCACTTGAACTTCTTTAGTTACAGTGTGAACAGAAACTCAGGAAATGCGTGAGAGCTTGGAATCTGCATCCGTCTCCCTAGTTAATGCTGTCGAGACATACCTCCGTATTTCAACACTTTTCTGTTGAACACTGTGTTCCAGTTACCTTCCATTGTAATTCACAGGTTGTTATGGTGGAGACTTTGACAAGAACAAAAGTCTCTAGTGAAAATTTGATGCATTTATACATTTTTTAAAAAGCCCTGAGCATGCTAATTACATCAACAATGACATGTCAAGTGTATCCCAGCAAAGAGAATTTGGTGCTTGGGAACATGGATGATGCTGTGACTATCCAATGGAAGGGTAGATATTTGCTTATATGCAATTACCTATGGTAATTGTATTCCCGTGTGAAAACAGGCTTTACGCAGCCTAATGAAATAATTACCAAAGCCGGAGAAAGCATGTTAACATCAAGATCCTGGCTCGGAATAATTCACAGGCAGGAAGAGGCACCAGCGTTTCTGGGAGGCTTTGGGGCTTCTGTGTTTGACCCATGTTGGTTGCCACAGATGTTTTCCAAATGAACAGGTGCCTAAGATTGAAACATCATATAGGCTATGTTGGGTTTTACATTTACCTTCTTATCCTGTGAGTGGACATCTGTACAGGCTTAAGATTTTTAAGCAGATGTTACAGGTTTTAAAGCATGGGTCCTGACAAAGAACTCAGTGATAAACCCTGCATTCTGATACTCATCATTGTGTTTAATCACTTATGAATTTTTCCAAAATCCACAGATTCCCCAGAAGATTGTTGACACCTAAGCCAAATCACACAAATATGATACTTTATTAAAGCTCAAATGAAACCTAGGGAATGGATCTGTGCCTTCTCTCTTACTACCTTTATTATCATGAGAATTTTTTTTTTTTTAAATTTTTAGTTTTGCTTTTGTTTTCTTGAAAGAGGAGAAGGGCAAACCTAAGGAGTAGTAACATAACACACAGAAATCCCTTGCATTCCTATATACTAACAATGAAAAAACAGAAAGAGAAATTAAGGAAACAATACCATTCACCATTGCAACAAAAAGAATAAAATACTTAGGAGTATATCTACCTAAAGAAACAAAAGACCTATACATAGAAAACTATAAAACACTGATGAAAGAAATCAAAGAGGACACAAACAGATGGAGAAACATACCGTGTTCATGGATTGGAAGAATCAATATTGTCAAAATGGCTATTCTACCCAAAGCAATCTATAGATTCAATGCAATCCCTATCAAGCTACCAACGGTATTTTTCACAGAACTAGACCAAAGAATTTCACAATTTGTATGGAAATACAAAAAACCTCGAATAGCCAAAGTAATCTTGAAAAAGAAGAATGGAACTGGAGGAATCAACCTGCCTGACTTCAGACTCTACTACAAAGCCACAGTCATCAAGACAGTGTGGTACTGGCACAAAGACAGAAATATAGACCAATGGAACAGAATAGAAAGCCCAGAGATAAATCCATGAACCTATGGACACCTTATCTTTGACAAAGGAGGCAAGGATATACAATGGAAAAAAGACAACTTCTTTAACAAGTGGTGCTGGGAAAACTGGTCAACCACTTGCAAAAGAATGAAACTAGAACACTTTCTAACACCATACACAAAAATAAACTCAAAATGGATTAAAGATCTAAATGTAAGACCAGAAACTATAAAACTCCTAGAGGAGAACATAGGAAAAACACTCTCCGACATAAATCACAGCAAGATCCTCTATGACCCACCTCCCAGAATATTGGAAATAAAAGCAAAACTAAACAAATGGGATCTAATGAAACTTAAAAGCTTTTGCACTACAAAAGAAACTATAAGTAAGGTGAAAAGACAGCCGTCAGATTGGGAGAAAATAATAGCAAATGAAGAAACAGACAAAGGATTAATCTCAAAAATATACAAGCAACTCCTGCAGCTCAATTCCAGAAAAATAAATGACCCAATCAAAAAATGGGCCAGAGAACTAAACAGACATTTCTCCAAAGAAGACATACAGATGGCTAACAAACACATGAAAAGATGCTCAACATCACTCATTATTAGAGAAATGCAAATCAAAACCACAATGAGGTACCATTACACACCAGTCAGGATGGCTGCTATCCAAAAGTCTACAAGCAATAAATGCTGGAGAGGCTGTGGAGAAAAGGGAACCCTCTTACACTGTTGGTGGGAATGCAAACTAGTACAGCCACTATGGAAAACAGTGTGGAGATTCCTTAAAAAACTGGAAATAGAACTGCCATATGACCCAGCAATCCCACTTCTGGGCATACACACTGAGGAAACCAGATCTGAAAGAGACACGTGCACCCCAATGTTCATCGCAGCACTGTTTATAATAGCCAGGACATGGAAGCAACCTAGATGCCCATCAGCAGATGAATGGATAAGGAAGCTGTGGTACATATACACCATGGAATTTTACTCAGCCGTCAAAAAGAATTCATTTGAACCAGTCCTAATGAGATGGATGAAACTGGAGCCCCTTATACAGAGTGAAGTAAGCCAGAAAGGTAAAGAACATTACAGCATACTAACACATATATATGGAATTTAGAAAGATGGTAACGATAACCCTATATGCAAAACAGAAAAAGAGACACAGAAATACAGAACAGACTTTTGAACTCTGTGGGAGAAGGTGAGGGTGGGATGTTTCAAAAGAACAGCATGTATACTATCTATGGTGAAACAGATCACCAGCCCAGGTGGGATGCATGAGACAAGTGCTTGGGCCTGGTGCACTGGGAAGACCCAGAGGAATCGGGTGGAGAGGGAGATGGGAGGGGGGATCGGGATGGGGAATAAGTGTAAATCCATGGCTGATTCATATCAATGTATGACAAAACCCACTGAAATGTTGTGAAGTAATTAGCCTCCAACTAATAAAAAAATTAAAAAAAAAAAAAAAAAAAAAAGGAGTAGTAACAGAGGAATGAAGATTTGCTTCTCTACTTTCTCTTTACTGCTCCTCTCTCAGCCCTGCTAGTCCTCCGCTGAGATTTGCCCATCTTGTTCATTTCCTCCCTTTCTTGCTGCATCTAGAAAGAAGTTACCAGGAGAAACTTCACAAATACGCACTGGCACTGGCTCCCTCCTGAGTACCAGCCACCCCAGTAACTCTTGGGAAAGAGCGACAACCAAACCAACACTACCAGGTCCTTCCTGGAGCTTGCAGTTCCTGAGGGGATAGCCATGAAGTAGAGTCTTACAAAGGAAATCTGTGCTTCAAAAAATTATCATCTAGGATTTATTCTGATCCACCCCAAGACATAAATTCTACCCTTTTCTGTTTTGTAAGTCGATATCTTCCAGGGGGTTTGATTTCTGATGAGTGGCATTTCAATTTTAGGACTTGAGGAAATGTTTTAAACAGATGCTCAACTCACCTTCAGAAAATTCTGCAGGGAGGCCCTTCTAATGTATGCCACATATAAATTCATATTTTCCTTCCATATTCCTTAGGAACGTTAGTCAGATTTTTGTGTGTTTTTTGTTTTTTTTTGATACTGAAAAGAAAATAAGAGTTGGTTAATTAGAATTCCACATAAAACCCCCACTGAGACCATGATGACAGTATTGGCTGCTTTTTGTTTCAGCCTAGTGGCTGATGGTCAAAGGCTCAAAGTTTTTCATATATTCTGGATGGCTGGATGGATATCTTGTTTGTTTGTTTTTTTTTTTTTCCTAAAGAATGCACTGATGTAGGAGCAGACATTAATATACCAGAGAAGTATAGAAGTGTCTTGCTGGACTACTGCATGTAAAGGGTGGGGAAAAGGGGTATGCAAGGTTTTATAAAAGAATCATTTTCCTTTTAGCTAAGGATACACAATGAGCTAATTTAATTTTAATGAGTTTTAGTCTGCCATTGTCCTTTCTTACACTTATATTTTCCAAATCAGCATTCCATTGTCTGTGCATAAGCTTGGAATGCTTTTCATATATTTTTAAAGAGTTATTTTTCCAGGGGTTCTTTTGTTTTGGAAACACCCCTTTGTCCTCTTTCCACCTGCGTCGTTACTTTGCAGGAGTCTCAAAGCACCTACAGCTTCAACTACCTGCAATTTTAATCAGAAATCTCAGAGTCTCAGAATAATATTTCTTTGGTAGGTCGAGTTTATGCTGTAGCTTTATGAATTAAAGTGCATTTGGTATATTAAAAACAGTTACTTATATATACAGGTACTTTAAAAATATGTGTTACTAAATAGTAATTAGCAGGATTTAAAACTCTTAATAATTTAATCTGATTTATTTTTGGAGTTGTTGTTGTTGTTCAGTTGCTAAGTCATGTCTAACTTTTTGGGACCCCATGCACTGTAATCAGCCAGGCTCCTCTGTCCATGGGATATCCCAGGCAAGCATACTGGAGTGGGTTGCCATTTCCTTCTCCAGGGGATCTTCCTGACCCAGGGATCGAACCTGCGTCTACCAGCATCTCCTGCACTAGTAGGCAGATTCTTTACCACTGAGCCACCAGGGAAGTCCCTTATTTTTGGTGTCCTGAGTGGTAAAAACTGTAAGAAAATAATGATGCCATGATACCCTCTTTGCTTTTTACTGTTCCTTATTTTTATCTACAGATCTTGTAAAGTATGTTTTTTCCACAGAGTGCTTTTGTGTATGTATGTGTCTATAATATCTACATGCACCTCCCACAGAAACACAGACATTTATATAAAGTTCGCTCTCTTACTATGTTTATTAAGAAGACTTCTTAATAATATTATAGTAACAAGGCAGTTTGAGCATGTGTAATCTCAGATATTCCTAAAATTGAAGACCTAAGAAAAATAGCTTTTTTGACTGTGTCCTTTGTTTATCAAAAAAAAAAAAAAAAGATTAACAGTGCTTGATGATATTGAAGAAGGGGCAAACCATCAGTATCTGGTCTGAAGAACATTTGATTTAGAAAGGGATGACAATAGAGGTTTATTATAGAAATCAGAGTAATCCAGATCAAGTCTTTTATTTATAGATGTTGTACAGTGTTCAAGAATTGAAGAAACAATGGTGAAAGAATCAAAAGTGATGAATGGAGGGCAGAAGGTCAGACCCTTACATGTTGATTGATGCAGGTTTCCTTTTGATTTTGCCAGAGATATGCTTAAACTGGAGGGTAAAGAGCAAAAAGGAGGAAAAGCAGGGGTGTGAAACTATGGACTCAGAACACGAGCTGTCAATTCTAATCCTAACTTTGCAGTCTGGCAGTTTTATGAACCCAAGCCCTTTGGCCTTTCTTCTCTATAACTTAAGAATGACTGAGCCCAGAACAGCTTTCTTCCAGTTGTTTTATACACGATTTCTTTATCAGGTTCTCTCTGGCTATCGCTCCCTTCTTGATGGAGCACGGGGGGGGCCCTTGGTGGAGGCAAGTTCATTTTTATTTCCAAGCTCCTTCTGGCTCCACCAAGCTTTTATATGTCTGTTCCTGGTCTTGAGAAGTAAGACTTATTTTGCCATAAAACAGACAGAGTACACTTCTCTAAGGTGGGTAGTGACACTTGGATCTTCCATAAAGGACTTTAAATCTTTCTGTTAAAGTTACATATTTCCAGGTTAAGAGTCTCTTATGCCAGGAAAGATTTTCTAGGCCTATCTCCTAGGACCAGAAGTAGTGGCCAAGGCTCTAAAATCATGCGATGTGGGGTAAGGGCTGGCTCTGATCTGGAGAAACATGGTGTTTGCCCCTTGGGGAACTGCATAGAGAGACTTGGCTGGCTTGTCATTTGAGGAAGCCCTTAGAGGGAGTGGGATCGGGGTGGGAAGTGAGGGGAGAAGGGAGGGAGACGAAGGAGGATTTTGTTGCCTCTAGCCCCATTTGAGAGAGAAACTTGATTTTTTGAAAGCTATGGTTTTTAGAATCACCATTAGAGACTACTTGAAAGTAATAAAAATGTTTGTGGCAGAGAGGTGTACAATAAACAATGGATGAATAAGGGATGAAAAGAATCAAGAAATGAAAAAGCCCAGAAGTGGTCCAACTTCACTTTATAGATAAAGCCATCTCTGACCTATGTATGGGTATTTCTTGTAAGTTGGATACATGGTTCAAGTGCCTTTGAAACCAAACGTTAAGTGAGGTAAGTGCTAAGGAATAAGTTGAAGGGATTTTGCTACCAGAACTTAAATCAGCCAAAATATGGTGACTGTTGGAGGATGTCACTGATGGTTGAGGGGATCAGAAAACCTCTGACGGTCACCACACGCTAGGACACATTTGGCTCCAAGACCAATCAGAGCCGTCACATCATCTTTTGCTTATTTCTGGGGGACCAGTAGATGGTGAGCTCTACCTGAGGCCTCCCATCACCTCCAACAGCCCTACCCTGGAGGCAGTCTTGGCCTGAATCCTATTCCTGGAGAGTGGGCGGCACCCACCTTGCGAATGGAACAGTTTCCTTAGGCCTCTGCTGGAGCAGGCGGGGCGCCTGGGATGGGAGGCGCTGGTGGAGCCCCTGGGAGGGCGGCGGGGGGGACGAGGAGGACGTCGCGATGGTGACTGGCAGCGAAACAAGCCAATGCCTGGCGCAGTCTGGCTGTAACCCAGCACAAAGCGAAGCAAAAGCGCAGCAACAGCAAGCCCAGTCGGAGGGGGCCCCCAGCCCAGGAGACAGTCATGGTAAGAGAACATACTCCCACTGAGCTTACTGTGGGGGCTTCCCAGGTGGTGTTAGTGGTGAAGGACTCACCTGCCAATGCAGGAGATGTAAGAGACTTGGGTGTGATCCCTGGGTTGGGAAGATCTCCTGGAGGAGGGCCCAGCCTCCCACTCCAGTATTCTTGCCTGGAGAATTCCCATGGGCAAAGGAGCCTGGCGGGCTATGGCCCATAGGGTCACAAAGAGTTGGACTGAAGTGACTTAGCATGCATGCACGAGCTCATTGAGAAAGCTGCCAGGTTCCAGCAAAAGTTCAGGGAAAGTAGCCAGGCATGGTTAGTGTGGATGCAGGATTTGAGAGTGATGCTGACCATGCTGGAGGCAGCAAAAAAGAGCAAGATCACTCCATAGCCCGCCCTCTAGCATCGCCTGAGTGGGCTCAGGGGTTATGTGAGACCTTGGAAATCCATCAGGGAGATGCAGCAACGTCTTAGGGAGCTGGGAAGGAGACAGGCCGTGTTTAACCTTGTCTTTGAAGCTGTGATCGAGCCACATTCACCCCAGTCTGCACAGCCCCTGTTATGGGATGCTGATACAGGACACTCACCTAGTTTGCTGAGCCCAGTGGTGGGCAAGACATGTGTGATGTTGGGCAACCCATTTCTGGTCTGGGAGAAACTGAGGAATCCTGGGAATGGATATGGGGAAAGACCCAAGACAAAGAGGGAGCCCGAGAAGCCCAAGGGTGATCCCAATCTGCTATAAAATATCCAGTAGGTGTGACCCGGAAGCAAATGTGGTTTGACCTCATTGCTGCAGGACCCCACCTGCAAAGACAGACCTGCTACCTAACACTTGTTGGTGAGCCCACGGAGAACCTTACAACCCGAACAGAAGTTCAGACCTGGCCCACATGTGCCTACCATCACCAGTGCCCTTAGGGACACAGTTCTATTCAGGCTGAGTGCCTCCCAACCTCTGGATATAAGATGTAGGCCCAGAATCCTCCAGGTAAGGGCCTTAGGGGTGATGGAGGGCCCCATGTTGAGCCCACTATTCACTGACTCCCCCATCAATAAAGAACAGGTGATGTCTCTGCTTGACATTAGAGCTTTAATACATGGTGACCCTTGGAGGTTCTCTGTAGCCATCAGCATTATTGATGGTTATGAAGGGCAAACAGTTACCGTCATGAAGGTCTCTTTGAGACTGCAGACTGGACGTTCTCCTCCACAAGAATATGAGGTTTTTATCTCTCCAGTATCAGAGAACATATTGGGCCTGATATCTTACAAAGTCAAACTCTGCAAGCCTGTGTTGGTGAGTTCCACCTTGGGGTTAGGGTACTCAAACCACTGCTGAGGGGCAATGCAAACTGGAAACTATTAACTCTGCAGCCCCTGCAAAGACTGGTAACTGTCAAATAATACTGCCTAGGAGGCATGAAGAAATAAGAAAAGCTGTCAAGTCCTGCACTGAGTGGGTTTTGTACACTCTGCTCAAGTGCTTTCAACAGCCCAGTATGGCTGGTTAAAAAGCTCAATGGCCCATGGCAGATTGCCATGGACTATTCAGGACTGAACAGGGTGGTGCCCTCTGCCCGTACGCTCTACCCAACATGATGCCTTGGTGTATGACAAGATGTACTGGACTTACCAGGCTTCCCTGTTGGCTCAGTGGTAAAGAACCCACTTGCTAATGCAGGAGTTGCAGAAGACGCAGTTACGATCCTCAGGTGAGGAAGATCCCCTGGAGAAGGCAATGGCAACCCACTCTAGTATTCTTGCCTGGGAAATCCCATGGGCAGAGGAGCCTGGCAGGTTACAGTCCATGGGGTCACAAAGAAGTAGGCACAACTTAACAACTAAACAACAAGAAAACCGGACTTAGCAAACGCTTTTATCTTACCCCTCACAAGATCAACTTGCCTTCACATGGGAGGAGCAACAATGTACCTTTCAAGTGAATCCCAAGGCTACCTGCACAGCCTCATATGTGTCGTGCGGTGGGAGCCTGGATCTGTCCCGTCCCCACGTGAGTAAAATGGACCCATTACGCTGATGACCTAGTGTGAACATTTGAGGACTGGACATTGGAACAGCAAGCAGTCTTTGAGAAGCAAAAATACTCATGAAGCAGTTTAAAACTCTGGAATCCCCCAGGCAGAGCTGCCATTTGACCTGGACATGTCTCTGACTCTAGGTTTGAGTTAGGCACTGCGGCAGAGACAAAGGAGCAGGTACCCCTCGGATCTTGGTGCTATGCTGGAAGGGGCAGGTGTGCCCTCCTCATAGAGCAACCGTTCCTCGCAGCGCGCCCAGCCATCCTCCTTGAGCAGAATGTCTCCCTCACAAAGGACTAACATGTCACAACACGAGCTTCACTTCTCATCAAGGGGTGGATTGAGAATACGTTTGGTCAACTCCCTCTCTGTCCGGGCTCAACCCCTCATTCTGATGAAATGGCTCACCTCCCTGCAGCAGAGGGGAACCCTGTCCACTAACCCACTGACCACAGAGATGCAGGGGCCGCTAGGCCCTGTGGAATATGCGTGTGCATGCTCAGTCACTTCAGTCGTGTCCGACTCTTTGTGACCCCGTGGACTGTAGCCCACCAGGCTCCTCTGTCCATGGGATTCTCCTGGCAAGAATACTGGAGTGGGTTACCATTTCCTTCTGCAGGGAATCTTCCTGACCCAGGGATTGAACCCGGGTCTCCTGCATCACCAGCATTGCAGGTATGGACTCTTTACCCACTGAGCCGCCTGGAAAAAGCCCGTGCTGCTGTGGCAGGCTGCTGATGCCTGGGGTACAGATGGGTCAGGCTTCTGGAACCGTGTCACTACTGAGCCCAGCACTGACACCATCTGCGTGGAAACAGGAATGAGCCCCAGCGGCCAGTGCGTTGAAGTCAAAGAGGTTCGCCTGGTGATCACTCACGAGCTCTGATGGTTAACTCTCTGCACTGACTGTTGGGCTGCTCCGAAGGGATTAACCCTGAGACTTGGGCAAAGGGAAGGCAAGGGGCGGATGGTCATGAAGAAGCCCCTGTGGGTTCAGAATATGTGGACAGACCTTGGGCTGATCTGCAGGATCCTGAGGCGAATTCTTCCATGCCCCGGTCATGAGGCACTGACGCTCTCTGGCAACAGGAAGCTGATGTCCTGACTCAGATACAGGCTCCATAACTTACCCTTCAGTAGATACTGCCGATTGGGTGCATGGGAAGAGCGCACACAGGTTCTCTGAATGAGACGGCATATTGCCAAGGATGCTGGGTTGCCCTTGAAGTGCAGTGAATTGGTACAAGATCATAGCATGTCCTGTGTGTTCTAAACAACATCCAAGGAGTTGTTGGATATTCTGAACAACATCCAACATCCAACTCCAAAAGAGTCTGGTGCCCTGAACTGGAGTTTGATCATATTGGGCCCCTGTGTGCATGTGGAGGTGACAAACAGACCTTGGTTTGTATGGACACTGCATCTGGCCTGTCCCAGCTTTCCCCCATTGCCACACAAGCCAAACCACCACCACCTGGGGATCAGAGAGGCGGAGTACCATGTGCAGATGACCTCATCGAATACACAATGGTGGGGGTCACGTTTCAACGGTCATGACTTACAAGACTGGGCAAAATAGCACAGCATCGAATGGAGGTTCCACTTCTCTGTAACCTACAAGCAGCGCAGCTGGGAGAAAGGAGAAATGAAACACCAAAGCAGCAGGTGGGAAGAAGTGCTCCTGGGGCTGCTCCTGCCACAGTCAAGGGGGGCAAAGGGCTGGCGAGTTGCAGGGAGGGGGCTTCGCTTGCTGCAGCTACCTCCCACTGCAGTCGTCGCCACGGAGCTGCTTGGAACCTTTTTATTTATTTTTTTGAATAGCTGGTTAAATTACTAGCAGGCAAAACTATCTTGTCTGGGTGGTATTCTTCAGGCTTTAACACATGTGGATGATCAACCAGTAGGCCCTGTTGCCCCACATGGCAGACTGGGGACCCCTACTGAGACTCCCAACACTGTGAAGACAGCCACTGCCCTGACCCTCACCATGGGCTGGCGCTATGCTGCTGAGAGCATCCATCATGCCTGGGATTTGTGATGGGGCGTCTCACTGGGAAGAGTGAATTATCTGCACACTTGGATGAGGAGGAACTAATCAATTTCCTTTGGAATCCTGTTGTCCTGCTGCAAGCCAGCCCTGTTGAAATGTACTATGCCTGGAATGGAACCAGTGCCACTGACAAAGGGGAGGAGATGGGGGTCCTGGTCTGGCGTCTCTCACCCCCAGAGCACCTCCCATCCCCAGAGTGTCTCTTCACGTCTGAGAGTGCAGCTTCCTCCGCCAACGTGTGTAATATGTGCAACCAGATCAAGTTCCCAAAGCTGTAGCCACGTCAGCATCTAAGGAGCAGACCACAACTGTAATTCTTATAAAAGGGGGAGTCCTTCCTTTGTAAGTTTCTACTGAACATCTGTCTTCTGACTTTATACTTTTGCCACTCCTATGTATCTAGTCAGAGATGGACACCTGATAGGAATCACTTTCCAAGTGGGGGTATCCACTTAGATTCCCAGCAAAGAAATCAGTCCAGCTGTTGGGTATGTGGGCAGCCACCCCTCTCTAGCTTATTGGAACTTCCGCGCTGGGTGTGTATGCTCCAAGGAGGGGATTTGAAGGTTCTGAAACAGTACATTAGGGAAGAGCAAACTACAACTAGCACTCTTAATTCGTCTGACATTACCAACACTGATCCGGAAGCCTGGCCTGTAGTACACACTATCAATCACATTAGGTATAGTTATTCTTTTCCCGTCAATCGAGTTACACAGACAACTATCAAACTGCTGATGAGGAGGGTCCTAAAAACACCATCAGAGCCATGGTGGTTATGCTCGGATTTGGGATGGGTTCATGTGGCTCACTGGAGTAGGAAATGGCAACTCACTCCAGTGTTCTTGCCTGGAGAACCCCACGGACAGAGGAGCCTGGTGGACTGCCGTCTGTGGGGTCGCACAGAGTCGGACACGACTGAAGCGACTTAGCAGCAGCAGCTGCAGCATGTGGCTTACCCTGGGCCAAATACTGATATTTGAGCACCTGGGCATGCCTCTGTTGGGAACAGGAAAACGACTCTGAGCAGGACCAAACAAACTGCACCAGGGAGGTGAAATGGATGCCCCCAGCTCTGGGCGCCATCATCCTGTCCCATGAAAGGGTAGTGACTGGGGTGGCGCTGACTGTTCCCACCACCTGTACTACTGGGGCCCCGAGTGGGACCCCATGACTGTGTGGCACCTGTCCTTGGCTATGGCTCCCGTCTGGGTGGGGGGGCCCTGCACCCTGGGCAAAGCGGAGAATCCACCCCACTGTAACGGAAGCTGCCGACCTCCCTCCCTTCACGAGCAGGAGGACGGCCACATCCTCTTTTCCGTGGGTAGGATTGCTGGGCTGCAGCCTCTGTCCCCTCCACTGGCCTGGAGGACGTATGGCACACATAGCCGTCCTTATGATGCTCACCCAGCAAGCCTTAAACAGTAACCGCCAAAGCCTGTCTTACCAAACATGGAAACCTCTATTGAGAAAAACTGTCCTCCAAAACAGGATCCCCTTGTATGCTATTTCTGCCTCCCAAGAAGGTACCTGACCGTGATCTGCAGGCAATGTCGTGTGTCCATACCTGATCAGTCTATGCACGAACAAACAGGACAGAAGTCAACGCCCTGGGTGGTCTCACCCCCAGCCTGGGAGCCTTCATAAATCAGGCATTTGGAACACAGGGCTCTTGGTGGAAAAGGTTGCTATTTATTTTGGGAATGGTTATCTTAGTCTGTGCTTTCTCATGAATGTGCATCCATTGTTGCTGTGATGTCTGCCTCCAGGCAGCCAAAGAGCCTCCAGACCAGCCGCGTTCACACTAATGAATCCCCCTGCTGAGCACTCAGAAGAAGGGGGCGTGTGAGATTGTCAGAGCTGGTCACGGGGTGAGAGGGTGTTGCAGGAGGTCATCCACAGGACATGACTTGTGGGCCTGAGAGCTGGACCGGCCATGTGGGGGCTCCCCACCCCTCCTCTGTCCTTAGAATATATGTTTTGCTCATCATACACACAGTAGAAGCTGTTTCAAGGACACAGCCTTGAGATGTGTGTGTTAGTCATTAAATCGTGTCCAACTCTTTGTGACCCCATGGACTGTAGCCCGCCAGGCTCCTCTATCCATGGGATATCTCCAGGCAAGAATACTGGAGTGGGTTGCCATGCCCTCCTCCAGGGGATCTTCCAAACTCAGGGATCCTACCCAGGTCTTTGGCATTGCAGGCAGTTTCTTTACCATCTGAGCCACCAAGGAAGACCTCAGCCTTGGGATAGTTAGGTTGCTGTTGAGACTGTATACTTGGGTGATATACAAGGCTGAACCAAGGACCCTGTGTAAACTTTGAAGATTTTGGAGGGTGGTTGCAGAGATCAACTCGTCTTGCAACACCCAAAGCAAGCTAGGTATGTAAGCTCCCTTGCTTATGGAAACTGCCACCTACCAATCCCACCTGCCTCTTTGGCTCTGCTTGCTCTCAGTGTGTGGGGACCAGTTTCAGATTTCACCCAAGAAGCTCTGAGTTTTTGAACCAACAGGCTTGAGGTAATGTGTATTCTCCACTGTTCTTCTTTAGAGTCCTGGCATTCTCCTTTTTTTGTGTGTGTAGAAAGATGGGAATGAAACAATACAACATCTTTAAACTCTCTTTTCTATTAGCAGATGTCTCGACAGGACAGACAGCAGGTTCCCAAAGAGCATGCAGGACAGAAAACACTGGCTGAATTTCTTGGATGTAGATGAGAAAATAGTCACTGGAGGGATGTGCGTGCAAACAGCCAAGCTTGCATTTGCTGTGATTTTCTCTTGTTTTTCTCCTGATCCTCCTTGAATAGGCACCCAGGGCCATGAGATGAATTCTTCTGGGATCACAAGCAAAATGTGAATTTGATGCTTGAAAAGGATCAAATTCTTAATGAACCTTATCCAACTTATTTGCAAGAAACATGTGCTGTGGTTCTTGGGGACTTGGTGATGAACTTGAGTTGACTCAAGGGTGCCTTTGCTAAGAGAAGTTAACTCCTAGAAATCAGCAGATTTTATTTCCAGACAGTGTAACATAGGGTGGTGTGCTGTGAGCTCAGTCACTCAGTCGTGTCTGACTCTTTCCTTTTCATGGACTGTAGCCCGCCAGGCTCCTCTGTCCATGGGGTTCTCTAGGCAAGACTACTAGAGTGGGTTGCCATGCCCTCCTCCGGGGGATCTTTCTGACTCAGGGGTCAAACCTGCATCTCCTGCGGCTCCTGCACTGGCAGATGGATTTTTTACCACTGAGCGACCCGGGAAGCCAACATAGGGCAGAGGTATGTCCATATGCAGGTGACTCCTCAGGGGTTCCCTGGTGTCAGGATTCCCAGAAGGAGTGAGATCACTGCGGTGCCCTGAGGCTCTGTCTTCTATGGCCTAAAAGTTTTTTTTCTCCCTTGTTGGATTTCTCAAACATTACTAACCATAATTATTTCTCTAATATTCAGATATCTCCATCGTTAGTAATTATTTCTCCAAATCAAACTCATCCCATCACTAAGCAAGTGTTCCAAGCGACCAGCTCTGTGTCAGGCCTCACTGCCTTCAGGTTTATGGAGCGCCTTACAACCAGTGAGGGGCAAAGTGAAGGCTCCACCAGGCAGTCCTCTGGCAGATAGAATTGTTATAGCCTCCACCCTGTTGAATCTTTTTTTTTTGCTGTGCCATGCAGCTTGTGGGATCTTGGTTCCCTTACCAGGGATTGAACCTGGGCCTTTGGCACTGGAAGCACTGAGTCCCAACCACTGGACCGCCCCAGTCTGTTTGATTCAGCGTAATGGCCCTGGTTTTTTCTCAACGTGACTTAAATTTTCTGTGAGTTACCGAAGTAAGTAATTCACCATTTCTTTGCTTTTAACATTAAAAAATATATAAATATATATTAGTAAACTACAACAAAGGACAAAAATTATAAGCATATTTTCTTGATTAATCAATTGCTAATATTAATTAGTTAACATACCTTTGTTTACCTTTCTCTATCTATAAATACATATATTTTTTGATGGACTCTTTAAAATAAATTGCAGATATGACATTGCACTCATAAATATTTACCATTAATCTCCTAAGTATAAAGATATTTTGCTATTAACCTCCGTATCGTTATCATACTCAAAGAAGTTAATAAGAATCGCATGCTATTATTCACTGTCTAGTTCAGTTTCAAATTTCCTGTTATCCTAAAAATTCCAGTTGTAGTTGTTTTTTTTTAAGATTTGTTTTCTTTTGGTTGTCCTGGGTCTTCACTGCTGCCTGGGGGCTTCCTCTAGCTGTGGCGAGTGTGGGCTACTCTTCATTGTGGTGCAAGGGCTTCTGATTGCAGTGGCTTCTCTTGCTGTGGTGCACAGGCTGCAGGTCTGTGGGCTTCAGGAGTTGCAGAGAGAGAGCTCAGGAATTGTGGCTCACAGGCTCTAGAGCACCGGCTCAGTAGTTGTGGTCCATGGGGCTTAGTTGATTGGCACCATGTGTGAACATCCTGGACCAGGGATAGAACCCACGACGCCTGCATTGGCAAGCAGATTCTCAACTGCAGGACCACCAGAGAAGCTCTGCATTCATAGTTTTTTAAAAAACTTAATTCCAAGAGCCAATTAAATTTCCTGCTTTTCCTTTTGTCTTTTTTAATTTGCAAAACTTTCCCTCATTTTAAAATTTTGTTTTTTATGTCAAAGATTCTTTTTTTGACACCCCAAGCTAGGTGTCTTGTAAAAGATTGTTTACTATGGATTCATCTGATTGTTTACTGATAAATTAGAATAAATTTAGATCTTTGTTTGGCAGAAATATTGCAAAAAAGATGAGTGTGGAAAATTAATTTATTAACCAGAAAAGTTTTACTACTCCTGTCCTCCCCCTTACCAGTATATCTTAGCTAATGAAGTATATTTCCTACCTCAATCCTACAGTTTAGCCACATCATTTGTTGAGGAAATGGGGGTGTAAGTAAATATGAACAATTGGGCTTTTCCTCTGGTGCTTCTGACGTTAACATGAGAAGAATATTTCTTGGGTCTCAGAAAACTGAGTAACACAGAGATCTAACCTGAATTGAAACCACCGCCTGACCAAGCATTGCCTAGATGAGCAGAAACCCAGCCAATCACAGATGTGTGAGCAACAGGTTGCCTGTTGGTTCAGTGTTACACAGAAAAGTGACATGAGACAGCAATTGTGTCTACCTTTTTCTTTTTCTTTTTTTTCTATGTGCTAAGAGACACATGACATGAGATTTACCCCTTTAGATTTTTAAGTGTAGAGTACAGACTGCAAGGAGATCCAACCAGTCCATCCTAAAGGAGATCAGTCCTGGGTGTTCATTGGAAGGACTGATGCTGAAGCTGAAACTCCAATACTTTGGCCACCTGATGCGAAGAGCTGACTCATGGGAAAAGACCCTGATGCTGGGAGGGATTGGGGGCAGGAGGAGAAGGGGACGACAGAGGATGAGATGGTTGGATGGCATCACTCAATGACTCAATGGACATGGGTTTGGGTGGACTCTGGGAATTGGTGATGGACAGGGAGGCCTGGCATGCTGTGATTCATGGGGTCACAAAGAGTCGGACATGACTGAGCAACTGAACTGAACTGAATTGAACTGAACTGAACAGTATTGTTAACTATTCACATTGCTGAATAGATTTCTAGAACTTTTTGGTCTTGCATAACTTAAACTCTGTCCCCATTGAACAGCGACTCATTTCTCCCTTCCCCTAGCTCCCGTCAACCACCATTCATTCTACTTTATGCTTCTATGAGTCACGCTACTTTAGGTACTTCATATAAGTGGAATCACACGGTATCTGTCTTTGAAGGTTAGCCTATTTCACTTAGAATGATTTTCTCAAAGTTTACCCATATTGTAGCATATAAAAGGATTTCCTTTTCTTAAGACTGAATAATATTCCACTGTAAGTATATGCCCTGTTATCTTTATCTGCTCATCTGTTGATTGACATGGGCTTCTCTTGTGGCTCAGCTGGTAGAGAATTCATCTGCAATGGGGGAGACCTGGGTTCAATCCCTGGATTGGGAAAATCCCTTGAGAAGGGAAAGGCTACCCACTCCAGTGTTCTTGCCTGGAGAATTCCATGGACTACAGTCCATGGGGTCATAAAGAGTTGGACACGATTGAGCGACTTTCACTTCCACTTTCTACTGATTGACATTGGTTTATTTCTACGTCTTGGCTATTCTTAATAATGCTGCAATAAACATGGTACTGCAAATACCTCTTTGAGATCTTGTTTCCAATTCTTTTGGATAAATACCCACAAGTGAAATTGCTGGATCATAAGGTACTTTTTTTAAAAAAATTTTTGAAGAACCTATGTACATTTTTCATAGCAGTTGCATCACTTTAGACTTCTACCAAAATTGCACAAGGGTTCCAATTTCTTCATATTCTCACAAACCCTTGTTATTTTCTGTTTTTTTGATTTGTTTTGTTTTTGTTTTTGGTAATGGCCATCCTAACAGGTATGAGGTGATATCTCATTATTGTGGTTTGAATTGCATTTCTCTGGTGATTAGAGTTGTTGAATGTCTTTTCATATACCTGTTGGCTATTTGTAAGTCTTCCTTAGTGAACTGTCTATTCAACTCCTTTGCCCATTTTTAAAACATGTTATTTGTTTTTTGCTATCGAACTGTAGGAGTCCTTTATACATTTTGGACATTAACTCCTTGTCACATATATGCTTCACAAATGCCCAGTTTCATCAGTTGCCTTTTCAATCTATTGACTGTGTCCTTTACTGTGCTTGTTAGTTTCATCTAGTATCGCTTGTCTACTTTTGCTTTTGTTGCCTGGGCTTGTAGTGTTATAGCCCAGAAATCATTGCCAAGACCCATGTTATGAAGCATTTCACCTATGTTTACTTTTAGGAGTTTCAGTTTCAGGTCTTATGCTTAAGTCTTTAATTCATTTTAAGTTGATTTTTTTTTAAGATAGGATCCAATTTAATTCTTTTGCATGTTAATGTCCAGTGTTTTTAAAGAGATTTTCCTATCCCCACTGTGTAGTCCTGGGACCCTTGTTGAAGATAATTTGACTGTATATGTTTAGGTTTATTTCTGGCTCTCCATCTATTCCTCTGGCCTATACGTCTACCTTTATGTTAGTACCATCCTCTTTTTATTACGGTGCTTTATGATATGTCTTGAAGTCAGAAAATGTGAGGCCTCCAGCTTTGTTCTTTGTCAGAATTGTTTTGGCTATTAGAAGTCCTTTGTGAGTCCATATGAATTTATATGAATTTTGGGATTGTTTTTTCTATTACTGTAAAAGATGCCATTGTGATTTTTGACAGGAACTACATTGAGTCTGTAGATTGTTTTGGGTATTATGGACATTTTAACAATATTAAATCTTCTAATTCATAAATGTGGGATATCTCCCTATATGTGTGTCCTCTTTAAGTTCTTTCAGCAATGTTTTATCATTTTCAGTGTAGAAGTGTTTCACCTTGGTTAAGTTTATTCCAAGTACTTTATTCTTTTTGATCCTATTGTAATGGAATTGTTTTCTTAATTTCTGTTTTGAAATTGTTTGACCATCTTTGTTGATGGTCTTTGGTTGAATCATTGGTCATTGAATCAATGATTACATTAGGACTCTGCTATGGACTGATATTCATGTATGTATATATGTATATGTATATATATACACACACATATATACATATACATACATATATGTGTATATACATGTGTATATGTATATACATGTATATATATACACATATACATGTTGTGCTATGCTTACTTGCTCAGTCATATCTGACTCATGGCAAACCCATGGCCTGTAGCCCGTCAGGCACCTCTCTCCATGGGATTCTCCAGGCAAGAATACTGGAGCTGGTTGCCATCCCCTCCTCCAGGGGATCATCCCGTCCAGGGATTGAACCCAGTCCTCCCACATTGCAGGTGATTCTTTACCATCTCAGCCACCAGGGAAGCCCAAGAATACAGGCTTGGGTAGTCTGTCCCTTCACCAGGGATCTTCCAGCCCCAGGAATTGAACTGGGGTCTCCTACATCACAGGTGGATTCTTTACCAGCTCAGCTGCCAGGGAAGCCCATATAAATATATAATAAATATATATAAATGTTTATGTTGATTTTTAGAGTCATTTTGGGTTCACAGGAAAACTGAGTGGAAGGTACGGAGCCTCCCTATATGTCCCTGAGCTCGCCCATTCATAGTCTTCTTCCTTATCGATATCTCCCACTAGAGTGGCTCATTTGTTGAAATTGATAAAATTTATTGGCACATCATTCTCACTCAAAGTCCATAATTTACACTGGGGCTTATGGTTAAATCTTGGTGTTATAACACAGTTTTTAAAGAAAACAAATGACTGATTTTTTTAAAAGTCAAAGTTTCAGTCCTGAGTGGATCTAGGCAGTCAGTAGACCTTCGGACAGAAAGAAATTTTCTCTTTTGGGTCTGAAGAAGAAGACTCTTGGATCAGGTGATCACAGGCTGTGCACAGGTTGCCTTGGGTGAAGGGAACCTGTGGGTCCTTAGATAACTTTTCTTTACTTAGGGCAGTACCTGACATTGTCCTATAAGGAAGGGCAAAAGGAATAAACTAATCCAGATTAAATACTAGTGAGTCCACCTTGCTTCGTACTACACAAATAATCCAAGGGTGGTGATGCTTTCTACTTTCCAAACTGAGTATAAATTCACACTTTATCTATAGCTGAATCAGAAGCTTCTGTACTCTGGCTGAAGTTCCCCAAGAAGAGTCAAAATGTGGTATAATTTATCAAGATTTCCAAATCAGCCTCAAGTGTCGGTTACTGAAAGATCCCAGTTTGTGGTCCAGCTTGTGGGTTGCCTCTTCACATTAAAGATCTGGCTTCTCTTTTAGCCCTTGGCCTTATAATTATGATTTTCAACATATATTCAAAACACACATGTGGATATAAAATAATATGATAACAGTAACAAAATAATTCTGTAGGGAAAATAGCAGTACCAAGAATCCTTTCTGTAAGTGGTAAATAAATCGTAATTTAAATTAGAACATGGATTAGATTATACATACTTACAATAAGTACCATTGGACACCAATTATGCACCTGACATTATGTTAGTTGCTTTGCATCTCAATTCTTTATTTAATCCTACACCATAGGTAGCTTTTCTTAGTCCCATTTTATAGATGAGGAAACAGGCTTAGAGAGTTAGTGACTTGGCCAAGACTATTCAGGTGATAAATGATAGGGCCCAGATTCTAACATTCACACTCCTTCTGTTAGTTCTTAAGATATAATCTTCCATTTGTAAAGAACTACTAGGATGTGAGGGGGTCCAGGGACATGCATTCGGGGAGTTATTTTAGTGAGGAAATCAAACAGTGACAGGTGTGTTTCAGTGTCCTAAACATGGAAGGAAGAAGCAGCGAGATGGCGGCAGTGAAAGAAAAGGTCAGAAAATGAGCTGGAAGTAAAGGCGGGTAAACAGAGGGCAGGGGCAGAACATGAAGGGGATTTGCTTCACTAGGACTTTCCTAAATGCTTAGAAAACAGAAGCAAGGGGTGGCCAGAGCGTTATTTAAGGAAGCCAGCAATGGCGGGCAGACAGAAGCTATATAACGTCTAGATCGGTGGCTACGAGGGAATTTATTGATGGAAGTAAAATCTTAAATTGCATGCTTAATGTCAATTTAGTTTACAGTTTTAGGTAATGTAAACTAAGGGTGACGAATTCAGAACAGATGGCAAGAAGCAAGTTTTGCAGAGAGCAAATCACAAACGCCTGTGGAATGGACATCCTGCAGGGACAACACCCCAGTGTACTTGCAGAGGACTTCGGAGCCCTCGTCAGTGATTTACGGGTGACAGTCATGGGCAGAAAGGACTCACTTAACAAAATTCTCTCCCGTTTCTAGTAGGGGTGTCTGTTAACTCGTTTGGCATGATTTGCTGATTGCATTTTAGGAGAAGAACACCAGTTTCCTGATAGGAACACTGTGGCAATGACTTTAAAAAACAGATGCACTGTGATAATCTAATGGCAAATTCCTCTTTTCAATGTTCTCTCCAAATGTTTGTGTCTGCTTTGGAGAACCATTTGGAAAGATTTGGGCAAGCACTGTGTTACGCATGCAGGGTTGGGAACCCATTGTTTGACTGAAATAGGCATGGTGGGGGGAGCCAGATTTGAAGTTCTTCACATCAACATTTTAAGGTAGCTGTTTGCTTTATAAAGTTTAGAGTCTTTCAATGGTGGGACACAGGTCAGTGACACTCAAATCAATGCCAGGCAGAACTCTGTTACCTACAGCTCTAGAGGAAAGAAGTCCAACACATGAACAGCTGCACCGAGGGACAAGATCACAGCAGGTTGCAAATGTAAAGGTGGCTTATATACAACCAGTGGGGGTGGGTGGGTACCTGAGTTTCCTGGGGTCCCTGGAATGGGTTAATTTGAATAGTCTGCCAAGTCTGACCCCTGGATGCTGTTCCTAGCTGTTTGGTAGCCTTGGCTT
The DNA here is from genome assembly GCF_910594005.1 of Cervus elaphus. Lineage (NCBI taxonomy): Eukaryota > Metazoa > Chordata > Mammalia > Artiodactyla > Cervidae > Cervus > Cervus elaphus. The sequence goes on along the minus strand of NC_057844.1, from coordinate 11,332,501 downwards.
TGGGGAGCTGTGGTGTTTGCCAGTGGTTCTGGAGAGTATGACTTCAATAAAGCAAGTGGTTGGGGTGGGACCTAGCAAGTTGTTCCAAAAAGGAAACTGAAACATTTTAGCCGTGACTTTTCCACTGAGTCAAGACAGCATTATGAAATATTGTATTCTACCTTTTTGACTATTGAAATGTTGGAGCTTGAATCTGCAGGAACTGCCATCTTTCTAGGCCCTTTCTGACTCTGAATTTTACATATGTGATAAACCCCTTACTCTAACCCCAGGAACTGATGTTTATTTGTTCTTGTCCTGCTGTCTCATGCTTTCGTGAGGCAATAAACACAAAGTGGTCAAGAGTTTATGGTAAAACAGGCAAAAATCATGGGTTAATATCTTATGATAGTCTTCTCTTCCTCTCTTCTCCTGCCCCTCAATATGCACACATTATCTCATTTGGTCCTTGCAACAGCATAGACTGATAGAGATTTCTGCTTCCATTAGCCAAATGAAAAAACAGACTCAGATGAGGTAAGTGGTTGAGAATATGAATTCAGATTTGAGGGTCCCCAAATGAGTTTTCCTCCCCAGATATGGCACTGCCACATGAATTTTGCACCAAAGAGACCCTGACTTCTTTATTCTACTCTTCTTCCCTGTTTAAAGTCTACCCTGTAGATTCCTCATCTTACTACTTCCTTTGGAGGTAATGATTTTATGTATACATGGAACATGTGTGCATGCATGCTCTGTCATGTCCGAGTCTTTGAGACTCCATGGACTGTAACCCGCCAGCCTCCTGTGTCCATGGAGTTTTCCAGGCAACAGTACTGGAGTGGGTTGCCATCTCCTCCTCCAGGAGATCTTCCCTACCTATCCAAGGATCAAACCCAAGACTCTTGCCTGTCCTGCATTGGCAGGCAGGTTCTTTACCTGGGAAACCCAGTGATTTTATATTAATAGCTTATTGGACTCTATGTATTGTGGCATCACAAGTTAAAAATGTAAACTAAACAACTGTGTCTTTTCATTTACTCATGGAGCCAGTATTTATGGGCCCATTAAGTGCAGAGTAGTATGCTAAGCACTGCGACTCAAGGATGTAGATCCTGAGCATGGAAGATGTGTAAGACAGAAAGGGATAAAGACATTCAAAGAGCCTACTTTCTTAGTAAATCTATGTACAAGAAATTTTCAGTGGTTCCACAGAAGAATATTTAATTTGTTCAAGAGGTTGAGAGAAGGTTTCATGGAAGAGGCATCCTCTCAGTTAGGTCTTAGAGGATATGTAGAACTTTGAATGTGTGAGTAAGAAATGAAAAGAAAAAAAAAAAACTTTCAACCTCAAGGTACTGCTTAAGCAAAGACATTGAGTGGGAGAATGTGGTACTTGGGTCAGCAAATAGATGGACTGGCATGTCAAGTCACAGAACGAATGGAGGGAGGTAGCTATATACCCGTCTCTAAATATAACTTGGGATCTGAACATGAAGCACATTTAATGTCTTGCTAAGAAGGATGAACTTTATTTCTAGGTAACAGGAAACCTTTGATGAATTCTAAAGAGAGGAGCGCCATTGTCCAACCTGAAACCAACATTCAACATACTTCCTCATTTTGGAGTGTAATTTACAGGGGAGAGAAGGAAGTACAAATCTTTGGTTAAAATTCACCATTAGAATTATTTGTATTTGAGAGTCCATTGTCCACATTATTCATCTTCACTATTACCATGGACCAAAAAAAAAAAAAAAAAAATGGAAAGAAAGTTGACTTGTGGGTGTGAGACTGTGGTGAAATACAGATCCCGACTCATGCCTGGTTAGATGTCCTCTGGTGATGTTGTGCTCATTAGTCTGGAGGTGTTAGTTCTTCAGTTTCTTTTATAAGCACTTTGTTATTTTGTCATTGGATAATAATGGATGTGTCACAGTGAATATGTCTCAACTGCCTAGGAAATGCTTACCTGCCATAGAATACAGTGACATAATTTTTGAGATGATATACACCTTTCTTGTGAAGCCTAAGCTTGTTATGAAGTTCTGGCCTTTGACTACGATTATTCCTTTGAGTAAACATTGGAACACATCCTGTTAACTCTTAACTTGCTCTCCAGGCAAGATTTTTCAAAATCTTCTGTCATTTTAAGTATACAGCTCAGGAACAATCAGTTTGATCTGGAACATAGCTACAAATCCAGACTTCCCTGGTAGCCCAGTCAGTAGAGAATCCACCTGTAACGCTGGAGACAGGGGTTTGATCCCTGGGCCAGGAAGATCCCCTAAAGAAGGAAGTGGCTGCCCACTCCAGTATTCTTACCTGGAGAATTCCATGGACAGAGGAGCCTGGTGGGCTACAGTCCATGGGGTCACAAGAGTCAGAGACAACTGAGCAACTAGATCAGCACCACCATAGCTACACATGGTCAACTTGTTTTCATTGTAGAGGCAACAGAGCGAAAAGGTAAAGGAGGTTAAATGTAAAAAAAGATCAATGTTCACCCCTAATCTCATCATTTGAAGTTGCAAGGAATACAGTTCCTTACACTGTACTGTGTAAAACATTTGGACTTATTTGCTGATTCATTTGATTGACTGATTCATGAAAAAACCCTTGCCATATACTACACGCTAGATGTTGGGATGGAGGGTAAGATGAGGAAAGATTATAAGGCTCAGTCCAAGGGACTTATAATTGAACCTTAAAATCAGACTTGGGCAGTGTACTGCAGTTATCAGGTAATCAACAAACATATTTTTCCACAAGCTTAATTTTTATAATCTCAGTACTAGGTGCTATGGAGCATGGAAAAATACATCAAACAAGACATATACAGTTTTTTAAATTATTTGTTTATTTAGCTGGGCCAGGTATTAGTCGTGGCACATGGGATCTAGTTTCCTGACCATTGATCAAACCCAGGCCCCTCGCATTACGAGCATGGAGTCTTCACCACTGGGCTACTAGGGAAGTCCCAAGATAAATACAATTGAATGATAAAAAGGTTTAGTAAATATTCATTAATCACATAAGTGGAAACAGAGTAGGTATAATTTAAGAGGCATTTAAAAGATCAGCAGATGGGAAATTTCTATGGACTTGACTGATTGGGGCATACCTTTGAAAGGAAGTGGAAGAACTTGGCTCATTTTGGCCTGACACTTGCCGCTTCACCCCCATGTCTTAGTCATAAGCTATTTCAATTCACTTAAACTATTGCTTGAACAGTGATCTGAGTCTGCTAAAAATATAAGAAATATTTTGATTTGTACTGAATTATAGTCTGAAATTAGTTATTATGTGAAGACAATTTTCCATAAGTTCTTCTAGAGAAAAGAAAATTAATTATGGGTCCATTAATTATTTCACACACCTGAAGACCTCCAGGGAATGGCATGGCGTCACGGCATAGCCCCAGTGTTAAATTTTGCAGTTGATTCCTTGCATTTGCTGAAAATGAATGAAACTGGATGACTTCCTGTTGACTATGAATCTAAAGCAGCTACTGTGCATTGTTTACTTCCCTAGAGTGTAAGAATTCTGTAACATCCTGCTTTCAGTCAAATTATGCCTCTTTCTCCCCAAAGATTTTTCATGTGCAAATAGATTAGGTAAGTGGTAGGAGTTCAGAGTGACAGACCTTTGGGGATAGAGTAGTATTCCTATAAGTATTCCTATATTTATATTAAAAATATTATTTTTAATTATGAAATATTTCAAGCATGCAGAAAAGCATAGAAAATAATCTAATAAAGACCATGCACCCTTTATCTAGATGTAATAGATGTTAATATTTTGCACATTTTTGTCTTCAGATGTCTTTCTCCTTTAAAAAATATTATCAATACAGTAGATGCTTCCTCACTGCATCACTTCCTCCTGGTCTCCAGAAGCAGGTGTTATTCTGAAGTTGATCTGTATCATTTCTATGAATAAAATGTCTGCCCAGATATCAAGAAGCAACATATCCTTTTATGTGGTATAGTCAGCTGTTTTGAGACTACTGTCATGAATGTACATTTAGTACCGTCACTTTAATTGTTGTAGAATATACTCACTTTGTTGCTTAGCATTTCATTGTGAGTCAATCATAGTTTGCATTGACTCTTTCCATTTGTTTTCTATCAGTAAACCTGCTTTGGGACATGTGCCTGCTACTTTTTGGGGAAAGCTTGAAAGGGGCATTGCTGAGTCATCATTTAGTGTAGGTTCTGCTGCTGAAGGTCAGCAAAGGTGTGAAGGTGCCAAGACAGAGGTTCATTTCTTTGCCATTTGGCAACCCAGATATGTGTGTGAGCGCTCAGTCTTGTCCAGCGCTTTGCGACCCCATGGACTGTGGCCCACCAGGCTGCTCTGCCCATGGGATTCTCCAGGCAAGAACACTGCAGTGGGTTGCCATTTCCTCCTCCAGGGGATCTTCCTGACTCAGGGATTGAAGCCATGTCTCCTGCATCTTCTGCATCGGCAGGAGGATTCTTTTTTTTTTTTTTAAATTTTTTAAATTGAAAGATAGTTGCTTTACAGTGTTGGTTGATTTCTGCCATACATCAGCATGAATCACTCATAGGTAGACATGTGTCCCCTCCTTCTCGAACCTCCCTCCCACCCCATCCCGCCCTTCTAGGTTGTCATGGAACACCCACCCGTCTGAGCTCACTGAGTCATTCAGCAAATTTCCACTGGCTACCTATTTTATATCTGATGTGTGCATGTGTGTGTGTTACTCAGACGTGTCAGACTCTCTGTGACCCCACAGACAGTCGTAGCCCCCCAGGCTCCTCTGTCCATGGGATTCTCCAGGCAAGAATACTGGAGTGGGTTGCCATTTCCTTCTCCATTTATATCTGGCAGTATATGTGTATCCATGCTACTCTCTCCATTCATCTCACCCTCTATCCCCCCGCCACTCCAGTGTTCTGTTCCACCTGGGAAATCCGTGTAACAGCTCAGAGTGGGTACTTACGTCTGAGGGTGGCTCAGAGCGGGTGCTTATGTTCATGGGTGGTTGTCCTCAGTGGGGGAAAGTGGGGACTCAGCCTCCTTTCAGCTGTGTCTCCAGCTTTCCCTGGGTGCTGGAGAGTGTGCACCTGGGGGGAGTCAAAAGACCATAGGGAGGCACATTCACCCTCCTGAAAGCTCTAGGTTGGAATCGGCACAAACCACTTCTCCTCTTAACTGATTTGCTATTTAAGTTCTTCTGTGGGCAGTTGGGGCTTGCCTTGTGGCTCAGCTGGTGAAGAATTTGCCCACAATGTGGGAGACCTGGGTTTGATCCCTGGGTTGGGAAAATCCCCTGGAGAAGGGAAAGGCTACCCACTCCAGTATTCTGGCCTAGAGAATTGTTTTCTTGGGCTCCAAAATCACTGAAGATGGTGACTGCAGCCATGGAATTAAAAGACACTTGCTCCTTGGAAGAAAAGCTATGACCAACCTAGACAACATATTAAAAAGCAGAGACATTACTTTGCGAACAAAGGTCTATCTAGTCAAAGCTGTTGTTTTTCCAAAAGTCATGTATGGATGTGAGAGTTGGACTGTAAAAAAAAGCTGAGCACTGAAGAATTGATGTTTTTGACTTACGGTGTTGGAGAAGACTCTTAGAGTCCCTTGGACTATAAGGAGATCCAACCAGTCCATCCTAAAGGAAATAAGTCCTGAATATTCCCTGGAAGGACTGATGCTGAAGCTGAAGCTCCAATACTTTGGCCACCTAATGCAAAGAACTGACTCCTTGGAAAAGTACCCTGATGCTGGGAAAGATTGAAGGCAGGAGAAGGGGACGACAGAGGATGAGATGGTTGGATGGCATCACCGACTCGATGGATGTGAGTTTGCGTAAACTCCGGGAGTTGGTGATGGACAGGGAGACCTGGCGTGCTGTGGTTCATGGGGTCACAAAGAGTCAGACACGACTGAGCGACTGAACTGAACTGTGGGCAGTTATCCTTACAGTGGAAGTCACTCATAGTAGGAGTTGGTCTTTAGCCTGTTACACTGGAAAACTTTCTGATCAGCTTCCACACTCTGGCCTAGATTATTATGGATGATCAGATTGCCCTAAATTTCTTTTTTGTGGACCAAGATGGAGTCTGTACAATCACAAATACATTGTACTGTACTTGAACTAACACTTCAGAACCTTGTTTCCTGAGGTAGATTCTAATGGTTTATGGTACTTGTTCCATTGGTTGGTCTTAAACCTGGAGGTCGGGAGGCATGGCTGAGGTCAACACTGCTGGCTGGCCTCATTCCACTGCTTAGAGTCTTACTGATAGTAGCCTTAATATGATGCTGTGTGTGTGTGTGTGTGTGACTTCAGTCATGTCCAGCTTTTTGTGACCATAGCCTGCTAGGCTCCTCTATCCATGGAATTATCCAGGGAAGAGTACTGGGCTAGGTTCTTCATGCCCTCTTCTATGGGATCTTCCAAACCCAAGGATGGAACCGGTGTCTCTTACATCTCCTGTGTTAGCATACAAGCTGACTAGCTCCACCTGGGAGGTTCTAATATGATGCTGCATGAGGCAAATTGACAGATTTTGTCCCAGCCTCGGCTGGTAAGATTTATCAGTGACTGACTGAGTGGTGTACTCAGAGAAATGTGCCAAAAGCTCAGATGATGTAGAAAGGATGCTGTTGGAAGTAAATCCTAGGGGTCTCTGATGTTCCTGCACAACCTGCAGGCAGACGCACTGAGTCTGCTTTCTGGACTGCCTTGACTAGAATTTTCTGAAAATCAGGACTGTGTCCATAGAGCAAAGGGTAGTCATGCTTATGGCCCATTATATAGGAGTTGGATTCCCTAAACTTGGTGTTTCTCTGCTGCACGTGCAGCTGTCCTTATCAAATCATCATCCTGTCCTTGTCAAATCTCCCCACAGAGACTGGAGCTTGGTGAACTGACCGGCACAAGGAAATGCTGATGCTCTGGCTTCTGTTACTGCCATGAGAAATGAAGACTTTTGCTTCTGAACCAGAAGTCTCTTGTCTTCTGCCAGCATCTGTGATAGTCAGACATGCTGACTTGTTAGCTTGCACGTAGGGTAAAAATCTCAGTTTCTGCAAAGTTCTTGATGATGAGAAGATAAAAATATCACAACTTGGGTGATTTTGGCCAATGAACCCATCCACTGTGGGTCTGCTGTTCCACATAACTTACAAGAAATAGGATGTGCTGGACCAGACTACTTTTAAGGCTCTTTGAGAGTCTGAAGAGCTGTGGTTTTATGATTCTGTGGGGCAACGTCTTAGTGCCTTCCTCAGCATTGTTGCTTGTTGTTAAGTCACTGTCTGACTCTTTGTGACCCCATGAATGGCAACACACCAGGCTTCCCTGTCCTTCACTGTCTCCCAGAGCTTGCTCAAACTCACGTCTATTGAGTTGGTGATGCCATCCAACCATCTCATCCTCTGTCACCCACCTCTGCTGCCCTCAGTCTTTCCCAGCATCAGGGTCTTTTCTAATGAATAGGCTTTTGCATCAGGTGGCCAAAGTGTTGGAGTTTCAGCTTCAACATCAGTACTTCCAATGAATATTTAGGATTGATTTCCTTTAGGATTGACTGGTTTCATCTCCTTGCAGCCCAAGGGACTCTTATGAGTCTTCTCCAGCACCACAGCTTGAAAGCATCAATTCTTTGGCATTCAGCCTTCTTTATGATCCAACCCTCACATCTGTACATGACTTCTGGAAAAACTATAGCTTTGACCAGATGGACCTTTGTTGGCAAAGTGATGTCTCTGCTTTTTAATACACTATCTAGATTTGTCATAGTTTTCTTCCAAGGAGCAAGCATCTTTTAGTTTCATGGCTGCAGTCACCATCCACAGTGATTTTGGAGCCCCAAAATAAAGTCTGTCACTGTTTCCATCTTTTCCCCATCTATTTGCCAGGAAGTGATAGATTCTGATGCCATGATCTTAGTTTTTTGACTGCTGAGCTTTAAGCCAGTTTTTTCACTCTCCTCTTTCACTCAGATGGTGTCCATGTTAAAGAATCTGCCCGCCAATGCAGGAGACACAAGAGACTTGGGTTTGATCCCTGGGTCAGGAAGATCCCCTGGAGGAGAAGATGGCATCCCACTCCAGTATTCTGGCTAGGAAAATTCCATGGACAGAGGAGCCCGCTGGGCTACAGTCCACGGGGCCACAAATAGTCAGAAACAAGTGAGCACAGTTTAGTTAGTGGATTAAGGAAAATCCATCGTTGCTGTGGCCTCTATTTCAGCAAACAGCAAAGCATGTTCTGCGCATGCTGGCTTGTCTGGGGAGCACCATGACAGCAGGCATCTGCATTTGATGGTTCGCTGAAGACACAGAGAGATCAGGTACTAAGCAAAGGGCACTGACTTACGAGACCTGACTTGTTTTGAATATCAAATCAGTTGTCTTTTGTCGTCCTGAGGGTTTTGCACTGGCGAACTTGGTTGCTGGTGATGCCTTGCCCTGTGAGACACTGTAAGTCTTGACTGGAGTGGGGAGGGCAGGGAGACTCCAAGTGAAAAAATGATTGGGGGCCCTCTGGGTTTGCAGAGTCCTGAGGCATGACTGACTGAGACATTGGCTCTTTGCACCTCAAATGATTCTTTAAGTCAAATGCTATTGCTCATATCCATGACAGGAGGTGATGGGTCAAATGTTGGTGAAGGTTTGATTGACAGGGCCTGCAGGAAGCTGCTGCTGTCCTAGCTCCCCTCTCTAGTCTCTGTGCTGAAGTCCTTGACCTCAGGACTCCGGATCTACACGCTCGCTTCTTTCCGCTCCTTTTCTGGAACACAGAGGAGCGCGGGTTGCAAGAGCCTTTTCCTATCTCTAAGGCCAGTGCTAAGCAGAGATGCCTGCCCTCCCTTGTCATCCAGCCTTCCACACTAGAGCTTTGCATGCACGTCTCCTAACATAAGATGCTTCACAGTTTTCATAAGCCCCAGGGTTAGTCACTTAGTCATGTCCGGTTCTTTGCGACCCCATGGACTGTAGCCCGCCAAGCTCCTCTGTCCATGGGCTTCTCTAGGCAAGAATACTGGAGTGGATAGCCATTTTCTTCTCCAGGGGATCTTCCCGACCTGGGGATTGAACCCAGGTCTCCTGCATTGGAGGCAGATTCTTTACTATCTAAAGCATTCCTACCAGATTCCCACCAGGGAGGCCCTTCTCACAAGCCCCATGATCTCTTAAATATTCTCCAAGTGCTGCTCCTACCTTTTCATACAGCATTCTTTTCCCCCAGAGGTGCGTTTCCTTCTGCGTTTTTCTGGCCCTCAATTCTTCTTCTTTTTTTTTTTTACAGGAAGATCCATTATCAAGGGAACTTGCTTTTTTGTTATTAAGACCCTGAACCACCAGGGTGTCTGATTAAATTAACTGCAAGTTTCAGAGCACAAGCAGTACCCTGTTTAATCTTCAATTTCCTTATTCATACAGGAGTGATAGAAACAATTTTCTCCCTTCCTATTACACCGGGTTCCCCTGGCACAGGAGACACTTCCCGATGCTGGCTCCAAAAAGGCGTGCGTCTCATAAACCGGAGCCGGGAGAGATCAGTGTTGTATATCTTTGAGGATATTTGTTATGTACAAAATAAGATCTGAGAGCCAGAAGGAATATATTCTGCAGAGAAGCAAACATTTTATATTTCCACAATCACATTTTCTCAGAAATATAGTGTATCCAAATATTCAGTACATGAAAAGGGAGAACTATGTGTGCTTATTTTCCCTTCCTTCCTGACCTGACTGTGTTTTACCTTACCTATCTTATCTTTTAATTTTAGTTTGGAGCTTCACCTTGTCCTTCCCTCAGATCCCTTTCTCCGTGAATTTATTCATCAAATAATCCATCTTGACCATGTAGGCAGTGCCATCACCAAAAAGCTTGCAGCTTCTCTGACTGTAAAGTAAATCTCTTTGAGAAACCTCTGAATGGTGACTGGTTGCATAAAGTAGATTATGTGTGTCTGGGAGGCTTTGGAAATTGTTGTGTTCCACTTATTACGTGTTTCTGAAATGAAATATCAAGATAGTTTATCTTTGAAATGCTCCTCTCCAGACTATGAGGTTGAAAACTTAATAGTATCATGAATTCAGTGTAAAACAACAATCTATTTATTCAAGATTCTCTCTCCAATACTGTACCTCAGAAACATCCTCGATAACACTATATATTTTAGTATTGTTTTATTACCCAAACTTGTGGAGCCTGCTTGAGGCTGAGAGGGGCAGGAAGGCAGGGAGAGAGAGGGGGAGAGGGGAAAGGGGGAGAGAAAGAGAGAAATTGCTTCCTAATGCAGTTATGATCTAAAAGTCTGCCTGAAGATGGAAGCCTTTCAGAGATGTGATTTGCTCTTTCCTTGTCTTTCTTACATAAACACTACCTTAGTGAAAGAGTCATCCATTACTTTGATGCTTGCACTTCATGTCCTCTAACACTAAGGCTTAAAGATAGACAGATTTCAGCCTGCTCACTTATTTCTTCCCTCTCACAGGAGTGGTCAGACGCACAGGCAAAATTTGGGTCTACTTCTTAGAGCCTCCTTGTATCTACCCCAGTGGATCTCACCTGGGCACAATTCCCTCCTACTCTCAAGGGGCATTTGGCGATGTCTGGTGACTTTCTTGCTTGTCACGTTGTGACAAGAAACCCTCAGATGATGTAGAAAGGATGCTGTTGGAAGTAAATCAACAGCTGTTACCAGCACCTAGGTGGTAGAGATGGAGATGTTACCAAACAGCTTGCAATGTACAGTACAGTTCCCGTGACAGAGAATGGTCTGGTTCTAAGGTCACTAGGGCTTCCCAGGTGGCACGTTGGTAAAGAATCCAGCTGCCAATGTAGGAGACACAGGAGACTCAGGTTCGATCCCTGGCTTGGGAAGATCTCCTGGAGGAGGTAATGGCAACCCACTCCTGTATTCTTGTCTGGGAAATCCCAAGGACAGATCAGCCTGGAAAGCTATAGTCCATGGGTCGTAAAGAGTCAGATATGACTGAGCACACACACATATACCAGTTGGCTTTCTTGGGGCTTCCCTGGCGGCTCAGATGGCAAAGAATCTGCCTGCAATGCAGGAGACCCAGGTTTGATCTCCTGGAGAAGGGAATGGCTCCCCACTGCAGAATTCTTGCTTGGATAATTCCATGGACAGAGGAGCCTGGTAGGCTACAGTCCGTGGGGCTGCAGAGTCAGACACGATCGAGCGGCTAACACTAAGGTCCCTAGTACACAGACTGAGAAAGCCTGATTTATACTAATCAGATTCAGAAGCAAATGGTGAAGGCTGATGACAGAAAACAGAAAAGAAATAAAAATAAATTGAGAAATTACTGCAGGCTTCATATCCCTGCTCATTTATGTCATTTCTTTCACATAATCCCTCATAAACTACCAGTAAGTGTAATTGTTCTTCCTTTTATTTTTTTCTTCAGTCAAAGGATGACTCTAAGATGCGCAAAAGTTAAGTGATGTGCTAAAAAGTCACTTGACTCACCAAGAGTCTAAAGTCTGTGGTTTTCCTCTTTCCCCTCACTGAGGGCAGGGAGATAATGATATTCGTTCTTTCCTTATCCACCAGAGGGCATGTTCCAAGACTCCTTTTGGATGCTTAATGCCGTGATGGGTGGTTGTTTAGTTTCTAAGTTTTGCAATCCCATGGACTGTAGCCCACAAGTCTCTTAAGCACAAGGAATTTCCCAGGCTAGAATACTGGAGTGGATTGTCATTTCCTTCTCCAGGAGATCTTCGTGACCCAGAGACCAAACCTGTGTCTACCTTCATTGCAGGAGGATTCTTTACCACTGAGCCACCAGTCAGTTCAGTCGCTCAGTCGTGTCCGACTCTTTGCGACCCCAGGGACTGCAGCACAGAAGGCCTCTCTGTCCATCATCAACTCCTGGAGCTTGCTCAAACTCATGTCCATCGAGTCAGTGATGCCATCCAACCATCTCACCCTCTGTCGTCCCTTTCACCTCCTGCCCCCATTCCCTCCCAGCATCTTTTCAAGGGTCTTTTCAAATGAGTAAGCTCTTCGCATCAGGTGGCCAAAGTATCAGAGTTTCAGCTTCAGCATCAGTCCTTCCAATGAATATTCAGGACTGATTTCCTTTAGGATGGACTGGTTGGATCTCCTTGCAGTCCAAGGGACTCTCAAGAGTCTTCTCCAACACCACAGTCCAAAAGCATCAATTCTTCAGCATTCAGCTTTCTTTATAGTCCAGCTCTCACATCCATGACTACTGGAAAAAACATAGCTTTGACTCCACGGACCTTTGTTAGCAAACTAACGTCTCTGCTTTTTAATATGCTGTCTAGGTTGGCCATAGCTTTTCTTCCAAGGAGCAAGAATCTTTTAATTTCATGGTTGCAGTCACCATCTGCAGTGATTTTCGAGCCCAAGAAAATAAAGTCTCTCACTGCTTCCATTGTTTCCCCATCTATTTGCCATGAAGTGATTGGAGTGGATTTCATGATTTTAGTTTTCTGAATGTTGAGTTTTAGGCCAGCTTTTTAACTCTCTTCTTTCACTTTCAACAAGACTCTTCAGTTCTTCTTTGCTTTCTGCCATAAGGGTGGTGTCATCTGCATATCTGAGGTTATTGATATTTCTCCCAGCAATCTTGATTCCAGCTTGTGCTTCATCCAGTCCAGCATTTCTCATGATGTACTCTGCATATAAGTTAAATAAGCAGGGTGACAGTATACAGCCTTGACTTACTCCTTTCCCAATTTGGAACCAGTCTGTTGTTCCATGTCTGGTTCTAACTCTTGCTTCTTGACCTGCATAGAGATTTCTCAAGAGGCAGGTCAGGTGGTCTGGTATGCCCATCTCTTTCAGAATTTTCCACAGTTTGTTGTGATCCACACAGTCAAAGGCTTTCATGTAGTCAATAAAGCAGAAATAGATGTTTTTCTGGAACTCTCTTGCTTTTTCGATGATCCAGTGGATGTTGGCAATTTGATCTCTGGTTCCTCTGTCTTTTCTAAATACAGCTTGAACATCTGGAAGTTCATGGTTCATGGACTATTGAAGCCTGGCTTGGAGAATTTTGAACATTACTTTACTAGCATGTGAGATGAGTGCAATTGTGCAGTAGTTTGAGCATTCTTTGGCATTGCCTTTCTTTGGGATTGGAATGCAAACTGACCTTTTCCAGTCCTGTGGCCACTGTTTTCCAAATTTGCTGGCATATTGAGTGCAGCATTTTCACAGCATCATCTTCTAGGATTTGAAATAGCTCAACTGGAATTCCATCACCTCCACTAGCTTTGTTCATAATGATGCTTCCTAAGGCCCACTTGACTTCACATCCCAGGATGTCTGCCTCTAGGTGAGTGATCATACCATCATGGTTATCTGGATCATGCAGATCTTTTTTGTATAGTTCTTCTGTGTATTCTTGCCACCTCTTCTTAATGTCTTCTGCTTCTGTTAGGTCCCTACCATTTCTGTCCTTTATTGAGCCCATCTTTGCATCAAATATTCCCTTGGTGTCTCTAATTTTCTTGAAGTCTAATTTTCTCTAGTCTTTCCCATTCTGTTGTTTTCCTCTATTTCTTTGCATTGATCGCTGAGGAAGGCTTTCTTATCTCTCCTTCCTATTCTTTGGAACTCTACATTCAAATGGGTATATCTTTCCTTTTCTCCTTTGCCTTTAGCTTCTCTTCTTTTCTCAGCTATTTGTAAGGCCTCCTCAGACAATCATTTTGCATTTTTTCATTCCTTTTTCATGGGGATGGTCTTGATCAGTACAATGTCATGAACTTCTATCCATAGTTCTTCAGGCACTGTATTGGATCTAATTCCTTGAATCTATTTGTCACCTCCACTGTATAATCATAACGGATTTGATTTAGGTTATTCCTGAATGGTCTAGTGGTTTTCCCTACTTTATTGAGTTTAAGTCTGAATTTGACAATAGGAGTTCATGATCTGAGCCACAGTCAGCTCCCGAACCAACTGAGCCATCAGAGAACTCCAAAATATTGAGTAGTACCAAATCCTATATATACTATATTTTTTCCTATAGTAACAGGAGGGTAGCAGGTATAGCCTGGCTATGGTGGACAAGGGGATGATTCATATTCCTGATGGGATGGGCAGGATGGTGTCAAATGTCATAACTCTATTCAGAATCACATGAAACTTAAAACTTATGAACTATTTGTTTATGGATTTTTTTAATTTACTGTTTTCAGACTGTGGTTGACCTTGGGCGACCACAGGTATAAGGTGATTACTGCATTCCATTGAAACCGCAGACTGGGGAGAATTGAGGCTGTGCTGGTGTGTGTTATCAATAGCTTTATATATATGGGTGCTCATATTTATATCAAATAACCAGATGACTTTGCATTTCCAGGGTGGTTTTAAGTAGTTGGAAAACTTATTTCTATCCTTATGCTTTGTTTGGTAAAATATGTCCATTCTTCTTTTTCTGTGCTTTTTCGTTTTGTTTTGATATTTCTTCTGATCATACTTAAGAAACTTAACTAATCACTTAGAACTTGGGCTGTGGTATGCAATGCATTACAGAAAGGGCCTGGACAAAGGGTAGTGTGCTGTTGGTCATGAGTTAAGAACACACAGATGACAGATGCTCCAGACTGAAGACTTTAGCCAGCAAACAATAAGCTCCTGAACTGAAAATTGTTAGTATAAAATGTCTTATCAAAAGGGCAGAATCACCTCTTTTCTCTGGCTATCTGGAAGAAGAAAATAGATTTTCATTTATTGGATCAGTTTAGTACTTTCTTCCTTGAATATCTTTATAATGACTTAGCTTTTCTGTTTATGGTCACTTTTTATAAAAAGAAAAGAACTGGGTAAAAAAAAATTCAATTAAAATTCAGCCTCTTGGAAAACAATTAGTCATTAAGTGTTAAGTGATAGTGAAAAGTCCTCCCTCCCGGTTGACCTCTGATATTATAGAATAGAATACTCAGGACTAGGGCTTGGGCATTTATATTTTCTCTAAGTTGCATGCATTTCACTTTAGTAAGCACAGTACTTTGAATGTGCTCAGTTGCTTATCCATGTCCAGCTCTTTCCGATCCTTTGGACTGTAGCCCTCCTGGCTCCTCTGTCCACGGGATTCTCCAGGCAAGAATATTGGAGCAGGTTGCCATTTCTTCCTCCAGGGGATCTTCCTAACCCAGAGATTGATCCCCGTCTCCTGCTTCTACCTGCACTGAAGGTGGTTTCTTTACTGCTGAGTCATCAGGGAAGACTGCTTTTGAATCTAGTATTGTTCACAATTACTCCTTGTTGATGACGGTTACCTTGGTGGTGGCCCAACCTTCCTGCTCTTGAACCAGCATAGATCCCAACCCCAATCTACACTTAGACTTTTAAAAGAGTTATTTCCCCAAATATTATATGTGGACAAGGCTGTGAATAACTTTTAAAAGTATCAAGCTATGGAAAACAGTACAAGTGTTTCATAATAGGATTTAAAAACTCTGGAATTTCAACCTCTCTTGAGCCTCAGATTCTTAAGCTGGAAAATAGATATGGCAACAAATCCTTCACTTTCTTTTATAAATTTAAGGATAAAATGTGGCTATACACTAAAATACTTAGGACAATGCAAAAAAGTAACATATTGTTGGTGTATGTTTCACTGTTTGACACTTTGGGGTACTTTGCTCTTGTTTCTGACAGCTTTGACCTTTGAACGTCACCTTTAGCTTTGAAGAGTCATGCTAAATCTATGTTTTTAAAATAAAATTGCTTACCTGCTGCAGGAATTCCTGTACTACAGACTTTAAAGTCTGAATACATAGGCTTCATTAGACCCATGGATACATGTTATTTAGCTCTCTTACTTTCAAAACTTTTTAGAAAATCGGTTGCTAGCATTTAAAAATCAAGAGCTTTTTTAAAGAATTCTGTTATTCTGATTTATATTGGAAAACCTGTATACCCCCAGGCCAAAAATCAGCCCCTAGAGAGACACCTTCTGTGGATGCTGTAGGCATGTGAGTTTGTCACCCATACTCTACAAGGGAAGGTTTTCAAAGTGTTGCACCAGATCAATGGAGTTTGCATCACCTGGAGATATTAGAAAAGCAAATTCTAGGGTCTCATTCCCGATCCGCTGAATCAGAAACTCTGGTACTACAGATCAGCAAATTGTCTTATCCATGTTTCTCAGTGATTCAGATACACTCTAGAGTTTAAGAGCCACTGCTCTACAACCTGCCGGTCGTGGACAAGGAATGCCATTTCAGTAAACAACGAATGTTGTGGCCACCAAGCCTTCAGCGGTGCACCCCGAGGATGGAAAAAAGCAACGTTCTGGCCTTGGACAGTTAAGGTGCACACGAAAGGAATGATTTCAGTAAGCCCAGATTCTTGCATCTCCCCGTTCATAGAAGAGGGCGAAATTCATTAATTTGCAATGTCTTGTTTTCTTTAATTAGCAGAAGTCTTTCAATGTTTGAGCATCAATTTTTTGTTTGTTTTTTAGAAAGTTCCTATATATCCTGACCCCTTCCTCACCTCCTGGGAATGGTCCCTCAGAGCTATCTGGGAGGATATACTGGGTTTAGGTCCTCAGTAAGTCCACTGAATAAAACATAATTCCCAGCTTTTAGGTCAGCGTTTTTTGTTTGTTTGTTTGTTTTTAATTCGACACAGTCAAATGATGTCCACTTTCTGTATTTGTCTACACTCAGGTAACTCACTTTGGCTTCTGACTGTCATAGAGTTCTTCCTTTCACTGAGTCACATTTTATTTTCCTGTCCCTTTCACCACTGTTGGCTTTTCCTTTCCTTGCTCTTCCTGGACTTAAGGTAACTAAGAAAAATGACGTGCCTGTGGTCCTAAGCATGTTCAGTGGTCAGCAGCAGCTTGCGTGAGAAACCCTCCCTGCCCCTGAGCTGAGAGCTCCCGCGGTCACCCTTTGAAGCCATCCTTCTCTCACTCTGGCCCACTGAGTGCATTTTTTTAAAAAAAAAAAAAACCTCAACTCCTCTACTTTCAAAACTCAGCAATTGTAAGCAGCCCCAGAAGGAAGGCAAACTTGTGCTTTTATTTTGACATTGCTTCCAACATTGATTAGATAATTTCTGATCTGTTTCACTGTTTTGTATTAGAGTGTGAACATTTCTAGAGATTACTCTCCATTGGTGTTCCCTCCTTGAGGGAAAATGCATAGTTATAAGAACTAACTGTTATCATGTAAAACCAATATTCCTGTGAGGTTTGTAAATTAAATTTTCTTTCCAACTTTTGTTTCATGTATTCAGTGTCACCTTGTAAGGCAACTGAGATAATTTTGTGTATCCTATCAATTTGTTTCTTATTTGACATCTGTGTTTGTTTATATAGCTTTCAGAAGTGGAGAATTCTGTCACCAATTAATGTTGATGGTTTCGGGTTAGAGAGAAGAGAGTATGTTTATAAATGAAAGTTTTGTTTTCAAGTTGTGTTTTGCTGTCTGAGTGTTTTCCAAATAAATATCCACTGACTTTATTGAATACACCAATTGGGTAATAGAATCACAGGCTTTCAGGGAAGTGAGGCTCAAATATAATATTTATTTATAGGAAAGGCCTATCATTAAATAGGGAGACAATTGAAAATACATTAGAAAAATATCTTCAAGTAATTGACCAAGTATATATTTCCCTGTGAAAATGGAATCTGGAGCTAAAGCAGCTGCTCAGATAACTTTAACAAGAACATTGTTAAGGATGCTGTCTATCAAAACAGGAATTTCTGATTTCTCATCTTCCAGATTGGTTGAGGAATCATCTAGGGACCTTATTAAAAATATTAATTCAGTAACTCTGTGGCAGGGGCAGGGAAGATGTATTTTACAAATCTTTCCAGTTGACTATTAATATATAGCTGGGTTTGGACCCCCTGTGGTTTTTGTTGTTGTTGTTAAACTCTGGTTTTATTTTAACATTCTTCCCATTGTTTTTTTTTTTTTTTTTTCCCCACTTTGATTTCACTTTTCACTTAATTTCTGTTTTTTTGGTATTTTAAAATATCTTTGAAGTCATAATAAATTCTTTTAGTATAAGGTATAGTATAAATAAATGTAATGACCACAGCAAAAATGCTGCCATACTGGTCATTAATGAAGCAGATTTAGGGAGTGTTGTTTAGTAATTCTGGGTTAACTGAAAGTGCTCAGTGAAAAAAGTGAAAGTTTCTCAGTCGTGTCTGACTTGTTACCCCATGGACTATACAGTCCATGGAATTCTCCAGGCCAGAATACGGGAGTGGGTAGCCTTTCCCTTCTCCAGGGAATCTTCCAAACCCAGGGATCGAACCCGGGTCTCCCACATCGCAGGCGGATTTTTTTTACCAGTTGAGCCACCACGAAAGCCACCGGGGAAGAATTAACTGCTGCTGAACTTAATGCCCTATTTTCCATGTGCAATGCTTCTCTGATAGCAAGGTTAAGAAGAAGAACCTGGTCACACAGTACATGGAGTTACAGATTCTCTATCCCACTTTAGGGATACACTGCACTTTAGAGCTTAAAAACTCTAAAAAGACCTGAGTAGAGACATTTAAAAATCTTCAACACCCAGCACTCTGCAAACTTTTAAAAAACCAAACACTCCTTCCCTCCCCCAGAACACTTGCTAATATTTTCAGAGCAGTGTTTTATTTGGGAAAATAGTGTATTAACTGCTATGTTTGCAACCAGTGAATGTCAACATGGGTGAAATGGGAAGAGCTGCTATGTTGGGCAGGCAGAAATGATCAAGTGGGGCTGGTAGAAATAAACTGAGTGAAGTGGGTCAACTTCAGCAAAAGTGCTGGTCCAATGGCATGTGGAAGAATAGATTTAATAAGGAGAAGAAAAAGTCTATAGGATATTTATACTCTTGCAATTGCAGATGGAAAGGCATTAAAAGCACACACTTGAAGTACATCGAGACAAAGCTGAGATCTAGCTGGTGAACTATGGTTCTTCTGGGTTGTTCATGGCACCATACTAAGATATGCAAATAAAGTAAGTAGCTGTTTGAAATGGAGAAACCTTCAATGATGGGGGAGAATAAGGGTGGGGTCTGGTGAGAAATTTGGGTGAGTTTATGTGTCAGTCACAGATAAGATCATAAAGGGAAGAATTTGTGTTTATATGAAAGAATAAACTTGTTTTTATAGCATGGGATCTCCTTAGGTTTTGCAGATAAGTTGTACCTACCTCTTAACAACGCTCATCAGAGTAGGAATAAATTAAAGTTGGGTATCCATTACCTCACTTTTCCTATCTGTATTGCCAGGGCCATAGGGAGAAATAGATTTATTCTAGGGAAATTTTATTCTGTTGAATAAAATTCTGTGGAAATTTTATTCTGTTTGTTTTATGTGACATTCTATTAATTGGTCACCTAGTCACTGCAATTCACAGTATGCATTAAATCATGTTAAACATTATCTTTATCTTTGAATGAATAAAAATTAAAGAGAAGTGGTCAGAAATCAATTTAATACAATTCAGTTTGGCAACACATAATGTGTGAAGGTATAATCTAAATTATCCATGAACGTAAACCTTGATGTGCAACCCCTAAATTATTCAAAGTAGACCTAATGAGAGGTGGGTGTGAGCTTAGAAAGCCCAACGCAGTCTGTCCACTAGGAAACTGTTATGGGACAAACTCAATAGTTATTGTGAGAAGATGCTAGGACTTTCCTGGTAGTCCAGTGATTGGGACTTCATCTTCCAGTGTGGAAGATGCAGGTTCAATCCCTGGTCGGGGAACTAGGATTTCATATGCCTTGTGCCCAGAGGACCAGAACATAGAACAGAAGCAATATGGTAACAAGTTCAATAAAGACTTTAAAAATGGCCCACAAAAAAGTTGCTATATTCTTGTTATACCAGTAATAGCAAGATAAATCAAGACAAATTCGGGGCCCAAAGAAGTGAGTGGGCTGAAGTGTTAGTGACCGCTGGCAAGGCAGGCTGCTCTAGGGACATCTCAGGAAGATCAATTCCATAATTTCCATTTCATCATTAAGTTGATCACCTGAATGTATTCTTTCTGAATGATCATGTTCATTAGCTGGGAATCTTCTCTGTCAGTCCTTTGCTTCTGGTTGAGAAAATCTGCCTCTTTTGAACTCTCTTTATCAACTTATCTCTTTAAATTTGATTAATTCAAGTTTCTAGAAAATCATCCAAATTGTAATACAGATAAGAAATAATAAGAAAAAAATATAGGATCTTCTGACTTTTTAAAAATTTCTTAGTGATTTAGTAAGCACTTAAAGCAAGACACTTCATTTCATATATATATATATATACATATATATAATATATATATGTATATGTATATATATGTAAGTATATTGATTTTAGAGAAGGCATTCAGTGGTTATTTTCAAAGTTTGGTCATAGGATCCATTTCGAGATACCAGCAAAGTCCATGCAGGCTTTTGTTTTTTGGTTTGTGCAGTGTGATCATTATTGCTGCAAATGTCTTTCATCTAGAGCCATGGTAACCAAACTACTGTGTGAGATTTTTGAAAGCTGAATGACCTCCAATCTATTGAGATAGAAGAACTATAGAAATAAGTGACAGTGCATTTCTAAAAATTCAGACAGTTCTCATTGTTCTAAACTGTTTTTATTATTTATTTATTTTGATGTGAACTTTTTTTTTTAAGCTTTTATTGAATTTTTTGCAATACTGCTCCTGTTTTGGTTTTTTTGGCTGCGAGTCTGGTGGGATCTTAGCTCTCTAACCAGGAATTGAACCCACGCTCTTTGCATTGGGAGGCAGTCTTAACCACTGGCCTGTCAGGGAAGTACCTCTAGCCTGCATTTTTAAACTATGGATATCCTTCTCAAATGATGACTTCCTGAAAATATGCACAGTGGTTCATACACCCATGTATATGGATTTAGTGAAACCAGGAGAGACTAGAGCAAATGCATGGTCTAATATAACACAACCAGGGTGGTGCACTTTAGGCAAATTCCCATTTTTAGTATAGTAATAGAAGTAAAGTGGGAAATAGTCACTAGGCCCTGCAAAGGTTAAGGCACAAGCCAAAAAAAAAAAAAAAAAAAGGGTTCCACTTATGCATGTTTATCTGTGTAGATCTCCACACTGG
Organism: Cervus elaphus; assembly: GCF_910594005.1. Lineage (NCBI taxonomy): Eukaryota > Metazoa > Chordata > Mammalia > Artiodactyla > Cervidae > Cervus > Cervus elaphus. The sequence continues at coordinate 11,311,433 of NC_057844.1, read as the reverse complement.
CCTCCCTCATCAACCTCCTTGCATGGTAATTTTACCATCCGTCACCACTTACAAGAAACTGCCTGAAAGTAAAGCTTAGGTAAAGACACCAGAGGTGAGGAATGGAGAGAGATACTTGTTGAAATAGATGGCCTGAGAATCTGGGCCTAGATCTGTGCTAAGGCCTGAAGCTGTTTTGTACTTCCTTTTCAAAATTACTTTTTTTTCCCTACTTCTCTCCTATCTTTGCTTACTAGCAAGCAAAATTTTAATTTTTTTTAGATGGATTGGTAGCCTGATGTTAGGAGGGAATCACTCATATTAGCTCTTTGAAGGTTAGTTTTCTTAACTGAGCTAGGCTATATAGCTCACAATTATTTAATCAGATCTTAATGTAGATGTCACTGTGAGTCTTTTGCAGATGTGGTTAGCATCTGTTACCAATACAGTCAGTGACCTCAGTAAAGGAGATTAGCCCAGGTAACGCGGATGTGCCTCCTATAATCAGTTGAAAGTCCGTAAGAGCGAAAACAGGTTTCCTGGAGGAGGAAGAAATTCTGCCTAGAGATCATGACATCAACTCCTGATGAGTCTCTAGCCTGCTGGTCTGTCCCACAGTTTTGTACCTGCTTGTCCCCCTAAAGCACATAAATCATTTTTTGTTTCTCTTTCTCTCTCTTCAGTTTAGTGTTTCTAGGGAAACCTACCAATGCAAACTCTCTCAAGTCATTTACCTGGTGATATGATTGACTCATAGCTAAGCTAAAATGGGGATTTCAACACGATTTGTGAAGTGGTACCAACTTTTTTGAAGGGAAGTTTAGCTTTGCCTTCATGGTATAGCTTAAAAGATAATGCTGCCTAGTACCACTTGTTCAAACTGGCTGTCACCTGGCATAAAATTTGCACAATTAGAATTAGTAGCAACTATTGATGCAGTGGACTTCTCAGGTAGCACTAGTGGCAGAGAACCCACCTGCCAATGTAGAAGTCTTAAGAGATGTGGATTGGATCCCTGGGTCTGGAAGACCCCTGGAGGAGGGCATGACCATCCACTCCAGTTATTTTTGCTTGGTGAATCGCTTGGACAGAGGACCCTGGCAGGCTACAGTCCAAAGTGTTGCAAAAAGTCGACATGACTGAAGTGGCTTAGCTCATACGCACACATTGATGGAGTAATCGGGGTAATCATAGATCTGATTTAGAGCTGACAGTGCCAGAAACTATTGACTGCCTCTTAAATATAGGGGAAAACATTCCAGGTCAAAACCAAAACATTTTGATTCTTAGAATTGGAAATCCAGCTATCATTTTAGAAAAGAGATCCAGTTATCATTCAGTTCAACTTTCTCATGTCAAAAGTAATGAAATAGATGACCAGGGAAAGTTAAGGGTGCTAGGCAATGCCATACTCACTAGAATTGTGTATCTTTTAAGATGTATTGCTTGAAAATGCTTTAATATTTTTCTCTTTTGCTAAATATTTGTTGAAGCACATTGTTTCAGCCTGTAGAGTATTCCATCATGTGGATGTGCCCTAATTAAACTGAATCTCTTTTTGACACATTCATTTATATTCGTATTTTCACTTCTATAAATACTGTGAAAAATATTCTTATACATAAGTCTTCATACACATATTTATCATTCCTGTGGATTAGTTTCAAGAAAAGGGATTTCGGCATCAAAGGCTATGCACGTTATAGAAGGGTTTAATTTCAGTTACCAAATGGTCCACAGGCGAGTCTTGTGCTAAGTCGCTTCAGTTGTCTCACACTTTGCAATCCTGTGGACCATAACCTCCCAGGCGCCTCTGTCCGTCGGATTCTCCAGGCAAGAATACTGGAGTGGGTTGCCATGGCCTCCTCCAGGGGATCTTCCTGACACAGAGATGGAATCTACATCTCTTGTCTCCTGCACTGGCAGGCAGATTCTTTACCACTAGTACCACCTGGAAGCTCAAAATGTTACTCAGCCATGTCCAACTCTTTATGACCCCATGGACTGTAGCCCACCAGGCTCCTCTGTCCATAGGATTCTCCAGGGAGAAATACTGGAGTGGGTAGCCATTCCCTTCTCCAGGGAATCTTCTGCATCCAGGCATCGAACCCAGGTCTCCCGCATTGCAGGCAGATTCTTTACTGTCTAAGCCACAAGGGAAGCCCCAAGAGAGGTCTTAGCAGCTCCCAATAGTCAGTGATGGGTGACATCACCTGTTCCTCTGCACCGTCACCCATCCTGGATATATTTAATAACAAATACAAGGAAAATTGGGTCTTGTCTTAATTTACTTTACAGTATAAACAAGGTTGAACACTATCTAATTTTATTGCCAATTGTGTTTTCTCTATGCATTTTTAGTGTTCTTTCCTCACTTTTTAACTGGAGTTTATATTTTATGGCTCTGTAGAAAAGTTAAGACTGTGAAATAGAGTCCACAAGAAATCCCTCAATAAATGTGTCATTGTGTGTTGTTTAGTCACTAAGTCACCTCCCACTCTTTGTGACCCCATGGACTATGGCCCACCAGGCTCCTCTGTCTGTGGGGATTCCAGGCAAGAATTCTGGATTGTGTTGCCATTTCCTTCTCCCCGGGATCTTTCCAACCCAGGGATTGAACCCATGTTTCCAGCATAGGCAGGCGAATTCTTTACCACTAAGCCACCAGAGATGGTTGGATGGCATCACCGACTCAATGGATATGAATTTGAGTAAACTCTGGGAGTTGGTGATGGACAGGGAGACCTGGTGTGCTGCAGTCCATGGGGTTGCAAAGAGTTGGACACAACTGAGTGACTGAACTGAACTGAAGCCACCAGAGAAGTCACCATTAATAAGTTGTAGATGTTATTATTGTTACTGATATTGTTAATATTTTGTTGTAGCCGATGGTATTTTTGTGTCTGTTGCTAGTTGCTGTCTTATACTTAGGAAAAAAAAATTACAAAAGTGGCACTGCCTAGGGTCAAATAGCCTGCGTTAGGGAAAATGTATCTCTGTTTCACTGGGAAAAATTCAACAAAACATATCCCAATTATGCTGTTGATTTTTGCAGTCTTTCATCTGCATCCTTTCTCCAGGCTCTATTCTCCCTGGAACAAAGTCAAATGTGGTTTATGCTTCAGGCACATATATAACAGTAGGCACACCATTCCACCTCTTTAGTTTCTTCTCTAACTAAACACTGAAAGTCTTTGTTTTCTTGGAAATAATAGAAATTGACCTCAGAGAATACATAAATTGCAAAGTGCCTCCCTTTTTTATTTAGCATTTTACATTATTCCTACTTTTCCCTCTAGAAAGTATAAAATTACACTTCCTAAAACAGAATCTGTGTAGCCGTTTTTCATCTTTTTAAATATTTAGCAGTCCACAGTGCTTACTTTTAATGTTTCACTCCTGAATGTTGTGTTTTATTGGAGTCTATCGGGGAGCTGTCTTTTTCATTTTTATAGGTGGTCTCAAGTTTTTGTGGGCTTGTGTTTGTGCATCTGCCTGCTGCTGTGTTTGAGCTCCTCCCCTAGGGCAGGAGCAGCGTTCATGATTGGTCACCTGCTCATGCACGGATGGGGATATTTGGAGTAATCCGTTATGAGTGGCAACTGAAAAATATGTATCAGGAACTTTTGGACCGTTGTTATGGAATGTTGTGCTTCCACAAATGAGTTAATGTATATAGCTTGATGAACTTGATAAACATAGTAGATGCTCCAAATATGTTAGTTGTCCTCTCTGTCAATCAAAGAAATGGAACCAGTAGGACAGACACCCACACACAAAATAAAGAGACTTATTTAAAAAACTGAGAATCGGCCTATGGGACTGTTGGGGCTGGCTAGTTTGAAACAGGCCAGCAGGCTTTCTAGCTAGTAAGGATTGATGTTACAGTTGGAGTCCAAAATCTGTAGGGCAGGCCTTAGATGAAAACTCAGGTAGATTTCCTGTGCAACCCAATTTTGAGGCAGAATTCCCTCTTCACCTGGTAGCCCAGTTGGTAAAGAATCTGCTTGCAATGCAGGAGACCCTGGTTTGATTCCTGTTTTGGGAAGATCACCTGGAGAAGGGATAGACTACTTACTCCAGTATTCTTGGGCTTCTTTTATGGCTCAGCTGGTAAAGAATCTGCCTGCAATGCGGGAGACCTGGGTTGGATCCCTGGGTTGGGAAGATCCCCTGGAGAAGGGAAAGGCTACCCACTCCAGTATTCTGGCCTGGAGAATTCCATGGACTATATAGTCCATGGGGTCACAAAGAGTCGGACACAACTGAGCAATTTTCACTTTCCCTCTTCACCAGGACACCTCAGTTTTTGTTCGTAAGGTCTTCAACGTATTAGATGAGGCTCATCTGCATCTTTAAAGGTGATCTTTTACTGAATGTCCACTGATTATGGGTGTTAATCACACATACAAAGCACCTTTCAGTAACGTCTATACTAGTGTTTGGCCAAACAGTTGAGCACCGTCACCTCACCAAGCTGACGTGCTGAGTTGCCCATCATGCCTGCCTTTCACGCCCCTTTCCTGTGTGCAGAAGGGAGTAGGGCTCCCCTGGGGTATCAGGGATCCTTCCCTACACATCTCAGTGTCATGAGCTCACCACATCCAGTTAATAAACCCAGAGGGTAAGGAGCTTCGGAAACAGAATCCAGTGCGTTCTTGAGTAAGGGAAAGAAAAGGTTTTGTTGGGAGAGTGAGGGTAGCAGAAAGAAAGGGAAGAACATCCCGAAGGTGACGCTATCACAGCCTGGCTTGGAGTCATTCTGGGCGTCTCTATGAGTTTAGGATAGTAGTAGAAGTGGTGGGTTGGGAGGAAGGCAGAAAAAGGATGGGCTCCCTCAAGGGAACGTTAGAAGACTTTCCTGCTACAAAATGGGGGTATCATGGGCAGAGTGACAAAAAGCTTCCTGGATTCTCTGGCAGCATCCACTCAAGTTCCCAAGAAATGCCCAGATTCTTCTTCAATATGGCCATGGACCAGGGTCCTCTTTGATTCCAGGTTGACAGTGGACATTGGAGACACAGTTACTACATAGAAGAAAGTGAAGTTCGTTTTCCAGATGATAGAAGAACAGGCTTGAATGAAACAAAAGAGTTGGTGGTGAAGTTACTTAACCTTTCAGCACCACCAAGTATTTAGACATGTAGGAGGATGATAATATCAACCCCCAACCTATTTAGTAGGGCAAGTAAGTTAAAATTGTGATATGAATTTGAATTTATGTCAATCAGAAAATTCAAAGCACAGTACTATAATTAGAGACTCACGACGAGCCGTAGAATATCCTTGTGGGCAAAATGAATGCATATTGAACGTTTTTAGCAGTTATTTTAAGCCCAGATATAGCCTGGTTCAAATGAGTTGATTTCTCTATTCTGAGTTAGATGGGCTACTTACATATAAGGTAAACCTGCTTTACTGATGGAATTTTCTGCTACTTTAGAAACTGGGTGGTGATCTTTCTAAGGTCACACTCAATAAATCAAATCAGAAGGCTTGGGAGTGACTTGTGGAGGTCTCCAAGGTATAATTTGTGAGGGAGAACACAGAAAACCCTCTTCTAGGGGACTTATTTGGCCTCCAGCTTTGTTAGATCATGATTGTTTATCATATATTTTTAATTCCTCTTTATTATTAACTTTTTTTTTTTTAATGTGAGCAGTTAAATGGTTTTAGGTCAGATAAACAAAAACAAATCCAATAGCTGATTTTCAAGAAGGATCTCTTAGGATTTGTATTTGGGTGGGAAATGTATTTGCTAATTCATTGGATTCATTACCTTTTGAAACACTTCCTTTTAATGCTTATTTGAGTAACACAGAACAAATGCACAGTAATCCCCTTCTTGTCAATAGTAGCTACTTTCTTTTCAGGCCAGGGATCCCAAGACTCCTCTATGATTCCCTGTACTGCTGTTTACAAACAATGGTGCAAATGACTTAAATGTGTTTCCTGGATTATTCACATAGGAGGTGATGACAGAGCACGGCAATAAAGAGGGCAATGAATTTTGGAAGCTGGAAAGTCAGCTGCATAAGTCATCTATGGAAGACTGAGACAGACATCTTTGCATTGTTAGGCTGGTATTGTTTAATGTGATTTTGCAGAAAAAGTTATCAGAAAAGCTTCCCCTGTAAGCAGCCATATGACCTCCAGGAGGCAGTTAAGAGAAGTGTAATAGCACTCTCTGATAGAGTGTAGGTTATATTTTTTGGTGGTGATCCAACTTTTTCCAGTCTTTATTCACTAGGGAATAAAATTATTGCCTCATAAAACAAGAGAAATGTCCAGTTATTTCTTAAGTAGGACCCTATTAACTTTAACACTGTCACCAGTTCCTTCCACAACATTAAAATCTCTCAGCCTTGTGGCAGGGAGGATGCTACGTACCCAGATTTAGTGATCCAAGGACAATTATTCTGAAAACATACATTTCCTTGAAAGACCCAATTTTGCAAGAACTAATTCTTAGAATGATGTTCCAATGAATCAGTGGACTCATAATGGCATTTTTCTCCGAAAATCTTTTGCCAACATCAAGACTATGAGCCAGGATATAAAAAATGAGTCTTAATGTTAAGGGAAATTTATAATCAAGAAAGAAAGTTTGATTATTGAAATGCATTATGATGCTTCACCCTGAAATCATTGAATTAAAGTTTCATTAATTTGGAAAGTCTATATAATTGTCCTCAGTTTCTATCTGAATACTACCATTCTGTAGAATACCCTTTTAGGCCATACTGAATAAATGGTCACACCACATAAAAATGCTGTTCTCGCCCATGTTGTCTGGGTGAGGATACACTGAACCTGTTTGAAGAGATTTGATTGTCCCTGTAGGGGAGGGCTTCCCTGGTGGCTCAGAGGTTAAAGCGTCTGCCCACAATGCAGGAGGCCTGGGTTCCATCCCTGGGTCGGGAAGATCCCCTGGAGAAGGAAATGGCAACCCACTCCAGTGTTCTTGCCTGGAGAATCCCATGGATGGAGGAGCCTGGTGGGCTACAGTCCATGGGGTCACAAAGGGTCGGAAACGACCGAGCAACTTCACTTTCACTTTCATAGGGAACGACCGAGCAACTTCACTTTCACTTTCATAGGGGAGAAGCCATCTCCCTTGGTTATATATTGTCAAGAACTGGCCAGGGACCAAGATCAAACTCAGTCAAGGGTGATGTTAGTCTCCCACATGCATCATCTATTCCCTTTGGCTCTAAGACTGAGATTTTAATAACCAAATATTTGCATCAACTTCTAATTGTTCCTTAACTAGGATTCTTGTATTCTGCCAAGTTGGATCTAATATTTGTCTAGCCATATTTGAGCTATTCTTACTCAAGCTGTATCAATTAGAATTTGGTTAGACTACAAGTCATAGAATGTTAGCTATCTTCCTGCAATAGTAGATCCCAGAATTGGGACTTTAGTGATTCCAAAAAGCATAAAAGAGGTGGGAAAGAGAGTAAGACAGGTGTCGACTTAAAATAAAAAAAAAAAAAGCACAACATGAGAATTGTGAGTCAAGTTTTATTTGCAACAAAATAAGGACCATAATCTGAGATACAGCAGCTCAGATAGCTCTGAGAAACTCCTCCAAAGAGGTGGAGTGGGGGAGGTCAGTATATATGTGATTTTGGTGAAGTGGGAGTACATGCATTCAAGTATATATTTTTTTCCTGCTAGTCACAAGGAGCAGTCATCATCATGATGGATTTTAGTGCTTTTCTAAATATGAGGAGATGGATTACCCTGGTGGCTCACCTGGGTCAGGAAGACCCCCTGAAGGAAATAGCATCCATTCCAGGATTCTTGCCTGGGAAATCCCATGGACAGAGGAGCCTGCTGGGCTACAGTCCATGGGGTTGCATAAAGAGTAGGACATGACTTCGTAACTAAACAACAAATATGAGGAGATACAAGAACCGGGCTCATAAAATCAGCTCCTAAAAATATCTAACTCTCTGAAGACCTCTTCTGCCAGCTTTTCCAGAGCTGAGAGTGCCTCGGTTCTGCTCTCCACCCTGAACTCTTTGCCGGGGAGTGTCGGAAGTCTGTGGCTGTAGTAGCACGTGATTTAATCCTTGTAGACGCAGAGGCAAGCCAATGACAAGTCCCAGTTCGTCGCTGACACAGGGAGGAGAGAAAAGCCAGTAAGGTCTATGTTAAAGAATGTGTTACTTCTCTGGGCACCCGGAACTAAGTCCCCAAGAGACCTTCAAGAAACCAGGAGGAACAGTCCAAAATTGAAGGGACAGGGACTGTTCCTCATCAGTGGAGGTTTCCCTCAAGAATGCAAACTCTCACAGGTGCTGAATGGAACCCATGAGCAAACATCCATGGGGCAGAGAAGGCATTAGATAGAGAGGCAGACACAGAGGCTGCTGGGTGGGAAACTGCCTACCGAAGCTCTTAGTGCAGACATTAACCTAGAAAATGGCAGGGCTATGGAGGAGCAGAGGACTGCCTCTTTCACATAAAAGAAGTTCAGAAGTCATTTTAGATCTTAGAAAGTATTATTAAATCCTAGACAGTCCAGGATTTATTTTAGAATCCTCACAATCCTTGGATCCCTAAGTCCTTCCCATCCCAGTCCACTGTTTTGCCATCTCTAGGGTGGTGGGACCATCTCCAAATTCCACAATGACTGCTAAAGCTTTAGTAATCACCTCTGTGTCCCAGGGGCTAGAATTTAGGAAGGGGCGAAGAAGGCATTTCTTTTTTAAGAGAATAGTCAGAAAATACAAAAACATATTTCCAGCTATGTCTAATTAGCCAGAACTCAGTTACATGGCTACATCCTGCTATAAAACTTTCTAATTGCAGGTGGCCATGTGTCTAATTAAAAAAATAGTGATTATAATTACTATGAATGGAAGGGAAAATTGAGATATTGGCAATGAATCACCTCTGCGTTGTGAAAGTTTCATCCATCTGGATCTGTAAGTGGGAGAAAAGGCAGAAAGGGTAGACGTATAAGAATTATATTGACTACTTAAGGACCTTGAAATTACTATGTCATTTCCTTTGATAAGGCTGATGATCTTCACAAAATTTTAGATACTGACCTTGTTAACAAAAGTAATCATGGGTAATATGAACGGAAGAATTAGTTGGACTGTGTTTTGTCTAGTTGTTATGATGGTGAATACAGAGTTCGAGTAACACCGATGGCAACAGTGACTGAATTAGTCTGCTTAGGCTGCCGTAACATAGTGCAATAGAGGGGGGGCTTAAAAAGCAGACGTTTATTTCTCTGGAAGTTGGAAGTCAAGGAACAAAGTATCGGCAGGTTTGGTTTCCCTGAGGTCTTTCTTCTTGGCTCGCAAGTGGCCCTTTTCTTGCTGTCTACATCACCCTGGTGTTTCCTATTCTTCTCATAAAGACACCAGTCCTATTAAATTAGGGCCTCATCCTTGTGATATCATTCAACTTCCATTACCTCTTTAAAGGTCTTATATCCAAATACAGTTATATTGGGGGTTAAGACTTCAACACTTGAATTGCAGGGGTCACAATTCAGACCATTTATTGTTGTAGCTTAGTTACTAAGTCATGTCAAACTCTTTGTGACACCACTGACTGTAGCCCTCTGTCCATGGGATTTTCCAGGCAAGAATATTGAAGTGGATTGCTGTTTCCTTCTCCAGGGGCTCTTCCTGACCCAGGGATCGGACCCACGTCTCCTGCACTGCAGGCAGATTCCTTACCTTTTTACTGCTGAGCCTCCAGGGAAGCCAATTCAGACCATAGCAATAATAATAATAAATATTTCTTTAATGCTTCCTATATATAGGGCCTGAGGCCAAGGGTTTATATATAGGATAATTTATTTAACCTTAATGAGTAAGAGACTATATTCCTCATTTGATATAGAGGGAGACATATTTCAGGAAAGTGAAAGATGGCCAAGATTGCATGGGAAGAAGTGAAGGCAGACTGGCCCCGGAGCTTAGGGTCATAAACCACTGTGAGCTGGTGCTTGTGACCTGGTGCAGAAGACAGGTGGTACCACATGTCAGAGATGGAGGCGATGCAGGTGGGCAGTAGGTGATGCTGGGGGAGTGCTTTGAAGGGGCTCTTACTGAGCAGAATCCACATCTCCTCCTGAAGAAGTGGAGATGTAAATCCAAGACTGGCAAGGAAGGGCTAAAATATCCATTTATTATTGGTGGCATCTGGAGGATGTGACTTTAGGGCTATTTGCCAAATGAGTTGGCTGATGGAACTGGGCAGACTCAGCTGTCCAATCATCCGGGGCAGGCCTCCCCACCCCAACAGTGTGGAGTCTCTAAAGGGACTGTGCAAAGTCTGCTCCCTCTAGGTTGAAGCTTCTTCCCAGGAGGAAGAATGAAGGGAGGAAGCAAGTTAAACAAGCTTGTTTCTCCTCCCAGATGAAACTCTCAGGTCCTTTTGTATCTTCTGTTGGTGGAGAGAACATAAAGGGCAGATATCTTAGGAAACACTCCCCTCCCTAGAGAACAGTGACGAGAACAAGGTGTTCCCAGATAACGGGATATAAGGAAGCTGTCTTGAGCTTGCCTAGGGGAGCTGGGGCATCTTTACACAGTTATCAACTTTGAGACTAAGGCAAGAAAAAAGAAGGCAAGGCAAAAGATCTTTTTCGTTATTTGTGAATTTTTTTATGGGATTAATTTTGTATTGTTGGGAGCAATACAAATCATTCAAATAATGCTGGGGGCCACAAGGTATGAGATTGTATCAATGAATGGGCGCAGTTAGGAAATCAATTGATGTTTTGGTGATACATTTATGATGTTACATTGTGAGTATTAGAAGAGACCAATATGTAAATACGTAGAGCTTCCCCAGAGGAATTCAGGGCACTTCTCTTACAAAAAAATAAAATAAAAAAGAGTCTACTTTCAGTAAGAAAACCAATAGATTTAATCAAAGGAGTAACTCTAAGCAAAGGAATCAGACCCAAATAGAGGAGAGTAGGATTTTTAATCATTCTGCTGGCATGTCCAGCCTATGATGAATATCATTAACAACTGATCAATAAGCTATTTTTCCTATTTCTTCAACTAAAGCTGAAACATAAAAATGAAGAAAAGTAAACATTTTTTAACTCTCCAGAAGACTACAACCCACCTTCGAAAATAATACATTTCAGTAGAATAGTTTCTTGTGCCTTTAAGGCCATCTTCCCTAACCCACCCAGCCCTCCTCCCATCCCAGTCCCAAATTTGGGGTCTACAAAGGCAAACCAGAGCGGAGACTTGAGACACCTATTCAGAAAAATGAGATAAAAAATCTTGGTTCTCCCCAAAATTGGTTATGTAAAGCAAAATTATATTTTTGGCATTGCCCTAGAGAGTGGCCCAATAGAGCATTCACTTCATAGCTATAGAGTTGGCTGTGGTTTTCCCTGAAGAATGTAATGCTTATATCTCCCTGCTTTTGCATGCACAAAAGTAGAATTTTACATTTGTTGTGTGTCAAATTGAGTTTCTCAGGTTTTTTTCAATTAATTTCTCTCCTCTGGCGTATTTTGCAAATAGAATGTAGTGATGACGTTTAGTCATTTTGTTATGTGATAGTTCTAAATAACTAACTAAATCATTCTGCTCCAAATAAACTTTGAGGGATCTTTAATTTTGCAAATGAAATATTTGTTTGGGCAGTTAACAGAACTGAAATAAATTAGGTGGCTAAAAAATTATCCTTTTCTCTGTATGACATAGATGCAGTGTTAGAGACAAAGGATGGTTTAGGCCTTCAAACAGATTTTTGCTTGATTTGCTTTCTTTCATTTCCCTTAAGTTATCATTTATCCAGTAATTTAAGGGAAATTAAATCTCTCTCTCTCTCTTTTTTTTTTTTTTTTTAAAGAAAGGCCATCTGGATTACCCTGATGAGTTGAAAATAGGTATAGGTATTGAACTCTTACTTTCCACGTGGTTCGGTGAAAAAGGATCTGCCTACCAATGCAAGAGATGTGAGTTTGATCCCTGGGTCAGGAAGGTGCCCTGGAGAAGGAAATCGCAATCCACTCCAGTATTCTTGCCTGGAGAATCCCATGGACAGAGGAGCCTGATGGATATAGTCCGTGCAGCTGCAAAAAGTCAGACGTGACTTAGCAACTAAACAACAACAACATTGAACTCAAAGTATTTCCAGAAAATCATTCAAAATCAAAATACTAGCAAACTCTTGAGTTTTAAAAATGTTTATTCTTTGAGATTCTTTAATAAATGTTTACTAATTTTTTTCCTCTAAAACATGTTTCCCTTAGAACTAGGCCATTAGAAAAACTATTTTGTTTGAAATTATGGTTTTTGGGTTACTTTGTTACCCATTCATTTATATAAGTTGGGGGTGTTCTATACATTTTTCCCCCTTATGCTTAATAAAAGTAATCTTTTACTTCTACTTGTGAAAATGAAATAGTGAGTTCTTTGGCAGCAATATTACCAAAATAGTCTTTATGTAACTGCTTTTCTGCTTCCTTTTGGTATTATCAGGATTGGGATCCACAAGGTTTAGTAGAATTTGAACTTTACAATTTAAATCCAGTCTTTCTTTTACTCATGACAAATTTCTTTGTTCTTTGGATTTCTGATTTTGGAAACTTGAAGCAAAAAATGTTATTAGACTAGGGCACTTTCAACCAGAAGTGTTGGTTTTGTGTCTGCTATCTCTTAGCCTTCCATGATGGTTTTCAACCAAGGATTTGAAAGCAGGTGAAAAGACTGAAGTGGCTTTTACTTGTGTGATGTAGGCAGAGCATCTTCTGAACACAATTCTCCTTCTTCCTCTGAATGCGAATCCTGTGCTGATCAAAGGGGTCAGGCAGATAACAGCTGACCCTGTAAAGAGTTTTCTGGAACATAGATGGCATGGGGTAGAAATTCCACCTCTGATTTGTGACTTATCCCTGATTTAAAATAGTCCCACTTCCTAGACCAAAGGAGCAGTTTTCTAGGAGTACCAGACATTCTTGAAAGCCTCAGCTAAAGCTTTTAGAAAACATGTGCAGTACCTGGAAGTAATGGTTGAAGCAGCCTTCTGAAGTTTGGAAGGCTGAATTTTCTTACCTATGTGAATAAATGCAATTCCTTTTAAATGTATGCTCAATATTTTCAAACTATACTGTTAACACACACACACACACACACATATATATGCCCACTGACATGGTTCTATAAATATACACATACATCATTCTCTCCATATATATGTATATACACATATGCATATATTTGTGTATATATATATATATTTCTAAAATTAATTTTGAGTGAGCAAACAGACAAGTATCTCTGATGAAGAACTTTGATTTAAGGCGTTTTCTTGTTGGTAACACAGTCTGCAAATTAAGATGACTTTAGCTTAGAAAGAGATGAAAGAATAGTCAAGAGCCCTTATATTCCCACCTTGAAAACATTTGTAGTTAGGCTGATCTGACTATCTAGAATTGATGTTCTTCGAATTTCCAATATTTCCAAACACATGCATGTTTTCATTTTTTTCTGTGCATTCTTTTGTCTTCTGTACTGATGATGGAGCTTCTTCCAAATTGTTCATTATGTTCTTCTGCTGGGATTTGTATGACAACTAATTATTCATTTCTGAAAACAAAGGGGCAGCTGCATCTGGAGAGTGGAGAACTAGTAAAATCCCTAGGACATACCTTTTATATATTTCATTCCATGTCTGATTGAGTTGATAACTGTTACTCTTTGTAGGACGGTGGTGGTTTAGTTGGTAAGTCGTGTCTGGCTCTTGTGATCCCCGACTATAGTCCATCAGGCTCCTCTGTCCGTGGGATTTCCCAGGCAAGAATACTGGAGTGGGTTGCTATTTACATCTCCATCTTTGTAGCATATATCTGTGGATGTAAGGGTGAGTCAGAATCCCTGAATGTAAGTAAGGATGCTAAGGGTTTGGCATGCAGTAAAAGGCATAATATTTAAAAGTTGGTTTTGTTTTTTAAATGTTTTTGACTAGTCATTTATCCAAACTTTCTATTAAATGAGCTATACAGACTATCAGAAAAGGTGAAATCCCGAGTAGAATTAAGAACTAAGACTGACAACTGCCAAAACTTTGGGGAAAATTCTGCTAATGGGCAAACTGGTACAACCCATTCAAACATGGTCAGTGACAGAGTTGCTCAGTGGTTAAGGACATGGACTTGGTTCCAAATCTGGCTTTGTCACAGACTCACCATGTGACCTGGAAAGTTTGCTTAATCTCTCGATGCCTCAGTTTCTTTGCCTATAAAATAGAGGTCATAACAGACTCCTAATTAGGAGCTTGGGCTTCCCCCATGACTCAGCAGGAGAAGAATCTGCCTGCAATGCAAGAGATTGTAGGAGATGTGGGTTTGGTCCCTGGGTTGAGAGATCCCCTGGAGAAGGAAATGGCTTCCCACTCTAGTATTCTTGCCTGGAGAATTCCATGGACAGAAGAGCCTGAAGGGCTACAGTCCCTAGGGTCTCAAAGAGTCAGATACCACTGAAGCAACTGTAGCACATGTAGAAAATAGACAAAACCAACAAGGACCTACTGTGTAGCACAGGGAACTATCCTCAGTATCTTGTAATAACCTCTGAGGGAAAAGGGAAAGTGAAAGTTGCTCGGTTATGTCTGACTCTTTGTGACTGCAGCCCACCAGCTTCCTCTCTCCATGAGGGTTCTCCAGAGAGGAATACTGGAGTGGGTTGCCAAGCCCACCTCCAGGGGATCTTCCCCCAACCCAGGGATCAAACCCAGGTCTCCCGCATTGCAGGTGGATTCTTTACCAGCTGAGCTACCAGGGAAGCCCTATATGGAAAAAGAATCTGAAAAAGAATACATCTGTGTCTAGAATTATATAGATATATCTGAATACATATATGTGTATATATATGTCTGAATCACTTTGCTGTGTAAGTGAAACTAACACAACATTATAAGTCAAGTGTACTTCAATAAATAAAAAAAAAAAACCAGACTCTTCTACAGGAGATTGCTGTGTAGTTTAAATGAATTAATACATGATTGGACTAATGCCTGGAACTTTGTAAGCAGCAGAAAATGCTAGCTATTATTATTCGATGGCTCAACTATCTTGTATCTGCTTGACATTAGGCCAGATACACTTCATCACTCTTTGTCTCCTTATTCAGCAGGAAAGGGCCAAATCTACCAGAAATCCGAGAGGTCGTTTTTGTAGCACATTGCCTTTCTGAAGCAGTCTCTGGGTTGCCTTCTCCCAAACAGCTCAGCAAAGCTCTTATTTGACACGAAACAAGATGCACCTCTCTGACAGCATTGATTTCCTTTATTTTACTACTGGCTTCTTCTGCCCGCTGGGACTCTTATGAATGTCTCTATTCTTGTTATCTCTTGATTATACAGGCAGTTTTTACAATAATTCCATAACAAAGCTGTGGTTAGTACCCTGAGAGGAACTTGCAGTTAGTAGGGTACTTGTGGTTAGTACCCTGAGAGGAACTTGCAGTTCCTAACACAAAATGAATTGGTCCCAGAATTGGGAAAAATAACTTTGACTCAGAGTTCACATATCTTCTCAGTAATGGTGACCTTAAAAAGATGTCAATCTTCACCCTTCTTCTCTCCCCATTATTTTTGGTGCCTTTTAATACAATCCTACTGAAGAGCTCTTTGGCCTGGTAATATGTCCATTTAAACCAATCAATCAATCTATGTAAACTATTTTTTTTTTCACTTTTGTTTAGGAATGCAATAAGGCAAAAGTGTTCTAATTATGTGGGTTTCCCCAGTAGCTCAGCGGTAAAGAAATCCTTCTGCAGTGCTGGAGCTGCAGGAGACATGGATTCATTTCCTGGGTGGGGAAGATTCCCTGGAGAAAGGAATGGCTGCCTACTCATGTTCTTGTCTGGAGAATTCCATGGACAGAGGAGCCTGAAGGGCTGCAGTCCATAGGGTCGTGAACAGTCGGATACAACTGAAGGGACTCAGCACGCAAACAGGTTCTACTTATGAAGGGACACAAGTTATAAAGAAAAAGAAAACTCATTAGGAAATACAAATTCTTCTTCTGTGGTTTGACTGTCTTGAGCTTGATTTGTATTTATTACACCTGTGCTCTTATTTGTATCTCCTTGACATTCGTATGCAGCTATGTTTTTTTATTTATTCCCTTGACATAAAATCCACACTGTCCATAAGGTGTGGCTTAGTAACAAGGTTAAAATTAAGATGGGAATAGTTATGCATGCTTCGTTTTTTTCCCTATAGACAAGTTTATTTTTGCCATCTATTTCTTTTTTTTTTTTTTTTGCCATCTATTTCTTAATTGACTCATTATATTTTCTTTACTCTCTAGATAAGAAGTGAGTAGAATAAAGTATTTTTTTGCTTCCTGAACTATCCATCCAGTAGAATAAAGCTTGTTCTTGACAATAGGTTTATTAATACTCCCATGAATATGAGCTTAGAGCTTTTAACTCAAGAAGACCTATGCTACAATGATTTGTAACAAGTCAGACATCAGTATGGATTAAATATCTGATTAGTTAGCTGGACCCAGTTACCGTTGTCAGCTGAGCACTGTCTCTGTCGTTCTTCTGTGTTCTGCTTTGCATGGTGGAATTGAAAGCCAGTGCACTCCATTTCTTCAGAACCTCTAACCTTACAGCCTTCTAGGTTAGATTTTGCAAATGAGGCGCTATGAAAGATTTTTAGAAATGAGACAGAGGCAGAAAACATCCATTGCTCCTCAGGTAGCAGAGGACTGGCAGGTGGGATTCAGAAAAAGGGACGTTTCCCTGTGATGGCTGCAGGGAGTGATATGTTGCTGGGATAACTGACCTTTGGCAGTTCCAGGTTCTGCATTCATGGCTTCCGCATTTGCGACCGGAAAGGTCCACCGGAAGACACCATTTTACATACGGAACTTGCGCACTGTGCATTTTGGTATCCTCAGGGGTCCTAGACCGCATGTCCCGGATGCCTGGTATGACCACGGTTTCTTTCAGTTTCCTGACTCTGAAAGCTGGCAACAACCTGAGAACTAGAGGTAGTTTCCCCAGATAGTCACTGTTTCACTCTTCATCACTCATTTCCCAGTATTAGATCTTTTCTTTCTTGAAAAGCTTAAACCATTGTAGGCTCCCCTGACCACATTCTCACTGCTACTCAGAAGCTAACCAAGTGAATTAACCAATATTAATTCGCCGTGACCCTTGTCAGGACTCCTCAGCTGTCTGGCTTCTCATTCTGAAAATGTGAAGATGGGATCGCTGGGGTTCCTTGATAGCGTTTTGACTCTAGCTTAAAGATGCACTAGAAACGTGTTTCTTTGGAAGTAGGAGAGGAGAGAGGGGTCTGTACCAATGGATGTTAACCATCCAGATATGCTTATGAGTTGCATTTAACCTACTAAGTCTTAGAAATATTGATACAACATTGAAAGACTTTGTCTCCCATAAAAATCTGGAGTTCTGGACTGTCTTTAAAAGGCAGGAGGTCCAACGACAGTGGGCCTTTCTCCGAGTCAGGAGTTGGCGGGAGCAGTTATATGCCAGGGGTGTATTTTCCTTGTCTGCACAGCCTCATCTTGTCCTGTTGCTTCCAAGGTGGTGTCACTTGCCATGTACCACCATACAGGTGCATTTTTCCCCTTAGATATTTATTGTCTTGAACTCAGCCTTTTTCCAAAAGTGGTAAAACCAAAGACAGAGAGAAAGGCAGTGCATTTTAAAAATATTAGAAAGAGTATAGCTGTAATAGACCTGAAAAGCACCGTAAACCAATTCAACATAGTTAAGATTTATACAATTTTCACACAACAGTAGGATACAAATTCTGTTCAAGTTCCCTTAGACTGGAACTAGGAGACCCGGGAACATATTCAGGGACATAAAATAAGGTAGAAAAATTTCTTTCATTCTATTAATCTTTGAGAGTTTGATATTGAAACTAAAAATCTTAATTTATCTACTTAAAAAATAATAGTGTATGTAACCTTGGTCTGTATTTTCCAAGTCTTCCGTAATTGTTATTGGACTTCCATGATTAAAAAAATTATAATAAAATAAAAAAGAAAGAGTATGGCGTTTTTGTGTGAAATATTTTTGCATATTTATTTGACAATTCTTCATCCACTTCACTCCTACTACTTTTGGCTGTCTTCTATCAGTGTTTAAGTTTATAAGTTTCTGGTTTTGGCTCTAGCATTGTTTTTGTTGCTGTTGTTTCATTTTGTTTGGATCACAAATCCTTTGAAGAATATTGTGCAAACCATTAGACACTCTCCCCCTCCAAAAAAAATGCAATAACACAAACATAATATTCTGATCACAGGTTGCTTTGTAGTCTTGCATTTAACCAAGTTAATAAACCCCTTTGCTCTGGAGTAGTACTTCTTGTGAAAATGAAGATTCAGATTCAGCAGGTCTGTGAGGTGTTGATACTCTGCATTTCTAACAAGCTCTCAAGTTAGGGTTTGGGTCTGGGCCTTATGCTTTCAGTAGCAAGCTTCCAGTGGTTCTGAAATTTTCTTTGGAGATTAAAATCCCCTGGAGAAGTCTCTTGAAAAGATTGATGCCTAGGCAATGGTATTTTTCAGAAGCTCCCATCTATGGGGTTTGGGAATCCGCTCTACATCAAGTCATTTACTGAAATCAGTAGAGAGGCACAGCAGGCTGCAAGAGGGGTCTAGGCATCAGCTGGATGTTGAAATAGAGAGAAATGGGGCCAGCAAAGAAGGCAGGACATTGCCAGCAACTAACACTTTGGTTTTTCAAAGACTGGCTGATTCCTTTTTTTCTGTAGTAAAAGGAACAGTCATAACATAATGGCCCCAAGAAATTTTCTAATGACCTGTTGTATTAGAATTATACATATTGCTTAGCAGAATCTGTGAATCTTGGGCACATCTATTGATCAATTTCAAAGCAGACCATGAGTTGGGGAAAGAAAGGAGAATTGGGGGAAAATGAATATTCTAGTCTTTGTTGATCATTTCCAAGGCAACATTTTCCCCTTATGATGTGGCCTTGTCCAAAGCTACTAAAAAGTCACCAAAGTTGCCACAGTAGGTTTTATGTCAAATGAGAAACTAGTTTGAAGGGATGTCCACTGCCAACATTGGGGTGGATGCCTTCTTTCACAGGTAGTCCATAGCAATTTAGGAAAAAACATGAGTGTGTAACACAAAAGGCATGTGTCCATGGCACTGCTTGATCTGGGCTTCAAAGACAGAATTGAAAGCTGAACTTCAATGGGTGTCAGATCAGTGGAAAGAAGTTCTCACAAATGGTATCACAGCCTGGGTCATTAATGTTTCTCTCCCTTCACCTTGTATCCCAGCCTCCGTGTGCAAGTCTCTAATTAGTGCAGCTGGAACAAGGAAACTTCTGATGCCAAACATGTGGAACATTTCCAAAGAAGCATTTCCATTTTAAAGAGATCTTAAAACATTATCTGAATCAGCTTCCCTTTAAAAATTCTATTCCTGCAGGGGAAAAGGTAATTATATGCATTTAGGTATGGATGGCTTTTGCAAAAAAAAAAAAAAAATCCTTAGTTGACACTGCCTAATCACAAGGAATTATTTCATAATCGTGAAATAATAATAGCCCAAAATCTCTTAGGTTCAAAAGAAATCCTTCAGTCAAATTTAGCTCCTGATGCTGATATGCACTTACTAAAATGATGTTTTAAAAGATCTTTTCGATAATTTTTTCTTCTTCTTAATTTCCCAATTAAACTTCTCTCTCAGGTGCCGTTGAGTCATTAGTTCGCAGTCATCTTTTGTTCTTTGGTTTTGGAACATCTGGTAGAGTTTTATAAAAATGGACACGGCATTTAAAACTCATCTCAAAGAACTTTTGGAATATTGCACTTCCCTGTCTGACTCACCTTTCAGAGAGGAGGAAGCAGGAGACGGCTTTCCTCTGAGCAATGACAAATTGGGCTACTAGGTGACAAGTGAAGCCTCGAGGAGCCTGCAGCTGCCGCTGATCCTCTTCATCTGTGAGGTCACCATCTCTAATACACACCATTTTCTTCACATAATAGACTTGCACCTGTCATTCAGTTGGGAACGACAAAGGAAATATTTTTCCTCTCTCATCTTTTTTGTTGTCTTGTGATTTTCTCTTTTATTCTGCCCTAGAGAACAGATGTTGTGTCTCTGCTAAGGTCGGTTTTACATTGTTTTGGTTTTCAAGGAGTGTTTTTTAACATTTCTGCTGATGATTTAGCATCAATTGTTCTGGTAATTACTGTGGTTAATGAACTCCCCACCTATCTTTTAGTAGGCAATTACAAAGCTGGCATGTACTAGCAGGAACTGTACAAAGAGAAGAGGAGGGCTGGTGATTATGGATTCCATCTTCACGTCTCCAAGACCAGTTCCCAAATGGTTTAATCATCATCAGTGTCATCCTTTGCCATATCTTCATTCAACATGCCATATATTATAATGCTGCATTTATATTCCATCTTGACTTTGATATTTGCTCCTTCAGAATAGAGGTGATTAGACAAGGGGACTGGCAGTTGAAAGAAATGTTTTTAAAATATGCATGTACCATCACCAGTTTCCTACTAGCCTTTCTGCCTATCTTCCACTGTCTGTGTTTACCAGAGACTTGTTTTGTTAGATATCCCTGTGACTAGAAAAGATGGCATCTATGGCAAAAATGACAATTTCCAATAACTTTTTGTACAAGATTTTTTCTTTTAGGTAAGGACAGGTAGATGAAGGGGAAGGGGATCTCTCTATATAAAATGTGATGACATTAAGTGTTTCAAATGTATAAATATACTATACGTGTGTGTCTGTGTTCATATTTTACAAAATTCTATTGTAAGAATTACCATCCAGCCTATAATAATTGCCATCCTTTTTCTATACTCCTTTTTGGTCATTTCATGTCAATTACTGCCTCAATCATCTTGGATAGTCACTGATGTCAGAGACCTTTTCTAAACCAATCAGTCATTGATTTTCAAATATTTATTACTCATCTACTATGTATAAAAAAAGTCACTGTGCTAGCAGAGAGGAAAATATGAAAGCAGAGCAGCAAGGTATATAAACAAACATAAAATAATTGATTAGTCTCAAATTAGAGGAAACATTTTTTTACATTCAATTTACAGAAGAGTAGACACTTTTAGGAATCTTCACTCCTTATGGAAATCAACCGTGAATATTCATTGGAAGGACTGATGCTGAAACTGAAGCTCCAATACTTTGGCCACCTGATGGGAAGAGCTGGCTCACTGGAAAAGACCCTGATGCTGGGAACAATTGAGGGCAGGAGGAGAAGGAGGCAACAGAGGATGGGATGGTTGGCTGACATCATCAACTCAATGGGCATGAGTTTGAGCAAACTCCAGAGATACTGAAGGACAGGGAATCCTGGCATGCTGCAATCCATGTGGTTGCAAAGAGATATATATTATTGAGGGTCTGAACAACAACAACAACAACAGATACCTTTTATTGGCACAGTCTCTTGATCTCTGTAATGTAGCAGGTAGGAAATACTGAACAATTTAGTATTCAGTCCCTGCCTTCTTCCAGTTTCCTTAATCCTAATTAGGAAAACTGGGCAATATATATGAAAAATTTAAGAGCCAAATTTAAGGATATATTTAAGGTATAACACCAACACAAGAATAGTTATAAGACAAGGTGGTTGTTGGCCAAGTGATGCTATATAGGTTAAGCATTTTGAATTCTAGGGAGGAAGCACTTCTGTATGCTGGAGTGGTTTTGGATAATTTCAGTAAAAAAAAAAAAAAGATAATGATAACTGGTCCTTATAGCCTATTCTTGGATCAACTCCATATTATGTTATGGTAAAAAACAAAAACTTAACACACTTCAGGTTAGAATATAAGACCCTGTAGTTTTTATGATTTTCAAGATAGGATATACTGGTATTTAGAACCTACCAAACATTAAACATTATAAAAGATTGAGAGTGTTGGAAAATCACTGGTATTAAAGTTGGACAACTGGGTGTTATTCAAGGTTCTTAACTCCAAACAATAGGAAGTGGCCCTTAACTTAGCAAAAAATAAATTATAGAAGGGCTACTGGTTAGCTTCCACAATGGATATAGCCAAGGAAACCTGGGCTCCAAGGAGCTAGGTGGTTGTATCTGTGTGGTTAGAGGCACCCCACCTAACACTCACTACTGCTGTAATGGGTGATGAGATTCCCACCACATTTGAGTACACGACCATGTTCCCCTTTGCCTTTCCTTCCTTTAGCAACCATAGGAGGAGCTTCTGATTCCTAAGCCTGTGTCAAGGGCTTGCATGCTAACCCCAGAGAACTGGGAGTTGGGGCTCAGGCGACTCCTGCCTCCTGTCTATGGCAACAGACATTTAGAACAGCTCAAAAGGTAGGACTGTGACCCTGTGACGGGAGGTAGGGTCAGGAGGAAGACGGCACTAATCAGAGATGACGGCCAACCAGGTAATGAATTCTTACAAGCTTTGCAATGGGCATTGCTATTTATGGCACATTGATGCATGGGAAATGCCGCTATGCTGCACGAAGATGGGGAACTGGGATCACACCTTCTACCAAGGAGCTCACAACAGTGCATTCTTCCCCACTGAGGGATGGTAAACGCTGTGAGCAAAACAAACGTCCCTTGTGTGTTGGTTCAACTACGTCTCTTATTTCCAAGCTGTGTGATGCATGCAAGCCACTTACATTTTCTGAGCCTTAGTTTCTTCTTTAAAATTGATAGTTTGTTATGTTGTGAAGATTAAATAAGGGGATAAGTGTAAAAACTGTCTGTCAACTTAAAAATGCAACAAAAATGTAGGCATAATGATTATCCCCAGAAAAAGAAAAAGAAATATTTCTGTAATCTCTTAGAATACTATAAACCCAGAGAACCCCAAAGTCTGAAAATGGTAGCTCTAACTGACCATTTTAGAATTTTCTGGCATACTCTCAGATGTCTCCAAATACAAGATATCTCACTAGGTGTGTTCTGGTTGATTTTGTATGTTGATTTTAAGAAGGAATTTTTTTTTCTACATTTAACAGTTATTTAGTGGAAGCCAGCTGATTTTTCTGCCACCATGTTATTGAATGCAAGTTCCTATGCCCTATGCACAGTGAGGCCAAGCAACACCAAACTGTCAGAGTTCAAAATAGAGAGAAAGGTTTATTGCAGGACCATGGAAGGAGGCAGACAGGTCCTGTCCCTCCAAAACTCCAAGCTCCCTGAAGTGTTTCAGCAGACCACTTTTAAAGGCAATGTGAAAAGGACTTTCCTGGTGGTCCAGTAGTTAAGACTTTGTGCTTCCATTGTAGGGGGTGCAGTTTTGATCCCTGCTCAAGGAACTAAGATACCACTTGTCAAGTGGTGTGGCTAAAATAAAAAGGCAATGTGACAGAAGGGTGTGGTGAATTGTTGCAAGCATCTTGGTGTCAGAATCGTTTATTCTTTCAGATGTCCACTAGGTCAGGTCATAATGTTCCTGTAAACCTCCAAGAGAACAAATGTTTTCTGTTCTGCAACTTTTTATCTCTGTATGAATGGGAAAGTGTTATACCCTTAGTGGTCAGAGTCTTGAGGAACGGGCTATTCTGTACATTTCAGGCTATAGGCAACATCTTTAAATGATGGAATATAAAGGTTAAAGTAAAATAAACAGATTCAGTATGGAGTCAGAATTGTTCTACCCTATGAATGTGACAGTTGGACCATAAAGAAGGCTGAGCATCGAAGATCTGATTCTTTACAACTGTGATGCTGGAGAAGACCCTTGAGAGTCCCTTGGACTGCAAGGAGATCAAACCAGTCCATCCAAAAGGAAATCAACCCTGAACATTCACTGGAAGGACTGATGCTGAAGCTGAAGCTCCAGTACTTTGGCCACCTGATGAGAAGAGCCTACTGGTTGGAAAAGACCCTGATGCTGGGAAAGATTGAAGGCAAATGGAGAAGAGGGCTGCAGAGGACGAGATGGTGAGATAGCATCACCAACTCAATGAACATGAATTTGAGCAAATCGGGGAGACAGCGCAGGACAGAGGAACCTGGCCTGCTGCAGTCCATAGGGTTGCAAAGAGTCGGACACGACTTCATGACTGAACAACAGCAAAATTACAGCCCTACTCTTCTTTGGAACCACAGAGATTAACGTTTGGAATGGGCTGCAGCATAGACATCAAATGAGGCATCTGGGCTGTGCTGATCTGATTTAAATACTGTTCCTGGGAAAAGGGAGTTTCCCCAGAAGTTTCCTAAGGATGCTGCTGCTGGTGTGATCCTCACAGGACTATGCTAAAATCATCTCCCTGGAAGTCTTTCACTCTGCATTTTGCTTCCAGCTTCATACTTTTTTTTTTTTTAAACTGGGCATGAGTTACCAGGAAAAACAAAACTGTGTTATATCATCACTTGTGTTTTTTCTTTGACCAGATTGACGTGGTTATTTTCATCTGAAGCAGGTTTGTATCACCCACAGAGGGGTCTCTTTTATGGAGGGGATGTTGCCTATGAGGGTCTGCCAGACCAGACGCACCTTAAATGAGAGCTTTGGAGCCTGGACTTTTCCTGTGTTGAGCCACTCGATACCAAACTGGCTGTCAAGAGACACAGTCCCATCTGTCAGCTTTACTAAGGATTGGATGAGTAGCCTTCCCTTCACTAATGCCGCTTAATTTTTTTTTTTTTTTGCTGTATCCCCTCACAGTGATGAGATTATTGGATCCTTTACAGGGGCCCAGCACATGATGAAATGCAGTCTGTTACCATCTATCCAAGGCTGGCAATGCTTCTTCAGTGAGTTTTGTCAATAATGAAAAGACCAGAAGACAGTGATTCCCACTTTTGTGCAAACCTGGAAAGCTCTGGAAACTGGCGGGTTCCCAATTTTGATTTTTATTCTAATTATATAGTGAAAACAATTCACAGAATCTAATGTCTAATTTGAGATATTTTAATCTTAGTCTCATCCATTAATTTGTCAAGACTAAGTTGAGAGAGAAACTTGAAAGCAATTTTTTTTTTTTTTAATCTTAGTCTCCTCCATTAATTTGTCAAGACCATGTTGAGAGAGAAACTTGAAAGCAAGTTCTCCCTGACAGGAAAACCCTTTCAGGGTCTAGATGAAAAATCTATCTTAATCATAGATCCACTTTTACCCTAGCATTTGAACAAAGAGACCCACAGCACAGGCATGGGTCTCAGCACAAGTCTTATTTCAGATGGTGACACGTCATGGCGGATACAATCTCCGCCTCTTTATAGGATTAGTCATTGCTGCATCCCACAGCAGTTGTCTGTGAACTTTAGGAAACTCTACCTAATGTGGGTCTAAGCCTGTCCATCAATAAAATGATAGTGTTGGACTGTTTGATCTTTGAGGATTTTCAACTACCTATTGTTTTTTAATGTATTTTATTAAAGACATTTAGGTGACAAAAAACAATGTTGTCATTATCATTTCTTCAAGTTTGTTTGTCCAACTTTAATGTCTTAAGTTAACAGTTAGAGCTTAGAGTCTTTATTCTCAGACTTTACCAAATAAAGACTTACAGAACTCATGCATATAATGAACTATGAACCTCTTTCTTTGGGAATAAACTAGAAGGGTGGACAATTACATTAGAGAAAAAACTCAAGCTTTTTTTTTTTTTTTTGTCCTTTAGATTTTAAATGCTTGCCTACACTCTCTATCCTCCCCCAAGTGCTGTGCACACATTTTCTGTGTCAGAAATATCAGAAGCAAATGTATACAGTGTGTGCCTAGTAGATAGATGCTGTCTATGCTGAGAGAATTAAATAATGAGTGAATATTCAGACAACATATTTCCATGTTAGCAGATGGTCTTTGATAGACTCAAATAAGAGGCAACTGAGCAAGGCAATTCTTGTGACAATAAATCATTACCAATTCTATTATATGCATCCTTCTCATTCAAGGGTAAATTCTATGTCAATGTGACAGTATAATTCTTCTCCATGAGCATCTTTGGTCCTCACCCACAGCATCAAAAGGGACTGAGCATTTTAAAGTTGTAAAGACAGGAAATGTGTAAACATGATTTCTGAATTTTGATAACTCTCTGCTCCTCTCGCCATTGATGCCAAAACCTGTACCAGTCTCTGCTTTCTTCTCTTTTCAAAGCAGCAGCTTGTGCTGTGATCTGGGGTCTGCGGTATGAGAGATGGTCTGTATTAGTGGATAAGCTCATGTTTTTATATAGAAACAGGTCACGTATTGGTAGGAAATCCTTCTTGCTGCGGAACCCAAGCAGAGTTTGAAGGGCAGATGACAAAAACCAACGCATAACACTCTGCTGTTTTTTTTCTTTTTCCCCTGTCATTTTAGGAAATTTCTTTTATCACTTTGATCATGCTACTTTGTGGAGTCGTTTGGGCAAATCCCCACAGTTAGACAGGCCAACTGACTTCTGCTTAATAGGGTCATATTTATGTGGCTTGAAGCACTGCCCACTGGCTTCATTCCCCAGGAAGTAACTCTTGGCTAGTTCTGGCAGGGACATTACAAGCTCACAGGCTTTATCAAATCTGTGAAACCAAGTGTGATTTATGCTAGAGTCGGGCAAAGAAACATACTGCAGGGGATTCTAAAATCAGTAGCTTCCTTCTTGAAGAGGGAGAGGGAATTTTGAGTCAGAAGCCAAAAAATAAGACCAATTTCAGCTTATCTTGAAAATTTCCAGGCTTATTCATAAATTTGACAGGAGTGCTATCGAAAAGAAACACTTGGAAATGATAAAAAGTAAACACTCAGTGTGAGACCCAGAGATGGGGTCTTTTCAGGGGGCTGAGCTTATTGCAGAGGACCACGATGAGAATAAAATATGATGCTACAAGTGCTCACTTTTGTGTTCTTTTAAACTCCTGTGGAAATGTGAATAGGGGGGAACAAGTCAGTCTAGAATCTACTTCAAATTTAAAAAATTAAGTCAGGAATAAGGGAGAGTTGAATCAAAAGTAATGAGGATATATATACATCTGATATATCTATGTCCAATAAACTATATAATATGTACATACACATACATATATGAGACTTTCCTGGTGGCTCAGATCAGGAATCTGTCTGCGATACAGAGACTCAGGTTTGATTCATGGGTCAGGAAGATCCCCTCAAGAAGGAAATGGCTCCACACTTCAGTATTCCTGCCTGGAGAATTCCATGGACAGAGGAGCCTGGCAGGCTATAGTCCATGGAGTTGCAAAGAGTCGGACACGACTGAGAGACTAACAGATGCCAGACACACATATATGCATACATACATATACATACATATGCACATATACATGCATACACACATACACATGCATACTCACATATACACAGATACACACATATGCACATATACGTGCATACTCACATATACATGCATACACACATATACATGCATACTGACATACATGCATATATACACATACACACATACACACATATACACACATATACACATATACATGCACACACATATACATGCATAAGCACATATATATGTATATACATATATATATATGTAGCATATAGAAAAATGTTCAGGAGGCCACCTGAGACTTCCCAGTAGCTCAAACAGTAAAGAATCTGCCTTTGAGGCAGGAGAACAGGGTTCGATCCCTGGGTTAGGAAGTTCCTCTGGAGAAGGAAATGGCAACCCACTCCAGTATTCTTGCCTAGAGAATCCCATGGACAGAGGAGCCTGGTGGGCTACAGTTTGTGGGGTCGCAAAGAGTGGAACATGACTGAGTGACTAACACAGTCCACACACACACAGTCAGTAGGCCACAATGGGCATAGGTTCTATTTTTATTATTTTTCTGCATAGCAGATGTTTGAGAAAGAGGAGAGAGTTCCCCCTAGACAGCTGATGATCAGATGGTATCACTTATTGTACTGGCAAAATTAAGCAGAGATTGAAAACAAGCAGAATTTTCCATGATTATCCTATTTGGTAGTTTGATAGTATGATCAAGACATTGTTTAAATCATCTTGGAATAATTTAGGATTTTAAAATCTCCAGGAAAAATGATGGAGTTATCTTAATTTTAAGGCAACAAGGAAATTAATTTTCCACCATCTAATAGGTCCATTATTTTAAACATATACATACCAAAAGTAAGCTGCATTTAGTAATAAGTTACCGTCTCTCATATTTTTATTAATAGATTTGATCAGAACCAAGTTTCTGGTTGCTTGAACTTCTAACCAGCTTGTACAAGGTAACCTGTTTTGCCATGCCAAATCAAAATAACTCCAGCCTAAAGCAAAGAAATTCTTTGTGTCTACTCTCTGTGGAGTCTAACCAAGAATAAATGTCTCTCTGTGTGTGGGCATAATGCTGAATACACCTCTGTGTCACTTTGAGGTGGCAGACATCAGAGGAGCCCCTCATCACCTTCCAGGATATCCAACTCATTTAAAATCCATGTTGGAAACCATTGAACAATCTCAACTAATACAGGAATAAATAATGAGACAAAAGTAATGAAGAGGACTGCTTCATGTGGAAGAACAAAAATAATCTTGACCTGAAAATCTTGGGTCAGCTTTTGGTTCTGTAATATTAAATGAAACACGTGGAAAAGAAGTGAATGGTTCTTTTTTTCTTTTCTTTTCTTTTTTTAAAAATTAATTAATTTATTTTAATTGGAGGCTAATTACTTTACAATATTGCAGTGGTTTTTGCCATACACTGACAAGAATCAGCCATGGGTGTACATGTGTCCCCCAAGATGAATTGTCTTCCTGAAGCTCATGTATTCTCAGCGCTCAGGACAGACCATCTAGACTTTCCTTGTTGCTGAGAGTGGGTGTGTGTGGGTGTCCGATGAGGTGGGCTGGGCTGGGTTAGAAGAGGCACAAGATTTTGCTGCCAGATTTGGTGTGGCAGCCAACACATCTCCACAACAACCTTTCATCCCACGGCATACCTCTGGGGTGAGACGCCCAGGCTTTTTTCTTTCTGACATTTTAATTCTCACTTCTCCCAAGGAATCCTGCCATATTTTTAAGTGACACAATATATAGTACTTAATTTATGCATTTAAGTAAGCTGATCTGACAAAACAATAAAAGCTGCATAAGGTTTGTGTAGGCAAATTGCCATTTCTTGAACTTTGAAATTTGCATGCACAGTAAGTTAGGAGCTTGCTAATTAACTCTGTGCCTGTGCCCAGAAATAGACTCACAAATATTGCTTCTTGTCACTGAGAATGTGTTTAAAATACTCCAAAGTGCATCTTCAGATAATATGTCCAGGTCAAAACATACTGTGTATCATAATATTTTTAGCTTTGTAGTCTCACATTATTTATTATTATTATTATTATTTTTACTATCTGGCACTGCTGTCCTGAGAACATTTTCTATTGGTGGTTGTCATCTGTGTAGGATAACAAGGTAAAATATTGCTTTAACTCACACCATCCCCTTGGGGGAAAACTTGCAACTGGTATACTTCTTGCAGGTGAAATATTAGCTGTTTTGCCTATTGGAAAAATATTAAATTATGAAAACTTAGAATAAAAAATACAATATTTAAAAGAATAAAATAAGAATAAAAGAATAAAAAAGTATAATATTGATATTTAGGCATGAGCCTAAATTGAAACAAAGAAGTTGCAAACACAGGGAGTCAAACAAGGCAGTTTAGTGATTTATTTTTTCACGTAACTGTCCAGAGGTGATCAGTTCAGGCTTATGGCAAAAGCTCTGCTAGCCGCAGTCATTCAAAAACCCAGGTTCTTTTCCATCTTGTGGCTCCATCATCCTTTAAGGTGATGGTTTTCCAGGTCTGGGTCACTAGCAAGTCCACATCTAGCCTGATGGAAAGGGAAAATAGAGGGAGACAAGGACAGTCAACTTTATTTTTAAGATGATCACATATAAGTTGGTCACAACACTTCTCACATTCCATTACTCAGAACTCTGCCACACGGCTAGGGAGGTGCCATAGGTCATGAAGGCTGCCAGAAATCCTGAGATGTGATTATAGGTGTCACTCTGACTGCCTGTCAAATCATCAAAAATAGGTGAATCATGTTGGGTGTGATGGGGAAACTCCTTGAGCTTTTATGCATCTTTATAACTATTGATTTAATAAAGAACTGATATACAAAAGAAATTAGCAACATTGTAAATCAACTATATTTATATAAAATACTGTTTTAAAAAAAGAATTGCTAAAAAGGTTAAGCCATTTAAGAAACTTAAAATAGATTTATTTCCGGATCATGTGAATTAATATGACAGTCATATAGCTTATAGCCATAGGTTCCTTTTAGTATCTATTTTAAAAATAAATTAAAAAAAATCCTGCTAAATTATTTTTTCCTCTTAACTGATGAATTTGAATTCTCCTAATGACCTAAAAAGGGATGCATTGATTTTCTAAAAGAATATTATTTATCATTCACCTCCTGTAAGCCAGGTACTGTAATAAGCACTAAGTTTAGTCCCTCAGTCGTGTCTGACTCTTTGCGACCCCATGGACTGTAGCCCACCAGTCTCCTCTGTCCATGGGATTTTCCAGGCAAGAGTACTGGAGTGGGTTGCTGTTTCCTTCTCCAGAGGATCTTCCTGACTCTGGGATTGAACCCAGGTCTCCCACGTTGTAGGCAGACAGACGCTTTACCGTCTGAGCCACCAGGAAGTTGGACAGGTACGGAGGTCTTAGAGTTAAGGGTGGGCAGGAAGCCTCGGTCCAATTGTTCTGAGACATTGCAAAACTTGGGTATGAAGTGTTCTCCACCCTGATCTCTTTTGCAATACCACTGGATGTAGTGCTCCTAAATCTTCAATTTTACCTGAAAAAAGACAATAATTTGGAGGTTGCCTCAGTTCCCTCATTAGTTCAACCAATGTTTTGTGATCGCTTATCATGTGTCAGGACCATGTTAGGGTCCAGGGTTCTTACCTCTAGCCTCAGAACTACTAGGCACATATGCTTGCTAAGTTTCTCTTTCAGGGTGGGGTCAGTCATTACAGACATTATTACAGTTATTCAGAGAGTTAGAGCTTACCACCCTTTGAAGAGGAGGAAAACAGGCTTGCTTTCCTTAAGCCTTGTGCAACAATGGATCTTGCCCGATGACTGGCCTTTCTTTAGGTCTGGAACTATGATGACACAGCAAAATGTCTTACTCATTGAAATGTTTTTCTTAGACTCTATGTTAATGATTATAATTGTAACAAGTCTCACCTGGGAACCTGTTTCTACAGAGGTGTACCCTTGATTACACAGCCATAGTATATCTAGCCCAGAGACATTGCCTGGAACCGGTTCTCCCTGGCTAATCTTGTGCCAAAGTCGTCTCAGGATGAATGCATTGGGAAAGGGTCCGGTGGAACTCTTAAAACCTTGAGGTATTCTTTTCATTTGTTCTCAGCAGCCAGTTGAGAAGTAGGTAAGGCCCCGCTTCAACTAGTGAGGTGGATACTCTCCTGCCTCTTTCTGATGTCTATGTCGGAAGCGTTTTCTGTCACTTTCATTTTAAATAAAATCTACACCAAGCTCTGAGAGACTGAGACCGTCTTTGCTCCCGGAGTTAAATCTTCTCCTTTGGAGACCACGAATCTGGCAGCACCATTCACCGTTCACCGCTAAGCTTTTATTATGAACACAGTATTCTCTCCAGTTTTTTGGCACTAACATGGGGGCCTCACTCTCAGCCGTTGGTCTAAAAGTGTGTTGATTCACCTTGGAAAAAAAGTAGTCACTCTGAACTCTAAGAATACCCTGGGATCCACTCTGAGATTCGGATTCAGTGTGTGTCAAGGGAATCAGTCCTAGGGTCTCTTTTCTCAGAAGCCTCCCACGTGATTTCATGGAGTAGATTACTTGGAGAATTCCATTTAGCTACGTAAATTGATTTTGTCTTTTAACATATCTTAAGCCTCTCTCTTGCTGGCGCAGGATGGGGTTTTATTGATGGAACTTGAGGACTTGCCTGGAGGTTTGTGGCTGTCATGACCCCTTCCTGGCTCTTCCCCCAGTGTTCCTAGGTCTGACACTATCTGTATATTTACTACATGGATTCTAATATCTAGAGCATTTTTTCTGCATCCTAAATATGTAGAATTGCTCTTTCTCTGCCATTTGTCTATTCCTTGTGTGTGCTCGGTCACTCTGTTGTGTCTGCTCACTCTTTGGGACCTTTTGGACTGTAGCCCACCAGGCTCCTCTAATGGGCTTTTTCAGGCAAGGACATGAAGTGGGTTTCTGTTGCCTCCTCCAGGTGATCTTCCCCACTCAGGGATCAAACCAGAGTCTTTGTGTCTCCTGCATTGCAGGCAGATTCTTTACTGCTTTACATTGAATTAATCTTGAAAGTACTTTTAACTTCCTACTGTATGCAAAGCAGAGTAAATTACAAATGCACTTATATATTTTAAAAATGACTCCAATTAATCTCCTCATCATGGTTCAATATATATCTAAAAGAAAAACCATCACACGTCCATCAGTCATTTGAAGCCCTTCTCCCAGCTGGAGAGCTGATCAAATTTAAGGACATTCACTTATTTTTCTGTGCACGAAGAGTATGAACTTTTCATTGCATTTTAATTCATGTTTCTCCCCTCTTTTATTGTCACATTACCTGTCAAATATGAACTTTGTATCCAAAGGTTCTTTTTCCTTATATAGCAATGTGAAGATTTTGTTAGCTACTTTTCTTTCTTTTCACATTAATCCCCCCTCAAAATCCTATATAAAATGGCATTTTGACTTCCCTTATTTGTTTTATAACAGATATAGTGTTAAATTGAGAGAAAATAAGGGTCTTCTTTCTGAAACTTCTTTCAGAGACCATCAAAAATATATAGAATCTATTTGCTGGGCTTTAAAGCCCCCAAATTTGAACATCATTCTGCAGTTAAAGCTGTCCCCGAGGATGGTGACATTTGATCTGGGTAACAGCGATGGTTCTCAGGTGAGGCTATTCTTTCTATATGACTTCAAAGCTAAAAGCTCAGAAAAATCCATTAAAGCCAGAAATAAAGGTGATGACATAGCCATTTGAGGTGGGAAAGGTGAGCATCTTCAGAGGGTTTCAAGAAAGTGCATAATGAAAACAATTCTGGAGTCCTGCCTCTGTGATACTCCCAGCTGCCTAACCCAGATCTCCCAGGGATGGATTGCAGCATGACCTGATTAAACTCTCAGGATGCTCTCACGGTCCCTCCTCTGCCTCCCTTGGAAACACTCCTCTTTTAACACCGCTCTCATTTCGTGTCTCTGGTTGAACTCTGCAAGAAGAAGGGCTGCTTGACAACATCATTCAGAGAGAAGGATGCTGAGCCGCAGTGAGAATTGCTTCCACCGGTCAGAGCACAGCACGGAAGGAGAAGAAAAAGATTCTTCACCATTGCCACGTGATGGGGAGGGATTGTGTAACCTGCTGTAGCATCTCTGCAAAACTTCCATTAGATCTCATCAAGTGCCGATTTGTTTTAAACTTTTCTTCCAGCCTCCTTGACAGTTTCTGCCGAGTGAGCTCTCCAACCATCCTCACCAACCTATGTGCTCCACTGCCCTAGTGTTTAGACCCTTCTCTGCTAAGCAGAGGGATATTGTGCTGGTATTTATTTCTTATTCTAGACAACCAGTAAAGCATGTCTTTGGAGGTTCCTGTTGATAGTTTTGTCACTCAGACACAGCAATAGGCCCCAAAGGCTCCTTTGAATCTATTTCAGTTCCTTAACAGGAACCGTTCTGTTACCTCGTTTGACTGCTAAAAGCCCATAGAGGTTCTTGTCTTGTTAAATGTAATTCTGTTGCAATTACTGTCAAATATTGAATTAAAAGTGGTTAGTTCATTAGCAGCTCCCCCCCAACAATCGATTAAAAAGTTTTCTTTTTTTTATGTGAAGAAGGTTGGCATTTGCTGATGAACTCTTTTCTCATCTTTGGAATCTAATTATAGTCACCGGGAATGTTCATTTTTCGCTTGGTCCCTAGGTTCCCATGGTGTGGGAGGGGCATGTAGTAGAACAGAAGGATGTGGCGTGAAACCACCTCCAAGGCAGGAGGAGTCTGGAAGAGAGTCAGCTGAAGGTATGGATGCGGTGTCTAAGTGGGGGCTGGCTCCAGTCTCGGAGGGTTTCATGGGGATGTAAGGCAGCAGGGTGGGGCTGGGACCTGGGAAATACAGGTGACGCTGGAAGACACAAGGCAGGTGGGCAGTGACGGTGAAGAAGCAGAAAGCAGGGCAGTCACCAGCGGGCTGGACAGCAGGTGGAAAATGACCAGATTACAGCCAGACCCAGCCTGGGAAGGAGAAGGAACAGTGCACTAGGCAGATGGCTCCAAAAGTAGTAATACAAGGCAGTAAAAACACTCCCCGCTAATTCATCTTCACCATTAAAATAGAAAGCAGGTCACACCATTGTGCGGCTGAAACTTCCCAGTGGCTTCCTAAACCAGAGCTTCTTCATCTCAGAAGTGCCCAGGGTTGCCCAGGGATCTTGTTAAAATGTAGATTCTGAGTTAATAGTCTGGAGCGGTAGATGAGACTGTATCTGCATTTCCAACAAGCTCCTAGGTGATGCTCAAAGATTCAAGTGCTTTGAATGACAAGAACTTGGCACATCAGAATTGCCTACCTGCCTTCGCTCTGTTCTCTCCCTTACATCTCCATGTTTCCACCATTCTTTGCATTTTCTACTCCCTGTTTGGAGTGCCTCTCACCCAGCTCTTCAGTGTCCTCCTCTGTCTCAGCTTCAATGTTACCTCCTTAGAGTGGCTTCCTCTCGTTACCAAGTCCAAGTTCATACCGCTCACCACACAGCAGGCCAACCAACCCAGGGGTGAGGTGTTGGGCCCCGGGATGGTGCCTATGTCCAGAAGATTGAGGGACTGGGGGGCCAGTGTCCCAAAGAACTGTCTTGCTTGGGTTTAATGCTGTTTTCTTTCACAGAGCTAAGAATGGGAGGTGATAAAGTTGTGGGAAGTATTTCTTGGCTGGCCTGACTGTGGAGAGGATGTGTTAATTTCTTCTCCCCTGCAGCCACTCACAGATCCTGGTCAGGATGCTTCCTGTGAGCGAAACAAAGGCATTTTGTTTAGTTAAGCTCAGACGTGGGAGGCAGGGTTCCTGGAGATAAGTCATTATGTACACTTCAAGCTACAGGCAACATCCCTTTACTGACTAACTTGTGGAAGAAGCAATAGAATACAAAGTTTAGAGTAAAAGAAGCAGATTCAACATGGAGTCAAATTTGTTCTTCCCTGTTGTCCCTGACCACTCTGCCCATGCCACCCCTCATTCCTGACTATTCTCTATTAAAATAGCTATTTCTTCCATCATAGCTAGCCCCGACTCAATCTATAATCATTTATCTATTTTTTCATTATTACATGTGTCCCTAATTAGAGACAAACTTCCAGGAAGATAGGCACCATTATTCATATGTTTTCTGTATCTGTATTAGTGTTAGTTGCTCAGTTTTCTCTGACTCTTTGCAACCACATAGACTATTGCCCGCCAGGCGCCTCTGTCCAGGGGATCCTCCAGGCAAGAATACTGAGTGGGTGGCCATTTCCTCCTCCTGGGGATCTTCCTGACACTGTGATCAAACAAACCCACATCTCTCACTGTCTCCTGCATTGCAGGCAGATTATTTACAGTCTGAGCCACTGGAGAAGCTCACCTGTACACTGGACACTATACTAAATGCTTTCCATTTGTCTTATTCATTCATTGCATCAGTTCTGTAATGACCTTTTCCATCACCGGTTTACAGACAAGATAATAGATGCCCTTTAAAAACAGCACACAGAGACTTTGAACATTTGAGCAGAAAGAATAGAGATCCAGGAAAATGGTTATCATATGTTCTGCCCACGGCCCTCTGCCTGTGTTTCACCTGTGGGTGGAGACGTTAGCAATGGATGGCTGCTCCCATCTCCACGTGGTCCCCACAGCACACCGCTCAAAAGGGGACAGCAGTCCCATCCCTCCATCCTTCCTTGCACAGCTGAGCCATTCTGATGCCAAAGACAACTGCTAAATAGGAAGGCAGAACGAACAGAGATTCAATAAGGAAACTACCAAGACTTTATCAGCATTACCAAAACCACCACCAGATGCTTTGTATTGTGCTCCAACTCCAGGCCACAAGCTTTAAGAAAAAAATCATACAGAATAACTCAGGAGAGACACCTACTTCCAGGGCAAATGTGCAGCATAGCTTGGACAAGCATGCCTTCCTCTGAACTGCCTCTAACATCAGGAACCAGGGGCAGAGATGTTCTAACTGAGACTGCTTTCTCCTTTCTGCAAATACAAATCCTAGTAAGCATGCATCCTGACAGTATTTCGAACTTGGAGTCCACAGATGGTTTTTCCAGGTAAAACAGGGCATTTGTAGCCCTTGCTTTATCAGAGGATATTTCAGGGTTGGTTGGGAATTAAGTATTCAGTTTTTATTGTTCTGGATGATCCTGGAAGGGGGCATATAAGGTCACTTACATAATTCTGTGCACAAGTAAACATTTCATTTCTCATTGTGGAGAAAAGACAAGAGAAGCGGGAGATTTGGGGTTGTGATTCTAAAGCCCCTTCAAATACTGGCTCAGGGGCTGACTCTCCTGGAAGGAAGAGGTGCACAGGGCCTGCCATGAGCTTGTTATTTTTGATGGATTGTGGTCTAGCCTCAGGGCAGGAAGCTCAGAGCCCCCCCCCCCCCCCCCCGGGTCACATGGTTGGAGCTTGCACAGATATTGAGGTTTGAAGCGTCTTACTGTAGCCAGACCTGAGGAGACCTTCCAGCTGTCTTCAGGTTCCCTTCCCCTTCCTTCTTCTCCTAGCTCAGCCCCGGCTGCAAAAAATCACGCCCAGTTGCACACCTCCCCCACACCCTGCCACCTATACACTCTAGTTGAATATGAAAATTGGTCTCTAATTGTTGGCTACAAGCTTGACTAGCTTTGAATTAACAGCTAAAGCTGTATTCATTAATCTGAACAGGGACGAGCAGGCAGACTGTCACAACACAGCTCAACTCAGTAGTCATGCAGAGCAGGGGAGGGGACTCTGGGCACTCTGAAAGTGCAGCCTCCCCGTCCCTCAGCCCTACACTCTGGTGGGGCAGTGGGGAGGGCCCAAAGCCACAGCATCCCAGGAGACAGATGGCGGGTCTCCAAGTCCACCTTCCCGCGGGCGTCCAGGCCATGATCGATGGTGATCCACAGCGATTAAACTTCAGAGCTTTTAAATGTCATTCTGGAATGGAATGCCATCTCATAAAGGTGTTGTTTAACATTTATCAGACATGTGCTGGGGTGGGGTTGGGGGCCCATGGAGTCATGCTTTGGGGAAATAGGAACAAATGTTCTCGAGTTTGAAGTGAGGCATGCACCTGAATGAAACTGGATCCTCTGTGTTCTTTTCAACACTGAAATAAACTGGAGCGGGATGCTTTTTGGACACTCTTGAGATATTTTTAATGTTTATTTGTTTATTTTTTGACTGCAGGGTGTGGAAGGTGGGATCTGTTATATGGAGTATAGAGTACAGGTTCCTATGCGATACAGTAGATCCTTGTTGGTTATCAATTTTATTAGATAGTGGTGTGTATATGTTGATCCCAACCTCCAAGTTTATCCACTCCGCACCTTTTCCTTTTGGTGAACATAAAATTTATTTTCTAAGTTTGTGAGTCTGTTTCTGTTTTCTAATGTTAATTTGTCTCATTTTTTTAGATTCCACATATAAGTGATATCATATGATATTTGTCTTTCTCTATCAGATTTACTTAGTGTAATAATCTCTGGATCTTAGATGTGCATTGACAGATTAATGGATAAAGAAGATATGGTGTATATTAATACATACAGTGGACAATTAGCCATTAAAAAACAAAGAATGAGATGACATTTGAAGCAACATGGATGGATCTAGAGATAAACAGTTGCTTTTTAACTTCTGGTGATACACCTTGGACAGATGACAACCTACTTGTGTAAGTGGGAGAAGGAGGTAGGAGTGGTGGTTCTCAACTGCCGCTGTTAGAATCACTTGGAGAGCTTTGAAAACAGCAGTGCCTGGGGCCCACATGATCCAGTCAGCCCGGGTGGGACAGAGTATATAATCCATGGTTTTTCTTTCCTGTAGGGATATTCCCAGAGTAGGAGACTTGTTAATAACAGCATCAACAAAACTCAACTTTCCATCAGAACCACATATGATGTTGAAGGGCAATGTAGTGGTCAGTATTACTTCCCTCTGCTACCAATTTGTATTTATTTATTCATTTAATCAGAAGATTGAATAACTCATGGCAATTGTTGTCAAATTCAAACTTGAAAACATGAGACCTAGATTGACTTGTGCCTTGAGCAGTAGGACCGTCAGTGTGGGAGATGTGTTGTTTGGATACCAGCCTCTTAAACAGGCAGTGGGAGTCACGTTCTTTGACGATCAGAAAATTGCTGATAAACTCTTCAGTCCTCCACCCTACCTCTGGCCTTCTCTTCCGTATATTCTTCTTGTCTTTTTCTAGTTAGGTGGTGGCATGATTGTTTTATAACCTTAACAGATGCTTTTATTTTTCAATTTAAATTTTATCTTTAATTGGAGGATAATTGCTTTACAACATTGTGGTGGTTTCTGCCATGCATCAACATGAATGAGCCGCAGACATACACATGCCTCTCCCCCTCCCTCCCCATCCCACCTGTGGCTTTGGGCTCCCTGCATCATACAGAAAACTCCCACTGGCTTTCTGTTTTACAGACAATAATGTATATGTTTCAATGCTCAAGCCACTCCACCCTCTCCCCTGCTGTGATCAGAAGTCTGCTCTTTATGTCTCCATCTCCTCCCCTAGCAGATGCTTTTAAATGTCTCCTCCCCAGGTTCCCTTTTCCCTGCCTTCATTACCCGGCAAGCAGATAGTGGATTTTGTGATTTTTGCCTCAGGAGAAAAGCAGAACAAGGGTAGGATGACCACAAAAAATGACACACAGATTTAGGTTCTTCAAAACCAGTCCTTTCAAGAAGACTGCTCTTGTTAACCAAGAATTAACCAAAAATTCCAAGAAAGGAGTTCTGGTTGTTTATTTGGGGTTGTTAAGACTGCAGCCTGGAAATCACAGACTCAAGAATCACTGGAATTGTGTTCTGCCAAACGACAAAATGGGAGAAGCTTATAAAGGCAAAAAACTTGAAGTATACATAAATTGTCAAGAACTGGGATTGTAGCCAGTAAGGAGTAAGAGCGCTTCTAAAGTGAAGATTGGTTGGGGTTCAAAATGATTCTATAACTTCAGAGTGGGGGAACTTTGAAACTACAAAGGTGCAGCTAGCAGCAGCTAGCAGATTTTTGTTTTGAAAA
This sequence comes from Cervus elaphus, assembly GCF_910594005.1. NCBI lineage: Eukaryota > Metazoa > Chordata > Mammalia > Artiodactyla > Cervidae > Cervus > Cervus elaphus. The sequence goes on along the minus strand of NC_057844.1, from coordinate 11,272,132 downwards.
CAGGTCATGGTGTCCTTGAGTTTGATACAGTTTAGAGAAACTTCATGTGTTTAGTGGAGCAGGGACGTGTCTGGGACCAGACCCTCAATCAGTTCAGTGCAGTTCAGTTCAGTCGCTCAGTCGTGTCCGACTCTTTGCAACCCCATGGACTGCAGCATGCCAGGCCTCCCTGTCCATTACCAACTCCCGGAGTTTACCCAAATTCATGCCCATTGAGTCAGTGATGCCATCCAACCATCTCATCCTCTGTCGTCCCCTTCTCCTCCTGCCCTCAATCTTTCCCAGCATCAGGGTCTTTTCCAATGAGTCAGCTCTTCGCATCAGGTGGCCAAAATACTGGAGTTTCAGCATCAACATCAGTCCTTCCAATGAACACTCAGGACTTATCTCCATTAGGATGGACGGGTTGGATCTCCTTGCAGTCCAAGGGACTCTCAAGAGTCTTCTCCAACATCACAGTTCAAAAGCATCAGTTCTTCAACACTCAGCTTTCTATATAGCCCAATTCTCAATGGCTGCCCATTTGTGTATGCCTGAACCATGAGGACAGCATTGTGATTTCTATTTGTGATCGTTCTGATAGAATACCTTCAAGATGATGGAATTCCTCCAAGTGGAATGAAGAGGAAAGAGGGCCAGAGAGAATCAGGACCTTATGAAGAGGACTGGTAGGAAGACAAGATGACACTACAAGCCTGCATGACACCCAAGAGCAAAGACAGTTAGGCTAACTTTCTTCATGGTGACACCTAAAATGGAAAAGCCCACTGAAGGGATGACTGTGGGGCCCGTCTCAGCGTAAAAGTGATAGACAGCTCATCAGACACCACCTTGTCTCTAGGCAACAGAATCATCAGAGATGAAGGTACCCTGGGCACAGGAGCATCTCTGTAGGGACCCTGTAGGCTGATGGCAGAGCCCCAGTGTATTGCTTCTCATCCTGCTCACAGCGTCAATCCTGTTGCTCTTCACATCGCCTCCTCTGCTCACTGAGCCCTGGGTAGGCAAGGCTCGAGCTAAGAGGCTGGAAGAAGACGTGAGGAGTCACAGGAACCGAGGACACGTTTATTCTCTCCTGGCTGACGCAGCAGCAGTAACAGCAGCTGTAACATAACCTAACACAACACAACCTCTCTCCTGGCCGGCGCAGCAGCTTAAGAGTAGACACTCTGTATTTCATCCTCCTGTGGACACAGAGGGCAGACGCAGCTGCGACGCAGCAGTAATGCCACCACTTTCTAGGTTCCAGTGACCAAGAGGGAACCCCGTGATGCCCATGCGCAGTGCCATAAGTTTCCTCAGCTGTTCAGTTCAGTTCAGTTCAGTGGCTCAGTCATATCCGACTCTTTGTGACCCCATGAATCGCAGCACACCAGGCCTCCCTGTCCATCACCAACTCCCAGAGCTTACTCAAACCCATGTCAATCGAGTTGGTGATGCCATCCAACCATCTCATCCTCTGTCGTCCCCTTCTCCTCCTGCCCCCAATCCCTCCTAGCATCAGGGTCTTTTCTAATGAGTCAACTCTTCACGTGAGGTGGCCAAAGTACTGGAGTTTCAGTTTTAGCATCAGTGCTTCCAATGAACACATCTCAGCTGTTACACAGTCACTATTAAAAAAATGTGAGGCAGAGAGCCTGAACATGCTCTCTTGGCAAATTTGCTCTCTCCCCACACCCAGGGTGGAGGATGGGCAGCTGGTAGATCCTTGCAAAGACAAGTGGCATAAGATCAGATAGAATAGGATTGTTGTTGTTCAGTTGCCAAGTTGTATCCAAACCCATGGACTGCATCACACCAGGCTTCTCTGTTCCTTACCATCTCCTGGAGTTTGCCAAGTTCATGTCCATTGAATTGGTGATGCTATCCAACCATCTCATCCTCTCATCCCTTTCCTCTGCTCTCAGTCTTTCCCAGCCTCCGGGTCTTTCCCAATGAGTCAGCTGTTTGCACGTAGCCAAAGTAATGGAGTTTTAGCTTCAGCATTAGTCCTTCCAATGGGTATTCAGGCTTGATTTCCTTTAAGACTGACTGGTTTGATCTCCTTGCTATATAAGGAACTCTCAAGAGTCTTCTTCAGCTCCATACTTTAAAAGCATCAATTCTTCAGCACTCTGCTCTCACACCTGTATATGACTATGGGAAAGACCATAGTCTTGACTGTATGGACCTTTTTTGGCAAAGTGATGTCTTTGCTTTTTTAGTACACTGTCTAGGTTTGTCATAGCTTTCCTGCCCAGAAACAATAGTCTTCTAATTCCATGGCTGCAGTCACCATCTGCAGTGATTTTAGAGCCTAAGAAGGGGAAATCTGTTACTGCTTCCAATTTTTCCCCTTCTATTTGCCTTGAAGTGATGGGACCGGATGCCATAATCCTAGTTTGTTTAATATTGAGTTTTAAGCTGGCTTTTTCACTCTCTTCTTTCACTCTCATCAAGAGTCTCTTTATTTCCTTTTTGTCTCTTCCATTAAGGTGGTATCATCTGCATATCTTAAGGTGAGCTCCAAGATCTTTGGAGACACTGTTAATGTGGTCTCTTTTTGGTAGAAGTAAAAGATAAAAATACATAATGACAGGTAAACATTGCCATACACTATGAGTGTGAAAAACAGAATTTTTTTTTAGATTATATTATTATTATTATTTGCTTTACAATATTGTATTGATTTTGCCATACATTGACATGAATCTGCCATGGGTGTACATGTGTTCCCCATCCTGAACCCCCCTCCCACCTCCCTCCCATCCCATCTCTCTGGGTCATCCCAGTGCACCAGCCCCGAAAACACTGTCTCATGCATCAAACGTGGACTGGTGGTTCAGTTCACATAGATAATATACATGTTTCAATGTCATTCTCCTAAATCATCCTACCCTCACCCTCTCCCACAGAGTCCAAAACACTGTTCTGTACATCTGTGTCTCTTTTGCTGTCTCACATACAGGGTTATCATTACCATCTTTCTAATTTCCATATATATGCATTAGTATACTGTATTGGTGTTTTTCTTTCTGGCTTACTTCACTCTGCATAATAGGCTCCAGTTTCATCCACCTCATTAGAACTGATTCAAATGTATTCTTTTTAATGGCTGAGTAATATTCCATGGTGTATATGTACCACAGCTTCCTTATCCATTCATCTGCTGATGGACATCTAGGTTGCTCCCATGTCCTGGCTATTATAAACAGTGCTGCAATGAACATTGGGGTATACGTGTCTCTTTTAATTCTGGTTTCCTCGGTGTGTATGCCCAGCAGTGGGATTGCTGGGTCATATGGCAGTTCTAGTTCCAGTTTTTTAAGGAATCTGCACACTGTTCTCCATAGTGGCTGTAATAGTTTGCATTCCCACCAACAGTGTAAGAGGGTTCCCTTTTCTCCACACCCTCTCCAGCATTTATTGCTTGTAGACTTTGTGATAGCAGCCATTCTGACTGGCGTGAAATGGTACATGATTTGGTTTAGATTTGCATTTCTCTGATAATGAGTGATGTTGAGCATCGTTTCATGTGTTTGTTAGCCATCTGTATGTCTTTTTTGGAGAAATATCTGTCTAATTCTTTGGCCCACTTTTTGATTGGGTCATTTATTTTTCTGGAATTGAGCTGCAGGAATTGCTTGTGTAGTTTTGAGATTAATTCTTTTTCAGTTGTTTCATTTGCTATTATTTTCTCCCATTCTGAAGGCTGTCTTTTCACCTTGCTTATAGTTTCCTTTGTTGTGCAGAAGCTTTTAATTTTAATTAGGTCCCATTTGCTTATTTTTGCTTTTATTTCCAATATTCTGGGAGGTGGGTCATAGAGGATCCTGCTGTGATTTATGTCGGAGAGTGTTTTGCCTATGTTTTCCTCTAGGAGTTTTATAGTTTCTGGTCTTACATTTTGATCTTTAATCCATTTTGAGTTTATTTTTGTGTATAGTGTTAGAAAGTGTTCTAGTTTCATTCTTTTACAAGTGGTTGACCAGTTTTCCCAGCACCACTTGTTAAAGAGATTGTCTTTTCTCCATTGTATATTCTTGCCTCCTTTGTCAAATATAAGGTGTCCATAGGTGTGTGGATTTATCTCTGGGCTTTCTATTTTGTTCCATTGATCTATATTTCTGTCTTTGTGCCAGTACCATACTGTCTTGATGACTGTGGCTTTGTAGTAGAGTCTGAAGTCAGGCAGGTTGATTCCTACAGTTCCATTCTTCTTTCTCAAGATTGCTTTGGCTATTTGAGGTTTTTTGTATTTCCATATAAATTGTGAAATTACTTGTTCTAGTTCTGAGAAAAATACAGTTGGTAGCTTGATAAGTATTGCATTGAATCTATAGATTGCTTTGGGTAGTATACTCATTTTCACTATATTGATTCTTCCGATCCATGAACACTGTATATTTCTCCATCTGTTTGTGTCCTCTTTGATTTCTTTCACCAGTGTTTTATAGTTTTCTATATATAGGTCTTTTGTTTCTTTAGGTAGATATACTCCTAAGTATTTTATTCTTTTCATTGCAATGGTGAATGGTATTGTTTCCTTAATTTCTCTTTCTGTTTTCTCATTGTTAGTGTATAGGAATGCAAGGGATTTCTGTGTGTTGATTTTATAACCTGCAACTTTACTATATTCATTGATTAGCTCTAGTAATTTTCTGATGGAGTCTTTAGGGTTTTCTATATAGAGGATCATGTCATCTGCAGTGAGAGTTTTACTTCTTCTTTTCCAATCTGGATTCCTTTATTTCTTTTTCTGCTCTGATTGCTGTGGCCAAAACTTCCAACACTATGTTGAATAGTAGTGGTGAGAGTGGGCACCTTTGTCTTGTTCCTGACTTTAGGGGAAATGCTTTCAATTTTTCACCATTGAGGATAATGCTTGCTGTGGGTTTGTCATATATAGCTTTTATTATGTTGAGGTATGTTACTTCTATTCCTGCTTTCTGGAGAGATTTTTATCATAAAGACAAGCAGAATTCTATGGAGTATTTTTAAAATATATTTTTATTTATTTGGCTGCACAAGGTCTCAGATGCTGCATGCAGGATCCTTGATCTTTGTTGAGGCAAGTGAACTCTTAGTTGTGGCTTGTGGGATCTAGTTCTCTGACTAGGGATCAAACCCAGGCACCCTGCATAGGAAGCTCTGAGACTTGGCAACTAGACTGCTATGGAAGTCCCATTAAATATCCCCCCATTTAGAATAAGGTCTCCCACTGCACAGAGAATTCTGTTGCTTTAAATGAAAGGCAAGCAGGTAGAGAAACAGACCTCTAAGAGATAATTCCATTTGCAAGAGATGGCGTCTAATCTATTTTCATGCCAAAGTGTAAAGGACTTTTCACTTTATTCATCACTTCATTAATCTAATTTCAAAAGGGAAAGCCTGCACTGAAAACAGAGGTTATTCACATTTCACACAAACTCCTTAGGCATAAAGAGTGAGCAAAGCACTCAACTATTAGACTCGGTTGCTTTTCTACCAGCTGGAGATGAGTACAGTGAAGATCACGCTGTTGAAACTTATATGTGGAGAGATGTATGAGGTTGGCATTGAAGAAGGAATTGTTTTGCAGAATGGCAAATAATAGATATGTTATGTACTGTGTATCATGGTAAAGTTTGGAATAACATGAACAGTTCAATGGCATCTATTTCCATCTTGCTTTACTTTACAGAATAAATGAAAAAATTCCATGGTAACTGTGAGAAAGAGGTAGAGTCATATAAACCAAACACCATTCTGCAAAGTAAAGGATGGGTTTGGAACCACTGGAAACACTCCCACCCCAGGAATTTCCAGGACATCTGGTAAGTCAACAACATTATCACAAACATTATGGCCCACCATGTCAGTTCATGCAATAATGTATTCATTTTCCAAATGTTCCAGCTGAGAAAGCCACATAGAACATTCCCCCCATCTAGCAGATGGCTAATGGGAAAGCCGGTATTTTCTATGGAAACCAAAGTTTCTTCTAACATTAGACATTTTCAGCAGAGAGAAAAAATAATCATTTGTTTTTCTATTCTATTCTATCACATCCATAAAGAGAATGTATTTCAAACTATTAATTTTAAAAGTGCATAAGAAAGTGAGTTTTTCCTTAGGAATACAGAGCTAAGAAGTTTTTAGATCTTGAAATGCTGGTGGTGGGGATAAGCCTGAGATGGAGGAATTAGGGAAAACTTGAGCTTTTCTGTATTATTATTATTTTTGTTAATTTGTGGGGGGAAATCTTGTAAAGTATGTGGGTGGGAATGAGTTCACTCGTGCTTACCTCAGATTTACAACTGATTTGTAGGTTCAAGAGACTATGAATACGATTTTATTTTTATAAGGGATGAAACAAAATGAACAAGGTGCCATTGCCAAGTTTATTTTCAGGAAGAGTTGGAAGAAGCAGCAAACAAAAGATAAAACATGTTGTTTGAATAACAGTGAGTTAATACAACCCGTTTCTCACAGACTACATTTACTGTGCTAGGGAAGTGGGTTGATGTGCCTTAAAATATTTCACCCTCGTGTGTTATCATCAAGCATTCAAGTAAATATATATGGAACACGTTAACATTTGTCACCTGTACGTGAACAGGTGAACTTATAAATGGATGGTTTCATTTGTTTGTTTTTGTTTTGTTTTCTAAGCCCTTTAGTGGACTAAGTGGAAATTTCCACTTTTCCAGTAATGAGTGTGTTTATGTCCCTGCTATCACTAAAGCCCTTTCATTTTGTAATTAATTTCATGCTGCCATGCAAAAATACTGGCATGTGAAATTACACGTATTTTTATAACAGGCTCATTCACTCTTTCCATTAATATTAAAATTACTATATACCTATTATGTATGAGAATATATGCTTGGGTCTGCTGGAGACACTACACTTACGTGAAAATTAATGGTGCAAAAATATGCTTAATTTCAGTAAAATACCAAAAACATTGACTTCCCTCTTTTAAAGGCATGGGTATCTTAGCTGAAACACCCATTTGGTGGTGGTTAGTAGTCTGGCTTTCTCAAGTTCATACAACTTGGAGTCTAAAATGTTGTCCAGGGAGAACTAATAGATAAAGATGTGCTCTTCCTGGAGCAGAAGAAGGGTTTTGGTTCAAGGATCAAGAGAACCCTGAATTTGTAAACAGCTCCTTAATCTGTGTGGTGGGTAAACAGTGCCCCCTCACCTTCCTCAAAGACACCTGTGTCCTAACCCCCATAAGCTATGAATATAGCTTAGCCAAAGAGCTTTCATGTGACCACGTTAAGGATCTCGAGAGAGAGAGATTATCTGGATTATCTTGGGTGACCTCAGTGTAATCACAAAGATCCTTCAGAAAGGAAACTGTGAGGGTCTGACTCAGTACAGATGTGACTCTGGAGGAAGAGATTGGAGTGATGTACTTTGAAAGTGAAGGGTGCTGTAACCAAGGCAAGCACGTAGTGTCTAGAAGTTGAAAAATGCAAGGAAAGGTGTTCTTCACTGCAGTCTCCAGTGAGGAACACAGTAGCCCAGCTACTCTCTTGGTGTCAGCCCAGTGTGACTCCTGTGATATTTCTAACCTACAGAACTGTAAGATAATAATTTGCATTGTGATAAACCAGTATGTTTATGGTAATTTGTTAAAGCTACAATAGGAAACTGATATAATCAGAAATTCATAAGTACTTATTGTAACTTCTTCTGGAAGGAAGGTGTAAGCCCAGGTAGAAAACAGCTGCAACATAGCAAGAATTTCTCATCTTTCTCAGCCCTGGCAGGGTCATACCCACCCAGACCAGCATCAGTTTTACACAGGAGGAACACAGAGGCAGCAGACAACCAGGGTAAAGATGCTTTTTATCTTTCCCCTTACTGCTACCTTGTCTTGATGACATATTTAAGATCATTTAAAATTCAAAATGGAATAGCTATGGTTCACATATCCGAAAGGGATGGCCATTGTGGAGGTGGTTTCAGATCCTTCCTTCCTTCTGAATATAGCATATACAAAGAAAAGCGTTTAAAACATAGATGGCTCCAGAAGCTGTAGATACTTTCTGAGCATCCTTCTATGGTTGTGCCTCCTCTGACACCACCTCAGTGTCTAGAGGCAACACTTTCTAATAATTGTGGTGACAATTTTCTTGTCATCGCAATGTTATCATCAATGATTATAACCCACAACAACTCTGTCATTTTTTTTTACTCTGCTTTCAAGGCCTTACAATGCTCTTCCAAATACTCTCATTTCCTCTTATTCTCCTACTTGAACCCTCTTCTATAACTTCCAGTAGATTTATATTACCCTCAACATATTAGGCTATATATATTGCTTCTCCCTTTATATTTGTCCCATCAGATCCCTTCCTCCAAGCCTCCTGTCTCCAACTCACCCTTTTCTTATGGCCTTGGGAGTGGTTTTCTGATGGGTTTGTCTCTTCGGGATTCTGTCTCCCTTGACCTGCTCTCATCCTTATATCTTTTCCCCTCATTTGGGAGGGGGGATTGGGATGAGGAATACTTGTAAATCCATGGCTGATTCGTGTCAGTGTATGACAAAAACCACTACAATATTGTAAAGTAATTAGCCTCCAACTAATAAAAATAAATGAAAAAAAAAAAAGAAAACAAACAAACAAAAAAACCTATTTTATTTATTTACCTGTCTGCGTCGGGTCTTGGTTGCGGCATGTGGGATCTTTGTTGCAAAGCACAGGCTTAGTAGTCACATTGCAAGGGCTTGGTTGCTCCTGGGTGTATGGTATACTAGTTTCCTGGCCAAGGATCAAACCTTTGTACCCTGCGTTGCAAGGCAGATGTAACCACTGGACCATCAAGGAATTCCCTATCCCACCCATTTTATATGTCCCTCACTGTGTTGTGTAATGTTGTTCATTAATAATATAAAGCAGTAATGAGTTTTTTAAATTATTAATGGCATTTTATTTGCTATTAATTTGTTTACTCAACACACATCTGTTAAATACACCATGGGGTGGGTGTTGGTTCTGTATATATGACAGAAAATAAGATGCACAGAGTCCCTGCCCTCATGGAGCTTACATTAAAGAATTGGAAGACAAATGATTAACAAGTAAATAAATAAGATAAGTTTAGTAAATAAGTAGATAAAATATCAAAGTGATAAATCCTATGCTGGAAGCAGGGGTGGGAGTGGTGGGGAGAATTGAGATGTTTTTGCCATTAGGGGTAGCAAACTGCAAGTCAGAGAGCGCAGCCAGTGCAAAGGCCCTGAGGCAGAAATGAATGTGAAGTGGAGGAGATGAGGAAAGGGAGCAGGGGGAAGGAGGTAGAAGTGGTCGTGGATAAGTCATGTTGTCATTTAGTTTTGCATGGTGACCAGTAATGGGAACTGTTAAGTAGTTTTGAATTTTTCTAGATGCAATGGGGAACCGGGTGAAGTTTAAAGAATGGGAGGGATATGCTTTCATTTACTTATGAGCTCTTACCTCATCTTGTCGTTTGCTTTTTTTATATACATGTTTTTCTCCAAGCTAGAGGGTTCACTTTTTGCAGTTTGAAATGTTTACTCTTGATACTGTATACATTGTTGCAAAATCTGAGTGGATGCCCTTTCAAGTCTGTAATTATACTAACACTTTCCCATGTCAAAATTCCTGAGAGTCTACAGGATACTCAAAAACCCATTCAGTCAGTAAAGTTTCAATTGGACAAGTGAAGTACTTTTGTGCGGTTATTACGTTGTCAACAAACATGACCCACCTTGCAGGCAACTTGAGAAGTGCCAAAGTCCTTGTGAGTTGTTCCATATCTAAAGTGTGCCTTCTTTCCTATTGGGGGTGACTTGATGAGACATGAATTCCAGCTGACCTTCTGTGCACTTCTCAAAGCAAGCTGTGCAGAGCTGGGAAGAGGAGCTGAAGTTTGTAATAAACCTGGCAGACACAACCATTGCCTTTCCACTTACATTTCCCAGGGACTTTGTGCAGTTCATCTCCATACGGTATGTGCTTCTGAGAACTTGAAACAAGCAAAGAAACTGTCAAGAGGTGAAAATGAGCGCTACCCAAACTTATCAACTTGTACAAAAACTGAGACAGGAACGTGTACGGTGGGGGGAAGATCTGATATTAATAAAGAGATTTTTTTTTTTTGACATCTAAGAGCATGCATCTAGCCCTGAACATACCATGTGGCTGATACTTAGACTGCTTTTTATTATCTAAATAAGCAACAGTGTGCTTCAGAATCAGAAAGAAAACTGTAATTCTGTGAAATAAGGCAACCCAGGAACAAGGCATCTGGCTGTTGGCCTCAGGCAGGGTTTCTCAGGGTCTGGGAGAAGGGGCTCTGGCGCTAGCAAGTTGAGATTAGTTATAGATAGCAGCCCCAAGGCAACATTGCCTCAGAGGGAAGAAATGATACTCTAATCACCCTCCAATACTCCTCAATGTTGCTAATGAACCAATTTCCCCAAAAGGGGTAGTCCCTTTCAGTTCATGCCATTTTACACTCGCTGAAATGACCTGAAATTGTACATAGAGATGGATCCTGTTTAAATGGCTCAACTGAGTAGCCAGTCACATGATATCCCTGCTGGATAGGTGAATGCTTCACTGCTCCCATAACTGTCCCCCCCAAAAAGATCAGAGATGCTTGAAAACAATGTCATTTAAAAATACTCCCCAGAGGTGTAGTTTTAGGAGGAAACAGAACAGTTCCAGTCACCTGGCATCTACTCTTCAGTTTTAAAATGGACAGATATTCATCAGACTGCTACCATTCTCCCAGCAGAGTACCAGGTGCTAGGGGATACGCGGTGAGCAGGATGGAAAGAGGCCCTGCCTTCGTGGGGTGGATGTTCTAATTCAGGAGACAGAAAGTGTATACAGGACACACAGTAAGGACATGCACACATGCACACAACGTGGATTGTAAAGCTGTCTTGAAGGCTCACAGAGGAAACAAAAAAGAGGCTGAGCTTATAAAATAGACAAATGCTCAAAACATAATGTTTGGGTAATATGAAAAGTTCTCAATGACGAAGTGATCTCTGTCTTGGGATCTAAAAGGAAAGAAAAATTTAATCATGAAAATACTGAAACAGGAAATGTGAATGTCTTCTAAAGGAAGGACCTGGGATGTGCCTTTTGCTAAATGTGTTCCGAGAATGGAAATATACCAAAAGTGCAGACTCTGCAGTATGAGGAGGAAAGAGAGATAACCATGGACCCAGGATCTGATCAGGCAGCGGCATCTTAGTCACAGATGTTAGATTTATTCTAAATGCAATGTGAAGCCATTGAAAGCTTTTAAGTATGGAGAGATGGACTCAGACTTGTGTTTTTGCAAAGCAGGAGGACTTTCTCTGCATTTTGATATATACCAGATATATTGATCTAGCTTGGAGTCTTGAGAAAGCAATGCTAATTTAGCACATTTAAATTTTTTCTTCCTCCCATACCATTCATTCTTATACATTTATTGTGTATAAATGTATACACATTATGGCTATGGCTTCTCAGGTGGGGCTAGTGGTAAAGAACCTGCCTGCCACTGCAGGAGACTTAAGAGATGTGGGTTTGATTCTTAGGTTGGAAAGATCCTCTGGAGGAGGACATGGTAGCCCACTCCAGTATCCTTGCCTGGAAAATCCCTTGGACAGGGGAACCTGGCAGTTTACTGTCCATAGGATTGCAAAGAGTTGGGCACAGCTAAAGCGACCTAGCTTGCACACACTCTAGTTACATAGTAACTATTGATACACAGAGAAGATAGAAGATTGCTGTTTAGGGTGGAAGACGTACAAAAAATGTAAAATTTTCACACCTGTGATGCATGATCCCCCAGTCCAAAGGTCAGAGACTCCAGGAGTTCAAAGAGAAGCAGGTCTTTGAACCTGGGCAGTCACAAGAGCTGTCCTTTGGCAAGTTGCTCTACCTGATTCCCATTTCCCTCATGGGACTCTAGGTGTTTCGGCATATTTTAAACTTAAGTGCATGGCTACAAAACCTCCATGTAAGTAATGCAGAAGTTAGCTCTTTGTGTATGTGTGTGTGTGTGGTTAAGGGCGGGTAGGTTCGGGGTAACAAAATTCAGATAATTTCGTTAAGGGCCAGCCCTTACATTGCAGCATGATCAAGTTAAAACACTGTAACAAACTAGTGTTTAACTTCAACAATGTTCAGAAGTATCTTCACAGAAATGATGTCATCACATGTAACAGAGAGATGTTGAAGTATATAGCATTTAAAGAGTGAAACTACTAGCAGATTTTACAAGGAAGCCTAGGAGGAACCTGGCGTATTTAAGGGGATTTTGGGTGTTATTTTTGATGACTTAAAATCTTTTTCTGTTACGTCAACTAGAAAGCAGCTTTCTAGAAAGCTAATAGATGGGCTCCCTGCTATCATCAGGTAAAACATATGTGCCAAGAGCATAAAGACTTATTTTCACCTTCATTCTTATCTTGGCAAAACAGTCCACTGACTGTATCAGCCTTTGTCTGGTCGAGGTTTAGCGCTGCTGGAGTAGGCATTAAAGCCAGAAAAAGAGACAGGGACATTCGAGCTAGTTCCACAGCCACAGGCATAAGCCATTATCTCCACCCTGTGAAAAATTGCCCGATTTCCTCTCTTGATAAAACCAGACATGAGTTTAAAAACATTACTTGGAAACATACACCGCAAATACCTGAGTCCTTACTTCTCTTTCTTTATCACTCACCAGAGCCTTTGAGAATCAGAAAGAAAAAAAAAAAAATAAGGTAACTACTTGCAATGAAAAGCACTTAAAGAGGGGAAAATGTTAAGATTTCATTTTTGATGCACCACTGATAGAAGTTATCTCTGGAGGGTTTTATTCAATCACGGACTTGAGGTGCTGAAACACACAGCGGTAAGAGAAGGGAACAGGATTTTACCAAGGCGTCAGAGAAGACCCTGCAGCTGGGTCTTCTGTTGCTACCTCTGCCCTGGTCCTCTTAGGGTGGACACGTCCAGGTGGACCGAACTCCCTCTGTCCGTGGAGGTGAGCACTCCCTGAGTGCTCTCCGAGTTTGGTCTGAGTGCCCTGACAGCACTGATCTCTCTGCCCTCAGTTTGCACCCCACCTTCCCAGCTGCATTCCCAGCTGAAGCCCATGCTGCACCCCACACTATGTCTCCCCAAGCTCTCCAGCACCCTGCTGACTCCCTCGTGGGCACCTCACTCTGCACCTTCGTCCCTGATATTCTGAGCACATTCGATGACCCCTTTTGAACTTCACCTTTTTTCGTTAAATCATCTCCATAACCCTGATAAGATCATTCATTTATTTACTGTTTTGGCTGTGCCGCATCTTAATCGAGGCACGTGGGCTCTTCAGTCTTGCCTAGGGTATGCAGGTTGAGTTGCCTCAGTGATTTCTTAGTTGTGGCTTGCAGGGCTTTGTCCCGTGACCGGGCCTCAAATGTGGGTCCCATGCATTGGGAGAGCAGAGACTTAGCCCCTGGACTACAAGCCAAGTTCCTCACGTTCCTCTCTTATTCTAGTTGTGTTTTTATCCTCTCTTCCCTTTAAACTCTTATGTTCTTTGAGAAAAATGAATCATTTTATCACTATATCTCTTTTAGAAAGTATCACATCTACAGGACATTTATTGAGCACATTCTAATGCATCGTTCTGGGTGCCAGGGAAACAAACAGAACAAAATGCATAGAGTCCTTGTCCTGATGGGATTTATATTTTGGAAGTAGGAAAATAACAGGTAACATAGACAAATAATTGCAAATTGTGATGCATGCTAGAGAGCGAACGACCAGGATGATGGGACTAAGAGAGCAGGCCTCCAGGTTGTGGGAACCTGGGGGGTATAAATGGCCACCCTGGGGAGTGGTCTGAAGTCAGTTTGTGTTAAGGGATAAAGTGGTAAGAAATAGACCTGGACCGGTGGGAGGAGCCATATTTCAGGACTAGGAGTTTGGACTCTCTTTTCAATGCAATGGGAAGCCTTTGGAGGATTTTAAGTGAGAATGTGATATTGTGTGATCTATATTTTTCAAAGATTCTATAGACATTTGTTGAATTAAACTATCCCCTGTAGGACCAGTTCTTATTTACTCCGAGGGTTAATGGTCTTGGTTTTTTCAGTTAAAGCATTTGCCAAGCCTTCACGGACTCAATGAGTAAGACTAGAAAACAATTTAAAATAAAAGAATACTTAATTCAGAATACTCATGTTCATTGCATTGACCAGTGAGTCTTAATGGTCTCATTTCCATTAGTCTATGGAAAAGTTTTCATAAAGCAAAATTCTAGTATAAATAGAAGAAGAAGACTAATAATAAAAACTAAAATAAACAGAAGACTGTGAGGATGGGGTGCTTTGTGTGGGGGAATATGGTACCCCTTTAGATGAATTCAGAGCAAATATTTTAAATTTAGCCAAAAAAACCTTGTTATTGTAATTAAAATTTATTTTACCTGGCATCTAGAATCACTGCTCATAAATACAAGAAGTTTTTTTTTTTTTTTTAATTGTTTTAAGCAGGAATCTGCACATCCCTGAGGGTGACTAACATTTCACTGACTTATTCATGGGGTGGGGGCTCTCTGCTGGTCTTCCTGTTAGAATGAATAAGCGAAATGGTCCTGCTTTTCCACAGAGCAGCTAAAAAGAGGGGACAAGAGACGTGGTAACAACTTTTCTACTCAAGTGGTGAAAAGACTGAAGGGCAGCTTTTGTGTTTGAAAAGATTCAATTCTATTGCTATTAGAAAACTTTCCTGGTAATAATTCAACTTGGGGTTGTTCAGTAAGTTTATATTAGTAGCCACCTATTTGTAGCTGGAAAGATGGGAAATAGTTCACACAATGAAACTCAGCTATGAGGCAAACTGACATCAACCAAATGTTTGTGATTGATCCACCTACTCTTTATAAACAGAGTGGGGTCTGTGGCAGCGAGGCTCTGGCCCATTTCTAATTTTATTCTCTTATTGGCACTCATCCTTATTAGGTTGGAGATAGAGTAAATGTTTCAATTAACTTAAACATATAACTGCTCTAGGATGGATTTCTAAATTCCAGGTTCTCTGGGAGAAAATGAACTGCTTAATTTAACAAATGTGATTGACAGTGAAATTTATCATGCAATGGGTAGTGGAATTTCCTCAACTTTTTGAAAATAAGTTTTGAATGATCATCTCTGAGAGAGGTGAAATGATGATCTTTCTATTAATAGCCTTTAAGTGTTTTATGAAGTAATCCGGTAAAACTGACTTCTACCCAATCTCTGCTAGCCTCATTTTATTGGCAACATTTCATCCGTGGGTTGTTGTTGAGACATTTTTACTGTTTAGCCAGATGGGGCAAAATTTTACATAACTTAAAACATCTGCTCTCATTGCAGTCCAATATGATCATCTATTTATATTTTTGAATTATATTATTCACTTCCTTTTAAATGATCATGAAAATGTTTTCAGAAGGACAAGTTTACATGGTATTTGCCAAAGACATTTAACTTTTTCCTTTTTTCTTGTTTGTCTGCTATTAGGATAAGCCATATTGTGAGTCAAGAATGTAGTGAAATATTTAGATCTCTCTACTACTTTTGAAATATTTGATTTCATAAGTTAACTGTTGTTAATTCTGCTTTCCTATACACACTTGCATATAATAGTTTCAATATTAATATAAAATACAGGAAGTCATTTTAGATTGGACCAATGATCTGACACAAAGTAAAAGTCTTCAAAAAACATTGTGAAAATAATACTGATCTGGAAAGAATGGAAGAAGGGAAATCTATGCAAAATAAGACAAAAGAAATAGAATAATTCCCAGTTAGCTGAAATGCTAAAGAATCTGCTTGCAATTCGAGAGACCAGGGTTCGATCCCTGGGTTGGGAAGATCCCCTGGAGAAGGGAGCGGCAGCCCACTGCAGTATTCTTGCTTGGAGGATCCCATGGACAGAAGAGCCTGGTGGTCTATAGTCCATGGGGTTGCAAAGAGTTGTACATGACTGAGCAACTATCGCTTTCATTTTTTTTTTTTTTAACTTAGACATTAAACTGGTTAATAATAAAAATTACCATTGTATAACTTACAAAGCACTTTTATATATTATAATCAAATTTGGATCCAGATGTTACTATTATTGTCCCATTTCATGGAAAATGAAACTAAAGCTTAAGGATATTTGGCAACCTACACAAGATCACTGTACTTATACCACTGGGGCTTATGTTATCAAATCCTCAGAAGACTCAGCTAACAACACACACACGTCCATGATCCCAAGAGGATGACAACCAACCCTTTGTTTTTGGTTGGAATGCTGTTTACAAGGCCTGTTCCCCCTGCTAGGGAACCATAGTGCCTAACCAAGGGCCATGGTGTCTTTGCTGGTGTAGTGAGTTGAATTATGTTCCCTCCAAAAGATGTGGCAAGTCTGAACTCCCAGTACTTATGAATGAGAACTTGTTTGGAAATAGGGTCTTTGTAGTTGAAATTCCGTTAAGGATCGCAAGATGAGCTCAGTCTGGAATTAGGTTGGGCCCTAAATCCAATGACACATTTCCTTATAAGACACAAAAAAGGAGAAGACACAGAGACATAGGGTCCAGGTAGAGATGAAGAAAAACACTGAAGTTATGCAGCCATAAGCCAAGAAACACCGAGAATTGCCGACAACCGCTAAAAACATGGAATGGATGCTACCTCAAAGCTTCCAGAAGATGCCAACCATGCCAACAACTTGCTTTTTTACTTCTGTCTCCAGAACCATGTTCACTGCAGCACCGCTTGCAATAGGACGTGGAAACAGCTTGGATGTCCACTGACAGATGAGTGGTGCATATGCACAAGTAAGTCTCGGTGCATGTGTACAATATAGTATTACACAGCCATAGAAAGCAGTGAATTTGAAGCCACTCTAGTGAGGTGGATGAACCCAGAGCTTGTTTTACAGAGTGAAGTAAGTCAGAAAGAGAAAAACAAATATGGTATATTAATACATGAGCCTATTTGGAGGGCAGGAATAGGGACATAAACACAGAGAGCAGACCTGTAGACACAGTGGGGGGAGGAGGGGGTGGGACAAATTGAAACGGCACTGAAATATACACATGGCTGTGTGTAAAATAGATACCTAGTGGGAAGTTGCCACATAACACAGGGAGCTCAACCTGGTGCTCTGCAGCAGCCTAGAGGGGTGGGCTGGGGTGAGGGGAGGGCTGGGGTGAGGGGTGGGAGGGAGGTTCAATAGGGAGGGGACATACATATATTTATGGCTGATACACATTGTTATATAGCATAAACCAACACGACATTGTAAAACAATTATCCTTCAGTTATTAATTTAAAAAAAAAACTGAAAGAATACATTTCTGTTGTTTTAAGCCACTAAGTTCGTGTGATTTGTTTTCTTGTTTTTTTTTTTTTTTTTTTTTACTCTTTGCACTAAACATTTTATTTTTGAAAATCAGATTCATGGCCCTGTTTATTAATTTTTTCAGTTAATGAATTCCATTTTATGTCAAATTTTATTTATTTTTTTAAAATTTTTTATTTTATTTTATTTTTTTTAATTAGTTGGAGGCTAATTACTTCACAACATTTCAGTGGGTTTTGTCATACATTGACATGAATCAGCCATAGATTTAAACGTATTCCCCATCCCGATCCCCGCTCCCATCTCCCTCTCCACCCGATTCCTCTGGGTCTTCCCAGTACACCAGGTTCGAGCACTTGTCTCATGCATCCCACCTGGGCTGGTGATCTGTTTCACTGTAGATATTATACATGCTGTTCTTTTGAAACTTCCCACCCTCACCTTCTCCCACAGAGTTCAAAAGTCTGTTCTGTATTTCTGTGTCTCTTTTTCTGTTTTGCATATAGGGTTATTGTTACCATCTTTCTAAATTCCATATATATGTGTTAGTATGCTGTAATGTTCTTTATCTTTCTGGGTTACTTCACTCTGTATAATGGGCTCCAGTTTCATCCATCTCATTAGGACTGGTTCAAATGAATTCTTTTTAACGGCTGAGTAATATTCCATGGTGTATATGTACCACAGCTTCCTTATCCATTCATCTGCTGATGGGCATCTAGGTTGCTTCCATGTCCTGGCTATTATAAACAGTGCTGCAATGAACATTGGGGTGCACGTGTCTCTTTCAGATCTGGTTTCCTCAGTGTGTATGCCCAGAAGTGGGATTGCTGGGTCATATGGCAGTTCTATTTCCAGTTTTTTAAGAAATTTCCACACTGTTCTCCATAGCGGCTGTACTAGTTTGCATTCCCACCAACCGTGTAAGAGGGTTCCCTTTTCTCCACACCCTCTCCAGCATTTATTGCTTGTAGACTTTTGGATAGCAGCCATCCTGACTGGCGTGTAATGGTACCTCATTGTGGTTTGGATTTGCATTTCTCTAATAATGAGTGATGTTGAGCATCTTTTCATGTGTTTGTTAGCCATCTGTATGTCTTCTTTGGAGAAATGTCTGTTTAGTTCTCTGGCCCATTTTTTGATTGGGTCGTTTATTCTTCTGGAATTGAGCTGCAGGAGTTGCTTGTATATTTTTGAGATTAATCCTTTGTCTGTTTCTTCATTTGCTATTATTTTCTCCCAATCTGACGGCTGTCTTTTCACCTTACTTATAGTTTCCTTTGTAGTGCAAAAGCTTTTAAGTTTCATTAGGTCCCATTTGTTTAGTTTTGCTTTTATTTCCAATATTCTGGGAGGTGGGTCATAGAGGATCTTGCTGTGATTTATGTCGGAGAGTGTTTTGCCTATGTTCTCCTCTAGGAGTTTTATAGTTTCTGGTCTTACATTTAGATCTTTAATCCATTTTGAGTTTATTTTTGTGTATGGTGTTAGAAAGTGTTCTAGTTTCATTCTTTTACAAGTGGTTGACCAGTTTTCCCAGCACCACTTGTTAAAGAGGTTGTCTTTTTTCCATTGTATATCCTTGCCTCCTTTGTCAAAGATAAGGTGTCCATAGGTTCATGGATTTATCTCTGGGCTTTCTATTCTGTTCCATTGATCTATATTTCTGTCTTTGTGCCAGTACCATACTGTCTTGATGACTGTGGCTTTGTAGTAGAGTCTGAAGTCAGGCAGGTTGATTCCTCCAGTTCCATTCTTCTTCCTCAAGATTACTTTGGCTATTCGAGGTTTTTTTGTGTTTCCATACAAATTGTGAAATTCTTTGGTCTAGTTCTGTGAAAAATACCGTTGGTAGCTTGATAGGGATTGCATTGAATCTATAGATTGCTTTGGGTAGAATAGCCATTTTGACAATATTGATTCTTCCAATCCATGAACACGGTATGTTTCTCCATCTGTTTGTGTCCTCTTTGATTTCTTTCATCAGTGTTTTATAGTTTTCTATGTATAGATCTTTTGTTTCTTTAGGTAGATATACTCCTAAGTATTTTATTCTTTTTGTTGCAATGGTGAATGGTATTGTTTCCTTAATTTCTCTTTCTGTTTTTTCATTGTTAGTATATAGGAATGCAAGGGATTTCTGTGTGTTAATTTTATATCCTGCAACTTTACTATATTCATTGATTAGTTCTAGTAATTTTCTCGTAGAGTCTTTAGGGTTTTCTATGTAGAGGATCATGTCATCTGCAAACAGTGAGAGTTTCACTTCTTCTTTTCCTATCTGGATTCCTTTTACTTCTTTTTCTGCTCTGATTGCTGTGGCCAAAACTTCCAACACTATGTTGAATAGTAGTGGTGAGAGTGGGCACCCTTGTCTTGTTCCTGATTTCAGGGGAAATGCTTTCAATTTTTCACCATTGAGGGTGAAATGCTTGCTGTGGGTTTGTCATATATAGCTTTTATTATGTTGAGGTATGTTCCTTCTATTCCTGTTTTCTGGAGAGTTTTAATCATAAATGAGTGTTGAATTTTGTCAAAGGCTTTCTCTGCATCTATTGAGATAATCATATGGTTTTTATCTTTCAATTTGTTAATGTGGTGTATTACATTGATTGATTTGCGGATATTAAAGAATCCTTGCATTCCTGGGATAAAGCCCACTTGGTCATGGTGTATGATTTTTTTAATATGTTGTTGGATTCTGTTTGCTAGAATTTTGTTAAGGATTTTTGCATCTATGTTCATCAGTGATATTGGTCTGTAGTTTTCTTTTTTTGTGGCATCTTTGTCTGGTTTTGGAATTAGGGTGATGGTGGCCTCATAGAATGAGTTTGGAAGCTTACCTTCATCTGCAATTTTCTGGAAGAGTTTGAGTAAGATAGGTGTTAGCTCTTCTCTAAATTTTTGGTAGAATTCAGCTGTGAAGCCATCTGGTCCTGGGCTTTTGTTTGCTGGAAGACTTTTTATTACAGTTTCGGTTTCCTTGCTTGTGATAGGTCTGTTAAGATCTTCTATTTCTTCCTGGTTCAGTTTTGGAAAGTTATACTTTTCTAAGAGTTTGTCCATTTCTTCCAAGTTGTCCATTTTATTGGCATAGACTTGCTGGTAGTAGTCTCTTATGATCCTTTGTATTTCAGTGTTGTCTATTGTGATCTCTCCATTTTCATTTCTAGTTTTGTTAATTTGGTTCTTCTCTCTTTGTTTCTTAATGAGTCTTGCTAACGGTTTGTCAATTTTGTTTATTTTTTCAAAAAACCAGCTTTTAGCTTTGTTGATTTTTGCTATGGTCTCTTTAGTTTCTTTTGCATTTATTTCTGCCCTGATTTTTAAGATTTCTTTCCTTCTGCTAACCCTGGGGTTCTCATGGCAGCCCTTGGACACAAGAACAGTTGGGTTTTCTGCTACAAACTATAGGAGGAATAGTATGCAGAAGTCATAATTTTGGCTACATTTGTTGACTATAGAAAGCAGAAAAAGATGTTGAAATGAATGAAAAATACCAGTAGATCAAAATTAAGAAGCTAAGCTGTTAGTGAAGCAGGGAGTCTTCTTGTCCAGTGCTCCAAGGAGCCGGCTTTCTAGAGGCTGCTTGCCTGTTTTCCCTGGCCTACAGGTTTTGAAATAGGAGGGAATGTGATGGAGGAGACGATGATTCTAGGAAATCCACCAATTAATCAGGTGGCTCTAGAAAAGTCAGATAACTCTCACCTTCATCTATACAGCCAGCTTTGAAATTGGATGATTGATTTTCACACCTTGTGGCCTGTTGGTTGGCGCTGCCATTCATCTGGGAGTGAAGAAACCTAAGCTTTGGAACCAAGATCCCTGGTGCAAATCTTACCCCTTTCACCTGGTCAACAACTCTCAATTTTTTTTTAAATTATGTGATACGATTGTATGATAATTATATGATAATGATTATTATGCTTATTTAGAAAGTTATTGAGTTGTTTAAATGGGGAAAATGCATGTAAAATATAGTTTTGGCACATAGGAGGTGCTCAACAGTGATTTTTATTCCTTACCCCATTAAATTTTAACTTTTGTTATTACTTCAGGACCAGTTTATCATCATATTAACTCAATATTGTTGTTCTTTCTTGTGACTGACAAGCAAGTTTTTCAAGCTCTTTTAAAAAAATTATCCTTTTCTAAAAAACCCTTTTTTAATCCTTTAATGAGCTTTCTGTCTCTGTCTTTATCGTTTTCCTTGTTACCAACAGACAAGATGTGTATTGAATTCTCTTTAGTTTTGTTTTAAGAGAATAGGTTGAATATATTTTTTTGTTTCAAATTATACTCTCACCATACCCTACAAACCCACCCACTCTGTCTTTGAAAATCTCTGAACTAATATTGTAATTGTTGTTCAGTCACTCACTTGTGTCTGACTCTTTGCAGCACTCCAGGCTTCCCTGTCCGTCACTATCTCCCAGCGTTTGCTCAAACTCTGATTGTGACTTACTGGAAACAGTGCTCTGCTGCTGTCCAACAAATGCTTACAACTGGCATTTCTAACTGACTTTGGAGGTGTGAAGTGCGAGTGAAAGTCGTTTAGTCATGTCTGACTCTTGGTGACCCCACGGACTACACAATCCATGGGATTCTCCAGGCCAGAATACTGGAGTGGGTAGCCTTTCCCTTCTCCAGGGGATTTCCCCACAGGGATTGAACCCAGGTCTCCTGCATTGCAGGTGGATTCTTTACCAGCTGAGTCACAAGGGAGGCCCAAGAATACTGGAGTAGGTAGCCTCTCCCTTCTCCAGAGGATCTTCCCAACCCCAAGAATCAAACTGGGATGTCCTGCATTGCAGATGGATTCTTTACCAGCTGAGCTCTCAGGGAAGCCCTGGAGGACAGATTTTTTGGAGGAGAGCTTTTTAGATGAGATAACCTGCACCATGAGGGCATGGCAACCCACTTCAGTATTCTCACCTGGAGAATCTCATGGAGAGAGGAGCCTGGAGGGCACCCAGGCTGTAGTCCATGGGGTCGCAAAGAATCAGACATGACTGAGCGATTCTGTTGTTGTTCAAGCAGCTAGAATTACCCACTTGCATAAACTCAGGCCTGCCTAAGAGTAATACTATACAAACAAACCAGGAACTCATAGTGACAATGCATAATACACTTTTAAAAGCCTGGATGAACTATGAAGTTCAGTCCTCATTGGTATTTCCCAGTTAAAAGAAAATTATTTTCAGAAGCCAGTGAACCTTTTTTAAATTTTTTCTTTTATTTTTTAAATTGGAGAATAGTCATTTTACAGTGCTGTGTTAGTTTCTGCTGTCCGGCAAGGTGACTCGGGTGTAAGGATACATACATTCAGTCCCTCTTGAGCCTCCTTCCCACACCCTCAGTCCCGCCCGCCTTGGTTATTCATAACTAGCACCGAGCTGAGCTTCTCGCCCCGTGCAGCAGCTTCCCACCAGCCGTCTGATTGACGCACGGTGGTGTACATCTGCCAGCGCTACTTCCTCAGCGTGTCTCTCCCTCTCCTCCCCTTGCTGTGTCCCCAGGTTTGTTCTCTATGTCTGCGTCTTTATTCCTGCCCTCAGATAGATTCATCAGTTCCACTTTTCTAGATTCCATATATATTCATTAATATACAACATTTGTTTCTCTTTTTGTCTTACTTCACTCTATATGACAGACTTTAGGTTCATCCACATCACTACAAATGATCCCATTCCGTTCCTTTTATGGCTGAGTAATATTCCTTTCTATATATGGACCACACTTTATCCATTCTTCTGTTGATGGACATCTAGGATGTTGTAAATAGTACTTCCTCATAAGGGCACGACTGGGGTACACTGGGGATACATGTGTATTTGAATTATGATTTTCTTAGGGTATATACCTAGTAGTGGGATTGCTGGGCTATGCGGTAGTTTTATTCCTTGTTTCTTGAGGAACTTCCATACTCTTCTCCATAGTGATCGTATCAGTTCTCTTTCCCACCAACAGTGCAGTAGGGTTCCCTTTTCTCGACATCCTCTCCGACATTTATTGTGCTTAGATTTTTTAATGATAGCCATTCTGACTGATGTGAGGTGATACCTCACTGTAGTTTTGATTTGTATTTCTCTAATAATGAGCGATGTTGAGCATCTTTTCATGTGTTTGTTGGCCATCTGTATGTCTTCTTTGGAGAAATGTCTGTTTAGGTCTTTGGCCCATTTTTTGCTAGGGTTGTTTGTTTTTCTAATATGGAGCTTCGTGAGCTGTTTGTATATTTTGGAGATGAATCCTTTATCAGTTGCTTCATTTGCAATTATTTTCTCCCATTCTCAGAAAAGTGTCTTTTCATCTTGTTTCCTTTGCTGTGCAAATGTTTTTTAATTTTAATTAGGTTCCACTTGTTTATCTTTGCTCTTATTTCCATTACTCTAGGAGGTGGATCAGAGAGGATCTTGCTGTGATTTATATCAGGGAGGGTTCTGCCCATGTTTTCTTCTTAGAGTTTTATAGTGTCTGGCCTTACATTTCAGTCTTTAATCCATTTTGAGCTTACTTTTGTGTGTGGTGTTAACAAGCATTCCAATTTCATTTTTTTACATGTAGTTGTCCAGTTTTCCTAGCACCACTTATTGAAGAGGTTGCCTTTTCTCCATTGCATATGCTTGCTTCCTTTGTCAAAGGTAAATTACCCATAGGTGTTTGGGTATATCTGTGGGCTTCTCCAGGCTATCCTGGATTCTCCAGGTTATCCTGTTGCATTGATCACTGTTTCTGATTTTGTGCCAAACTGTACTCTCTTGATGACTGTAGCTTTGTAGTATAATCTAACATTAGTGAGGTCAATTCTTCCAGCTCTGTTTTCTTTTCTCAAGACTACTTTGGCTATTTGGGATCTTTTGTGTTTTCATACAAATTGTGAATTTTTTGGTTTTAGTTCTATGAAAATGCCATTGGTAATTTGATAAGGATTGCATTGAATCTGTAGATTGCTTTTGGTAGTATAGTCATTTTCATAATATTGATTCTTTCCATCCGAGAACATGGTATATCTCTCCATCTGTTTGTGTTGTCTTTGATTTCTTTCATCAGTGCCTCATAGTTTTCTGCATAGGTCTTTTGCCTCTTTAGGTAGGTTTTTTCCCTAAATATTTTATTCTTCTTGTTGCAATGGTGAATAAGATTGTTTCTTTACTGGTGAATAAGATTGCTTCTTTACTTTCTCTTTCTGATTTTTCATTATTAGTATATAGGAATGCAAGGCATTTCTGTATATTAATTTTATATCCTGTGACTACTAAATTCATTGATTAGCTCTAACACTTTTCTGACGATAAATATTTCATTTCATTTCTTAGGATGGGAAAGCTGGTCAAATACACTGTCCTGAGCAGGGCTTATGAAACCCTATAGTGTGTGATGGAAACAGAGAGGAAGGGAATTAGGGCTTTCATAAGCAATCTGTAGATTCAGTGCTTCTCCGTGATTCCCAGCATTTTTCCCACTCTCTCTACCTCCCCTACTCCACTCCTGTACAGTCCTCACAGACCTCTCTCAGCTCCAGCAATACACATGCCCTTCTGGAGAAGGCTGGTTTTGCCAAGGCCAAAATTCCCTTTCTTTGGCTAGGATAAAGGGTGAGAATTTCCAGTTTAAAAGGTAATTTTTAGACTTATCACAATATTAATTGATAAACTTTTAACTGTACTTTCATATTATTATAACATTTCCTCTTACATTTTTTATGAGCTTCTCATAACACATTATTGCTTTTAGAAGGCTGAGACTTCAGAGTGATACCTGGCTTGCTTGAGGGAAGTGCAGAGGGGAAGTTTGAACTGAATGCTTTAAGTCTTAGTTATATGTTTCTCTCGTTCATTCATATCCATCTATCTACTATCGTCTGTCTCCATCCATCTATTCATCCACCCATCTATCCAATCTCATTGCTTTATTGTGACCATACTTCAGTGAGTAGATGTGACTCAAGTTCTAAGAACAGAACGCAGGATGGAGTTGTCTTAGCTGGTTGACATCTTCCCAGCTGCGGGGTGCTGTGTGATGCACACCAATCCTCATTCCACCACCACTGAAGCTGCCGATACCTCCTGAAGGGTCATTACAGCCAAATGGAAACTATAAGAAGGGAGAACCACAATGGGAGTGATATGGATAATGAGACAATTTTATGGGGTGGATATGTTATAAAATTTTATTCTCACTTATTCCTAACTCTACCTTTACTGAATAATGTCTGACTCAAATGTAATGTAATAAAAATAATGAAATAATTAATTTCACAGTCCACAGGAGGAAATCAAGAGCACATGGAAAAGGGAGATTTTCTAAGACCGAAAGCCATCAAAATAAGCATAAATTATAGCAGATTTTTGTATTGACTAATCATTCCATTCAAAGACTTCTCTTGGGTAGGGATAATGAGGTTTAGGATTCATTAAGCCTTCTTGCAAGGCCAGCAGGGTCAGATTTTTAGTAAATGCTCATTGTAATCCTCATCCCAGTTATCATACTGAAAATTATTTTTGAAACACATGCTTTGTTAAACTTGAATTAAATAAAACCAATAAGATCACTTTTCTTATTTAGAGACTACAGAACTTTTTCTGTAAGAAGCCTGAGAGTAAATACTTTAGGCTTTGAGAACTATGTAATCTGTGTCACAACTGTTTAACTCTGCCTTGGCAGCTCAAAAGCAGCAATGGACACAAATGAATAGGTGTGGTAGTGTTCCAAACAATAGTTTTCAAAGACAGGATGTGAGATGGATTTGGTCCACAGGCTGTGGTTTGATGACCTCTTTCTTGGATCAAACTGAGAAGATAGGAAGTGGACCATGATGCTGAGAAAAGCTGTGTTTTTGATGAACATAAAATGCAAGACATGTCTGTATGACTTCCTGGACCCAGCTCCATAAGCCTACCCTATTAATTAATATATATAAATGCCACTCAATGGACATGAGTTTGAGAAAGCTCCAGGAGATGGTGAAGGAAAGGGAAGCCTAGTGTGCTATAGTCCATGGTGTCACAAAGAGTCAGACAAGACTTAGCTACTGAACAACAACAATAACAATATTAAAAACACCCCGAGCTCATGTTCCCCTCTCTGTGGTTTCAGAAATCTATTTATTCTTCCCTAGCAAAGAAATAAAGTCCCAGTTCTTCTCAAGGCTTGGCCTGCTCTATGGGGGAATGGAAACAATTGCAATTGGAAAAGCAAATATTCTCCCTTATCAAAGTTTTAAAATAGAAAGCAGAGAAATAAAAACTTCATTAGTAGCCAGAACTGAGCCTTGGAGAGGCTCATTGGTTTTGAAAGCACCAAATAGGTGAAAAAATGAATGCATCAATCTTTCAGAATCAATGCATTGCTCTGCAAATAGAGCTAACTTTCCGTTTCAACCCCATTCTCCTTTCATCCACCACAGAGACACAAGAAATCAGATCCTCCCTGAGATAAACTACATTCTAGTGCCAAGCAAGGATTCTTGGTATATAGATTCTTAGCAAAATGACATCCATGCTGTGAACTTTAGAAAACGTAACATATGATCCATGGAGAAACCTACTAAATAGATGGGAAGCAAGCAGCTGCAAGCTGTCTTTTTTCAGCACCTGACCTCCGGAGATGCTTAATAAAATAGACTACAAAGTATTACTGTCTCATCAGTGCCAAGAGGCGTGTGTGGAGAGAGAAATAAAGCTATTTTCCAAAATGGGGAATATTCTGGTGTGCTGGTATTGAAATGACAGTTTCTTTATGGGATAGGAGATGGGCAGGAAAACACCAGCCAGGTAGCTGCCCTGGTGCCCACCACCAGTAGACGGTCTATAATGAGATTCAAAATTAGATTGCTGAACCTCGAAGACAAAGTGCTTCACATCTGTGAGATGTTCAGCTTGACTTTATAATGAGTTCACCGAGCAGAATGAACCACACTTGAAATCAAATACTTTGCATTCAGGATAAAATAAGTGGGGATCAATCATAGTCAGGGAAGTAGCATTTGCTTAGAATGTAATGATATACTGAGCTTAAAAAAAAAAAAAAAAAGAGGAAAATGAAACAGCATAGAAGAGTCGGTTCATGGGTGACATGGGTGATGCCAGTGGGCAATATTTGCATGGGCAGAGCTTCATGTATGACCCTCTGCACATGGTAACTGATGGGGGGTGGTGAGAAGTATGAAAAGTTCACACTATCTACCCAAAAAATCAACATGTTTCATTACCAAACACACGGATCCAGTGAAAAAGGAGCGCAAACAAACCAAAGTGTTGGCGTTTGGAGCCCAGAAGGGTTTACTGCAGGGCCATGCAAGCAGACAGATGGTTCATGCACCCCCAGACTCTCAGCTCGCTGAAACATTTTAACAAAGCACTTTTAATGGCAAGGTGAAGGAGAAGGGTGGTTGTTAGTTGTTGCAAACTTCTTGGTGTTGGAATCCTTTGTTCTTACTAGGTCACGGCCATGATGTTTCTGTAAATTTTCAACAAGAAAAATACTATTCTCTGTTCTGCAACTTTTTATCTCTATGTGACTGGACTCTTAAAAGTCAGAGCCTTGAGAAGGATCTAGCTTGTTTATTTCAGGCTGCAGGCCACATTCATTTATAAAAGGGGCAGAACCCACATGACTAAGCACAGACAACAGAGTACAAAGGTTAAAGCAAAAAAGAACAGATCTAAAGTGGAGTCAGATTTGTTTTTCCTAATTACACACATGCGCAGGTTGTTGTTTAGTCTCTAAATCATGTCCGACTCTTTTGCAACCTGCCAGGCTCCTCTGTCCATGGGATTCTCCAGGCAAGAATACTGGAGTGGGCTGCCACGTCCCCCTCCAGGGGATCTTCCCGGCCCAGGGATTGAGCCCGTGTCTCCTGTGTCTCCTGCATTGCAGGCAGGTTTGTTACCCACCGAGCATGCAAGCCCAGGAAGCAGCCCTCAACACTACCATGTTAGGGAGCATCTTCTGAGGGTGCTCTTCTCAGAGACTTTGTCAGGTGACGGTCTTGAGTTCCCAAACAAATCAGTCTTGGTAACAAAGCTGTTTTGTTTTCCTGACAGTTAGATTCTAGAGGAAGCCAGGCATAGCCTACTGGTGGATGGCATGAAAGGGTCTGCAAATTCCCAAAACTGAAGTCAGAGGCACTTTCAGCCCTGCCAGGGTCCGAAGAACCAGAGAAATGCAGGGGGCCCAGGGAGACTGCCTCCTTCACCACACAGGGGGCTCACTCCTCAGATTCCTAAAGCATGAGTGTCTGCAACACTTTGCAGGATGGCATGGCCTACACTCCAACAACCCGGGACCTCTGATCTCAGCCAGCCTGCCATGATTAGTCCACCTGCCAGGGCCGGGCATCCCCCAAGGTAGAGGTCAGCTGCTGGAAATCCTTGGGTGTGGGTCCACCTCTCCTCTAGCAGAGCCCGTATCGTTACCTGCACTGCTGTCTGGCAGGGAAATGTCACTGGAGGCCTCATTAACAGCAGACAGGACAGAGGCATCATATGACTTCTGGCCTTTCTGCAGGATTTGAAGTTTATATTACAGAAGGAAGGAAAAGAACAGATGTCATGACTTGTCTTTTCCTTTTTCCATCCCGTAGCTGTCACTCACAGGGTTCCAAACAGAATGAAAAGAGCCCAGAGGAAGCCCGGCGAGTCGCCTGGCCTGGGAGGGCATGCTGGGGTGTCACAGTCCTTGTTTTAACCAGAGAGGACAGTGACCCAGTGTCCTTCCCTCCTTCTTTCTCTTTCAAGATTTTCCTTCGACTTGACACAGGCTTTTGGCTGCCGAGATCCCTCCAGATCCCAGCAGGTGCCTGCCTGGGCCAGTACTGGACATGGCCTGGCTGCTCGCCTTAGGCTGTCTTCAGGAATCCTTGCAGAGTCACAGGGGAGCAAGTGAGTACATGTCATCCCCTCTGTTCCTAGCTGTGTCTGCTAATGAAAGCTTTCTGCTCTGGGCAGGGGATAGGCTGTCCCGTCCAGGGCTCTCTGGCTTCCCAGGAAGATTACAGAGCAGAGGGGAGACACATTTTGGACAGCATCCTCTGGCTGACGCAGCGATTCTTTCTCTAGCCTCACTCTGCAATGCCACGCAGAGTTTCTCATCAGATAGAGGACTAGAAATGAGTTATGAGCTGGAAGAGTTTCAGGTCAAACAGGATGGGGGTAAGTAGCATACAGTAGCAGTGTTAATTGCTCAGTCATGTCTGACTCTCTGTGACCCCAGGGACTGTAGCCCGCCAGGCTCCTCTGTCCATGGGATTCTCCAGGCAGGAATACTAGAGTGGGTGGCCATTTCCTTCTCCAGGGGATCTTCCAGACCCAGGGATCAAACTCAGATCTCTTGCATTGCAGGCAGATTCTTTATCATGGGCCACCAGGGAAACCCTAGGCAGCATATAACAAAGTAAAACAAGGCCCATGTGTGTCTACAGGAAAAAAAGTGTATCCCAAACTGCCTGATTAATGAGCTTATTCCAGGGCATCGCCCAAGATTGTTATTCTGCAAGGAACATGAAGGGTTAAATAGTGAGCGTGATCGTTGCTGTCTATTACAGGTACACGAGGAAGTCCTGTACTTATAACACATACCAATAGCCACTGCTGTCAAGGAGACCAGGAGAGTGTGGTCTCTCATTAAGACAAGTATAGATTGATCCAGGGATTCAAGGGCAAATCATCAAAAGAAGTGCTAGTGTTTTGCTTTTTGTCTCTCTCTCTTTTAAATGTACTCACCTCCAGTTCATTGAATTTCAACCCCCCTCCCTTATTCTCAGACTCTCTTAGGAAAATCCCATGCACTTTTCTGAGTTGAATCTCATTCTGCTATTCTCGCCCATCTTCTTGTTCCCAGGGGAAAAGCCAGGGCTGGAATTCTTGTGTGACTGATAGAGGCTTTAGAAAAAGAGATAATGAGGCAGGGGCCAACAGAGACTCTAAGGCTTTCCAGCAAAGATGTAACACAACAGCTCTGTCATCTCCAAAGAAATCCTGTCATTAATATGCTGGAGATGGGAGTCCTTGTTGGAGTGGTCAAGCGGGCGGGCAGCGTTTACCGGGTACCTGCTGTGCTGCAAACAACGCTCCCCGTCCCAGGAGGAAATCATGTGGGAGCAAGGAACTCTAATAAACATAAGAGGGACAGAGCAAAACAAAGTATCAAAAATGCACTGTGCTGAGCATGCGACTACAGTGACAGGAGCAACTTGAGATCTGGGGCCAGGGGGATTGTCTGGACAGGCCCCATGGGGTTGGGAGAGATGACCCTTGAATGGGACGGCAAATATGAATCAAGTAGAGGGTGGCACAGTGGTAAGGAATCTGCCTGCAGCGTAGGGGACACAGGAGACACAGGTTCAATCCCTGGAGGATGAATATCATTTGGAGGACATGGCAACCTATCCTAGTATTCTTGCCTGGAAAATTCCATGAACAGTGGAGTCTGGGAGGCTACTGTCCATGGGGTCTCAAGAGTCAGACACAGCTGAGCAACTGAGTGCACACATGAACACGGAAGAAAAAAAACAAAAAAAACTGAACAAAGATGGTCAGGGGCTGGAGCTGTGAGGGAACCAAGCCCCAGGAAGGCCTTACCGCTCCATCCTGTTCATGCTCCTGTCCTTCTCTGGTCAGAGCCCTGCCCACATGAGATGTATGGTAGCTTGGAATGGGCTTTCTGATCACCGAGCGCCAAAGAACCTGAAGCTTTAGGAACCGAAGATGCCCTAGGTTTACCTAACACAGGTGCACCACCACATCCTCCGTCTTATGAACTGATACTAGAGTGAAGTATATGCCCTGCCCCTGCCAACTGAAGTGCCAGTCAGATTTGATCAGCACTTAATATCCTCTCAGGCCCTCTCAACTTGACCAGCAGTCCGGATGCCACGTGGCGGCTGACAAATGAAAGCCGGTGGCGATGAACTCTTTCAGGGCAGCTGTCTCTGGTCGTCTCCCCATTTATGTGAGGCACTGGCCATCATCCTCCCGGCTCTGTGCTCCTGCTTTTACCCATTTTTATCTTTGGAAAGTCTCTGGACTCCTTTAGGATGTCGGGTCGCAACTCCTCAGTTCCTAGCTCACTTCCACTTCCTGGCTTCCCTGTTCCCTGCATATTCGGGGGGAAGGTGGGGGACCACTGTCATTGGCCAGAGTGATCCTCCTCTCTGCTTTCACACTCTGCCACCCCACCAACCTCCCCAAACACTTCATCAGGGGAGGATTCTGACAGACATCCCAGCCAGTAAAACGCTCACACGGACTGAGGGAATCTGAACACTGTGAAAATAACTTTCCACCAGTGATGAAGTAGTTTTTACAAAGTTAATTACCGATAGACTGGGAAGGGACAGGGCTAGGGGATTTCATTACCTTTCAATAATTCCAGGAGTCCTCCGCCCGTGGGGTGACTCCTCCCTCATCAGGGGGTATTTGACAACGTCTGGAGACTTTTTCAATCATTACAACTGCATTGGTTGGAGGCAGGAGGTTGCTACCCACGCTAAAAGATAAAGGTCACAGATGCCCCCCAACTTTCTTCAACGCCCGAGACTCATCAGGCATAAAATGCCAGTTGTGTCCAGACAAGAAACATTGGCTTGTTTGCATTGGGTACATGTAGGTATTGCTTACCTGGAGGAGAAAGAAATGCTTTCCTTAGCTGGACAAAAGGGTGCAATCACCTTGGAAGCAAATTTTCATTCTTGGATCCTCCCTTTACTCAATTTCTAAGAAACGATCTCTACTAGGGATCAGCAAACACTTTCTGTGCACAGTACTGAGTGCTTTTGGCTTGGTGGAGGACAAGAGACTAAACTGAAAATACTTACACAGCAAGTGGCAGACTTTATTTTTCTGGGCTTCAAAATCACTGCAGATGGTGATTGCAGCCATGAAATTAAAAGATGCTTACTCCTTGGAAGAAAAGCTATTACCAACCTAGATAGCATATTAATAAACAGAGACATTACTTTGCCAGCAAAGTCCGTCTAGTCAAGGCTATGGTTTTTCCTGTGGTCATGTATGGGTATTAAGAGTTGGACTGTGAAGAAAGCTGAACGCCAAAGAATTGATGCTTTTGAACTGTGGTATTGTAGAAGACTCTTGAGAGTCCCTTGCACTACAAGGAGATCCAATCAGTCCATCCTGAAGGAGATCAGTCCTGGGTGTTCATTGGAAGGACCGATGCTGAAGCTAAAACTCCAATACTTCGGGCACCTGATGCAAAGAGCTGACTCACTGGAAAAGACCCTGGTGCTGGGAGGGATTGGGGGCAGGAGGAGAAGGGGACGACAGAGGATGAGATGGCTGGATGGCATCACCGACTTGATGGATGTGAGTTTGGGTAAACTCTGGGAGCTGGTGATGGACAGGGAGGCCTGGCGTGCTGCGATTCATGGGGTCGCAGAGTTGGACATGACTGAGTGACTGAGTGGCTGACACAGCAGGAGAGAATATCCCTGTTGCTCCCCACCAGGTAGGCTTGACAGAGGCGGCCTCAGGTGGAGGGTAAGCTTAGCCATTCCCTACAGGAAGAACCAATCTCCAGAGGGGTGGTATGTGGGGCAGGTAACTCCTGGACCGAGATGCCACTGCTGGATGGTAACAGCAAACACCATAATATTTAGATGGCAGCGTGTGCTTGTTCTGGGTGGTCCTGAGGCCCAGTTTCCAGGGGAGGCAGGTGCCAAGGCTGGAGCAGGGACCCTAGGGCAGATGCCTCAAGTTTAGTCAGCTTACAGTGCTGGCTGGTTTAAGCGGTACCCAGAGGAGTACAGAAATTGTAGAATTTGGCTTGTGGTCTATAGTTGGTGAACACTTTACCTGTATCACTGTGGACCTTCTATTTCACCACCTTCATTTTTCTCTAAAAGGATTATTTAATCTCTATTGGAAGGAAATTTCTAGAGGTTTTGGAAATTTTTAGCAACAGCAGAGTTTAATTCATTGGATTTCATTTAATTGGATAAATTCCTTAAAGGAAAAGCTTCAAGAAACCCTGTTTGGAATTAGAACCCAAATGGTCTGATTGCAGAGCACAGAACACTCCCTGTAGCCCCCTCCCATTTCCAGGAGACGGGTGGTGTTCAATAACATGATTTTTTCCTCCTTTTCTTCTTTCAGCTTCAGTTTTACAAAATCAGTTTACTGTTTGTTTTATGACACATTCTCAACATTGCCATGCATGAATAATTTGTTGCTTTTAATAATGTAATAACACCCTCAAATGCCACTCAAAACATGAATTAAGACTTTGGCAATAATCTAAGTCTAAAAATACAGCCCATCTATTTATTTCTTTTCACTTGCTTCCCTGAAGTTACCAACATTCTACTTTTCTTTTTATATACACTTACTGCTATGGTATTTGTTCCTAAAAGGTATATATTTCTATTTTAGATGATTTTCACTTCAAAATGCTAGCATGGTAT
This sequence comes from Cervus elaphus, assembly GCF_910594005.1. Classification (NCBI taxonomy): domain Eukaryota; kingdom Metazoa; phylum Chordata; class Mammalia; order Artiodactyla; family Cervidae; genus Cervus; species Cervus elaphus. The sequence goes on along the minus strand of NC_057844.1, from coordinate 11,238,388 downwards.
ATGTAAACTTTTGGGATACATTATTGCTAAGATCTACAAAGATCTGTCTAGTCAAAGTTATGGTTTTTTGAGTAGTCATGTATGGATGTGAGAGTTGGACTATAAAGAAAGCTGAGCACCAAAGAATTCATGCTTTCAAACTGTGATGTTGGAGAAGACTCTTGAGAGTCCCTTGGACTGCAAGGAGATCAAAGCATTCAATCCTAAAGGAAATCAGTCCTGAACACTCATTGGAAGGACTGATGCTGAAGCTGAAGCTCCATTACTCTGGCCACCTGATGCAAACAGCCGATTCATTGGAAAAGTCCCTGATTCTGGGAAAGATTGAAGGCAGAAGGAGAAGGGGATGACAGAGGATGAAGTGGTTGGATGGCATCACCGACTCGATGGACATGAGTTTGAGCAAGCTCTGGGAGATGGTGAAGAACAGGGAGGCCTGGCGTGCTGCAGTCCACAGGGTCACAAAGAGTTTGGACACAATTTAGTGACTGAACAACAACAAAAAAGAAAAAAAAAGCAAAAGTTAAGATCTTGGAGAATGGGATGTGAAGGTCTGGAAGAGAGATGTTTTTTTCTACCCTTTTTCTTTACATAGGTTTTTCTTCTCTAGGATAAAGTCCTTCCTAATTATTTAAACTTTAACCTGGCTTAAAGTTAAGAAAAACTGATACTTTAACTTTTAAATTCCTATGTATAAAGTTACAGCTTTCTATCTATTTATGAATAAAGGTTACGTCTCTTGTATCTGAGTTTGGTCTTCATTATGTTGATGAAATTTTTGATTGTGAAAATGTCTGTAGACCCTCTCTCCTCTCCCTCAGCCTTCTTGACCTGCACTATGATTTAGGATTACAGCAGAGAAGTCTACATTGATTTGCAAATAAAGTAATTGGAATTAGAGGAATGTGTCTCTTTTTTTCTCTAGTTGAAGTATAGCTGGTTTACAATGTTCTAATTTCACATGTACAGCAAAGTGATTCAGATATATGTCTATGTATGCTCTTTTTCTGACAGATGCTGAAGCTGAAACTCCAGTACTTTGACCACCTGATGTAAAGAGCTGACTCATTGGAAAAGACCCTGATGCTGGGAAAGATTGAAGGCAGGAGGAGAAGGGGACAACAGAGGATGAGATGGCTGGATGACATCACCGGCTCGATGGACATGGGTTTGAGTAAACTCTGGGAGTTGGTGATGGACAGGGAGGCCTGGCGTGCTGCGGTTCATGGGGGTCGCAAAGAGTCGGACACGACTGAGCAACTGATCAACAACAGCAAATACCCCTTTTCAGTTTCTTTTCTATTATAGTTTATTATAAGGTATTGAATAGTTCCCTATGCACCTACATTAGGTGCTTGTTGTTTACCTATGTTATATGTATAGTAACTTATTTATTTACACATAGGAGGTCCTGTTAATTCCAAACTCCTAATTTATTCCTCTCCCCACCAGGACAATCTTTTGAGAGCTCTAAAAGAAGGTGATGTCCCAGGACCCAGAAAATGAGGAAGAGAGAATAGAGATGAGAGAGAAACCTTCAGGAAAAGGGGCCAGAGTGAGACAGATGGGCTGTGAGGTATTTCTGTAGTGTGTATAACTGGTCACTGGACGTGAAGCACACACCACAGTCTTGTGTCCCTGGAGGCATGAACCTGGAGAGAGTTAGACGAAGGGGAACGTCAAGGCTCCCGGGATTGCTTCGACTCTGCTGTCCCTGGGATGCCTAGGACTAGAGCTCTTTTGTTTATGCAGGAAAGGAAAATATTATTCAAGGTGACTAGAGTTCTTGAAGACATTCATGTGGGAGATATTTGGATTACATTTAGAATCGCAATAGATATTTGTGACGGCATATAATGAATTGAGTATTGTTGAGAATACTAAATAAATCTAGGGTAGCCTTGAGACACGTGAGTCTATAGATGTAGTGATATCAGCATCACACAGATTATCTTCTGTTTCAACAAATTCATTTTTTGCTTTCAATTATTTTAGAAATACATTCTGAAGTATTAAATAGAATTGAGAGGAGGTGACCAGGAAGGACTAATTTAATCCAATGACAAGTACAATGGAATATATATTCTTAAGAGTACTCATTATTTGGATACTGGAAATTCCACATCCAGACAAAAGAGAGACATTCATTGAACTTTTACGTTTGTGTCAATTAGAGTAAGTTTGGCTGCATGTGTCTAAAATCCTCAAATAGTAATGGCTGAATTGACACAGAGATTGGTTTTCATCTCACAGAAATAAGCAGCCACTGGCTGATATGGTACTGCAATTAACAGTTTATCAGAGATCCAGTTTCTTTATACCCACTTTTTGCATTATTCCCAAAATATTTCTCCTACTTCGTGAGCCAAGATGGCTCTTAAGATCCAGTGGGTATGTTCTCATTTCAGAATGTATGAAGAAAAAAATGGGAAAGGGTCTTTTCTCTTTAAGAATATGCCTAGAATATTTGCCTTTCACTTTTGTTTATATTCAGCCTAATATAATGTAGGCTAGGGAAATGTTGCTTTACTCAGGGGAGTCACGTGCTCCACCTTAAAAATCAGAGATTGGATGAAAATGTGTAGTCTCTTGGCATATGTCTCATATAGTTTTAACTCTGAGGCTATATTACCTTAATGGAAATAACATTGACAAGGAACAACCAAATGGTGAGCAAAACGGACAGATCTTTAGAACCTGGCCAGCATCCAGTGAATGGTTTTAGAATAGTAGCCAAACAGATGTTAGTTGTTGCTATGTTTTAGGTAGGACTTCACCAGTCCTTGACATTTAAAACTGTATCACCCTGGGGACAAAACGTTCCTCATTGAAAGAAGGGAGAGAAAGGGAGAGAGAAGGAGACAGAGAGAGAAGGGGTGGGAGGAAAGAGAAGGGAAAGAGAAAGAGAGAGGAGACATATTTAAAGAACAAGACACATTTCTTTCATTAAAATATTGATTTTTCATTTTAAGTTCGAGCCAAATATCAATATAGGTAAAATTGGTAGTTCCCAGAACTGATGAGAATTTACCGAGCTTAGCAAAATGAATGCATGGCTTGATCTTACTGCAACATATTTAGAGAGAAAAGAGAGTATTGATCAACTCACTTTAGGACACCATCTATAAGTGACTATTGCTTGTAACCACCTTAATGCCAAAAGTTTATGTCTGCTATATTTTGTTCATTGTAAGGGAATTCAAACTTTCCTGGTTTTGAGAAATGGTCTAATATTAGGGCTGTCAAAAAGGTATATTTTAATATGTAATATATGAATTCTGTGTTGTTGTCTTGCTTCATTGCTAAATCATAGCTTAGTCTTATGTAAGAAAACTAGAGGATCCTCACCTCTATTATACTCTTTAAGTATACTTTTAAGCACAACGAAAGATAATGTTTTACAAAAATCATCTCATTGTTATACCCTTGGTACCAAAGGGTAAAATCCAACCTTCCTAAAAGTAGAATGAGCCCTAGGATATCTTCACCACTTTTCCTCCTTCAGCTTACGTTTAACCTTGTTGCTCTTGTTCAGTCAGTATGTCGTGTCTGACTCTGTGTGACCTCATGGACTGCAGCACCTTAGGCTCCTCTGTCCTCCACTATCTCACGGAATTTGCTCAAATTCATGTCCATTGAGTTGGTGATGCTATCTAATCACCATATCCTCTGCCACCGCCTTCTCCTTTTACCTTCATTCTTTCCCAGCATCAGAGTCTTTTTCAATGAGTTGCCTGTTATCATCAGGTGGCCAAAGTACTGAAGGTTCAACTTCAACATCAGTCCTTCCAATGAATATTCAGGGTTGATTTCCTTTAGGATTGACTGGTTTTAACTCTTCAGTCCAAGAAACTCTCAAAAGTCTTCTATAGTACCACATTTGGACACCACCCATTCTTTCCCACTCAGCCTTTTTTATGGTCCAACTCTCACATCCATACATGACTACTGGAAAAACCATGACTTTGACTATATGGACCTTTGTTGGAAAAGTGATGTCTCTGCTTTTTATACACTGTCTAAGTTTGTCATAGCTTGTCTTCCAAGTAGGAAGTGTCTTTTAATTCCATGGCTGCAGTCACCATCTGCAGTGATTTTGGAGCTCAAGGAAATAAAATCTGTCACTACTTCCACTTTATCCCTTTCTGTTGGGTATGAAGTGATGGCATCAGATGCCGTGATCTTAGTTTTTTTTTTTTTAATGTTGAATTTCAAGCCAGCTTTTTCATTCTCCTCTTTCATCCTCATCAAGAGGCTTTTTAGTTCCTCTTCACTTTCAGCCATTAGAGTGGGATCATCTGCATATCTGAAGGTGTTGGTATTTCTCCCGGCAATCTTGATTCTGGCTTATGATTCACCCAACCTGGCATTTTGCATGATGTTAAATAAATTAAATGATGCATATAACTTAAACAAGCAGGGTGACAAAGCCTTGTTATATTCCTTTCCCAATTTTGAACCAGTCAATTTTCCCATGTCTGGTTCTAACCGTTGCTTTGTGACCCACATACAGGTTTCTCAGGAGACAGGTAAGGCAGTCTGGTACTCCCATATCCTTAAGAATTTTCCTTAGCTGTCTGTGATCCAAAGTCAAAGGCTTTAGTGAAGTCTATGAAGGAGAAGTAGATGTTTTTCTGGAACTCTATAGCTTTCTCTATGATCCATTGAATGTTGGCAGTTTGATCTCTGGTTCCTCTTTGAAACCTCTTGAGCATCTGGAAGTTCTCAATTCACTGCTGAAGTACTGCTGAAGCCTGGCTTGAAGGCTTTTGAACATAACCTTGCTAGTATGTGAAATGAGTGCAACTCTGTGGTAGATTTAACATTCTTTGGCATTTCCCTTCTTTGGAATTGGAATAAAAATGGACTTTTCCAGTCCTGTGGCCATTGCTGAGTTTTTCAAATTTGCTGACATATTGAGTGCAGCATTTTAACAGCATCACCTTTTAAGATTGGCAATAACTCAGCTGGAATTCCATCACCTTCACTAGCTTTATTCATAGCAATGCTTCCTAAGGCCCACTTGACTTCATACTCCAGGATGTCTGGCTCTATTTGAGTGACCACACCATGATGGTTATCCAGAACATTAAGACATTTTTTTGTACAGTTACTCTGTGTATTCTTGGCAACTCTTCTTAATCCCTTCTGTTAGATCCTTACCATTTATGTCTTGATCATGGTCCACTGGAGGATGAAATGGAAATCCACTCCAGTATTCTTGCTTAAAGAATCCCATGGACAGTATTAAAAGACTGAAAGATATTACACTGTAAGATGAACCTCCAGGTCAGAAGGTGTTCAGTATGATACTGGGGAACAGCAGAGGGCAATTATTAATAGCTCCAGAAAGAATGAAGTGGGTGGGCCAAAGCAGGAATGGCACTCAGCTGTGGATGTGTCTCACGGTAAAAGGAAAATTTAGTGCTGTAAAGAACAATATTGCATAGGAACCTGGAATGTTAGGTCCATGTGCATGCGTGCATGCTCAGCCGCTCAGTCGTGTTTGAGTCTTTGCAACCCTATGGACTGTAGCAGGCCAGGCTCCTCAGTCTGTGGGATTCTCCAAGTAAGAATACTGGAGTGGGTTGCCATTTCCTCCTCCAAGGGGTCTTCCCAACCCAGGGATCGAAGCTGAATCTCCTGTGTCCCCTGCAGTGGCACTGGGTGGCTTTACCCCTGAGTCACCTGGGAAGCCTCTCTTAGGTCCATGAATCAAGGTAAATTGGATGTAGTCAACCAGGAGATGGCAAGAGTGACATCGACATCTTAGGCATCAGTGAACTAAAATGGATGGGAATGCTTGAATTTAATTCAGATGACCATTATATCTACTAGTGTGGGCAAGAATGCCTTAGAGGAAATGGAGTAGCCATCATGGTCAACAAAAGTCTGAAATCTAGTACTTAGGTGCAACCAAAAAAAAACAACAGAATGATTTTGATTTGTTTCCAAGGAAAACCATTCTATATCACAGTAATCCAAGTCTATGTCCCAACCACTGATGCCCAAAAAGCTGAAGTTGACAATTTCTATGAGACCTACAAGACCTTCTAGAACTAACACCAAAAAGAAGATATCCTTTTCATCAAAGGGGATTAGAATGCAAAAGTAGAAAGTCAAGAGTTACCTGGAGTAACAGGCAAGTTTGACCTTGGAGTACAAAATGAAGCAGGGCAAAGACTAACAGAACTTTGTCAAGGGAACATGCTGGTCATAGCAAACACCCTTTTCCTACAACCCAAGAGATGATTCTATCCTGAAATCAGATTTTGTTCTTTGCAGCCAAAGAACAGCTGCAGCTGTTTTGCACCTGTATACAGTCAGCAAAAACAAGATCTGGAGCTGACTGTGGTTCAGATCATCAGCTCCTTATTGCAAAATCAGGCTTGAGCTGAAGAAAGTGGAGAAAACCACTAGGCCATTCAAGTATAACCTAAATCAAGTCCCTTATGATTATATAGTGGAAGTGAAAAATAGATTCAAGGGGTTAGATCTGGTAGACAGAGTGCCTGAAGAACTATGGACGGAGGTTTGTAACATTGCACAGGGGCAGTGACCAAACCCATCCCAAAGAAAAAGAAATGCAAGAAGGCAAGATGGTTGTCTGCGGAGGCTTTACAAATAGCTGAGGAAAGAAGAGAGGGGAAAGTCAAGGGGGAAAGGGAAACATATACCCAACTACATGCAGAATTCCAAAGAATAGTCAGAAGAGATAAGGAGGGCTTCTTAAATGAACAATGCACAGACATAGAAAAAAAAAACAAAAACAATAGAATGTGAAAGACTAGAGATCTCTTTAAGAAAACTGGAGATATCAAGAGAATGTTTTCTGAAGAATGGGCACAATAAAGGAGCTTTTATTGTTTTGAAGCACAATTCATGAAAAAATTGCCTGTAGCTACAACAGAGTCTAAAAAGCATTCATGCTTTAATTGCTTCACATATAACATTTAGTAATTACTGAGTTGACACACTTCATTTATATAAATTTACCCATCTATAATGAAAGCTACCCACATAATTTTCTATTATGAATGACAAGCACACAGTTATAGCATAAGTCTACTTATTTTGGAGTGGCTCTCAAAGAAATCTACATCTAGGTTATATGTATCTTGAAACATCATGTCACAAAGTGGTTCTTATATCTATTTGGAGTTACTGAAGATTGGAAGAAAGTAGAATTTGTCTTATTGTGCAGGAAAGAATTAGCAGATAATCTATAATAATGGTTATAAGTGGACCTTATCTCAGGTTATATTGGTTTCTGTTCAGTTGATTTTGCAGAACTGTAAAATGTTAGATTCAGATAATAAATTCCAGGTTTCCAAATGCTTACAAGAGGAGTGCAAGATATTCTATAGCTCTTTTTCCTTTTAAAGAGCCTTTTTTCATTTTAAAGCTCTTTTTCTTTCTCCAAAATTCTAGAGCTCTTTTAAATGCTGTTGGGGAGAATAGCATTTGAAAGAATCGGCTAATAATTGACTCAGGTTTGAAGGATACTAGTAATGATCTTTTATAATACATTCACAGAAGCTTTATTAGTAGGCCAAGTGCCAAAGGAGTGCTGAAGATACCGGTACTCTAGGAAGTGAGTGTTTTTGTGGCTTGAAAGACTGAAGATCAAGAGACCTTCTTTGCAGGGTTGCAGTGGATGGATAACTCAGATACAGGTGATGAAGAAGACAGAGAACAACTTTCCTAAGGGTGCAATGAGAAAGCGGGAGCTTGAAGGTAGAGACGAGCAAAACGTGTTCTGATATCTGAGAAAAACAGAGCATTCATCCTAGGGGATGGTAAAAATGGGACTGATTAACTTGATCAGAAAGGCATAAGTTTGGTCATAGATCCTGAATATGACTCACTAAGCTACAGATAAAATTCCAAGTGTTTGATCCAGAAAAGATATAATAAATGCGGTGTTGGGGATGATTAAGCTTCATGTGTTGAGGGCTTGGTGACGGGAGGTACCAGCAGGCTGTAAGGCTATGGTGGCATTTGGATTTGCAAAAGGTAAAATCACCTGGACTTATTGTTAAATCTGTAGTTCCTAGGACAGTGTCTGGCACAGAGTAGAAACTAAATAAATATTTATTAAAGTGAATTGAATTTTTACCAGTCTGGAGTCTGCCCTAATACGAGTATTATTTGTTCATGATTTATGAGTGATTTTCATCACAGATTTTGTGTTTTAATAGGACAGTCTAGAGGGCTACTAAATCTTTCAGGATTCAAATGAAGTAAGCCAAATAAAGAAAGGCAAATATCATATGATATGGCTTATATGTGAAATCTTAAAAAAAATGACAGAAATAGATCCACAGACACAAGAAAAGAAAACTTTACCATTACCAAAGGGGAGAGGCAGGGGAGGGGTACAATAGGAGTTTGAGATTAACATTTACATGCTATTATATATAAAAATAATTAACCAGCAAGGACATGCTTTATAGCAGAGGGAACTATACACAATATCTGAAAAATTTTATATATATATATATATATATATATATGCATGCATATGGTTTACTATACACCTGAAACTAATACAACATTGCAAATCAACTATAGTAAAATAAAAAATAAAGTCATTTAAGCATAAAAGAGATTCCAATGAAAACAGTTGCAATGACAGAATTGATTGATCCATGCATTTATTCCTTTATTCAGTAACAAATACTGAGCATCAACCAGGTAATTAGAACTCTGGGTTGCCAGGAGCAGAGAGGTGAGTGAGACAGGCAAGGTCTCTGAGCTCACAGTACAGCACTTTCCAGCGTTCTATACACTGTTGTAGTGATTTATTTGGGTGTGGACATACATGGCATGTGGGCTCTTAGTTTCCTGACCAAGGATCAGACCAGTGCCTTCTGCATTGGAAGCACAGAGTCTCAACCACTGAATTGCCAAGGAAGCCCCTGTTCTAGTGAATTGTTGAACCTGAGGGGGCTCTGGGAACCTCTGAATTTATAGTCTGTCGACCAGAAATATGGGTGACCTGGAGATTCTGAGACCATGGCCGTTGTCTGAAGGAGGGCACTCTTGTGGAGGATGGAGCCCTCCGTGTACAGTGTCTGTACCACCTCTGGGTAGTTAGTGTTAGAAGGAGTTGAACGGAGGCACACCCATGGGGATGGAAACAATCTACAAATGGCGTTGGATGGTCCTGAGTGTTGGGTCAGCTTCATTTTAAGACAGCTTCCAAATGGGGAGGAGAAGGGAAGTAGTTTGGATCCAAAGTTGATGATTCTCTCTCAAATTACATCATGAAAAGGGCTACCTAGGACACCTGCATTCATGCCTCTCCCTTTGGGAGTGGGTTTAAGGAGAGGGTGGAGTGTCAGTTAGATTGGAAATAGAAGGACAGGCAGAAAAGGGAGAGGAAGGAGGGGTCAGAGTGCTGCTGAGTCTGGATCAGCCTTCCTGCATGCTCACAACTCACCGTTTTTAGCCATTTCCCTAATGGGCCACTCAGTAGGAGTGGGCATCCTGTTGAATTGAAGCAGTAAGGAGGGTATAATCTTTGCTGACATTGTTATTACTAATAACTTTCATGTTTCTCACTTATTAGTTTCCCAATGTCTTTTGTTTAGTTATATTTGTATTTTTTATTGATGTATAGTTGACTTACAATGTTGTGTTAATTACTGCCATACAGATACAGCAAAGTGATTCAGGTTATATGTACATCATACATTCTTTTTTATATTCTTTTCTGTTATGGTCTACCCTAGAATACTGAATACAGCAGAACCTTGCTGTTCATCCATTCTGTGTATCATAGCTGGCAACTGCGAATCCCAAACTCCCCATCCATCCTCTCCCACGTCTTCCCCCTTGGCAACCACCGGTCTGCTCTCCATGCCTGTGAGTCTGTTTCTGCTTCTTAGGTACGTTCAGTTGTGTCATACTTTAGATTCCATGTTTAAGTGATATCAGATGGTATTTGACTTTCTCTTTCTGACTTACTTCACTTAGTATGATAATCTCCAGCTGCATTCTCCAAGTCTTTTATATGTTGCAGTGTGATTCCTCCAATAGCATTCCAAAGGTAGATTCTTATTTTCTGCATTTTTACAAATGAAAAAATTGATGTCTGGAGAGTTGAAGAGATTTGCCTGTGATTTTAAAGGCTAGAAAGACACAGACAAATAAAACTTGTGTCCTTTGACAAGATATCCAGGTATCCTCTGCAGGCCCAAAGTTTGTCTTTAAATTTCACGGCCAGCATTTGCTTAGTTTGTTTTGCTTTTCCCACCCCAATTTACTTGAATCATAACAAAACTCTAAGACTTTATTCGACATAATTATTAATGAGTTCTGAAGGTGATACAATCTATAACTCCACCTTGGGAGCAGTGCCCTGCTTCTCCTCATCCATTTGAGTCCACCCCAGAAGGGCCTGAAATTATAGGAAGCCTGTGACTTGAACACCCAGGGAACAAGCAATGAAACAGGATTTTTTTCAACCCCAGAAGGCATTTTATCAGATATATGTACCAAAAAACAATGTCTCTAATCTGTAAATAGGGATTCTTTGAGAACTGGTATAATTAGGTCCCTTTTAAAAGAATGATTCCTCTAGAAAGCATTTTTTTTTTAACCCTGTAAAATGTCCTTCAGTGAACATCTAAAGGAATATCAGTATACTGAACTTATGAATTTGTATGAGGCATTTTGAAACTGAGTGAGATTTTGCCGAGTGTCAGGGCCTCCATAGACTCATGTTGGCCATGATCACGATTGACTCCTCTCTGTTAGAAGATGGAAGGCACCTGTAATGTCCTCAGCTATTTCGATTAAAAGTCACAACAATTTCCCTTTGAATAACATCACTTTAAAAATATCTTGATGGTGAATTTTTCTTATCTTTAAAGCTCTTTGCTGCTGACATGAGGAACTTGGAAATGGTTTCCTTACAGCAGAAATTTACTTAACATTAAACATACCGAGTAAAGCAAATTTACTACTTTTCTTTAGAAATAAACACAGAAGCAAATGGAATGTGCTAATGTGCTCCCAATTAGCACATTCATTAAGGACTATTTTGAATGCAGTAATGAACTTTTTGCTTCTGATTGAAGACAGAATTCACAATGATAAATTAGTGAGTATCTCTGCTGCAAGTTACCAAATTATAGGGCTGAGTGAATACTACTAATAAGATCGCTCACCACCCACATGAAAATGATAAGTATGAATCTAAGAAACCTCAAAAATATCCTTCACACAAGAGAAGATCTTTCTTTGGGGGAAATAGCAGGTAAAATTTCATCTTCAACATTAGTGGGTCTTTGTCTAGTTGATTTGTCTGCCCAGTAGTTGGGTATGAGGCATTAGCTTGCCTGTATTTGGATGATGATGGCTTATATTAAACCTAAAGTAAAATGAGGAAGTCTCTTCTTTCTGGTTTACGGGTGCTATTCAATGCTGTAGGAATGACTAAGCTTTTGGCACGTTCATCAGTGTAAATGTAAGCTGGTTGGAAGAAACGACTTCAATGAAGATCTCAATAGGAATGAAAGACCAGCAACTGCTACACATTACATTCATCTCTGCTACCGGTGGAAGGGATGGAGGTAACTGAAGTAGGGGATGAGGATGTTGAGAGTGGTGGTAATGATGATGATAGTTATTTGCAATTCCTTCCACTTGCTGAGTTCTTGCTCAATCTAACTATGTGTTAGATAAATTACCTTGCATAAATTTACAAACAATATAAGAAAAGTACAACTCTTTTGTTTCTACAGAGGAGGAAATGGGATGCATCAGGTTATTTTTATGGCATTTAGTGCTCTCATGTTCATTTAGGTCCTCTCTACCTTCCACAACACTGAAAGGCCCCCCCTCTCCATCCTTCCGTGTGTCCTTTTATATGGCTACTTCACTGCCACAACTGTCTACTCTCCGAATTAGTTTGCCAACTTTACTTTAGTTCAGTATTTTTGGAAAATATTATAGTTGCATATTCCCTCCTCTCCCTCGAAGTTCTTCAAAGTTAGAGAATGCCTTATACTGCTTTTGAACAATCCCAAGACTCTCTAGAACAGTGCTCTTCTTAGACTAGAAATCCAATAATCACCATTGGTAGGGAGATAAGAATCTACCATGTCTTTAATACTTCTGAAAAATGAGATTCCTTTGCTTCCCTTGATAACACATCCTGAGGTCTATCAGCATCAGGAAATTTGCCCTTGGTTCTTATGTGAATACCTCCTGCCATTTCCCCTCTTCACTGAATCTTTCAAACATTCTCTGTGTGATGGCCCTTCATGCACTTGAAAGTTTGTTTCATGTCTTCCTTCAGCTGCTCCTCAAGACAAAACAAGGGGTCTTCAAATGATCATTATAGATTTTTAAAAAAATGTTTTCCCTTTAATTATGTTCAAAAGAGTTTACATCAGAGAAAGCATAAGAAACTAAACAAGGTAAAACTAAGCTATTTTTCTAGTTTTTTTTTTTTTCTTTGTATTTGTTCTTATAGAAAAATGATGACAGCTTAGGTCCTCTAAAATGGTTGAAATGATCACTTTTGACAGTGGTGACCCGGTTGCAAGGCTTTATGAGCTTGGGTTTTCTAAAAGTTACACTCATAGTTTTTCCTTTCTTTTTTCTGTAGAAATTTAGGTGATAGTTTTTTTTTTTTTCTAACAAATTTTTTATTAAAAGTTTGTGAGAATTTTTCTCTTTTTGATTAAAGAGGAAGAGGATGGATAAATCAGAAAGGTGCCAAACCATTTATAGTCAGAAATATTGATCTTTTTAGTCTGTTTATAGGTACATTTCCCCCCTAAGAATATAGAATTTATGTTTATGAAGCTGGGTTTTTTTCATAGCAGTAGACTAAGGTGTTGGTGCTTTTAATAGATATGTTTCAGCATTTTCCCTGAACAGACCCAGCCCCTAATCCCTGTTTTAAGTGTTCCCTTTAGTGTCATATTGCAAAATTAATCTTTCCATTTGCTTCACTCCACACCGTTTAATACTGCTTGACTTCGCATAAAGCACCATGACATGAGCTTTAAATAAAAGCTGGCTAGGGCTCAGTTGTGTGTATATTGTGTTTGGGATTAAGAAACTAAATTCGACAGGTAACGGAGTCGGATTTAGCTGCTCCAGGAGGCTAAACTGTGAGGTGTCACGTCAATCATCTGTCCAGGAAATATAAGCTATAAAGGAAAGTGAGATGCATTTCAGATGCCTAATCACACAAGCAAAAGGTTAGCTCCTCAAGGATGGGGAGTTTTCAGACTGCTACCTTCATCTCTCATGGGGACTCTGGGAGTTAAGGCCATCATACAAATAGGCTTATTTGCTTCAGGATTAGATAGGTTTCCTAGGAGACTGATAAAGAAACCACTGCCATAAATGGCCAGTCCCTCACATTAAATAAAGGGGAAACAAAACTTTAAAGCAACGAGGGAATGGATGTGGGGTGTTTAGAGATTTTCCTACATATTGAATAGAAAAAAGGCATGTCAGAGATACAAAAGAAGCAGATTTTGAACTATTTCCCATCACATTAAACACTTGCTCGTAGAAAAAAAATAATAAATACTTGCTCTTATCCCTGATGGCCAGGAAGTTTTGAACTCAATTTTATATGCAATCAAAATAAAACTCGATCAATCTACTTTTTGGACAAATTTTATTCTGCCTCTGTGCCATCATGCTATTTTTTCAGCTATTCTAACTGTCTTATTTTTATTGTAATTCTTTTTATTAAAGGCAGTAAGATGCAATTAATAAAAAATAAAATGTCCTCTACAAATAAAGATTATCTACCCATCTATCTAGTCTGAAGGATGACACAAAGAGTGCTTGGAAATGAATTGCTAAAGTGTATGATTACATATTTAGTCCAGAGTCTCAGCTTGACGTGCAGAGCTTTTACTGTGTAATTCCCATTAATGCTGATTGTCCAATTTAGTGCTTCATTAATGAGCCATAGACCACTTGTACATTTCTGACTTACAGAATCAACCCCATTTAAAGTTTTATCCTCCTGGAAATGTCTTCACCTGACAAGCTGATAATAAATACATTGCATTCTTCCATCCACTTAACCCTCTGCTGTGCGAATCTTGGCTCTCGGCCGTTGGCACTCTTTTCTTCAATGTATATAACATTTATAGCAATCATAATTATAAGAGGAGGCATTTAATGGAGCTTATTCTGGCCTAAATTTAGGTTTTGGTGTCATTTATTGATAGCTTATGGTGTGCCGGGTGCTGTTTCCAGCAATCTACATGTATTCACTCATTTAATTTCACATAATACTGTGATGTTGCTCCTCTTACTATCCTCATTTTATTGATAGAGTAAATAAAGCAGGCTACTTAAACTTGCTTCTGGTTATAGATCTGAAGTATGGGAGCTAGAATTTAAACAGGGGAGATCTAGCTTTAGACTTTGACTTCCAAAGCTCGATCTTACAGACTAATTATATATTCATTCTCAGGAAATAGAAAGAGTTTTACAAAGGAAGTGATGAATTAGCCTACAATATCCAAAGCAATTGTATCATAATCAACTTTTACATAAAACTTTTGCTTTTTATTTTCTTGGTAGAACCCTGAGTAACTATAATCAAAATTATTCTGTTAGGTCTAAGGCACCATTCTGTGTGCTATGTCTTTTATTCAGGAAAGTGACAGCTTGCAGAGAAATACTGACCAAACTGAGAGTAGAATAATTGAAATTTTTGCCATGGAAAATCATAATGTTGTCATTTGAGTCAATACACTTTGAGAGTAGTTAATAAATGATGAATATTCAAATATCACTTGCAGTGGCATCAGTCAAGTAAATAGAATGAATAAAAATATATAAAAATTGGTAGGGCACTTGAGAACTTGACTTTGCTAAGAGGAAAAGACAGAGAACTGTTTCCTGCCTGAAACCGGAAGAAAAAGTAATTATATCTGGAATGTGTTTTGCCCAATGCTGCCCATCAAAATCATACTCATTCTTCAAAGTCTGTATCTTCAGAGAAGCTTTTCTGACTCCTCTAGCCCTCTACAGAATTTTGGATTTCTTTGACATTGCCTCTAAAACAGCACCTTGTATGTTAGATTTTTATGTATTTCGCTCACATACTCTTTTGTAAATTCTCTGAGGACAGGGGTTATATCTTCCCCATTTTTGTGCGTGTTTATAGGCAATCAACAAATATATCCCAGTTGATTGACAGGCAGATTCGGGTGGTCCCAATAATTTTCTACCTTTGAACTAAGTCATTACTACTTTGGAGAACCAATCTGTAAATCAAATGCATTCCATGGGTTGTACCAAGGGGATAGATCTTAAAATTATTGGAGAAAATTAAAATAAAACAACAATCACATATAGACAGTCTAATAAGGAGAGTTGTTTCATTTGGCAAGGCAAGTTGAATAAAAAAATTTTCAGTAAATGATCAGAAATCATGCCTTGCAAAATGTAGAATAAGAATATTTTTCTGATGAATTACAGATCCTTATAGCAACTAACCTAAAATATAATTTTAGGTTATAATTGGTTTCACATTATCTAATACAAACTTGGAATTATAGTATAGTGTGAGGAATGAAAGAAAGTGATTGATGACAATGTAAACAAAAATAATCTTTATTAATGATATTTACTATAATGAAAGCTCAAAGATGCTTCCCTGGTGGTAAAGAATCTGCCTGCAGTGCAGGAGACTCAGGAGATACAGGTTGGATCCCCAGGCCAGGAAGATCCCCTGGAGAAGGGATGGCTACCCACTCCAGTATTCTTGCCTGGAGAATTCCTTGGACAGAAGAGCCTGGTGGGCTAGAGTCTGTGGGTTCACAAAGAGTCAGACACAACTGAATGACCAACACTTTCACTTTCACTACAGTGAAAACTGGAGGGTGAGACCATGTCAGAAATACCTTTTAATTATTTGAAAGTGAGGTCGATGTTACTTAATAGAAATAAATAGACAAACCCTGAAATCTTAAATATATTAACAATTATACATCCTATTTTACTAGTCATTTCTTTTTGTTTGGATTATTGCTTTAATGAAACACTTTCAGATCACCAGTTTGGCTTTCCACAGCCTTTGATACCGTTTGTGGATGTCTGAATTTAATGCTTAATTGTTTCATTTCTACTTTATATTTATATCCTATTGATCAATACTCTATAGGTTAATATCCTGATTTATCAATAATTGTCTTGCAGGAATGGTTACTGTGGATCAATTAACAAAATCTGTGCATTCTCAAGTATACAGATGCAAGTGCTGAATTTTGTGAACTTGCAAAGCTAAGAATTAATTAGAATCTTACTAGAAAGTTTTCCCCTAACCCATAGTGATGCTTGAGTCCTAGAAAGAAAGAGTTGACCAAGCGGATGGATCCCATTTCCTTACACCTCATTCTCTTCACTCACTTATGTGGCTTATTAGGTTACGTGGACACATGAGATTGTGGACTGTATACTAAATGGACACAGTCAGCTAGGCCTGCTTCGCCCTATATAGCCCTGTGGTAGATTGTGTCACTTTCCATTTATTTCCCCATCACTTCTTTAAGAAGATTGCACCTCTCTACTGACTTCAGTCTTTGCCATGGGAACTGGTCTCATCAATGAGAGCTTTAGCAGCCATTGCTTAGTTCTGCAGTTGTGCTTTTCCCTCTGGCATAGAATAGCATGTGTTAGATGGGGTTGCTTCTTCATCCTGGATCCCAGAAGGGAGCCATAATCTGAGTGGTTTTGTAAAACACTGGGATGCGGGGGCTCTTTGTTCCTGCATCTTAAAGTAATGAAATATAATACTAGCAATATTCCTGTAAAATTCATTTGACATTTATTATAATCCCAGTTGGGAAAGGAGTATGTCAAGGCTGTATATTGTCAGCCTGCTTATTTAACTTATATGAAGAGTACATCATACAAAACGCTGGGCTGGACGAAGCAGAAGCTGGAATCAAGATTGCAGGGAGAAATATCAATAACCTCAGATAAATCAGATGACATCACCCTTATGGCAGAAAGTGAAGAAGAACTAAAGAGGCTCTTGATGAAAGTGAAAGAGGAGTTGGGGTGTGGAGAAGATGGCGGAGGAGTAGGACAAGGAGACCACTTTCTCTCCTACAAATTCATCAAAAGAATATCTGAACGCAGAGTAAACTTCACAAAACAACTTCTGATCGCTAGCTGAGGTCATCAGGCGCCCAGAAAAGCAGCCCATTGTCTTCGAAAGGAGGTAGGACAAAATATAAAAGATAAAAAGCGAGACAAAAGAGCTAAGGTCGGAGATCCGTCCCGGGAAGCAAGTCTTTAGAGGACGTTTCCAGACAACGGGAAACCCTCGCTCTGGCGGGCCTGGGGGAAGTGTTTGAATCTAGGAGGGCAACCTGACTGGGAGGGAAACAATAAATAAAACCCACAGATTACGTGCCTAAAAGCAACTCTCAGCAGAAAAGTGCCCCAGACACCCGCATCCGCCACCAGCAAGTGGGGGCGGCATGGAGAGGAGCAGGCGGCATTGTTTGGGGCAGGGTCCGGGCCTGACTGCCCTGAGGACAATCGGAGGGAGCTTTTGTGAGTTGCCGGCTTGAACTGTGGGAGAGCAGGGAAGAGAGAGAAAATTGACCGGCCCGAACTCGGTGCCGGCCGTTCGCGGAACGGGGGTACCGAGAGAGTCCGGAGAGGGGCTCGCAGACTGTGGGCCGGCCTGGACCCGACGGAGGCAGGAGCAGGTCGCGGCGAGACACAGCGCGCAGGCACCTGACCGACTCCGGCGGGGACGGGCTGGGGACGCAGAGGGCAGAAGGCGCACACACCCGACTGGCGCCGGCGGACACCGAGATTGGGACCGTGGAAGGGAGCGGGTGCGCTGCACCCGGAGAGAGTGCGCCGGTCAAGCTCCTGGCTGCCTGGACCGCTCTGACAGGGAAGGCACAAGAGCGGACTCAGCCTTTTGTTCCGCGCTTTTGTGGATCACCCAGGGCTGGAGCTGCGCGCGGCGTGCTCCATGTGGAGCGGCCGGGATCCTGAGCAGCGCAGACCGAGAAACCAGCGCCAGCCTCTCCCGGCAGCGCCAGCCCCTCCCAGCAGCGCGACAGAACTAGCTACCTGAATAAGAGTCCACCTCCGCCCGCCTGTGTCAGGGCGGAAATGAGGCTCTGAAGAGACCGGCAAACAGAAGCCAAATAAACAAAGGGAACCGCTTCAGAAGGGACTGGTGAAACAGATTAAAATCCCTGTAGAAAACACCGACTACACTGGAAGAGGCCTGTGGCTATCGAGAACTGTAAGCTGGAACGAGGAGATATCTGAAACTGAGCCAAACCGACACTGACCGCAACAGCTCCAGAGAAATTCCTAGATATATTTTAACTTATTTTTTTTTTTTAATAAGAAAAAAAAAATTTTTTTTAATTTTTTCTTTTTAATTTTTTCTCTTTTATTTTCCTTTAAAATTCCCTATTACTCCCCCATCACTCCTTAACTTTCATTTTCATAGATTTTTACGATTTTTTTAATTAGGGAAAATTCTTTTTTTTTTTTCTTTCTTTCTTCTCCTTTTTCTCTTCTATTTTCTATTTTTCTTTTTCTCTTATTTCTTTTAAAGTCCTCTAGTACTCCTCTACTACTCCTTAATTTTAATTTTCAATACACTATAACCTTACCAAAAAAAAAAAAAAGAGAAGCCCTATTTTTTAAACTGAACTTCACATATATTTAAAAAAATTTTTTTTGTGTGTGTTTTGGTTTTTGTTTTTAATATAGTATTTTTAAGAGTCTAATCTCTACTCTAGATTTTTAATTTTTGTTTTTCAATATATGATATAAATTGTGAACATTTAAGAATCCAATATTCAGTTCCCATTTTTATTCAGGAGTGTGTTGATTTTTCTCTCCCAATCTTGACTCTCTGTTTTCTACCTCAGAACACCTCTATTTCCTCCTTTCTCCTTTTCTTCCCAATCCAATTCTGTGAATCTTGGTGGGTGTCTGGGCTACGGAGAACATTCTGGGAACAGACAACTGCGTAGATCTGTCTCTCTCCTCTTGAGTCCCCCTTTTTCTCCTCCTGCTCAACACTATCTCCCTCCTCCCTCTCCTCTTCTTCATGTAACTCTGTGAACCTCTCTGGGTGTCCCTAACAGGGGAGAATCTTTTAGCCATTAACCTAGAAGTTTTATTATCAGTGCTGTGTAGTTGGAGAAGTCCTGAGACTACAGGAAGAATAAAACTGAAATCCAGAGGCAGGAGACTTAAGCCCAAAACCTGAGAACACCAGAAAACTCCTGACTACATGGAACTTTAAGTAATAAGTGACTGTCCAAAAGCCTCCATATCTACACTGAAACCAACCACCATCCAAGAGCCAATAAGTTTTAGAGCAAGACATACCAAGCAAATTCTCCAGCAACGCAGGAACCATAGCCCTAAACGTCAACATACAGGCTGCCCAAGGTGACACCTAACACATAGACCCATCTCAAAACTCATTACTGAGCACTCCATTGCTCTCCAGAGAGAAGAAATCAAGTTCCACGCACCAGAACACCGACGCAAACTTTCCTAACCAGGAAACCTTGACAAGCCAATCGTCTAACCCCACCCACTGGGTAAATCCTCCACAATAAAAAGGAACCACAGACCTCCAGAATACAGAAAGTCCACTCCAGACACAGCAATCTAAACAAGATGAAAAGGCAAAGAAATACCCAACAGGTAAAGGAACATGAAAAATGCCCACCAAGTCAAGCAAAAGAGGAGGAGATAGGGAATCTACCTGAAAAAGAATTTAGAATAATGATAATAAAAATGATCCAAAATCTTGAAAACAAAATGGAGTTACAGATAAATAGCCTGGAGACAAAGATTGAAAAGATACAAGAAGTGTTTAATAAAGACCTAGAAGAAATAAAAAAGTCAATTAAAAATGAATAATGCAATGAATGAGATCAAAAGCACTCTGGAGGTAACCAAGAGTAGAATAATGGAGACAGAAGATAGGATAAGTGAGGTAGAAGATAAAATGGTGGAAGTAAATGAAGCAGAGAGGAAAAAAGAAAAAAGGATCAAAAGAAATGAGGACAACCTCAGGGACCTCTGGGACACTGTGAAACACCCCAACATTCGAATCATAGGAATCCCAGAAGAAGAAGACAAAAAGAAAGGCCATGAGAAAATACTCGAGGAGATAATAGCTGAAAACTTCCCTAAAATGGGGAAGGAAATAGCCACCCAAGTCCAAGAAACCCAGAGAGTCCCAAACAGGATAAACCCAAGGCGAAACACTCCAAGACACATATTAATGAAATTAACAAAGATCAAACACAAAGAACAAATATTAAAAGCAGCAAGGGAGAAACAACAAATAACACACAAAGGGATTCCCATAAGGATAACAGCTGATCTATCAATAGAAACCCTCCAGGCCAGAAGGGAATGGCAGGACGTCCTGAAAGTAATGAAAGAGAATAACCTACAACCTAGATTACTGTACCCAGCAAGGATCTCATTCAGATATGAAGGAGAATTCAAAAGCTTTACAGACAAGCAAAGGCTGAGAGAATTCAGCACCACCAAACCAGCTCTTCAACAAATGCTAAAGGATCTTCTCTAGATAGGAAGTGCAGAAAGGTTGTATAAACGTGAACCCAAAACAACAAAGTAAATGACAACGGGACCACACCTATCAATAATTACCTTAAATGTAAATGAGTTGAATGCCCCAACCAAAAGACAAAGATTGGCTGAATGGATACAAAAACAAGACCCCTATATATGCTGTCTACAAGAGACCCACCTCAAAGCAAGAGACACATACAGACTAAAAGTGAAGGGCTGGAAAAAAATATTTCATGCAAACGGAGACCAAAAGAAAGCAGGAGTCTCAATACTCATATCAGATAAAATAGACTTTCAAATAAAGGATGTGAAAAGAGACAAAGAAGGACACTACATAATGATCAAAGGATTAATGCAAGAAGAAGATATAACAATTATAAATATATATGCACCCAACATAGGAGCACCACAATATGTGTGGCAAACGCTAACGAGTATGAAAGAGGAAATTAATACTAACACAATAATAGTGGGAGACTTTAATACCCCACTCACAACTATGGATAGGTCAACTAAATAGAAAATTAACAAAAAAACACAAACCTTGAATGACACAATGGACCAGCTAGACCTGATTGATATCTATAGGACATTTCACCCCAAAACAATCAACTTCACCTTTTTCTCAAGTGCACATGGAACCTTCTCCAGAATAGATCACATCCTGGGCCATAAATCTGGTCTTGGAAAATTCGAAAAAATTGAAATCATTCCAGTCATCTTTTCTGACCACAGTGCAGTAAGATTACATCTCAATTACAGGAAAAAAATTGTTAAAAATGCAAACATATGGAGGCTAAATAACACGCTTCTGAATAACCAACAAATCATAGAAGAAATAAAAAAAGAAATCAAAATATGCATAGAAATGAATGAAAATGAAAACACAACAACCCAAAACCTATGGGATACTGTAAAAGCAGTGCTAAGGGGAAGGTTCATAGCATTACAGGCTCACATCAAGAAACAAGAAAAAAGCCAAATAAATAACCTAACTCTACACCTAAAGCAATTAGAGAAGGAAGAAATGAAGAACCCCAGGGTTAGCAGAAGGAAAGAAATCCTAAAAATTAGGGCAGAAATAAATGCAAAAGAAACTAAAGAGACCATAGCAAAAATCAACAAAGCTAAAAGCTGGTTTTTTGAAAAAATAAACAAAATTGACAAACCATTAGCAAGACTCATTAAGAAGCAAAGAGAGAAGAACCAAATTAACAAAATTAGAAATGAAAATGGAGAGATCACAACAGACAACACTGAAATACAAAGGATCATCAGAGACTACTACCAGCAGCTCTATGCCAATAAAATGGACAACTTGGATGAAATGGACAAATTCTTAGAAAAGTATAACTTTCCAAAACTGAACCAGGAAGAAATAGAAGATCTTAACAGACCCATCACAAGCAAGGAAATCGAAACTGTAATCACAAATCTTCCAGCAAACAAAAGCCCAGGACCAGATGGCTTCACAGCTGAATTCTACCAAAAATTTAGAGAAGAGCTAACACCTGTCTTACTCAAATTCTTCCAGAAAATTGCAGAGGAAGGTAAACTTCCAAACTCATTCTATGAGGCCACCATCACCCTAATTCCAAAACCAGACAAAGATGCCACAAAAAAAGAAAACTACAGACCAATATCACTGATGAACATAGATGCAAAAATCCTTAACAACATTCTAGCAAACAGAATCCAACAACATATTAAAAAAATCATACACCATGACCAAGTGGGCTTTATACCACGAATGCAAGGATTCTTTAATATCCGCAAATCAATCAATGTAATACACCACATTAACAAATTGAAAGATAAAAACCATATGATTATCTCAATAGATGCAGAGAAAGCCTTTGACAAAATTCAACACTCATTTATGATTAAAACTCTCCAGAAAGCAGGAATAGAAGGAACATACCTCAACATAATAAAAGCTATATATGACAAACCCACAGCAAGTATCACCCTCAATGGTGAAAAATTGAAAGCATTTCCCCTGAAATCAGGAACAAGACAAGGGTGCCCACTCTCACCACTACTATTCAACATAGTGTTGGAAGTTTTGGCCACAGCAATCAGAGCAGAAAAAGAAGTAAAAGGAATCCAGATAGGAAAAGAAGAAGTGAAACTCTCACTGTTTGCAGATGACATGATCCTCTACATAGAAAACCCTAAAGACTCTTCCAGAAAATTACTAGAGCTAATCAATGAATATAGCAAAGTTGCAGGATATAAAATTAACACACAAAAATCCCTTGCATTCCTATATACTAACAATGAAAAAACAGAAAGAGAAATTAAGGAAACAATACTATTCACCATTGCAACAAAAAGAATAAAATACTTAGGAATATATCCACCTAAAGAAACAAAAGACCTATACATAGAAAACTATAAAACACTGATGAAAGAAATCAAAGAGGACACAAACAGATGGAGAAACATACCGTGTTCATGGATTGGAAGAATCAATATTGTCAAAATGGCTATTCTACCCAAAGCAATCTATAGATTCAATGCAATCCCTATCAAGCTACCAACAGTATTTTTCACAGAACTAGAACAAATAATTTCACAATTTGTATGGAAATACAAAAAACCTCGAATAGCCAAAGTAATCTTGAGAAAGAAGAATGGAACTGGAGGAATCAACCTGCCTGACTTCAGACTCTACTACAAAGCCACAGTCATCAAGACAGTATGGTACTGGCACAAAGACAGAAATATAGATCAATGGAACAGAATAGAAAGCCCAGAGATAAATCCACGAACCTATGGACACCTTATCTTTGACAAAGGAGGCAAGGATATACAATGGAAAAAAGAGAACCTCTTTAACAAATGGTGCTGGGAAAACTGGTCAACCACTTGTAAAAGAATGAAACTAGAACACTTTCTAACACCATACACAAAAATAAACTCAAAATGGATTAAAGATCTAAATGTAAGACCAGAAACTATAAAACTCCTAGAGGAGAACATGGGCAAAACACTCTCCGACATAAATCACAGCAAGATCCTCTATGACCCACCTCCCAGAATATTGGAAATAAAAGCAAAACTAAACAAATGGGACCTAATGAAACTTAAAAGCTTTTGCACTACAAAGGAAACTATAAGTAAGGTGAAAAGACAGCCCTCAGATTGGGAGAAAATAATAGCAAATGAAGCAACAGACAAAGGATTAATCTCAAAAATATACAAGCAACTCTTGAAGCTCAATTCCAGAAAAATAAATGACCCAATCAAAAAATGGGTCAAAGAACTAAACAGACATTTCTCCAAAGAATACATATAGATGGCTAACAAACACATGAAAAGATGCTCAACATCACTCATTATTAGAGAAATGCAAATCCAAACCACAATGAGGTACCATTACACGCCAGTCAGGATGGCTGCTATCCAAAAGTCTATGAGCAATAAATGCTGGAGAGGGTGTGGAGAAAAGGGAACCCTCTTACACGGTTGGTGGGAATGAAAACTAGTACAGCCGCTATGGAGAACAGTGTGGAGATTTCTTAAAAATCTGGAAATAGAACTGCCATATGACCCAGCAATCCCACTTCTGGGCATACACACTGAGGAAACCAGATCTGAAAGAGACACGTGCACCCCAATGTTCATCGCAGCACTGTTTATAATAGCCAGGACATGGAAGCAACCTAGATGCCCATCAGCAGATGAATGGATAAGGAAGCTGTGGTACATATACACCATGGAATATTACTCAGCCATTAAAAAGAATTCATTTGAATCAGTCCTAATGAGATGGATGAAACTGGAGCCCATTATACAGAGTGAAGTAAGCCAGAAAGATAAAGAACATTACAGCATACTAATACATATATATGGAATTTAGAAAGATGGTGACCACAACCCTATATGCAAAACAGAAAAAGAGACACAGAAGTACAGAACAGACTTTTGAACTCTGTGGGAGAAGGTGAAGGTGGGATGTTGCGAAAGAACAGCATGTATACTATCTATGGTGAAACAGGTCACCAGCCCAGGTGGGATGCATGAGACAAGTGCTTGAACCTGGTGTACTGGGAAGACCCAGAGGAATCGGGTGGAGAGGGAGGTGGGAGCGGGGATCGGGATGGGGAATACGTGTAAATCTATTGCTGATTCATGTCAATGTATGACAAAACCCACTGAAAAAAATAAATAAATAAAATAATAAAAAAAAAGAAAGTGAAAGAGGAGAGTGAAAAGCTGGCTTAAAACTCAACATTCAGAAAACTAAGATAGTGGCATTGGGTCTCAACACTTCATGACAAATAGATGGGGAAACAGTGATAGACTGTATTTTCTTGGGCTCCAAAATCACTGCAGGTGGTGACTGCAGTCCTGAAATTAAAAGACACTTGCCCCTTGGAAGAAAAGCTATGACAAACCTAGACAGTATAGTAAAAAGCAAAGACATTACTTTGCCAACAAAGGTCTATCTAGTCAAAGCTGTGGTTTTCCCAGTAGTCATGTATGGATGTGAGACTTGGACCGTAAAGAAGGCTGAGTGCTGAAGAATTGATGCTTTAGAACTGTGGTGTTAGAGAAGACTCTTGCGAGTCCCCTGGACTGCAAAGAGATCAAAACAATCAATCCTAAAAGAAATAAATCCTAGATATTCATTGGAAGGACTGATGCTGAAGCTGAAACTCCAATACTTTGGCCACCTGATGTGAAGAGTTGACTCATTAGATAAGATCCTGATACTGGGAAACATTGAAGGCAGGAGGAGAAGGGGATAACAGAGGATGAGATGGTTGGATGGCATCACCGACTCAATGGACATGAGTCTGAGCAAGCTCTGGTAGATGATGAAGGACAGGGAAGCCTGGCATGCTGCAGTCCCTGGGGTCACAAAGAGTTGGACACAGCTGAGTGACTGAAAAATAAATAATCTCAAGCAATTTTCAAAAATTCTTTATGTTTTCAATAGTTGTGCTTAATTTTCAAAATGTCTTACCTGTAGGAGATGGTTCATAGAGAAGAAAAGAGGTCATCAGGACATTCATTCTTAGATTTTTATGTAGCACAATAGCTTTACTTGAATTGAGATCTTGCTACATTAATTACAGCCTTACCAGCTCCCAGGGAAGGTAACAAAAGGGAGAGAGGACACAGGATGTGGTATCTCCTTTCGTGGACAAATAGGAATGCCTGGTGACTAGGGTGACTACAAATCTTATTTGAGAAGAGTTCAGTTCAGTTCAGTTCAGTTCAGTCGCTCAGTTGTGTCCGACTCTTTGTGACCCCATGAATCGCAGCACGCCAGGCCTCCCTGTCCATTACCAACTCCCAGAGTTCACTCAAACTGATGCCCATCGAGTTGGTGATGCCACCCAGCCGTCTAATCCTCTGTCATCCCCTTCTCCTCCTGCCCCCAATCTTTCCCAGCATAAGGGTCTTTTCCACTGAGTCAACTCTTCACATGAGGTAGCCAAAGAACTGGAGTTTCAGCTTCAGCATCAGTCCTTCCAATGAACACCCAGGACTAATCTCCTTCAGCATGGACTGGTTGGATCTCCTTGCAGTCCAAGGGACTCTCAAGAGTCTTCTCCAACACCACAGTTCAAAAGCATCAATCCTTTGGCGCTCAGCTTTCTTTATAGTCCAACGCTCACATCCATACATGGCCACCGGAAAAACCATACCCTTGACCAGATGGACCTTTGTTGGCAAAGTAATGTTTCTGCTTTTTAATATACTGTCTACGTTGGTCAAAACTTTCCTTCCAAGGAGTAAGCGCCTTTTAATTTCATGGCTGCAGTCACCATCCGCAGTGATTTTGGAGCCCCAACAAATAAAGTCTGACACTGTTTCCACTGTCTCCCCATCTATTTCCCATGAGGTGATGGGACCAGATGCCATGATCTTAGTTTTCTGAATGTTGAGCTTTAAGCCAACTTTTTCACTCTCCTCTTTCACTTTCATCAAGAGGCTTTTTAGTTCCTCTTCACTTTCTGCCATAAGGGTGGTGTCATCTGCATATCTGAGGTTATTGATATTTCTCCCAGCAATCTTGATTCCAGCTTGTGCTTCTTCCAGCCCAGCGTTTCTTATGATATACTCTGCATGTAAGTTAAATAAGCAGGGTGACAATATACAGCCTTGATGTACTCTTTTTCCTATTTGGAACCAGTCTGTTGTTCCATGTCTAGTTCTAACTGTTGCTTCCTGACCTGCATACAGGTTTCTCAAGAAGCAGGTCAGGTGGTCTGGTATTCCCATCTCTTTCACAATTTTCCACAGTTTATTGTCATCCACACAGTCGAAGGCTTTGGCATAGTCAATAAAGCAGAAATAGATGTCTTTCTGGAACTCTCTTGCTTTTTCAATGATCCAGCGGATATTGGCAATTTGATCTCTGGTTCCTCTGCCTTTTCAAAAACCAGTTTGAACATCTGGAAGTTTTTGGTTCACATATTGCTGAAGCCTGGCTTGGAGAATTTTGAGCATTACTTTACTAGCATGTGAGATAAGTGCAACTGTGTGGTAGTTTGAGCATTCTTTGGGATTGCCTTTCTTAGGGATTGGAATGAAAACTGACCTTTTCCAGTCCTGTGGCCACTGCTGAGTTTTTCAAATTTGCTGGCATATTGACTGCAGCACTTTCACAGCTTCACCTTTCAGGATTTGAAATAGCTCAACTGGAATTCCATCACATCCACTAGCTTTGTTCATACTGATGCTTTCTAAGGCCCACTTGACTTCACATTCCAGGATGTCTGGCTCTAGGTGAGTGATCACACCATTGTGATTATCTGGGTCATGAAGATCTTTTTTTGTACAGTGCTTCCATTTATTCTTGCCACCTTTTCTTAATTAATCTTCTGCTTCTGTTAGGTCCATACCATTTCTGTCCTTTATCAAACCCATCTTTGCCTGAAATGTTCCCTTGATATCTCTAATTTTCTTGAAGAGATCTCTAGTCTTTCCCATTTTATCATTTTCCTCTATTTCTTTGCATTGATCACTGAGGAAAGCTTTCTTATCTCTCCTGGCTATTCTTTGGAACTCTGCATTCAAATAGGAATATCTTTCCTTTTCTCCTTTGCTTTTTGCTTCTCTTCTTTTCACAGCTATTTGTAAGGCCTCCTCAGACAACCATTTTGCCTTTTTGCATTTCTTTTTCATGGGGATGGACTTGATCCCTGTCTCCTGTACAATGTCACGAACCTCCGTCCATAGTTCATCAGGCTCTCTGTCTATCAGATCTAGTCCCTTAAATCTATTTCTCAATTCCACTGTATAGTCATAAAGGATTTGATTTAGGTCATACCTGAATGGTTTAGTGGTTTTTCCTACTTTCTTCAGTTTAAGTCTGTTAGTGTCTCATAATGCTAAGAGGAGAGATGAAACACTGAAGCAGAGATGGGACAAATTTGTGCATAGCCACAATGAAAGCCTTTCCTCCTGGAGAAACTCTTGTATATTAGACTAAGTGATGCTTGAGGATGTGCATAAATTGAGGACATGCCTTCCAGGAAGAGCAAAGGCATACCTGACCTGGATCTTTGTTGCTGGAGCTGTGAGCACCCCTTAGAGAAGCATAAGCTCTGGCAGGTTGAGGTGGAAATGTTTGGAGTTCTTCTTCTGTCATGCGAAATGATGCAGGGAGAGCTGGCAGGCATCAAATGGCCAGGAAAAGACACATGCCAGCATGCTGTGGACCACACGGGCAGAGGATCAGGGAAGCCCTCCTTCGTACCAGCAAGGAATGATGAGACGAGACGTGCCCTGTGTGATGCTTTCAGCAGATACACAGAAGCCGGCAGTGTGTGCTGCAAAGTATCCTAGGAGACTTTCACACAACGGTCTTCCTGTCCAAAAGCATTCCTTACCCAGGCGCTTCTACTCTTCGTGGATCTTTGGGGTTCTATATTTTATATGTAATAGAACAATGATCACTAAATGACCTTGAATTGAAATGCTTTTTGGTTTTTGTTATATTTAGCAAACATAGATTCAAATTTGAGAATAGGTTCCAAATAAGAGATCTGTAATGAAGTGTAAAGTGTAGTTGCTCAGTCATGTCTGACTCTTTGTGATCCCATGGACTGTAGTCTGCCAGGCTCCTCTGTCCATGGGAGTCTCCAGGCAAGAATACTGGAAAGGGTTGCCATTTCCTTCTCCACTGTTAATGGAGAAGGGATTCCAGAATTTCTACTTGGGGATTATAGCTAAAGGAGACATTTTCCCTTCTCATATGCAAACCAACCAACCTTTAATATTTTTTTTATCAATAATATCTCTTACTGAAAAGCTACACTTAATTTCTAGAATTCTTCAGTGAGATAGTTGATATTACTGAGATCCTACACAGTGATAAGCCAGCGTCTCTGGGAATTATACTGAAATAATGAAATTTAGATCATCTTGTAAAATTTACTCAAATGTCATATTGCGTTGACCTTGGCTATGATAGTAGACATTTTCTTTCATCTTCAACCAAGAGATGGACCCATAGTTGGTTCTCTCTGTGTGTATTTAATGCTCTTTTCATAAACACAAAGAATCCCATCCTTGGCCAAACTTCTTGTCACAATTCTTTCATAATGCATCATTTTGGGGGGATATAGTTTTGGAAACAAGACATATGCACCAATACTCTCATGAGATTTTTTTGTGTGCTTTAATATATATCCAGCCAGACCATAACAGTCACTCTCCCTTGGGCAGTTAGCTGCCAGATACCACTACTAGGTCTGGGTAGACTGTTTGAGTCCTCTGAAGACAGTCTCTGAATATCATTTTGCTTTTACTCAAACCCAGATAATTTTCACACTCTTCATTTCTACTCTTCCAAATATTTCTCTCATCAGAGAGAGATGTGTGTTTCTCTCATTGCAATAAAACAATTTTTCTTCAAAGGACAGAACACATGTTCAATGCAAAGTTATGTATCTCAGCCAAAGTCTATCTCTTAAATATAACATACAACATATGTGTTCTATGGGCTCATATTTGTGTCCTTATTTCTGATCCCTTTTAATTACACCATTAATAATATTTCTTGATTTTAAAGAATTAAAGCAGTGTCCCATTAACACAGGTTTCAGTTGTTAATAGCTGGATAGCCAGTGCTTGATAAATGGCTTCAGCAAAGATAGAACCAATGTGAATGATTCCTGAAGCTGTAACAAAAGTTAATGTAAGTCATGCAGAATTTTTGGAAATACCTGACAAAGGGTCACAGTTTTTCTCAATGAATGAGAGATGAGTTCCAGAAGAAATAGGAATCTCTAAAGGTCACCCTTGCATTTGTATCTTGCAGTAGAAGATGGAGAAAAAGCACAATATTGATGCTATTAAAATTTAGATTGGTTATGTGATTTGCACAGAAAACATTGTTTTTTAGAGTTGAAAATCTCTGGGGATTAAGTCTGATGGCAGGAAGGATGTGTAATTTAGAAACAGAAATGTACACTTCCTTCCTACGGTGAAAGGAGGGGAATAAAGAATGTTTTCTGAAGTGACTTTTGCATTCATATCCTTAGGAGGCAGGAAAAAAAAAAAAACCAACCACCCCTCCAATTTTTTGTCTGGTTCGTTAATCATATTAGCAATGTTCAGGGGAAACACAAACAGAAATGAAACGCAATTCCAACTGGCACAGTGCAGCATGCAGGGTTTTTAGAATACAACATAAGACTCAATAAAATACAGTATAATTAATTTCTAAGAAAGAAGAAGTGTTAAAAGTTCAATAGAATTCAGTGTTTTAGTGCTCTGAGTTCATTTTAAAGAAAATAAAGTTGCCAAACATATGGAGGTACAAAAATATTTGAAATTTTTATAAGTTTATTAGGTAGCTAACACTATTATCAAATTATTCAGAAATTAGAAGTAGTTACTTAAAAGAAAATAAATATTGCATTTATGCAGAGTATAATAATCTATTCTTCTGAGTCAAGGCTTGGTTATCAGCTTTATGTGGCTTACTACTAAATCTATATCTCTAATTTGTCTTTTAAGACTCAGGTTCATGCCCTCAACTATTACTACATAGTGTCATGACTATTTCTCTCATTTCAAAGAACAACTCTCTACATTTTAGACATTGCAAATTGACAATCTTCTCTAATTTCCTATCACTGGAAATGACCAGCCTTCCCCCTAGTTTGGAACCTTGAAGATATCTTTGACTGATGACTTGTCTTCAGCTGAATCTCACAAATCAGTCACTGAATCTTTTCAGTTCTACCTGCAAATATTTCTTTGCTCTCTTTCTTCTCCCACTACTATTCTATTATGAGTTATTACTGAAGTTTCTAAACTGATTTTTCTGATTCTCATCTTTCTTGCCCTTGTCCACTTTCCTACTGTCTTCTATTAAATCTTATTAAAACATTAATGTCATAAAAAATCTCCTCTGGATAGATTGGGAGTTTGGGATTGACATGTACACACTGCTATATTTAAAATAGGTAACCAACAAGGACCTACTGTAAAAAAATAATACTATAATGATGAATCATAAATAACATTATAAGCACGCACAAAAGTACATTTATTAAGCTATTTATAGCTTTCTGAGATTGTACATGGAGGAAATTTGATAATGGATAATTAAATGTTTGGGAAATACTTGGGGAGAATAATGTAACATGAGTGATTAAGAGCATAGGCTTAGGAGTTGAAACTACCCAGATCTCATTTTTGGCTTTCCTTTGGAAAATCTAAACTTTAGTTTGTGTATCTATAAAATTGTTATAATAATAGTATTACTACTGGCATGTAACATATACAAGTAAAATTTATTGTGATGTGTTATTATATTTTCTTAGATAATCTATAATGTTTACAAACAAAGAAGAGTAGTTATTAAGAGATAAATGATTGGAAACAGGTCAACATATATGCTGGTCAACTTACATTTCATCCATGGCTATTACAAATGAAAAATAAATGAGAGCAAAATTAGAAAATCCAAATGGAAATAATTTTTAATGATATTTTTGACTTATCAAAACACATTATAAAGGGACTACAACTTTAATAGGGATAGCCTTGTTTTTATGCATTTTATTCATTCCATACAAATTAATTCATTTTAATTCAAATATATTCATTGATTACCAACTTTGTGTAAAGCATTCTAAACAGTGTCTGTCTCCAGGGATCTTGTAATTAAGCAAATATTGTTAAGTAACAATTCTGATCAGTGTATAAGGTGAAAAGCTGGGTGTTCTGAGAGAGTGTATGATGGGGATCTCCATAATCTGTGGGATCACAGATGGCTTTACAGAGGAAGTAAAATTTAGGTTGAAAATCGAGGATGAGAAGACTTTATTAGGAGATGGGAAAGAGTGATCCTGGAAGAGAGAACCATATATGCCAAGTGTCACGAGTGGGAAAGAGTTGAAATTCCGAGGGGCTGACAGCTGTGCTGGGATGAAAGGGGAAGTGGGAGGGGGGCTGAGATAGGCAGGAAGGAGACGGACGCAGGACTGGTTAGACACCACCATGTGATCCAAACTGAGGATTCGGACTTTGTCCTCAGAGCAGCTAGAACACACTGAAGAATTTTAAGCAGAGGAAGGACTAGACTTTCACTTCAGTTCAGTGTTTACCAAATGAATGAATGGATGCTACGTCATCTTAGACAAGCCCATCAATTTTAGCCTTTTTTAATCTTTAAAATGGAGGTAAAAATGACAAATCATGAAAATCTTCCAGGGAGAAGATGGAATAATTATTGAAAATATTAGTAAACAAAAATTGAAAGAGAGTGAGAGAATAAGAGATGGAGACATAAAGAGAGAGAATGAGAATGTATGCAAAGCAACACTATAAAACCTGACCCATGGCCCCAAAATATTCAAAATCCTTATATATAGCATGTCTCCTGTCTTCTGCATTGCAGGCATAGTCTTTACCCACTGAGCCACCTGGGAAGCCCCCAACACTGTAATAGGAAAGAACAAATCTGACTCCATATTGGATCTGCTTCTTTTACTTTAACCTTTGTGTGATATTGCTTTAGCTACAAGTTAAGAATATTGCCTATAGCCTGAAATATACAGGACAACCCATTCTCAAGGGTCTGACCTTTAAAGGTATAACTCTTTCCTGTTCATATAAAGATAGAAAGTTGCAGAACAGAGTAACATTTGTCTTCTTGGACATTTACAGGAACATCATGGCTTAACATATGTGGACAGAAGCAAGAACAAAGGATTCAGACATAAGTTTGCAACAAGCAATCACGTCCCCTCCCCTTTTTGTATAAAAGAAGCCTGAATTCTAACTCAGATAAAATAGTTACTTGGGATGCTATTCTACCATCTTCTCAGTCAGCAGGCTTTCTGGATAAAGTCTCCATTCCTAGCCCCAGAAATCTGTCTCTAGATTTATTGGCCTGTCCATGTGGTGAGCAGTATGCGTTTGGACTCAGTAACAACACCATACTGCTGGACTCCTGAGATCAGGGATCACAAAAGGAATATAAAAATTTGTGAACAATGAATAAGAAGACAGGGATCAAAGTTTACCAGTTACGGAAACTAAAAATGGGAAAATTTTTGTATTATTACTTCAACAGATTTTAGATTTCTGAGTTATGTAATTTCAGTTTACAGAGTGAGAGGAAAATATGATGTTAAAAGGAGATGTTATGTCTGTATTCATCTTTCTTTCTTTTTTTTTTTTTTTGAATGGATACCCCTTGAAACACAAACCAGAACCTCTGTAGAGAGTCTGTCTGGCCTGCTGAAAGGCCTATTCAGAAAAAGTTTTTTTGTAGAACATTAACTTTATGTCTAGATTTTAAATCAGAAACTCAAGACTATAAGGAAGGACAATAAAAATATATTTACTCTGGGTTTCTGACCTGCAGTAAAGACAGTGCCTAATTGTTTTGGTCAGATGAGTCTCCCTGTCCAGTTATAAAAGGTCTACTGAGCAAGACCTATTCTATTGAAAGAATTTTTGAGATGAACAGCCCAGTCAGAAGAAAGCACTAAAGCCAAAGTTTAGAATAATTAAGGATAAAAACCTTGCTCTATAGAAGCAGGAAAGACCCCAAGGGAACAACGTCAAAGGTCATGCTGATACGTTGACTTGTCCTGAAAAGACTGTAATGGATTTGACTGGAATAATCCAAGATGTATTTATTGAGCACCCATTAGGTGACTGGCATTGTTCCAAACAAACCTTCCAGGTGGTGGAAGACTGGTCGTTTTCTGCAGAGAGAAATTGATTTCCTACCTAAGATCAACTTTATGGGGAGCAAGCTATTTATTTTATTTATGGCTTGAACTCAGTTCCCTGCTGTAATAATTCAAATTCTGTAGGTACAGACTTCCTTCTTATTTAGATATTGACTAGAAAGGGAGCCAGCTTAGAGTTGGCCCTGCAGCTACTTGCAGGGGGTTTAGATTTATGCTAATGAATGGGGCTGAAGCTTTCAAGGATTTGCTTTCATTACTAAATCCTCAGGATAGTACTTTCCAACACTGTTGTTTGGGCTTTGAAATAAGAGTGGAAGTCTATATGCTCCATGCTGAAGGCTACTTATTAGGCTCAAAACAAAACTAAATCAAGAAACACCTAATGGAAAAGTTTGGTTTCTTAATAAGATTCTGTATCTGAGTAAACAGAAAGTCAAGCAAAAATATCCAGGAAATTCAGGAAGCAGAGTCATTGAAAGATGAACCCATGCTCATCAGATCATGGAGTCAGAGGAATTCAGTTTAAACTCAACTACACTGGACACTTTGAAAATGTTCTAATTATTAGCAATTGAGTTAAATAGTCCAAGTTGCAAGATTTCAGGAAGCACAATCTCAGAAGAATTTCTATATTTTTCTGAAGTAAGAAACTTAACCGAAGCTTTACCTTAATCATTCTTGGAACTCATATGTTCCCTTTACTGACAGCAGGAAGCCAGAGACCTTTGTACAAATCAGTTCTCAATGGGGACAGACACACTGCTGAACTACAGCAAAGTTATGGACAAATCCACTTGGAAATAAATTGTAGCAGAATTTGAGAGAAACTACTGTCCTGGGTACATGATTGGCATGCCACCTGAACCATGGAGTCCTTCAGAAATGTAAATATGAATATCATTGTGGTGAAAAACAAGTGCCTCTTTTTTTAAGACATAAAGTTGATGTTGGGCTTTTAAAAATGAATTTAGAATTATATAAACAAGGTCAAAACTTTATCAGTCTGGTCATTGAATTGTTATGAAACTATTAATACTATTCTTTTTTCCTGCTTATGAAATATCATTTACCTTAATGTTTAAATCCCTTCTCTGTGAGCTGTATGTAATAGCATCCTATTAAATTTGTTTGCATGTTTGTAAAATATGTGAGAATTTTTCAACCTCTTAAATTTTAGATCAGCTGTTAATACATTTAACTTACTCTTATTTTCTTAATGAACTCTTTTAAAGAGATGGTTGTGTCATATTTTCTTCTAGCTCCATCCTTTATACATTTACACTTAATTAGAACATGGGCAGCGCCAAAATTGATTCTTTTTTGTAACTCTCTACAGTACAGGAGACCCAGGTTTGATCCTTGGGCCGGGAAGATGCCCTGGAGAAAGAAATGGCAACCCACTCCAGTATTCTTGCCTGGAAAATCCCGTGGACAGAGGAGCCTGGTGGGCTACAGTTCATGCAGTCACAAGAGTTGGACATGACTTAGCAACTAAACCACCAATATCATTCTTGAATATTAATAACTCTCTCATCCATTTTATGGGCTGGTAGGTTATTTAATTTTATCACTGACTTTGGCTTGACCAACAAACTTCAACAATCTAGTGAAGGCAATAGAAGACCTTTTCCATTTGAATGTTGAACTTTAGATACTACATGTTTGTTCAAAGATTTCTTTAAAACCTTTTAAAATCCTAGCAGGTCCACAGAAAACCATGGTGACAACTTACCCAATAAGTGACTATGGAGTGTCTATTACATTTACTCCTAACAGAAAGGCTGAGGAAGGAGTCAACTTAAACTTTTCTTTTTTAAGTATTTGATTTTGAATTTCTTTGTTAAAAGTGATGAGTGAAAGGAATCCAGTCATCTCCTCTGCCCCAAGATTTTACCACATCAGATAAGAAATGACAGAAACAACTAGCTCCTAAGAGGTTCAAGTCATAGTAGCACTGTCCAACTCTTTGCAACAACATGGACTATAATCCCCCATGATCCTCTGTCCATGGGATTCTCCAGGCAAGAATACTGGAGTTGTTAGCCATGCCCTCCTCCAGGAGATCTTCCTGACACAGGGATCGAACCTGGGCATCCTGCATTGCAGGCAGATTCTTTACCATCTGAGCCACCAAAGAAGCCCCAAATTATGAGCATACATTCTCAATCTTTATAATTTCTGACTCATATAACAGTGGTCAGCAAACATTTTCTTAAAAGGCCTAGGTAATAAATATTTTAGGCTTTGTAAACCATGGGGTCTCTGTCACATCTCTCTGCCCTGGAGCAGGAAGGCAGCCATAGATCAAATGCAATGATGAGCTCAGCTGTATTCCAATAGAACTTTCTTTACAGAAATAGACATTGAGCTGGATGTGGCCTGTGGGTACTAGTTTGCTGATCTCTGTGATAGAATATCATATATCCTACTTAGAACTGAAAAAAAGGAAATATTGCTCTTGAATTGTTTCTGCTGGATCAGGTTTAGGAAGCATCCAGATTAACCATTAATAAGGGGTTCAAGTCTTACTTTCACTACAACTTCAATTTACTTCATTTGTAAATATCTCTCTTCCTTAACCTATATGAAATGTGATAATATGTCTGAAGGACACAGAATAACAGAGTGACAAGAAAGCGTGTCAAAGGGTGAAAATGCTTAAGTTGCTTTGCCAAGTTTTGCTCAAAGTGTGTTACTTCTCTGCAACACTTGGTTTTCATATTTTCATGGGAGCATTTACCATAATGCCTTATAAGTTGTGATTTAACTGTCTTTTTCTTTGGAATATGGACTCTTCAGGGGCAAGTTCTATGTATGTCTGTCTTTATATCACTAGAACCTTATGCAATGTCTTCCTCACTCACTATTCTTTAAATGTATGATCATGTAACTCACCATCTACCCTGACAGTCTTACAATTTCTTCTAAGAGCTTTCCAGGCATCTTCCAGGCATTTTCCATCCCTGTCTCCCTTTTCTGAGTTCTAAAATAGCTTCTGAAGTTACTGGCTGGAATTTATCCCATTTGAATAAATGTCTTAAACAGTAATTTAAAAGATGATCTAACTTGGGACAAGATAGTGAAGGGCAGGGAAGCTTGGCACAGTGCAGTCCACGGGGTTGGATATGACTTAGTGACTGAACAACAACAACAGCTTGGGACATTATGAAAGGTTGACTGAGAATGTCCCTTCTCATGCCAGGACAATTGAACACAATGTTCTAAATGTTTAACTTAAATAAAAATATATATAATGAAATGCAAATATATATATATATATATATAGCATATTTTTATGCTACAGTCCATAGGATTGCAAAGAGCTGGACTCATGACTGAAGCCACTTAGCTTGCATATTGAGTTCACCAAGTATAGTGGCTGCTCCCTCAGGAACCCCTTGAATCCTTCTGATTTCTTGACTTCCATATGCTTTAACTTCCAGAAACTCACATCAGTAGGCAACTCTCTTTGGAGGACTGTCTTCAAAATTCTAGAGCACTTTTGCCTGCTCTTGGCAAGAGCTGGAGAGGCCTGGGAACTTTCACCCCTCTTGATGTGACCCCAAGCAGATGATTAACTGGTATAGAAGCACAGAAACCCAACAGGCTGGCCCTGAGAGGAGACAGATTCTAAGGTGTAATGTACACTCCAGAGCGTCCCTTGGGGTCCAGAAAGAGGCTGGGACTTTGCCTAAAATCATACCCTCCCTTGACTGTTGCCCACCACTGACCTACTTCCTCTACTCCATCACTGTTTCTCCAAAGAGCTTTTTCTTACACGTGTAGGCAAAATCTTAATCTCAGAGACTGTTCAGGGAAACTCAAAGATATCCAGCTAAAGAAATACTTCTATTTGGTCTTCTTTGTCTTTTTTCTCTCCCTCCCTGATCCTTTCCTTTCTCACCCCTGCCTCTCTTACTCAGGCTGACTCTGCATCCCTCATTGATATTTTCTGGGCCACACACCCTTCGTGACCTCTGCCATTTGGGGTTGAAATGGTCTTTCAGCACCTTAGCAGCAGGAAGGTTTTTACTGCTGCTGTTTCTTTGGCAGCAAGAGTGTGGCTTCTGCGCTGAGTTCAACCCGAAAAGTGCTTCCCTACTGGGTAGAAGCCATGGCTTGTGCAACGCTCCCTGTTTCACTCTATTAAATATCTGCTCTGGCTGTGCAGCGGTTCTGGGTTTCCATTTTTTTTCCCCCTTAAGTATACATTCTTATTTAAGTATAACACACATGCTGAAACGTGCACAAAGCATGGCAAACAGAGCTGAAAAATGAATGTTACAAAGTAAACAGACCCATGGAACTACCAGCAAGTCAAGAAGTAGAACATTCTTTGCATCCTAGAAGTCAGCACCTTACTCTCTCTGTCTGTATGAAGTGAAGTGAAAGTTGCTCAGCTGTGTCTGACTCTTTTTGACCCCATGGACTATAGCTCACAAGGCTCCTCTGTCCATGGGATTCTCCAGACAAGAATACTGGTGTGTGTAGCCATTCCCTTCTCCAGGGGATCTTCCTGACCCAGGGACTGAGTC
Source organism: Cervus elaphus (assembly GCF_910594005.1). Taxonomy (NCBI): domain Eukaryota; kingdom Metazoa; phylum Chordata; class Mammalia; order Artiodactyla; family Cervidae; genus Cervus; species Cervus elaphus. The sequence goes on along the minus strand of NC_057844.1, from coordinate 11,200,062 downwards.
TGGGTCTCCTGTACTGCAGACAGATTCTTTACCTGGCTGATACAAGCCCTTAAATTTAACTGCTGTTCTATAAAATAGCATCAGTAATTGTACAGTAAGGAATTCATCTTGCCTGAAGAGGAATCTGGACTCTCTGTTTTTCAGTATGAGGAGGTGATCTCTAGGCCCTGAATGTCCATCCTGTGAGCAGTGTCTTCATTTGCCTGGGAGCTTTGGTCACTAGAAAGTCTAACCATGTGACTTACAATGGGAGCTTTGAGATTTGTCCCATCATATCTGATCTCTGGAGACACTGGAGAGTAAAGGTATTAGCCCAGGCCTACAGGAAGGGCTAAGACTAAAGGTCAACCTTGCAGGAAATATACAGCCAAGTCTCAATATAAATTCTGGACACCAGTGGTACCAGGAGGCTTCCCTCGTTGGTAATAGGTATTGTGACACACGCATTCCAGGAGAGGAAAGTTCTGTGGACAAGGATGCTTCCCACTGGGGACCCTTCCAGATTCCTCCCTACGCTTCCCTTCCTTTGATGACTATAATTCGTGCACTTTATTACAGCAAAACTGTAATCCTAAGTAGAGTGTTTTCTGAATTCCATGAGTCTTGCTAGCAAATTATAGAACTCAAGAGTAACTGGAGAGACTCTGGTGGAGACTTGAACTTCCCTGGTGGTTTGGTCAGTAAAGAGTCTGGCTGCAAAGCAGGAGGCCACTTGCAATACAGGAGATACACTGTCAATCCACGGGTCAGAAAGATCCCCAGGAGAAGGAAACAGCAGCCCACTCCTGTATTCTTGTCTGGGAAATCCCATGGAGAGAGGAGTCTGGCAGGCTACAGCCCATAGGGTTGCAAGAGTTGGGCACGACTGAGCAACTAAACCCCCTGGAATTAGCAGCCAGTGAGTCTGAAGTGAAGGTGGGCCTGGAGACCCTGTGCTTGTGGCTGACCCTTGAAGTGACAGCAGTCTTGTGGGGACTCTGCCTTGTACCTGTGCAGTTTGCTGGCTTTTTACAACCATAGATATGTTTAGATTGATTTTTGAACTTCACAGAAGTGGAATCATACAACATGTGCGTTTTTTTTTTTTTTTAAGGACATTCTTAGTCTATGTGATATGTAGCTGTAATATATACCATATTCTATATAGTAATTTCACTATAGGAATGCACTTTAACATTTTTATGTCTGCATTTATTTTACTGGTGATAGATATTAGGATTGTTTCTAATTTGAGATTTTTGGGAAAATATCATTATGCTGGGTATGTGTCTTTTGGTGGATGTAAACACTCATTTGGGCTTCCCAGGTGGCTCAGTGTTAAAGAATTCACATGCTCCTCAACAGTGAAAAATTGAAAGCATTTCCCCTAAAGTCAGGAACAAGACAAGGGTGCCCATTCTCACCACTACTATTCAACATAGTTTTGGAAGTTTGGCCACAGCAATCAGAGCAGAAAAAGAAATAAAAGGAACCCAGATTGGAAAAGAAGTAAACTCTCACTGTTTGCAGATGACATGATCCTCTATATAGAAAACCCTAAAGACTCCACCAGAAAATTACTAGAGGTAATCAATGAATATAGTAAAGTTGCAGGATATAAAATCAACACACAGAAATCCCTTGCATTCCTATACACTAACAATGAGAAAACAGAAAGAGAAATTAAGGAAACAATTCCATTCACCACTGCAATGAAAAGAATAAAATACTAAGGAATATATCTACCTAAAGAAACAAAAGACCTATATATATAAAACTATAAAACACTAGTGAAAGAAATCAAAGAGGACACAAATAGATGGAGAAATATACCGTGTTCATGGATTGGAAGAATCAATATTGTCAAAATGGCTATTCTACCCAAAGCAATCTATAGATTCAATGCAATCCCTAGCAAGCTGCCAACGGTATTTTTCACAGAACTATAACAAACAATTTCACAATTTGTATGGAAACACAAAAAACCTCGACTAGCCAAAGCAATCTTGAGGAAGAAGAATGGAACTGGAGGAATCAACCTGCCTGACTTCAGTCTCTACTACAAAGCCACAATCATCAAGACAGTATGGTACTGCACAAAGACAGAAATATAGATCAATGGAACAGAATAGAAAGCCCAGAGATAAATCCATGAGCCTATGGATACCTTATCTTTGACAAAGGAGGCAAGAATATACAATGGAGAAAAGACAATCTCTTTAACAAGTGGTGCTGGGAAAACTGGTCAACCACTTGTAAAAGAATGAAACTAGAACACTCTAATACTATACACAAAAATAAAGTCAAAATGGATTAAATATCTAAATGTAAGACCAGAAACTATAAAACTCCTAGAGGAAGACATAGGCAAAACACTCTCTGACATAAATCACAGCAGGATCCTATATGACCCACCTCCCAGAATATTGGAAATAAAAGCAAAAATAAACAAATGGGACCTAATTAAAATTAAAGGCTTCTGCACAACAAAGGAAACTATAAGCAAGGTGAAAAGACAGCCTTCAGAATGGGAGAAAATATAGCAAACAAAGCAATGGACAAAGAATTATTCTCAAAAATATACAGGCAACTCCTGCAGCTCAATTCCAGAAAAATAAATGACCCAATCAAAAAGTGGGCCATAGAACTAAACAGATATTTCTCCAAAGAAGACATACAGATGGCTAACAAACACATGAAAAAGATGCTCAACATCACTCATTATTAGAGAAATGCAAATCAAAACAACAATGAGGTACCATTACACACCAGTCAGGATGGCTGCTATCTGAAAGTCTACAAGCAATAAATGCTGGAGAGGTTGTAGAGAAAAGAGAACCCTCTTACACTGTTGGTGGGAATGCAAACTAGTACAGCCGCTATGGAGAACAGTGTGGAGATTCCTTAAAAAAACTGGAAATAGAACTGCCATATGACCCAGCAATCCCACTTCTGGGCATACACACTGAGGAAACCAGAATTGAAAGAGACACGTGTACCCCAACACTCATTGTAGCACTATTTACAATAGCCAGGACATGGAAACAACCTAGATGTCTATCAGCAGACGAATGGATAAGAAAGCTGTGGTACATATACACAATGAAATACTACTCAGCCATTAAAAAGAATACATTTGAATCAGTTATAATGAGGTGGATGAAGCTGGAGCCTATTATACAGAGCGAAGTAAGCCAGAAAGATAAACACCAATACAGTATACTAATGCTTATATATGGAATTTAGAAAGATGGTAACGATAACCCTGTATGCGAGACAGCAAGAGACATAGATGCATAAAGCAGTCTTTTGGTCTCTGTGGGAGAGGGCGAGGGTGGGATGATATGGGAGAATGGCATTGAAACATGTAAATTATCGTATGTGAAATGAATCACCAATCCAGGTTCAATGCATGATACAGGACACTTGGGGCTAGTGCACTGCGATGACCCAGAGGGATGAGATGGGGAGGGAGATGGGAGAGGGGTTCAGGATGGGGAACACATGTATACCTGTGGAGGATTCAAGTCATTGTATGGCAAAACCAATACAATATTGTAAAGTAAAATAAATAAATAAAACTGGAAAAAAAGAAAGAAAAGAAAATTAGGAAAATGATGTGCCACTAGGAGGCGCTCCTGGAAACCTTGTCTAGTATTCAGTTCAGTTCAGTTCAGTTGCTCAGTTGTGTCCGACTCTTTGCGACCCCATGAATCGCTTCATGCCAGGCCTCCCTGTCCATCACAAACTCCCGGAGTTTACTTAAACTCATGCCCATTGAGTCGGTGATGCCATCTAGCCATCTCATCCTCTGTCATCCCCTTCTCCTCCTGCCCCCAATCCCTCCCAGCATCAGGGTCTTTTCCACTGAGTCAACTCTTCACATGAGGTGGCCAAAGTGTTGGAGTTTCAGCTTCAGCATCAGTCCTTCCAATGAACACCCAGAACTAATCTCCTTCAGGATGGACTGGTTGGATCTCCTTGCAGTCCAAGGGACTCTCAAGAGTCTTCTCCAACACCATAGTTCAAAAGCATCAATTTTTCAGTGCTCAGCTTTCTTTATAGTCCAACGCTCACATCCATACATGACCACTGAAAAAACCATACCCTTGACCAGATGGACCTTTGTTGGCAAAGTAATGTTTCTGCTTTTTAATATACTGTCTACGTTGGTCATAACTTTCCTTCCAAGGAGTAAGCACCTTTTAATTTCATGGCTGTAGTCACCATCCGCAGTGATTTTGGAGCCCCCAAAAATAAAGTCTGACACTGTTTCCACTGTCTCCCCATCTATTTCCCATGAGGTGATGGGACCAGATGCCATGATCTTAGTTTTCTGAATGTTGAGCTCTAAGCCAACTTTTTCACTCTCCTCTTTCACTTTCATCAAGAGGCTTTTTAGTTCCTCTTCACTTTCTGCCATAAGGGTGGTGTCATCTGCATATCTGAGGTTATTGATATTTCTCCCGGCAATCTTGATTCCAGCTTGTGCTTCTTCCAGCCCAGCGTTTCTCATGATGTACTCTGCATATAAGTTAAATAAGCAGGGTGACAATATACAGCCTTGACGTACTCCTTTTCCTATTTGGAACCAGTTTGTTGTCCCATGTCCAGTTCTAACTCTTGCTTCCTGACCTGTATATAGGTTTCTCAAGAGGCAGGTCAGGTAGACTGGTATTCATTCCCATTTCCTTCAGAATTTTCCACAGTTTATTGTGATCCACACAGCCGAAGGCTTTGGCGTAGTCAATAAAGCAGAAATAGATGTTTTTCTGGAACTCTCTTGTTTTTTTGATGATCCAGCGGATATTTGCAATTTGATCTCTGGTTCCTCTGCCTTTTCTAAAACCAGCTTGAACATGTGGAAGTTCATGGTTCACATATTGCTGAAGCCTGGCTTGGAGAATTTTGAGCATTACTTTACTAGCATGTGAGATGAGTGCAATTGAGTGGTAGTTTGAGCATTCTTTGGGATTGTCTTTCTTAGGGATTGGAATGAAAACTGACCTTTTCCAGTCCTGTGGCCACTGCTGCGTTTTCCAAATTTGCTGACGTATTGAGTGCAGCACTTTCACAGCATCATTTTTCAGGATTTGCTCAACTGGAATTCCATCACATCCACTAGCTTTGTTCGTAGTGATGCTTTCTAAGGCCCACTTGACTTCACATTCCAGGATGTCTGGCTCTAGGTGAGTGATCACACCACTGTGATTATCTGTATTAGAGCCAACCATTTATGAAAGCAGCATCTCCTGGAGAATGGGTTCTGGTAAATAGGCATTTTTATGAAGGATTTATAGCTTCACTGGGCACATGCACAGGGCCCCACTTATTTAACCCAGAGTTCTGAAGTAGGAACACATCCCCAGTGCTGTGACAGCTTGCAGGCTGAGATAAGTTCAGATATTTGTCCAGAGCACTCAAAACAAGATATGATTCAGACCTAATAAGTAAATAAGATGTGGCACTGGCCCATCAGGGGAGATTTATAACCTCAAGGACACTGACACTGCCAGCACTGACAATGCGGGTCACTGTGTGTCCTTGGAATTCAGGGTCACGGCAATCTTCCTGCCAGCACTGTGCTTCCGGTTGAGTAAGGAAGTTTCAGGAAGTTCCTGAGTGTGGGAGAAATAGTCCCACCCTGATCATCAAGGGTCTGTGCCCAGCAAGCCCCGTTGTTGGGGAGAGAACTTGTTTATGGGAAGGGGGTGTCTAGAGTTCATGGCTTAATACCTGTCCCCAGACTGGGGAGCCTTTTATCACAAATAAATAACGTAGTATTTTACTTTATATAATATCTTTGACATAATTTTGCCACATGAGTGTGTCACCAAAAGTATCCCTTTTATTGAAATATTGTGAAGATTTAGAGCTCTGGGACATGAAATACTGGGGATGACTGTGGACTCTGAGATCCTTCCTCTTGGAATAAAGGGAACCTTGAAAACAGAGTTGAGAAGATGAGAAAAAAACAAAAAAACAAAAGAACTCACCTGCCAATGCAAGAGAGGTGGGTTTGGTCCCTGGATCTGGAAGAGTGCCTGGAGAAGGAAATGGCAACCCACTCCCATGGGCAGAGGAGCCTGGCAGATTACAGTCAATTGGTTTGCAAAGAGTCGGACATGACTGATAACCACCACCAACCACTCGTTTATCTTGCACTCCTACCAAAGAGCACTAATGCTAAATCAGAACAGATTTGTGATGCCAATTTTAAGCAATCCCACCCAGCATTTTCTAAATAATTTGTATCAGTTTCCACTCCTGCCAGCATGTGATGAGAGTTCTGGTACTTCCATATTCTAGTCATTCTTGTCAACACTTGGTATTAGCTTCTCCTAAATTTTAGGCCATTTTACAGAGCAGGAATGCACTCAAAACTGCATGAAAGAAATGAGAACACTGTCTTTTGTTCAAGTGTAACAATTCAAATAACTTGTGCACAGGAGCAGCAGTGAAATGGCTTGTTGCCTGGGAAAGGTGGGCTGGCAAAGAGTGGACATCTCCTTGGAAACTCACCATGGAGAACTGAGTGATTTGCAAATACAAATTCCTTGGTGGTCTATAACTGATTAAATGTGAAGATGCTGCTCAGAGATATTACAGCTCACAGGAGATTGACGGGGAAGCTCTCTGGTACTGATTTTTTTTTGGCAAGAATATAATATTGTATATTGTACATTCAAGCTGTAATAAATATAGAATTACATAAATAATCATTTACATTTATAGTTGCATTATAAGACATAATTATATATTAAAATATAATTATATTGTGTATATATATTATTCCCTCTTTTCTTTTGTCTGCATTTAAAATTTTTTAGCCCTTTAGTCTTGTCTCTTGGCATTTCTGGTATTTTTTAAAATCAAATGTTGAAACTCGTGAAGAAACATTTCAGAAACTCTAGCTGCTATTTTTCTCCAGAGAGTATTTAATTTCTGTTAAAATCAAATACTATTAGAGTAGAGGCAGGTCACCTTGCTCTAATCAGGAATTGCAGCAATTTGGGGTAGAGTTAGCCTTTGTGAGCACCTGTCTATTTCCTGCTTACCCTTTTTCCTAGGCTTAGCCGTCACTGCTTTTAATTGAAAACCTGGGTATTCACCAGGGCCCCTTATTAATGGTGGATGCTGACCTCCAGTTTCTATCCCCCAGCCTTGTGAGTCTTCTGAAAAAGCTCTAGGTTAGCTTTTTAGCCCACGAGCTGATCCATCGGCTTGGTTCAGTGGCCCTTACTATCACAAATTAGGGATTCGCAATGTCCTCACTTCCCTGAGGTTATCTTTTCTTTCTAGACTTGGCTCCTCCATTACTGGTTGTTTTAACACGGAAACTCCTTTTTTTTCCCCTCTAGCTCAAAGGAAAGACTGAAACTCTGAACCACTGCCTTCTGCCTAGAAGCCTTGTCTCTGTACTAAGAAAACTGTATAAAGGAGAAAAAGGGGCTGAGAATTTGGGTTCTGCTCAATGTAGCTCCTTTTATGGGATCTCAGCATATTTTGTCTTGTCTGCCTCTCTGCTCACTGAATGACCTCAAAGAATGGTTTGGATTTGTTTTGTATGTTATTCAGCTTGTCTAGTGGTTCCCAGTGGAAGAATTGATTGGATACAGTCTACTCTGTCAGAATTAGAAATAGAAGTCTTGTCCTTTTAGGCTTTCCCTTTTTTAACCTTTTCATCTGTTCTGAAGTGCAAACTACTGTTTCCATTTCAAAAGTAAGTTACTTTATGTGGTATTTATTTACCTATTTATTTATTGGTCTCTCTTTTTCAGACCACACTGTTCCCTTTGAAAATCTTGGATATCTCACTTCTTCAAAACAGAGACCCAAAGTACTTCCATTTTATTAAATATGTGACACTTTTCTGCTTTAGAATGATGGCCCACTATTGTGTGTGTGTGTCCCTTTATGTGTTCTTGGATAGGATGGGAGCTTTTCTTAGGGTAAAGTATAAACTATATAATTGAATTAAGCTTATCCTTAGCCCTAACCAGATACCTTAAGTAGTTTGTGTACACTAGTTTCTTTTCAGCTCCTGGTTTGTCTCTATTTGAAATAATGATTGTAATTTAAGAGTTTGCATTAATTTCTACTCTATATACATAGATTTTCCTTTATTTATTTTTTCAGCATTATTATTATGCTCTTGATTAGATAATGCAAGTATAATATAAAACATTTAAAAGATATAAAACAAAGTGAAAGGCAACTTTCTTTCATTATTGTTCACCTAACAGTATTTTTTCTACCAATAATATTATTGTTCTATCAATAATTTCTCATCCAGGAGCCAATCATTCCTACTTGTGTTTAATGTATGCTTCCAGAAAATACAACATTTGTACTACTTTTAAAATAGTAAATACAAATTTTAGACTGCATCAACATTGTTCATTACCTTGTATTTCTTTTCTGTTTAACAATATATCTTCGAGAAAGCTCCATGTTGGTACATAAATATGTTGCCTTGTTCATTTTAACTGCTACATAGCATTCCATTATTTATATACATGTACTGGGTGAATTTAACTAGCCTTTTATTGTGTTTATATTGTTCCTAGTATGCTATTATGAAATACTACAATAAATATTCTTGAATGTTCATTTTGGTGACCGCATTAAATGATACCCATAAATTTAATTCCTATAGGCTTGATTGTTGGGTCAAATGTTACATGTGTTTGCTCATTCTATTTCTATGGCATCTTTAGTTTTCCAATATTGAATTGCTTGATAAATTTGCTCATGTTCTAGACATGATGAAGCTTAAATCAAATTTGACTTCACAAAGACTCTAATCAAGAATTCTGTTTTACTGAAGATTATTTAAAAATTTTAACAAATCACATATAACCTAGTTTTTCTTTTCAACTTTAAAATACTATTAGAAAAGTGTTTGCAGAAAAGAGTAATTTTATTTATTTTGCTGTTTTTTTAAAATTACCTTAAATTTTGGTATATTTTTAGCTGAAAGTAATTGTGTAGGTTATTCATGTCCAACAAGGCTACCCTATTATCTTCTCATATTTTCTCAACCACCCAATATGTTCCAGATCTAGCTTCACATACTCAAGACTATTTAATTTTGATCCAAATAAAATTTCACTAGAAACAAACTGGAGAAAAAAAAAACGTAATTGGTCAGTGATTGGAAACATGCTGAAAAGCAAAGGGTTCAACAGACCTATATACCTCATCAGAAACTGGGGGCAATTTATTTCCAAGCTTCGTGGTAGACAGAAATCCAATCAAAAAATGCACTCTTGTTTAGAACGTTCTAATAGACTTTTAGCTTTCAATTGCACAAGAGACTGCAGACAAATGACTGACTCCTTTTTTTTTTTCTATGGTGTTTAAAAAGTTATGGTCCTCCAGCTAGTAGAGAGCTGCCCATGGAAGGATGAGGGAGCTGGCTGTGTGCTACCTGGCAGCTGGGCTGGGGTATCTCTGTGACAGGGCATTCCCATACTACACTGGAATAATACCGAGAGTCACCACGCGCCTGTGTGCTGTTCGTCACACAGTGGCTTTCTGTGCTATTTTTAGTCATAGTTTTCTCAATTTGCACTCATTTCTCAAACAATATGGTATATATTGCATGGGCGTTGTTGCCACATTCTTGGCCAGTTGAGGTGTGTCTGTTATGCTGATGAAAAGAAAAGACAGTTCCTGCCTTCAGAAAGTTGTCTTCTAAAGAAAGTCAGGGCTGGATAAAGAAACACACTGCATTATGATAAAAGCTATGGCAGAAGAATAGAGTGTTCTATAGGAACACACAAGGGCCTCTGGGGTTAAGTAGAGGAAGCTTCCCAGAGGAACAGAGGGAAACTCTAATTACTAAATTAAAGACTTGGCTGAAGAGAAGGAGAAGGGATGACAGAGAATGAGATGTTTGGGTGGTGTCACCGACTCAATGGACGTGAGTTTGAGCAAGCTCCGTGAGATGGTGAAGGACAGGGAGGCCTGGCGTGATGCAGTCCATGGGGTCAAAGAGAGACACGACTTAATCACAACAACAACATGGAGAGTATTTTAATAAATTCTAACCTAATACTCCCTTGCCCTAGCTGCAGACCTTAAGATTTCCAAAGAAAGTGACAGTGTTAGTTGCTCAGCTGTGACTGACTCTTTGAGACGCCATGAAGGGTAGCCCACCAGGCCTTTCTGTCTGTGGGATTTCCCAGGCAAGAATAGCGGAGTGGGTAGCCATTCCCTTCCCCAGGGGGTCTTCCTGACCCAGGGATCAAACCCAGGTCTCCTGCATTGCAGGGGGATTATTTACCATCTCAGCCACCAGGGAAGCCCACAATATGCTATATTTTATTCTCTCCGCAGTATCAGTGAGCTTATCATACCAATTACCGGATGTCCTGGACTAACTGAAGAATTACAACTCTTCACCCTTCCCAGTAGTCATGCTCTTTGCAATGTGACTTGGAAGTCTTCCCATCAAGAGATGTAGTCTTTCTCCCTATATCCTGTATCAGGGTGAACCTGCTTTGGCAACATATTTTGGTGGAAGAAAAGATGCATTAGTTCCAAGCCCATGATTCACTTCTCTTGGAGTGCTGCCTGCATTGCATCCAGCCCGGGTTTGCCCATGGAGAATGAGACGCCACGTGGAGTGGAGCCAGCTCAGCCCCGTTGTCCCAGCCAAGGCTCCAGGCATGTGAGTGAGCCCAGCTGAGATCAGCTGGCCCAGAACAGCTTGGTCCTCAATTCATGAGACATAATAAGTGCTCATTGTGTTAAGACAGTCTATTTTAAAATTTATACAGTCATACTAACATCGAAGAATTGATTATGAGGATGAATAAATACTATATGTGAAACATTCCATTCAAGGACTACCATAGTAAACAATGAAAATTCTTACTTTTGAAGATCAAGTTAAAATCTGAAAATTAGTTTTCTTTTCTTGGCTTTAATGTGCACAAAAAATTCTGAGAAACAATTTGTTTAAGTAGCTCAGTGTCTTCAATCTGATTTGAAAGCCCTCTCTGTGATTTTCCTAAGATATTTTTATTATTAAAGTAGTACTATTGTTGTTGTTGTTGTTATTTTTAATTGAAAATAGTTTAATTGTGATCCTTAGCTTGAATTCCACTATAAGGGTCCAGGGATGAAATTAATCTTGTGGTCCATGGCCGGATGGTCACTCCCTTTTTGCCTTATGTCCTTATTAGCTGGAGTCTGCTATCATGATCAACATTCAAATGTATCCTCAAAAGATAGGCTTTACATTGCCAAGGGAGCTGGTTGTGAACATAACAGATAAACAAACTCCTTATAATCTTGAAAATCCCTTATAACCCCATACTCACTGCCCTGAATTTTATATGGGAACCTATATACTATATTGCATTTTTATATAATCGACTGTCCTGAAATACTGGAGAACAGAAGGAGAGGCCAGTTTTTACTAGGTCTGAAGTAACAACAGGAGTCTGGGCTTCCGTCCTAGAGGAAGCATCAGCATTTGGCTTTTTACAGCTTCTTTAAGCTCCTTCAGATAATTTACAGATAACATCTGCTGTGATCTTCAGGTCTTTGCTTGGCTTTCTTAACAGTCCAGATGACTTTTGCTTTGAATCTAGTTATTTTTCACTTTATCCAGAGAGCTACTCTCAGTTCTTTTTTTCAGACTGGAGAAAAATGATGAATTCTTTTTCCTCCAAGTTTTATACTGGAACAATCTTTAGACTTCCCCTAGAATCTGAAACAATCATTAGGGTTCTCCTGGAAAGCTTAATTTCTTTAGTAGGTATAACAGTTTTCATCATGAATTATTAATTCATCAAAACATTGAGGGCTTAGTATATGATAGCTGTTGTAACATGTCTTAGTTTGGGTTCTTTCAAAAGCCGACCCTGAGATAAAGATTTGCTTTCAAGTAGTTTATTCCTAGAAGTAAAACGTGGATGAAACTTAATCTCCCAGAAAAATCTGGTCAAAGGTATAAAACCAAAACTTCAGAATTATTTTATTTAAAGGGTGAAGAAGCTGACACATTTATGGTCAACTCTGGAGTTGTGGGCTGGGCTTCCCACATGGCTCAGTGGGAAAGAACCTGCCTGCCGTGCAGGAGACTCAAGAGATGTGGGTTCAGTCTCTGGATTGGGAAGAGCCCCTGGAGGAGAAAATGGCAACCCTTTCCAGTACTGTTGCCTGGAAAATTCCATGGACAAAGAGCCTGATGGACTACAGTCCATGGGGTTGCAAAAAGTCTGACACAACTGAGTATGCATGCACCACGTAGAAGGCAGAGACGTATAAAATTTTCAAAGGCAAACCTACTTTCCAAGATGTTGAGAGAAAGTCCTCAGACATGAAATGCAGGCACTGTCGATTGGAAATCTGTCAGGGGACACTGGCAATGATTAGTGAAATGGGTGGAGTACCAATAGCTTCAGATACAACTAAGCCTTTTATATTTACTATCTCATTTGATCCTTACCATTCTGCGGGGTAGCCACTGTTATCCCTATTTGTTCAAAGATGAAAACTGAGGTTCAGATTAGTTTTGTAATAAGCCCAAGGTTACATGCTAATAAGAGGCAGAGTCAGGATTTAGACCCAAGACTGGAATTACCAATTTCTTAAGAAAGTAATGGCTTCCCAAACATAACACAACTACTATTCAGCAGACCCAGGGCTATGACTCAGGTCCCCTGACTTGCAGATTAATGGATTTTCCAAAGACATGTCTGTGTCTGGCCATTCTCATTTCCCGCACACCTGCCACTTCTAACTCTGTACCCTGGGAATTTGATTGCCTGAGTCAGTTCTTCTAATATCTGCTTTATTTAGACGCTATGGAATCACCAAGGGAAAATCTGTACGTTCCCCTTTCAACTTGTCATCTACCTGTTAGCAAGTCCAGTATTTCTTCTGGGGATATCCCTTCTGGCTGAAGACACTCTATTATCTTTATTGATAATTTTATTCCCTTGAAATTGCTTTGTTTGCTCCCGTAACAGAGTCTTTTTACCTGTGGTTTCCTCTTCCCGAATGCGCCTCTTTCTCCTCACCACCTGACTGCCTCTTGTGGGGTTCTTCTGATTTCATGACTTTTTCTAGAAAGCCTTCCCTGACCTTCTTGACCACATTAAATGGAAGCATCATGTAGTTCTCCTTTACAGTACTCTTCATGGTTTCAGCTTAACTTCTCTTCCTGTGTTTCATCAAAGACTGAAAACTCTACCGGAAGAGGGATGATGTCATTTTTTGTTTACTATTGTATCCTCCTCACCTAAAATACAGAAGGTGCTCAGTAAATATTGCCGAGTAAATGGATGGATGAAAGGATGCATTTCTGTCACAAGGCATCCAGGGTGTAAAGTTTTGTACTTCACGTGCTGGAAAAGAAACTTGGCCCTTGCTTTAGCAGATCTAACTCTTGGTCATAGCTTATGCCTAACGCTTGAAAAATGCAGCAGTGACCAGGGCCACATCCTTTCCTCTCTGTCAGCATATCCCTATTAATCCCCCAAATTACCCCAGGATGCATTAAGCTAAACATGCAGCAAACCTAGTTTGTTATTATTCGGTCCCTAAATCACGTCTGACTCTTTGCGACCTCACGAACTGCAGCACGCTTCCGTTGTCCTTCACTATCTCCCAGAGTTTGCACAAATTCATATCCAGCAACAAATCTAGGTGAATCTGTAAACATTTAAAAGGATGAGTACTTTGTCTATTTAAATTGTTCTGTTCAATTACAAGGAAAGAATATTATCATACAATACACATCAATTAACATTAAAAATGCTAATGATTTTCTGAAATACTCAAATTGAAGCTTGAGGCTAGAATTTATTCTCTGATACATCCCCTCACTTCTGCCCCCACCAATGGAAATTTTGTCTCCTGGAGTCAGCTGGGCTCTTCTCAAACCTGTTTATGCCACTTGAACTTAACACAGCACTTGCATATTTTAATTTATTGTAAACCATTGAAATATAGCTCATCAACGGGAAAAAGTGTTGTCTCCTTAAACACTAAGTTGAATGCTTTGAAAAGACTCCATCAAGTCCAAGTGGCTAAATTTATTTTTAAAATGCTGTTGAATTAGTTATGAGCAAGATGATTGTATAAGATGGAAATATAATCATAAATACCTAGGTGGTTTTTGACATCATGAGTTTTCTTAAGAAACAGCAGCTGGAATGATGGAATCATGCATTTTGGTGCCACAAAAATCATGAGGGAAACTTCCATTTAGCAAATGCATATTTCATTTTCTTCTTGTCTAAAATAAGTATAGTAACTCTCAACAGAGAGTTTTGAAGATTTAGATATAGTAATGCTTGTTAAGAGTCTGGCCCAGTGCCTGGCTTGTGGCAAGTGGTTAGTTTATTTTGCCTCCTATTGTGTGTGGAAACATGTTGTAAATGCTGGTGAATGAATCTCAGTTATTGTTCCATGGGTCCAGGGAGGAAGCAGCCAGGAAGGGAGACGCATTTGGAAAACCTGAAGATGAATCCAAAGAAGAGAGAGAGATCTGAGGTTATTTGCAAATGTTCTCCAGCATATGGGTTAAATCTACACAAGGCAAGAAGCTTGCAAAATGGTGCTTTTCCCCTTTAACCCAGAAGCCAGTGGAAAGGCTTGATCAGCTTCACCAGAGGAGCAAATAGTTCTTTCCCCGCTGGGTGGGTTCTCAGCAAAGGCTGTAGCCACTGACAGTCTTTATTTGGAAGACGAGGTACAAGGCACAACCCTTGATGAAAAAACAGGGGAGGAGGCTAGTGATGCGTTAAACGAGACAACTCTCCACAAGCCCAGAGAAAATCTTTTAAAAAGTGGAGCGTTTGAAAGTAAATTTAACAAATTCCTCTGGGTCAAGAGCTCAGCCCAGATTGCCGATGAGAGAGGCTTCACTTTTTGCAAACCTACTCAGTTCCAGACTCTCGATGGAGGACAGATCCTACGGGCTCTTCCTGCTAAGAGCATTTAAGCGCTCAGTGGAGGCGGAAGGTTCCGCGGTGACCTCCTCCAAGTCTAACCTCTGGAGGATGGCAAGCAGGCTACACTGGGGACTGACATTTTTGCATAGCTCCTAGGATGCAACATCAACTGTTTAAAACACTGCGAGCAGTGTTGGTCTCTGAGGAGAGTATAGATTGTGGGCAGAAAGCTGGCACTTTGATGATTGCACCTGGCTTGCCCGTGCAGTGAAGAGGATAGACTCTGAAAAAAACGTAAATATGAACAAGTCAGCCCACTCTGCTGTCCACTAAGAGGAGGATACGGGGAGGGAAGGGTGCAGCCTGGTTTGTAAAATTGCTTTTGTGCTGATTTTGTGTTGTGTGCTTTTGTGTTGATTTAAAACAGTTTTTGAGGACTTCATGAATTAGTGCCTTAGTCAGTTTGGGCTGCTGTAAAAAATTAATTACCATAGACTAGGTGGCTTACCGGGGACGGGGGAGCCTGGTGGGCTGCCGTCTACGGGGTCGCATAGAGTCGGACACAACTGAAGCGACTTAGCAGCAGCAGCAGCAGGTGGCTTAAGGGGCTTTCCAGGTGGCTCAGTGGTAAAGAATCAGCCTGCTAATGCAGGATACTCAGGAGATGCAGGGTCAGTCTCTGCATCTGGAAGGTTCCCTGGAGAAGGAAATGCCACTCCAATATTGTTGCCTGGAAAATTCCATGAACAGCAGAGCCTGGTGGGCCACAGCCCATGGGATTGCACAGTCTGACATGACTGAGCCACTGGATGCCCCGTGGCTTGTAAACAGTAGAATATATTTCTCCTGGCTTTGAAGGTTGAAAGTTTGAGAACAAAGATGCCCTCATGGTCAAGTTCTCATGAGAACCTTCTTCCAGATTATAGACCGTGGACTTGTTAGGAGGCCCTGGCAGGAAACCCGTGTCTTACTTTCCTTTAAAGAGCAGTAATCCCATTCCTGAGGGCTCCACTCTTATGACCTATTTACTTCTCAAGGGCTCCACCTCCTAACACCATCACAGTTCAGAGTTAAGATTTCAACATATGAATTTGGGGAGGGAGGGACAAAAATTCAGTTCTTAACAATCAGAATTTGAGTAGGAATGAATGAGGAAAAGGGAATGAATGGTTTGGAAAAAAAAAAAAACAACAACATCTAATTCTGAATTTTCATTGTTTTAATTTTTCTTTTCATTAAAAATTTTTTTAAAACAGCTTTTTTCTCTGTCTTTCATCTTGCCATTTTTGCCTTAGCAATGAATTCCTCTGCTCCACCGTGAGGGCTTCCTGAGGACGGGTGTGTGTTTCACTTGCCCATGTTGAGCTAGCACCCCACAAGATATGCAGCATGCCCTGCAGCCTCAGAGAAAGAACTTAATAGGAAAACACTCAAATTAATCCTAAGGAGGAGAACCTTAACCAACAAAGGAATTAATGGGCAAAATCTATGTTTATAAAACCAGTTGTTTAGAAATCACACCATTCTGAACACTAATCCTTTGTCCATTAAATGCTTTGAGACTATCTTCCCCCAGTCCTTGGTGTCTCCCTATAACACAATAGCCTGCAGAAACACTGGTGTAAATTAATCTGCTTCTACATTTGGCCTGTGCTGAGTCTGTAACCGTCACATAAGAGAGGAACTGAGGGCAGAGACCTAAGTTCTGTTATCTGCTCTCAAGAGTCATGCAGTTCAGGAATTGGGAGGAGAAAGAAAGAGATGATTCCCACCATCACCGCCGCCCCCCCCATCTTTTTAACATCTGATCTGACCACGAGGCAAGATTTTTGAGTCAGTGAATTATCTTTGGCACTTTCTCCTCTGCTTGTTGCATCTAGTTTGCCTAATTTCCCATTACTTTTCATTTCTCTGTATATTCACTTCACTCTTTTCATATTCCAAAATTGTTAGCTCCCAATTCTCTCCCTTCTGACCCCATTACCCTCCAAGAATAACAGAGATGGTGAATCAACCAAGACATGTTTGCACATTTAGATTCTTTTTTTTTTTTTTTTTTTTAATTTTTTTATTAGTTGGAGGCTAATTACTTCACAACATTTCAGTGGGTTTTGTCATACATTGATATGAATCAGCCATAGATTTACACTTATTCCCCATCCCGATCCCCCCTCCCACCTCCCTCTTCACCCGACTCCTCTGGGTCTTCCCAGTGCACCAGGCCCGAGCACTTGTCTCATGCATCCCACCTGGGCTGGTGATCTGTTTCACCATAGATAGTATACATGCTGTTCTTTTGAAACATCCCACCCTCACATTCTCCCACAGAGTTCAAAAGTCTGTTCTGTATTTCTGTGTCTCTTTTTCTGTTTTGCATATAGGGTTATCATTACCATCTTTCTAAATTCCATATATATGTGTTAGTATGCTGTAATGTTCTTTATCTTTCTGGCTTACTTCACTCTGTATAATGGGCTCCAGTTTCATCCATCTCATTAGGACTGATTCAAATGAATTCTTTTTGACAGCTGAGTAATATTCCATGGTGTATATGTACCACAGCTTCCTTATCCATTCATCTGCTGATGGGCATCTAGGTTGCTTCCATGTCCTGGCTATTATAAACAGTGCTGCAATGAACATTGGGGTGCACGTGTCTCTTTCAGATCTGGTTTCCTCAGTGTGTATGCCCAAAAGTGGGATTGCTGGGTCATATGGCAGTTCTATTTCCAGTTTTTTAAGGAATCTCCACACTGTTTTCCATAGTGGCTGTACTAGTTTGCATTCCCACCAACAGTGTAAGAGGGTTCCCTTTTCTCCACACCCTCTCCAGCATTTATTGCTTGTAGTCTTTTGGATAGCAGCCATCCTGACTGGCGTGTAATGGTACCTCATTGTGGTTTTGATTTGCATTTCTCTAATAATGAGTGATGTTGAGCACCTTTTCATGTGTTTGTTAGCCATCTGTATGTCTTCTTTGGAGAAATGTCTGTTTAGTTCTTTGGCCCATTTTTTGATTGGGTCATTTATTTTTCTGGAATTGAGCTTCAGGAGTTGCTTGTATATTTTTGAGATTAATCCTTTGTCTGTTTCTTCATTTGCTATTATTTTCTCCCAATCTGACGGCTGTCTTTTCACCTTACTTATAGTTTCCTTTGTAGTGCAAAAGCTTTTAAGTTTCATTAGATCCCATTTGTTTAGTTTTGCTTGATGACATGATCCTCTACATAGAAAACCCTAAAGACTCTACGAGAAAATTACTAGAACTAATCAATGAATATAGTAAAGTTGCAGGATATAAAATTAACACACAGAAATCCCTTGCATTCCTATATACTAACAATGAAAAAACAGAAAGAGAAATTAAGGAAACAATACCATTCACCATTGCAACAAAAAGAATAAAATACTTAGGAGTATATCTACCTAAAGAAACAAAAGACCTATACATAGAAAACTATAAAACACTGATGAAAGAAATCAAAGAGGACACAAACAGATGGAGAAACATACCGTGTTCATGGATTGGAAGAATCAATATTGTCAAAATGGCTATTCTACCCAAAGCAATCTATAGATTCAATGCAATCCCTATCAAGCTACCAACGGTATTTTTCACAGAACTAGACCAAAGAATTTCACAATTTGTATGGAAATACAAAAAACCTCGAATAGCCAAAGTAATCTTGAGAAAGAAGAATGGAACTGGAGGAATCAACCTGCCTGACTTCAGACTCTACTACAAAGCCACAGTCATCAAGACAGTATGGTACTGGCACAAAGACAGAAATATAGATCAATGGAACAGAATAGAAAGCCCAGAGATAAATCCACGAACCTATGGACACCTTATCTTTGACAAAGGAGGCAAGAATATACAATGGAAAAAAGACAACCTCTTTAACAAGTGGTGCTGGGAAAACTGGTCAACCACTTGTAAAAGAATGAAACTAGAACACTTTCTAACACCATACACAAAAATAAACTCAAAATGGATTAAAGATCTAAATGTAAGACCAGAAACTATAAAACTCCTAGAGGAGAACATAGGCAAAACACTCTCTGACATAAATCACAGCAAGATCCTCTATGACCCACCTCCCAGAATATTGGAAATAAAAGCACATTTAGATTCTTAATCTAGATAAATCTTTGACTGGTAGAATTTTAAGCCATGAAATCAAGTAGAAATTGTGTGTGTGTGTGTGTGTGTGTGTGTGTGTGTGTTATTTTGGTCAGAGGACTTCAGTACAGAGACAGGTCAGCTCTGCCTAGAATATGATCCAAAATTCATTTTTCTTAATGTGCTTCTGAATGTTCAATATTCCATTTTTCATTAATAATTCAATTTAACAACCATTTAAATGTTCAAATAAAGTTGGTTCAAAATATTTGCCTTCCCTCTTTAAATTCTGAAATGCCAGTTTCTCTGAATAAACCACAGTTTTTTTAAAGTGGTTTCCAAAAGCAAGGGGAATGTCTGAAGTCTGAGGACAGTTTGGCTGGCACTGGCAGCCATTCTTACTAGAGTATTTTCTATGTTCAGTATTTTGTAGTTGGGAATGACTTGTAAAAATCATATTTGGAATTTTCAGAAGCGTATGCACCTCTGAACCCATGTCTAAGGTAACTAGAATTTTAAAATGCAGCAGCATGGTACAAGGGATGAAATAGATCCAGTTATTGGGAAATACGCAGGGAATTCATGATAGAAGTCCATGAATAAGGAAACGGGGCTCCATCCTGGAAAGGTAGGTGCTGCGAGAGAGAGAGGGACTCACCGTGACCGAAGGGAAGAGAAGAGCTGTGAGGGCTGAAGTGCTGAGTGCTCCAGAGCTCAGTCATGTCCAACTCTCTGCAACCCCATGGGCTGCAGCCTGCCAGGAAACTCTGTCCATGGGCTTCTCAGGCAAGAATCCTGGAGTGGGTTGCCGTTTCCTCGTTCAGGGGATCTTCCCGACCCAGGGATGGAACCTGCGGCTCCTGCGTTGCAGGCGGATTCTTGAATGGCTGAGCCATGAGAGTTAATAGACAAGGTTAAAATATACATCTAAAAGCTAAATTTGATTTATTTCATAGGAATGATAGTGTGTGTGTGTGACAGAGAGAGAGAGAGAGAGAGAGATGGATCTTATTTTCTCTGGAACTTGCCTAAAACCACCTGTGAGAAGTGGAATGGCACCCAGCAGCAGTCTTCATGGAAACATCCCTGAGATTATTTCAGCTGGCCCTTGGGGTCAGAACCATTCTTGCAATAATACTTGGTTGTTATTTAGTATTATGTGTATTTCTGTATAGCATTATGTGTTGACATTTACGCTGATGGTGCAAAAGCAATGATAGGTGAAATTGATGGTGCCATAGCACAAATTATGGCAGGGGCATTATACTCTTCACAGCCATATACTGTCAGCTAAAAAAAAAAAAAAGTACCAGTTTTAGTTAAGAATGCCCTTGGATGGACCTGGTGGGCCCCTGGCTAAGGCCCTGAGCTTCCAGTGCAGGCTGGCCAAGTTTGATCTCTGATCAGGGAACAAGGTCCTACAAGTGAAAGATCCCACGTGCCACAACTGAGATTTGACAGAGGCAAGTAAATCGTATTAAAGACAGAATGCCCTTGAAGGAGTGAAAGAATATCAAACTGATCAAATGTTGACCCTTGAATATGTGTCTTTTTAATATTCTGTGCGACAAAATGGCAGACTTGCTTAAGATGCCACTGCATACAGGAATGTAGTGGTTGTCTTGAGAAAAACTATCTGTGCTGTTGTTTCAGTTGCTCGGTGAACTGGGAGCTTCTTCATGCAGTGCTGTTTTTACTCAAAAGAAAAATTGGCAGATGATTTATGGTTATTTAGACATATTTTGCTAAGATTCTCTCAAAAGTGAAGAAATGAATGGGTCTCATCCCGAAAAACAATTAACAGTATTTACTGCCAGTGATAAAAATGGAGCTTCCTAGTGAAACTTAGAATTTTGGAAAATGTGTACACACCATGGTGAGATTCCCTAATAATTAAGAATTTCTAATGAGATGGTAGTATATTAATGGATGCACTTTTTTGATATTGTGTGGTGAATAATGTCAAGATTTTCCAGATAACTAATACATGTTACAAAGTCGTGTATTGGTAAAGGCCTGTTCAAATTGCAAGACAGAGCACTGAGTTTTAATGTATCAAAAGATAAAAACTTCACTCATATGGTTTCATATACCACGTTGCAACTCATCTTTTTAGAAACATCACTTATTGAATTTTATTTCTGTTGAGGAAGCAAAGTGGATAGAGTATCAAGGAAGAGTGAAAGGGAGCTTTCAGCTCTAAAATATATGTGTAATCTCCATAAAGTCTACTTAATCAATATTAATAATGATGAATAAACATTACTTTATTTTTTGTTTTCCTCTATTTTCAACTTTTAACTTAATCAAGTTGGTTAACCTGACGTTAATTCACTTATATTTTAAAATTTCTTGTGTATTTTAATCATCTTTTATTGTTTTTGTTTCACTCAGTATTGTTTTCCTTTCTTATCAGAGAGTAACAAAAGTATTCTTGATCCTTTTTTCATTTCCTCTGTTTGTAATATATATATATATATACTCCTTTAATTTTCTTAAAGATTTTTGTTACGTCTCTAACATTCCTATTTGCTCTTTTGTTTGAACAATGGCTATGGTACTCAGGATCTCTTTCCTCTTGTAAAAATAAGACAATGAACAAACCATTTCAAACTTTTATCATCACAAAATTTTATTTGCAATATTTTAAGACCAATACAATGTAATAATAACAGCTTTTTAAATATAAAAGTTATTAGTTATTAGTAGATTTGACATTTTCAAACTAATTTATTTACTATTCATTGCTCCTTTTACCAAGTCTTTCCTCTAGATTTATTTCCTCTTGTATACTATGAGAAGTCTTAATTCTTTTTGCCTTGTAACTAACTACCCCTCTAAGTTATCTTTTTGTTATCATTTTTGTTTCTATTTTAATCTGTCCTGTATTTATTTTTGCAGTTGTATACATATTTTTCTATCTTTCTAATATAAAATTTTGTATATACTCTTTATATTCTAGTGTGTTTTTCACTATATAGCACATTGAGTAAATAACTCTGAATAAGTTCATAGAGATTTGTTAATCTTTTTAATAGCATTATAGTATTCTATTTTATAGTTGAACCTTAGTTTATTCAAATAGTCTCCAATGGATGGTTATTTCTAATATTTTGATAAGACAAATGTCCACCATGAATAATCTTGTACATATATTGTTGGGTTTTATTGAGATATAGCCTTAGGATAAATTCTTAGTAGTGGAATTGCTGGGTCAAATAATTAATACAGACTTTATGGTTTGATTTATTTTTTAAATACCCTGAGGTTGAATTGTGTTACTTAAATCTGAATATTTATGTTCTTAATTTTTTCCTAAAATGCTTTAGCCATTATTTCTTCAAATACTGCTTCTGTTTATACTTGGATCTATAGTTTGTTAGAATTTCCCAATACTGTAACACTTTTCTTTCATATGCTTTAGTTTATTATCATTATGTACTGCATTTTAGATGAATTCATTAGGCATATCTTCCAATTTAATAATTTTCTTTCAGTTGTGTCAGTTCTATATTGGGTATATATATATATATATTCCTGTTATCACATACTATCTCTGTTCCTTTCTGAACTAACCCTGATGAGACAAATTAGGTGGTTTCAGGGGACACATATCAGGACAGTATTGTCTTCCAAAAGTGAATCTTGGGCTCTAGGAAAGGAACAGTGTTCTTCATTCTACTGAATTCAAATCTCTTTGCACTCTGAGCCAGCATGAGTCAGGACCCATGGTCATTCAGCTGAAGAAAGACGCCAGTGAAGAGTGGGCGATGGTATTTGAAAAACAGATGCTTTGTTGGCCTCATGTATCTTCAGTTCCTATTGTATAATTAAAGCTAAATATTAGTTTCTATAAAGCAAGTAGTAGAAATTAGAAAATTAAATTCCCAGAACCAAATACCTGGCCTTACTATTAATGTTAGGCTGAGAAAACCTTCTTAGACAACAACGTAAACATTGAGGGTAATAGTTAAGATACTAAGCCTTAAAGTCAGTCTTCAGGGTTCACACTAAACCTTTTTACCTCTTGAGGTCTATGTTTTCTCAGGAGCAAAATGGAAATGATAATAATATGGTTATTTTGAGTTAAAATATGCAAAGCACTTGGAACACTAGTTAATATAAGTTAAGTACCAAATAGATGCTTATCATTATCTTGCTATAGATTTTTGGTCAAAGGAGGACTTTGAGGAAAATATGGAGCTTAAAAGAGAAATTCTAAGGACAATGATTTAATTGATGTGAAAGAAAGCCTATCAGCTTAGTTCAGTTGTGAATAAAAACCAGGGAGTCTGCAGATGGGTGTTTAAAGATTAGGACTTGGCTGAGTGCAGCATGGCTTTCCTTTCAGATGAGACAGATCTCTCTTGGTCACAGGGAGGTTGATGGGAGTGGGGCCTTAACTGGTGCTGTTCACATGTGGGGAGTCTCTGCAATTTTTGTCTGGATCTCCCCCTCCACTTTTGGCCCTTTCCTGGGATTGTCTCCCAAGGTCTTGTGTGTTGAGGCAATGTTTCCCCTTCCCAAGCCATACAAATGATCATAGCCCAGGAATATGAGTAGGTGTGAGTAAAAGAGGAACCATTGAAACCAGTGGACAATTGGAAGATTGCAAAAGATACAGCTGAAGTCCCTACTCAGAACTTTTGAGGATGAATCACACAATTCCTGCTATTAGTTACAATGTCACTGGGGGGCAAAACAATGTTTCTTCTGCTCTCCTTTAAACTCATGGCATAGGCAAGTTTGTCATCTATTTATAAATGCCTATTTTCCATGTAACTGAAAGTCTTCTATGGAATATATCTGGTAGACCCTAAGTTTTAAAATAAAGTTTGCATATCTCCAGGGGAAGTTAACTTAGGGTTCTACATTTTTTAGCACTTCTAAAGTTTTCAGCGTCAGAATTGAGTGTGTTGAGGAAACCAAAATTGAGAAAGATACATGTACCCCAATGTTCACTGCAGCACTATTTACAGTAGCTAGAGCATGGGAACAACCTAGATGTTCATTGGCAGATGAATGGATACAGATGTTTGGTGCATACACACAGTGGAATATTACTCAACCTTAAAAAGGAACACAGTTGACTCAGTTCTAATGAGGTGGATGAACCTAGAGCTTATTAACAGAATGAAGTTTCAGTCAGAAAGAGAAAGATAAATATTGTCTACTAATGCATATATACAGAATCTAGAAAGATGATACTGATGAATTTATTTGCAAGGCAGCAATGGAGAAACAGACGCAGAGAAGAGACTTATGGACATGGGCAGAAGGGAGGAGAGAATGAGATGTATGGAGAGAGTAACATAGAAACTTACATTACCATA
Organism: Cervus elaphus; assembly: GCF_910594005.1. Classification (NCBI taxonomy): domain Eukaryota; kingdom Metazoa; phylum Chordata; class Mammalia; order Artiodactyla; family Cervidae; genus Cervus; species Cervus elaphus. Next base: position 11,175,709 of record NC_057844.1, on the reverse strand, counting down.
TGTAAGATAGATAGCCAACGGGGATTTGCTCAGATTCAGATGTCTAAGGCAACTCAAACAGCGGGGTGGGATGGGGAGGGAGATGGGAGGGAGGTTCAAGAGGGAGAGGATATGTCTACACCTGTGGCTGATTCATGTTGATGTTTGACAGAAAACAATAAACTTATATAAAGCAGTTATCCTTCAATTAAAAAAATAAACAAATTTTAAAAAAATATTTAAAAATACTTAAAGAATTGAGTTTGGCTTATTCAGCAATTAATGTTTTTTCCAAATGGAAGGTATTAAGGAAGAAGATTATGTATTAATCAGCATGACAATGTTATATGTGAAGAAGTATCATGAAGAATGCTAGAAAGGAATTAAGCTCAAATAATTCTGTAATCTGTAGGCTTATTTTAAGGTTTCCAATTCCAGGATACTGAAAACATCAAATGCTTTCTATGATACAGGGCCAACATCCTTATTCAAATGTAAGTACACGATTGCATTCTAGGGCCAAATGTAAATACTTTTGGATTGCCCACTCAAGCAAGGTTGATCAAGCTTTTCAAACTTTCAAGTGATTGATAATGGTATTAAAATTAAATATCCCTCCTCTAAATTCTCTGAACCCTAGATTCTGTTTCTGGAGTTAAACAATCAAAAAAAAAAAAAAAAACCTAAAAAACAAAACACCCAAACGGACTTGAAAATGCCACTAAAACCACCAGAGTTTCATGTTGAAAAATTGGAGTTAAATATTTCTTATTCAAGAAGGGGAAGAACTCAGACAATTTCTTTTGGCAGATTTTACTTTAGCTCATCAACCACAGAACCTGAGGTCTTTGCCAAAGAAATATGCAAATAAGTGTTTGATTAAATAAGACGGAAACTTCATTGCTGAGGTATGGCTTTTCTTTCCGTTTCTAACTTCCTTCATTTCATGCCCACTGAACCAAGTCTAACTAAGACCTCCACGACTTTCTGTAGGACAGTGACCCTCTGTTTCTAAAGGAAGCCTGCTAGTTTCCTGTGAATACAAGACCGATGGGTGAACTTCGGTCATCCTCCTGCAAGTGTGAGGGGGACAGGTGTGGGGGAGAGGCATGGAGGAGGGGCGTGGGGGAGGGGCAGGGAGGGGCGTGGGGGAGGGGTGTGGGGAGGGGCGTGGGGAAGGGGGCTCCAGGGTTCCTCATGGATATGTCCCGAGTGAGACACTTCAGGAGAAATAAGAAAAATCCATCCTGTCAAAACTTCATGTGCCGCTGCTTTATCACCGTGATTACACCGAGGTTTTGCTTTAGAGAGCCCTGGATTTTAAATTGAAAGTCAAATATAATTTGCCATGAGAAACATGAAGTGGGTGACTAGAACGTCGCTAAGGAGGCCCAGTCAGGGGGATCAGTGCCTGTGATAATGAGCCTCAGTGCAGGGTGGGTCTCAGCGGGGTGGGAGAGGCAGGTTGGAGGCCCAGGGTTTGCTCAAGGGCCACAGGCTTTGGATTGGTTCCGATGGTGAGATCGCTAAACTGGGGAGAGTCCATTCAGTTATTTGGCTGTTGGGGGGCAGCGATATTATTTTAACTCCTATGTAAAAACTAAACAATGCAGCAAAAGAGAAACAGGTTGAGTTGAGAAACAGCACTTTAGGGATATGAACACATATTTACTGAGTGCTTCACTGGTGCCTGGAATTGTGATTGGTCCTTTCCATATCGTTTCTTAATTAATACTCACTAAAGCTATGATCAACCTAGACAGCATATTAAAGAGCAGAGACATTACTTTGTCAACAAAGGTCCGTCTAGTCAAAGGTATCATTTTCCCACTGGTCATGTATGGATGTGAGAGTTGGACTATAAGGAAAGCTGAGTGCCAAAGGATTGATGCTTTTGAACTGTGGTGTTGGAGAAGACTCTTGAGAGTCCCTTGGACTGCAAGGAGATCCAACCAGTCCATCCTAAAGGAGATCAGTCCTGGGTGTTCATTGGAAGAACTGATGCTGAAGCTGAAACTCCAATACTTTGACTCATTGGAAAAGACTCTGATGCTAGAAAAGATTGAGGGCTGGAGGAGAAGGGGACGACAGAGGATGAGATGGTTGGATGGCATCACTGGCTCCATGGACATGAGTTCAAGTAAGCCCCGGGAGTTGGTGATGGACAGGGAGGCCTGGCGTGCTGCAGTCCATGGGGTTGCAAAGAGTCAGACACTATTGAGCAACTGAACTGAACTGAACCAATAGGTTTTATGTCCACATTTTGGAAATGAGGAAACTGAAACTTTGAGAAAGGAGGTGACTCATCAAAAATCTTACATTTAGAGCAAAGTGAGGGGAATTAACTTTTTCTGGGCCTCTATTAAGCAATTCTAGGTTGTCTTCTGGGCCTGGTACAAGCATATATTATATCTGAAAGTTGGTATTAGGGTCATATTTTTGCAGGAGAACCAACTGAATCTCAGAGAAAATAAATAGATTAACCCAGGGTGAGAGAGGCTAGTCAATGAAGAATTAGGTTTTGAACTCAACTTCACTGATAGGGAAGCCTATCCTTTTACTTTTACTTTTATTTCATGTTTAAGAGAATGATGGGATGCTGAATAGAACAGGGAGCTCAGTTCAGTGTTCTATGATGACCTATCTAGGTAAGATGAGGGAGGTGGGAGAGAGGCTCAAGAGCAATCAGCTATATATATCTATGAGATATGTGTATATATGTATATATATAGCTGATTCATGTAGTTGTACAGCTGAAACTAACACAACATTGTAAAGCAATTATACTTCTATTAAAAGTAAATAAAAAAGAAAGTGATGGGTAAGCCGAGGACGAATTGATTTTTAGAGAGCCCTTCATCTTCAAAGTTGTCCTGAGTATCTCTTTTTTTATCTCAGAAGATAGCTTACTGCTAGAGCATTTCTGGTCCTTCTTTTTGGACTATCTTACTTGTTACATCAGGATTTTATAGCAGGCTTGATTTGACCCTAATAGGTATAGCAATGAGGTACATAGCAAATGCTATTAAATTTTCTCTCAGGTTACCTCAGAAGGCAGGTTGATGCACTCTTCTGCCAACTTTTGTTCCCTCACTGACCACCTCCAATCCCTTCTGGAAATCCACACATTTAGACAGCCTAAATGCACACAGTTCACCCACTTGATGTTCAAATAGGGTTTGCAGTCACATGACAAGTATGGAAGAGATGAGGTGGGTAGTTGCTCTGGTCCCATTAAGTTGTTTGAAAGACTTGGTTTTGTGTCGGGAAGGCTGAGCTCTTTCTGTTTGCTGTGTGCCTTGCAGGAGGCCATCTGGGAATTGTGCACGTAAACACAAATCCTCTCTAATTTTGGTAGCATCTCAGTGGGGTTTGTTCAAGTGCTAAGCGCTTCAGGTTTATGATTCACTGTGGTTGCTCATAATTCAGCAGGAATTTTTTTCCCCTAGGAGTCTTAAATATGGATGCAATGGCAGATGCAAAGTTCCAGTAATAGAAATAATGAAACAGGTAAATGTCAGAATTGTCTGTCCCTTAATTCTGTTTTGACCAAACTGGGCTTCAGTGACTAAGGACTCAGAACTTCCCTCTCAGGCCCTAGCAGGGTGGATGGGAAGCCTGAAAACCCATACATTCAATTCAGAAGCCCAGGGCTTCACTCTTGAATTGGTTGAATTTGAGTAACTTAATAACTCCCCTGAAATGATATTTCTTCATCTGTAAAAGAATCCTTATCCCTTTCTCAAAGGTTAAGAATTAACATGACACATCAAACGTGGAAGCAGCTAGTTAAAGACTTAACATGCATTAAAGGTTGGATGAAAGATTCTCTTGTTTGATGAACTCTCCCCTTGTTAATTGTGTGACCTTAGGTGAGTTACTTAACCTTTCTGAGTTTCGGATTCCTCTTCTGTAACACTGTGAAAATAATACCTAATTTATAGTGTAGTTATGAGTATTAAATGGCAGAGTCTAGGTAAAATCATCTAGCATTGCAAGCACTCCTTTATGGCAGCTTTTATTGTTTCAAAGCCTTCCAGATTAAAGTAGAAAGGGCTCAGGTCTTACTAGGGTAACCACAGCCTCCTGGTTGCCCTGGCCAGAATCTGTTCTGGCAAAATTATTCATGGAACATTCTTTACACTCAAATAATTTCATATAAATTCTCTGATCATTTAAAATATAATTCATACGTGGAGAACAGGCTGATCTAGGAAAAGGAGAGAGCATAACAGTAATTTCTCACCCATGAGTAATGTTTGTCTACCTGTGGGGTAGTTTGTTATTAATAATTTGGTCTTATGAGGTCATTGCTTGTTATTAAGTAGATAACCATCTGTGAGTAAGAAACTAAATGCAGAAAAAATGCACCGGCAGAGTACTTGCATTTTTCCTCATTTTCCACCTAATAATATCCATTTTTCAAAACCACAGAGCTTTCAGGCTGCCCTGTGCCTGATAAAGATGCCCTCCTGTTGTTCAAAAGGGGGAAATGTAAGTCCGCTGGCTACCTGCATGGCATCCTGAACTTGCCTTGTTTCTCAGAAGGTGGCCTCTCCTCACCCACCCCTCACTCCCAGCACACATCCCTTCTCTGACTTTTGCTTCTGGAATCTCCTTGTTCTGCCGATAACCTTCAAACGGGGAGAGTGATGGTGGTTAATTTCTTCCTCAAGATCTTAGCAAACTCTCCTGCCTCCCTCCTGGCGCAGGGGTACAGAAAGGCAGGCACCTTCGTCTCCAGACGGCGTGAGGGCAGGGAGGGATGCGCTCCCGACTCTCCCTTTGGCACTCTGCGCTGGTCCCTGCCCCGCCACATCCTGTCTTCCTCATCCGGGGAGGAGCGAAGGAGAAGCAAGTGGGAAACAAAATGGTGGTTTTATATCCTTAAGGACCACCAGCCTTTGATGAGGCAAATCTCAGGTGAGCTGGAAGCACCAAGAGAAGCAGATATTTGCTTTCACTCTCCACGAACCCTGACCCTCTCCTTTTCCTTTCCAGTCCCTTTAAGCTTCCTCCTCTAGAGAGGGAAGAGAAGTCAGTGATCATGGGGCCCACTCTTATTGCCAATGATCATTGTCCCACTCCTGGAGTGGAGCCCCTGATTTGGTCCTTTGAAATGTAGGTTGTCTTTCTTAGCCATCACTGTGTGGAGCTGGTAGGATCTCTCTGTTACACATGTAGTGGACCTTCCATTTAACTTCCTTCAGCATAATAGAGACTAGGCAGTAAGTCTGAAAATATGTATTACGAGATATGTTTTTAAAATATCAGACCATCCACAAAAATAGGTAAATCAAGAGTTGGCAAATATGTTTTGGTAAGAGCCCAGATGATGGATATTTTAGACTTTGCAGGCCACAGACAGCTCCACTGCATAGCTTCCTCCTCTTGTCTTCCTCCTCCTTCATTTTAAGTTGTTTTGCTATTGCTCTGGCTGCACCGGGTCCTTGCTGCTCGCGGGCTTTCTCCAGGTGCAGTGAGTGTGGGCTGCTCTCTAGTCGCCGTGTGCTGGCTTCTCTCGCTGAAGACCATGGGCTCCAGGTGCAGGAGCTTCCCTGGTTGCTCCCTCTGGGCTCCGTGGTTGCCCCACAGCATGAGGGATCTTCCGGGGCCAGGGACTGAACCCGCGTCCCCAGCACTGTCAGGCAGATTCTTAACCACTGGACCACCAGGGATTAAATCCCTTCCTCCTCCTTATTTTTTTTTTTTTTATTAGTTGGAGGCTAATTACTTCACAACATTTCAGTGGGTTTTGTCATACATTGATATGAATCAGCCATGGATTTACACGTATTCCCCATCCCGATCCCTGCTCCCACCTCCCTCTCCACCCGATTCCTCTGGGTCTTCCCAGTGCACCAGGCCGGAGCACTTGTCTCATGCATCCCACCTGGGCTGGTGATCTGTTTCACCATAGATAGTATACATGCTGTTCTTTTGAAATATCCCACCCTCACATTCTCCCACAGAGTTCAAAAGTCTGTTCTGTATTTCTGTGTCTCTTTTTCTGTTTTGCATATAGGGTTATCGTTACCATCTTTCTAAATTCCATATATATGTGTTAGTATGCTGTAATGTTCTTTATCTTTCTGGGTTACTTCACTCTGTATAAGGGGCTCCAGCTTCATCCATCTCATTAGGACTGGTTCAAATGAATTCTTTTTAACGGCTGAGTAATATTCCATGGTGTATATGTACCACAGCTTCCTTATCCATTCGTCTGCTGATGGGCATCTAGGTTGCTTCCATGTCCTGGCTATTATAAACAGTGCTGCGATGAACATTGGGGTGCACGTGTCTCTTTCAGATCTGGTTTCCTCAGTGTGTATGCCCAGAAGTGGGATTGCTGGGTCATATGGCAGTTCTATTTCCAGTTTTTTAAGAAATCTCCACACTGTTTTCCATAGCGGCTGTACTAGTTTGCATTCCCACCAACCGTGTAAGAGGGTTCCCTTTTCTCCACACCCTATCCAGCATTTATTCTTGTAGACTTTTGGATAGCAGCCATCCTGACTGGCGTGTAATGGTACCTCATTACCTTTAAAAAGTAAATATATGTATTGATGACTGTGGCTTTGTAGTAGAGTCTGAAGTCAGGCAGGTTGATTCCTCCAGTTCCATTCTTCTTTCTCAAGATTACTTTGGCTATTCGAGGTTTTTTGTATTTCCATACAAATTGTGAAATTCTTTGGTCTAGTTCTGTGAAAAATACCGTTGGTAGCTTGATAGGGATTGCATTGAATCTATAGATTGCTTTGGGTAGAATAGCCATTTTGACAATATTGATTCTTCCAATCCATGAACACGGTATGTTTCTCCATCTGTTTGTGTCCTCTTTGATTTCTTTCATCAGTGTTTTATAGTTTTCTATGTATAGGTCTTTTGTTTCTTTAGGTAGATATACTCCTAAGTATTTTATTCTTTTTGTTGCAATGGTGAATGGTATTGTTTCCTTAATTTCTCTTTCTGTTTTTTCATTGTTAGTATATAGGAATGCAAGGGATTTCTGTGTGTTAATTTTATATCCTGCAACTTTACTATATTCATTGATTAGTTCTAGTAATTTTCTCGTAGAGTCTTTAGGGTTTTCTATGTAGAGGATCATGTCATCTGCAAACAGTGAGAGTTTCACTTCTTCTTTTCCTATCTGGATTCCTTTTACTTCTTTTTCTGCTCTGATTGCTGTGGCCAAAACTTCCAACACTATGTTGAACAGTAGTGGTGAGAGTGGGCACCCTTGTCTTGTTCCTGATTTCAGGGGAAATGCTTTCAATTTTTCACCATTGAGGGTGATGCTTGCTGTGGGTTTGTCATATATAGCTTTTATTATGTTGAGGCACTGTTTATAATAGCCAGGACATGGAAGCAACCTAGATGCCCATCAGCAGATGAATGGATAAGGAAGCTGTGGTACATATACACCATGGAATTTTACTCAGCCTTCAAAAGGAATTCATTTGAACCAGTCCTAATGAGATGGATGAAACTGGAGCCCCTTATACAGAGTGAAGTAAGCCAGAAAGATAAAGAACATTACAGCATACTAACACATATATATGGAATTTAGAAAGATGGTAACAATAACCCTATATGCAAAACAGAAAAAGAGACACAGAAATACAGAACAGACTTTTGAACTCTGTGGGAGAAGGTGAGGGTGGGATGTTTCAAAAGAACAGCATGTATACTATCTATGGTGAAACAGATCACCAGCCCAGGTGGGATGCATGAGACAAGTGCTCCGGCCTGGTGCACTGGGAAGACCCAGAGGAATCGGGTGGAGAGGGAGGTGGGAGGGGGGATCGGGATGGGGAATAAGTGTAAATCTATGGCTGATTCATATCAATGTATGACAAAACCCACTGAAATGTTGTGAAGTAATTAGCCTCCAACTAATAAAAAAATTAAAAAAAAAAAAAAAAAAGTAAATATATGTATTCTTTCAGGCCACAGATAAGCTTTCTGCTGACCAGATTTGACACCTGGGGTGTTATTGGCAGCTCCCAGTATAAAGGATAATAATAAAAAAAGCACCAAGAGTATCTCCCTCTCAATTCAAGAAACAGAAGAATATCATTAATATTGAAACTCATCTGTATCTATCTTTACTGTATCCCTTTTCTTTACTCTGGGAGTTAAGCACTAGTTTCCATTCTGAGTTTATCATTCCTTTGCTTTTCTTGACAGTTTTACCTTTCATACATGTATCCCTTGTATTGTCTTTTATGTGTGGCCCTCGGTTGTGTGAACATAGCACAATTTATTCATCCATTTTCCTGTTGATGGACATTTGTTTCCAGCTTTTACCATTTATAGAAAACACTCTTTTGTACATCTTTGTAAATATGCTCAGCCTATTACTTTTATTGTCTTTTAAAAAAGTGTTTGAGAAACACAGAAGGGAGATGTGACTTAGACAGGAAGTAAAATTGACATTAGATGTGACCTTTCTTAGAGTTCCCAAGTTCAAACCCTGACTGACACCTTTCCTTTATAGGACAGCCCTTACTTATAGAGTACCACTTCTAGACCTTCCTTCTGGAATATTTCCAAGGAGGGAGCAGTGTATGGGTGTATCCACTCCCTTCCAGGCATGTCCTGCACACTGACCCTGAAGTGTGGACAATGCCTTTGGCTCTAAAAATAAATTTAAAGGAACTTCCAGAAAATAACTATACAATTTTTGTGGGTTCTGATATATTTGGTCTTAAATAGCATGAGAAGTACAGACCATGTGGTATTTTAACTTCGTCTGGATTGAGTTGTAAACAAGCTCAGTCTAATATTCTTCCTTTTTACAGTTTCCCCTGGAACATGCAACGAAAAATCACATAGACAGGAGTATGCCTTTTTTTCGGAATATGCCCATTCCTGTTCTACATTGGTTTTAATTGTCAGTTATATAATGTCTTAATATTAGGCAGGACAAATCCTTTCTTCCTCAATGCTTCTTTTAAACTGTGGTATCATATACGTTTTTGAAATGATATGTAGTATGTCGCTTTGTTTGTAAAATCTCTTGTTTTTCACTGAATTTATGAATCTATTATAATCCCATTTTTTTCCCCACACAGTGGATTTGTCTTCTACATCTTGACAATTGAATTGTCCACAGTGGTTTCCTATACCCCAAATTCTACGTCTGTCAGTCTGAAACTGAGAACTGTTCTATTAAGATGGTCTTATGGTAAATGATCAAAACGGCTGCCCTCTATTTTGCTGGACTCACAGAATCAGCCTTGTGCAATCAACTCCTTTCCAATGGCTATTTGTTTCTTTTCTTCAGAAACGACTGGACAGGGACCAGTTTTGGTCTGGGTTGTCTAGATTCAACATACATAGAGTAAAGGTATACTGGGTTAATTTTACATTGTAATTCCAGTGTTAAACTCTGCTTAAGGTGGGTTTGATTCTTTCCTTAGAAGCCAAGCTAAGTGTCACAGGATTTCTGTTATTAATAGAAATTAAATTAATACCACTCAACCTGATCTCATGTTACTTCTTCGCTGCCACATTTGCTATTTAAGAAGTTAAGGGATGCCGTGTAAAGATTTCTGATCCAAATCCTGCAATGAAAAAGTTATATCTTTAGGAAATTCCATTTTTCCAAGCACTGGAACATAGAGATGTTACTTACCTTACTTCATACTCATGGTTATTTTTCATGCATTTTATATCACTATGCTAACTATTGTCTTGATGGACTGAAATTCTTTTCAATACCAAAATAATACCAGTTGAGAAACATCTGTGAGCAAAATATACACTCGTATTTTTTTGCCTACTCTCCAAACATAATATTTTTTTTTCCTTTGTATTAACATCTAAACACCTTTTTTCGATTGGTTCTCACCTAATATTGATAGTGATTCAAACATCCAATCCATCTCGGCAACCACAAAATAGGCCAGTGCCTAATATTACAGCAACTACATGTGAAATCTCTTCCAGTGCAAAAGCTTATTAACATTTAAAAAGAACTAGATCATTTATACTTTGGCTACAGAGTCAATGGCTGCTGAGCAGAGCTCACTGTCTGTCATTCGCAACCTTTTCCCCTCTTTTGCATTTACCGAATCCCTTAAATACCAGCAGCCTACTAAAAAATCTCACATAAATGCACCAAAATGAAATCCCATCTTTAGCTCCAGCCCTCCCAACCCATTTCCCTCATGTTCATATAACACTGAGGGGCTCATTTTCAGCAAATTGTCGAAAGGAAAGGTGACAGTCCATTTAGCAGTCAGCTAGTTGCTAATTGGTATCCAATGAAAATGCATCAAAATTTGAGCACTCCCGATTGAACTCTTTGAAAAGTGAGCATTCTACTAGTTTAACTCTGCTGTAGGTGGAGCCCTGATTGAGGTCTCACAGCAAGATGAGCCATCATCCAGGGCTTTCTAATGTTGATTCTTGGCCCAGAGCTTAAAAAACAAACAAACAACTCTAAGTTCATTGTTTTTCTGTCTTTGATTTTCTCCTAAAAGGGGTACAAACTTGTGAGACTGTAGGCAGTAGGTCATCCATCGTATTCTGACCCAAGAATTAAAAAAGGACTACCTTTTACCTTCTTGTGAAAGTCCCCCAGTCTTGTCTGACTCTTTGCCACCACATGGACTGGAGCCTGCCAGGCTCCTTGTCCATGGAATTCTCCAGGCCAGAATACTAAAGTGGGTCAGTTCAGTTCAGTTCATTCGCTCAGTCATGTCCGACTCTTTGTCACCCCATGGACTGCAGCACGCCAGGCCTCCCTGTCCATCACCAACTCCCAGAGTTTACTCAAACTCATGTCCATTGTGTCAGTGATGCCATCCAGCCATCTCATCCTCTGTCATCCCTTTTTCCTCCCACCTTCAATCTCTCTCAGCATCAGGGTCTTTTCAAACGAGTCAGTTCTTCGCATCAGGTGGCCAAAGTATTGGAGTTTCAGCTTCAACATCAGTCCTTCCAATGAGTATTCAGGACTGATTTCCTTTAGGATGGACTGGTTGGATCTCCTTGCAGTCCAAGGGACTCTCAAGAGTCTTCTCCAACACTGCAGTTTAAAAGCAGTGGGTAGCTGTTCCCTTCTCCAGGGACCTTTCTGGGGCCTCTACATTAAAAAAAAAAAAAAATGACGGGGAGGTAGAGGAAGGTGTGAACATCAGAGAGAGAGAATTGTAGTAAGAAGTGGTGATTTGTCATCAAGAGAAGCTGACCGTGGTGTGATCTTTCCAGAAAGAGTTATGCTCCTTTTCATACATTGGTGCACTCAGCCTGGGGACTGTGCCTGCCTCTGAAAGTAAGCACAGTATTCTTTCTGCAGAATTCTACAGAGCTTGACCAGACTAGGAAGTCATTTCAGTGTAAAGATTTGAATTAGGGCTTTCTCCAAGGCTCAATCCAACAAAAAAAAAAGAAGAAGAAGAAGAAAAATAAAGGGGGTGATTTTTTTTTTTCTTGAGGGTAACATTTTTAAGCACTTCCTACTAAATGCTTTTTGAATGGGTTGTAAATAGTAATAACCTTAAGACAAAGGTGGTGGTGTTCACCCAGGAGCCTGGAAATATATCACTTATTCTACCTTTGACTCTGAATCCCAGGTTCTCCTCACCATTGCACCCTGAACTCTCCAATCCTTAGTACGAAGAAATCCCAAAGTACTAATGGTGTCTTGGAAGAAAATAGTGTTGTCCTAATTTTTCAAAATGGAACAGGAAAATAGGTCAAGATGAACCTTCTGAAATCATTGAATTGTAACCATTCAAAGGTTTTTGAGAAAGGTATGGAAAAAGTAAAGAGTGAGCTAGCTTTAATGAGGCTAAAGTGACTGTGCAAATCTCATTTGCCAGAAATATTGTATCTGATCTGAGAAAGGGACATTACTTTCTTATAGCTGTGGTTCTTTCATGCCAAGATACTGTGGCAACATGGTGGGTGAGGTAGAGAAGACACCTTCTTGAGTGTTAACAATATCAGTGCATAATTAAGAAGAGTTGGATTGGATCTGTTAGGTGTCTCAGGGTTGCTAGAATGAATACCTGGGGAAGGAAGATGTAGAAAATAGAGGAGGCAAAGTCTTTGGAGATGGAGCAAAGAAGCAAACTTTGTACCTTGGTCAGTTGTCTAGTTCCTAATTTTACATCTAAGTAGATTTGGAAAGGAAGAGAAAGAAAAAATAGGATCTCAGAAGCAGCTAGGTTTAACTATATGAGCACACAACTTCCCCTTTCTTGACCCTACTCTTTATCCTCAGAAAAGATTTCTCTATGTCTGAGAATAAGGAGGCCTGGCTTCTATAGCTCTCTGCTTACACTTAATCAATTCCTTTATTTCTCTGTGATTCTGTCCTTCATTTATTTAATAAACATCTTTAAATATTACCTTTGTTCCTCTGTGGTGATTCTGTGCTTCTCATGTTCTGTTAGAGCATATCCTCTGTGAGGACAAGGCAGGTTCCTAACAGTGTGTGGAACACAGTTGGTACTCACAGGACCAATAGTTGCATGCATGGGTGATGATTTTTTGTGGGATTTAGTCATCTATTGTGGTTTTCCCATTTGTAGGTCAAGTACAGTACATTATATAAAATATGTGGGCTAATTGTTGATTGAATGAGTCCTGATTCTGTAGTTTTCAAAAAATGCTTATAGATAGTATTATAATAACTGGGGCTTCCCCAGAGGCTCAGTGGCAAAGAACCCACCTGCCAAGCAGGAGATGCAGGCTCAATCCCTGGGTCAGGAAGATCCCCCGAAGAAGGAAATGGCAACCCACTCCAGTATCTTGTCTGGGAAATCCCAGGACAGAGGAGCCTGGTGGGCTAGAGTCCATGGGGTCACAAAACATTTGAACACAACCTAGGGGCTAAACACAACAACAAAAGTAATAACTACTGAATTTCCTCTTGTACATGGTCTTGACCACATATGTCCCTATTGGTCATGATATAAGTTCCCAGCATGGTTTGCATGCAGTCAGCTCACCATGAGAACCATGAAGGTGAAAAGGGCCAAGAAGAGACAGACAGCATGGGAGAGTGAAGAGAGGTCCGGCTCCATGCTGCCCACTAGTGGGGGACGGGGTGAGATTACCTCATCTGTCTGCATCCACATCACCCATCCTATTGTTCTATTTGTTCCCACAGTCCTGCTTTACTCGGGGGTTTTATATTGACTGTGTTGAGAATCTTAATCCATTATGCTGGTGCTATTTTCCTATGGCTAATCTGGACCTTTAACACCCTGAAGGGTCCTCTTCAATTTTTCCTGTAGGTTTCAGGGGATAGTTTTTGTGCTTCTCAACAATTTCGTCAGTTACCATGTGGCATCTGTCATGGGCCACCCTCTCCCTGGTTCACCACTCTCGTTTCTGCTGGGAATCCCTGTGATGGCAATTTTCGCTGCTTCTTGTGTTAGAGTTGATAGAGTTGCTGTCACAGAGTACCACACTCTAAAGTGACTTACACTACAGAAAGGTACTGTCTCTTACTTCTGGTGATTAGAAGTATGAGATCAAAGCCACACTCCCTCTGAAGGAGCTAGAGACAGAGCTGTTCTTAGATAACTTCTTAGCTTCTGGGAGTTCCTCGGTTGTTGCAGTAAAACTCCGATCTTCACATGGTATTCTTCCTATGAACATGACGTTCTTTTTATAAGGAAACAGTTGTAATGGATTTAGACTCCACTTTAATGATCTCATATGAACTTGAATACCTGCAAATACTGTATTTCCAAAGGAGGGCACATTCATAGGTACTAACCTGATGTGTAGAGCCGACTCACTGGAAAAGACCCTGATTCTGAAAAAGAGAGCAGGAGGAGAAGGAGGTGACAGAGGATGAGATGGTTGGGTGGCATCACCAACTCAATGGACATGAATTTGAGTAAGCTCCAGGAGATGATGAAGGACAGGGACCCTGGCATGTTGCAGTTCATGGGACCACAAAGAGTCGGACAGGACTCAGTGACTGAATGAAGAGGGGTTTGAACCTCAACATACTTCAGTTCAGTTCAGTCACTCAGTTGTGTCCAACTGTTTGTGACCACATGGACTGCAGCACACCAGGCCTCCCTGTCCATCACCAGCTCCCAAAGCTTACTCAAACTCATGTCCATCGAGTTGGTGATGCCATCCAACCATCTCATCCTCTGTCATCCGCTTCTCCTCAGGCCTTCAATCTTTCCCAGCATTAGCTATTTTCCAATGAGTCAGCTCTTCACAACAGGTGGCCAAAGTGTGGGAGCTTCAGCATCAGCATCAGTCCTTCCAGTGAATATTCAGGACTTATTTCCTTTAGGATGGACTGGTTGGATCTCCTTGCAGTCCAAGGGACTCTCAAGAGTCTTCTCCAACACCACAGTTCAAAAGCATCAATTCTTTAGTGCCCAGCTTGCTTTATGGTCCAGTTCTTACATCCATACATGACTATTGGAAAAACCATAGCTTTGATTAGACAAATCTTTGTTGGCAAAGTTATGTCTCTGCTTTTTAAAATGCTATCTAGTTTGGTTATAGCTTTTCTTCCAAGGAGCAAACATCTTTTAATTTCATGGCTGCAGTCACCATCTGCAGTGATTTTGGAGCACCTAAAAATAAAATCTCTCACTGTTTCCATTGTTTCCCCATCTATTTGTCATGAAGGGATGGAACCCAATGCCATGATCTTAGTTTTTTGAAGTTGAATTTTAAGTCATCTTTTTCACTCTCCTATTTCACTTTCACCTACGTATTTGGGAGGATATAGTCTGACCCACAATGCTTGCCTTGGTTGCTCCCGGGAGCAGAGTTACAGCTGCGCGGGCACCTCATTCCTTCCCCAGTTTGTAGGCCGCACTATCTGAGTCCTGGTTGGACCCCTTCCTGTCACTGCAGGCTTTTTAGATGTCTTAAAGTAGCAAAGGTGTACTGTGTTCTCTGGAGCCCCAAACTTGTTTTGAGGGGGAATGCTTTTCTCTTCTTTTGCACAGCTCTTTGTTAGCAGCCTATCCAAGGAGTGAAACTTCAGTGAAATTGTTAGCTTCTTATTCTCCTCCCTCTCTTTCCTGAGAACCCAGATATCTGTCTATAGGATTGTGTGAAAGGCAAAATTTGAAGGACAGACTCCTGTGGTCAGTAAAATGACCCCTCATTTCTGACACTGATGCTTTGCAACTGTCTAGTTTCTTTCCTTTCATGGATTCTCTGCCAGGATGTCTTCATCCAATAGACTTCTGAAAAGCTTGCTACTCTAATCCGTCAACTACAATCACCAGTTGTTACTATTGTTCTTGTCCAAACTGGGATTCTTACCACATGTAAAACTGAAATTACTAAGAAATAGATAAAATAAACTAAAGTATTATATAATGTATATAATAAATAAGAATGTATATATTTCATTAATAGAATACAAGAGAAAATTCATTCTTATGATTAATCCAATAGCTATAGGAAGCATGTTTGATAAGTCATCATACATTTTTGAAAGTAAGCAATAAACTAAGAATAGGAGGGAACTTCTTTAACCTAATGAAGTATATCTTAAAAAAAGAAATCCAGCAGTAAACATTATACTTAATGGTCAAGTGTTAAAAAACATTCCTTTGAAACTGGAAACAAGAAGGGCAAAGGGCAAGCGTCAGTTTTACTTGACGTGTCCTGGGCTTCCTAGCCAATGCAGTAAAGATGAAAAAAAAAAAAAAAAAGAAAGAGATAAGTTATTAAGGATTACAAAGAAAAAAATAGTAATGTCATTATTCACAGGTGATGTGCTTGTGCTTTTAGAATATTGAAAAGAATTTTTGGAGAGTTTGCAAGTTTGCTGAGTATAAGCTGATATTTAATAATGTATTATACATTGGCAATAAGCAATTAGAAATAATAATAAATAATTAGACATTACAAATGACTGAGGATCCCAGATGGTGCCAGTGGTGAAGAACCTGCCTGCCAATGCAGGAGACATAAAAGATGCAGGTTCAATCCCTGAATCTGGACAATCCCCTGGGGGAGGGCATGGCAACCCACCCCATTCTTGCCTGGAGCATCCCACGGACACAGGAGCCTGGTGGGCTAGTCAGTGGAGTTGCAAAGGATTGGACATGACTGAAGCAACTTAGCACACACAAGAACCAATTTAACAAAGGACATGCAGATATGAATGAAGGAAATACTAATGGAAAAAAATTAAGAAGATATAAATAAATGGAGTGATATATTCGTGGGGCTTCCCAGGTGGCTCAGTGATAAATAATTCACCTGCAGTGCAGGAGATGCAGGTTTGATCCCTGGACCTGGTAAGATTCCCTGGAGAAGGAAATGTCAACCCACTCCAGCACTGTTGCCTGGGAAATACCATCGACAGAGGAGCCTGGCGGGCTATGGTCCATAGGGTCACAAAGAGTCAGACACGACTTAGCGACTAAACCATGACAATATTATGTTCACAGATGGGAAGACTCATTACTGTAATGTTGCCAGTTCTTTTCAAATTAGTATCCATCTTTAATGTAGTGGCAATAAAAACATAAACAGGTTTAGTGTGTGTGTGTAACAGAGGGAGAGGGGAACAAGTTGATTCTAAAAGGTCACGAAAATGCAAAGAGCAAAGTGTATGAAGCAAATAAGTTTGCGAAGGACTTGCCCCTCCAAATACCACTTGGTTTAAAGATGTAGCAATTCAGACCATTGGTTTTTGGCATAGGATAGACAAACGGGCTCCTGAAAGTGAGTAAAAATCGACCTACACATCTATGGACACTTGAATTATCATAAAAGTGGAGATAACTGGGGAAGGATGGCCTTAAAATTAGTGGTCTGGGTGAACCGGACATTCACATTGGAAAAAGTTAAACTTGATCTTTATTTCATATGATAAGGAAAATTTATTTTCAGCAGGGTGTATATGCCAATGTAGAAGACACAACAATAAAGCTTATAGAAGATAATGTAAAAAAGTATCTTCATTGCCTCAGGATAGAATGTGGCCGTTGCTGTTTAACTGCTAAGTCATGTCCAACCCCTGGTGACCTCATGGACTGCAGCCCGCCAGGCTCCTCTGTCCACGGGATTTCCCAGGCAAGAATACAGGAGTGGGTTGCAATCTCCTTCTCCAGGGAATCTTGCTGATTCAGAGATTGAACCCACATCTCCTGCATTGGCAGGTGGATTCCTTACCACTGAGCCAGCAGGGAAGCCCCGGGATAGGACAATCATGTGGAAAAAGATGAATAAACTTGACTATACTAAAATTAAGCATTTCTGTTCTTTAGAAGAAACCCTTAAGGGAATGAAAAAGTAGGCATTCCCTGGTGGTCTAGTGTTTAGGCTGCGAGCTTTCACTGCCTGGTACACGCACTATCTCTGGTTTGCGGAACTAACATCCTGCAAGATGCACAACATGGCTAACAAAAAAAAAAAGAAAGAGAAAAAAAGAAAAAGTAAGTAAAGAGGGTGAGAAGCTATTTGAAATTACATATATAATGCAGTGTCATTTAAATTAATAAAGAAATATAAAAATGGACAGAGCCTTTAACAAGCATCTCAAAAATATGACATCCAGTACCTTGTTCAGTCGCTCAGTCGTGTCTGACTTCTTGTGATCCCACGGACTGCAGCACGCCAGGCCTCCCTGTCCTTCACTGTCTCCCAGGGTTTGCTCAAACCCACATCCATTGATTTGGTGATGCCATCTAACCATCTCATCCTCTGTTGCCCCCTTCTCCTCCTGCCCTCAATCTTTCCCAGCATCAGGGTCTTTTCTAATGAGTTGGCTATCTAATACCTAGTGCACATTGAAAAGATGTCAATCTCACTAGTAATCAGAAAAATGAAAAATGGCAGACACCTGTGTGAATGGCTGAAATGAAAAAAAAAAAAAAAAGACTTGCAGGACTAGGTTTATTAAGGCAACAGGAACTCTCCAACACTGTTGATGTAAAATGGTACAACCGTTTGGAAAAGAGGTTTTCAGTATTCACTTAGACTGAAGATACATGTCATGATGACCGCCAAATTCAGCCGTTGGTTATATAACTGACAGAAATGCACGCCTACCTGCTTCAAAAGACATGCATAAGAGGGCTCGTAGCAAATTATTTATGATAGTTCTAACTCAGAGCTCCTCAACAGTAGGATGGGTAAATGAATGGTGATACAGTCATATAATGTAAAATAATAAAAGTATGCTAGGCAATGAAATGAACAAACTACAGTATCAGAAAAAAAAATGTACATCTTAAATATAACTTTTTAATTGAATGAAAGAAGCCTCATATAAAGAATTAGTGTTTCATGATTCCATGGGTATATAGTTCAAAACAAGCACCACTGAACTTGTTTTTCGAACTCTAGAAACATGTGCTCTTATGAAAAACCTACAAAGAAAAATGAGAAAGGGATCGATACAGTGATCACCATAGTGGTGTTAAACTTTAGGGCAGTGGCAGGTGGTTCTGAAGCTGGATGCAGTAGCCCTCCAGGTTTGGGCAATATTCTGTTTTATGAGCTATGCAGAGTTGCAGAGGAATTTTCTCATTCTACAATTTTCTGTAATGATACGAATTTCCCCAGTAAATTTCCTTTTTTCTTCTCTTTCTTTAAGGAATGTATGCAAAATTCCAGGCCCCCAATAAGTGCTACCTACACAGATAAGCATTTCCCTACCTCTTCTTCTGATTAGCCCTGCACAGCTCATCTTAAAAAGCAATGAATAACCTTGGTGTGAACACACAACACGACAGACACCCATTCCCAGAAGAAAAGTTGCCGGGAGCATTAGCAGATTGCAGAGACGAAAGATGTTCATTCCTGCCTCATCTGATTGCCTCTTTCACCAGCACCAGAGTTGTCACACCGATGACTAGGCCTTTCAGAGCCAGTGAGCATCCCTGTGCTTCATAATTACTGAAACACATGTGCTAAGTCACTTTTTGCTAAGCCGCGATGAGAATTCTCGGTGTTCAATCGCCCTCAAAATTTCTCATCTCTTCCCTGGGGTGAGGTGCTTTGGTTTAGCAGCTGCACGTGGGGATTGCATTTAAATCATTTAAGGTCTGAAGTTCAATATCTCCTAAAAGCAGCCTCCCTTTTTTCAGCATCTCTCTTCAAGAACACCTGGATTTTCTTTTTTTTTTTTTCTTTCTTTTTTTTTTAACTTCAAAGTGAGGGATATCCTCCTAGGAGGAAAAAAGCTTTGGAAATGCATTAATTCTTTGAGGACACAGTATGTCTCTGCTTGCCTCCTCCCAGACTGTTAATCAGTCCTTGTCAGTAGCTCTTTTAAATCATTAGCCATCCATTTCCCATTTCAGCAGCAAGAGCAGTGACATGGTAAATCAGGTGTGTGGAGAGCAAAAAGTCAAAAGTCATCAAGGAGAGTACCTGAAAAGTCAAGGCCGGTTTTACTTTTAGACAATGTATCCCCTATGATGGGGCTTCCCAGGTGGTGCTAGTGGTAAAGAACCTGTCTGCCAATGCAGGAGACATAGAGATGCGAGTTCAATCCCTGGGCAGGGAAGATCCCCTGGAGGAGCAAATGGGAACGCCCCCCGCTCAGTATTCTTGCCTGGAGAATCCCATGGACAGAGGAGGCTGGTGGGTTACAGTCCATGGGGTCACAAAGAGTTGGACACTGAAGAGATTTAGCACAGCACATCCTTTATGATACAACATAGAAGCCCCCTCCGAAATTTCTCCAGTGACCACGCCGCTGGTCCAGGGGGGGCTCAGCTCCTCATGAAATGATTAGAATTATGTCCCGTGCCATGTGCCTGGTTGCTCAGTGGTGTCTGACTCTGCTGCAGCCTGCCAGGCCCTCCGTCCATGGGGTCCTCCAGGCAAGAATACTGGAGCTGGTTACCAGGCCCTCCCCCAGGACATCTTCCCAACCCAGGGACTGAGCCTGGGTCTCCTGCACTGCAGGCTGTTTGAGTTACCAGGTAAGCCCAGGATTATGCCTTATGGTATAAATTTCCTTAGAGTCCCATCACACTGATGAACATAACTATGCTATAGATGCAGGGCGTACGAGTCTTTCCTGAAAGCAGTTTTGCTGTTGTTGTTGAAAAGAGAGAAAGAAAAGCTGATGGTATTTGTGACTGAAGCAGAAAGGACATATTTTGGATGCCCCAAACAAATCACATCATTTAATGGTCGTACTAAGATCTAATTCATCCATTGTGAATTGTGACTGTCTGTTACTCTGACTGGGCTGGGAGTACAAGAGGTCACTGTCCGTTACTTCAGAATTAAATCAGGAGTTTGGGACAGTGGAAGGGGACTTGGAACAACAGAGGTCATCATACTGAATCAGTTTTAGGAATTTCAGAAAATACTGTATAGAGGTGATAGAACAAGCTCCCATCTGTACTTTTCCATGATGTAACGGAATAGCTTTTCGAGGCAGCATATTTTGATAAGTATTTGTCAAGCACGCACTGTGAGTCAGGTCCTCCCTGGTACTGTCTAAGGACTTCCGAATGGGTGGCTAAGTCTGAGTCACTGCACTGCCTCACTCATCACTGTGCATGGAGTACCCAGGGCCTGGGGCTGTGCATACTAAACACCACAGGAGTTTGGATGGAGAGTGTCAGGAAACAGCGAGGAGGCTGGACTCTCCCCAAAGTGAACCTGTAGGCCTGCCTCCCAATGTGCAGGCAGTTCATTCATCTTGGGATGTTGGCTGTAGTTTGCCAGTCTCTGCAACTCCTCTGCTTTTTTTTTTTTAAATTCCACAGAGCTATCTGCAACTGGTGAAAAATGACCCACTGAAGCTGGTGAATGTTTTCCACAGCTTTCCTCTGACTTCACACAGCTGTGACAGACGGTGTCCCAGCGGGGTCGGCACAGCTCATCTGCCAAGAGGAAGTGTTGCCATGATGGTCCCCACTTCAGGTCTGGGGCTCAGCGTCTGTCTGTTCTCACCAGCTTTTCATCCCCCTCAGGAGCTACACCTGGCTGGAACTTGGCAACAAAAGCTATTGACTAAAAGACTGGAGAAGCTTTTACAGCTCATGCTATAAATCTAAAGGGGGTTCCAGGGGGTTGAGGTATCATCCAAGCCAACCTTCACACTTTAGAGAGAGAGACTCTAAGCCACAGAAATGGAAGGTCATACTACTAGTTGGTGAGGAGATAAGACTGGTCCCTGGTCAGTGCTATTACTGTTGTGGGTTCCTCACGTGATTATTCACGTATTTTGTTGGCTCCCCTTGAGATTTGCTGAGCAAAAGGGTATCTGTTTTGAGGAAACTTTCTACTTAGGACTTAGTCCCACGTAATACTCCTGTTGCTTATTATTGCTGACCTTTGGTTCACTGTGTTAAAAATGTTCTTAAGCTTTTTAAATATATAAGATGATACATGCTTTGTATTTCCAACCAGACTGCCTCACCCAGCGGTCAGTACCAGAGGCCATACAGAGTAATGGGAAAGACTTTGGATTTGGGGCCTGACACATCTAAAGTGGAATTCTGATTTCTCATTGACCAATTATAATGATTTTTACCTGTCCTTCAAAGAGAAAATGTTATCAATTTTTGTGAAGTTCCATTTATCATCATTTTAATAGTCTGTGTTTTTGTGTCTTGTGCAAGAAACATTTGTGCAATCCACAGTCACAAAGCTTTTTAATATCTTATTCTAGAAGTTTAATAGTTTCAGCTGTTATGCTTAGATCTGTTATCCTCTTGGAGTTAATTTTTGCATATGCTGTGAGGTAAGGATTGAAGTTTACTTTTTTCCTTATAGATATCCAGTTGTTTCAGAGTCATTTGTAGAAAAGACTTATTCCTCATTGAATTACCTTGGCACCTTTGTTGAAAGTCAGTTGACCACAAGTGTGTGGGTTTACTTTTGGACTCTAAAAATGTTTATGCCACACTGTCATGCTTACTTACTTACTGCAACTTTGTTGTAACTTTGAAAGGAGGTAAGGACTCTAACCTTAGTCTTGATTTCATGATTATTTTTTGGCTATTCTAGGTCATTTTCTCTATTCATATACATTTTAAAATTAACAAGTCAATTTCTCCAACAAAGTCTCTTAGGATACCATTGGAACTATATCTGTATACCCAATTTGGGATAATCGCCATCTTACTAACCTTACTAACCTTCTGACCACAAGGATGGTATAGCTCTCTGAAAGAGTTTGCATAGTATTGGTATCATTTTTTTCTTGAATATGATTTTCAATTTCTTATGATAGTATTCACCAGTGGAGGCATTTGGGCCTGGAGTTTTCTTTGTGGGAAGATTTTAAATGACAGGTTCAGTTCTTCAACAACAAGGGCATTTGCCTTCTGCCTCTGTGGAGACGGGACCCTATGCTGCTGCAGCTGCTGACCTTCAACACCCCTTGGAGGGAATTCAGGGTGAAGAGTGAGGCACTCTTTTCCCAGGGGAATTGGTGGAACAAGTCTTTAGAACAGTTCAGTTCAGTCGCTCAGTCATGTCCGACTCTGCGACCCCACAGACTGCAGTATTCCAGGCCTCCCTGTCCATCACCAACTCCTGGAGTTTACCCAAACCCCTGTCCATTGAATTGGTGATGCCATCCAACCACCTCATCCTCGGTCGTCCCCTTCTTCTCCTGCCTTCGATCTTTCCCAGCATCAGGGTCTTTTCCAGTGAGTCAGTTCTTCACATCACGTGGCCAAAGTATTACAGTTTCAGCTTCAACATCAGTCCTTTCAATGAACACCCAGGACTGATGCCCTTTAAGATGGACTGGTTGGATCTCCTTGCAGTCCAAGGGACTCTCAAGAGTCTTCTCCAACATCACAGTTCAAAAGCATCAAATCTTTGGCGCTCAGCTTTCTTTATAGCCCAAATCTCACATCCATACATGACTACTGGAAAAACCATAGCCTTGACTAGATGGACCTTTGTTGGCAAAGTAGTGTCTCTGCTTTTTAACATGCTGTCTAGGTTGGTCATAACTTTTCTTCCAAGGAGTAAGTGTCTTTTAATTTCATGGCTGCAGTCACCATCTACAGTGATTTTGGAGCCCAAGAAAATAAAGTCTGCCACTGTTTCCACTGTTTCTCCATCTATTTGCCATGAAGTGATGAGAGTGGATGCCATGATCTTAGTTTTCTGAATGATAGATGATCCCAGTCCTTGCTTCTCTTCATATCTAGAAAAGCTCTAAATCCTTTCATGGTGACATCAGCTCCTGCTGACTAGCAGACAACCTTTGTAAAGTAAGCGCTTGATTACATTGAACTCCCCCTTCATCAAAATCTTTTACATTGACCTTCCCCAACTGCATCTTTGGAGTAATCTGTCAGAGCTATCTGAGGTGCTCTCTCTTGGGATATAGTACTCATTTTGCCCCCAAGGAAACTTAACTTGCAAAAAAAAAAAAAAAAAGTCAGTTCTTAAGTGATATAGGGTATTCAAGTTTTTCTTCTTTCTGTATTTCCTCTATTATAAAAAAATTATTCATCTCACCTATGTTATTACATGCATTGTTATATTGAGTTTTTCATATCATTCTATTATGTTTTCTATGTATGTAGGCTCTGTAGTGTGGAGAAAGAAATGGCAACCCACTCCAGTATTCTTGCCTGGAGAATCCCATGGACAAAGAAGCCTGGCGGGCTACAGTTCATGGGTTGCAAAGAGTCAGGCACGACTGAAGCAGCTTAGCCCCCATGCACGCACACAGGCTCTGTAGTGATAACCCTCTTTCAATGTTGATATTTAGATGTGTGTTTCTCTTTTTTCCTTGAGCAGTGTGGGTAGATGCGTATTAATTTTACATGTTTGAGATAACTAATTTTTGGTTTTATTGATTTTTGTTTATTTTTTATGTGTTTTCCATTTCATTAATTTATTCCTTTAGCTTTATTATTTTTTTCCTTTCACTTAGTTGGGTTCATCCTCTCTTTGTCTAATTTTTTTTAAAAGATGAGAGCTCAGGTAATTAATTTTTAGATCTTTACTTTTAGCATAGGCATTTACACGCATCACTGTCTCTCTGAACACTGCTTTAGGTTCATTCCATAAATTTTGATACTTTATATTTTTATATTTCTCTTCAGTTTTTTCAGTGGTCTTGGGTATTTGTGTGTGTGTATATATATATATACATATATATATATATGTTGTCATATATATATGTATATAGAGAGAGTGTATTGAATATGTAACATTTCATATTTTACTTACAAATAATATTGTATCACTTACTGTAAAAAAAATTAAAAATTTCAACCTTATAAAGGAATTAATAGCTTTTTTTTTCAATTGTTCTTTTTCAGTCATACCAGTATGCCTCAAAGAAGCAAGAACAGTAAAACTTTACTCTTTAAAAATGATTTTGGGGTAAGCTGATAAGCTGGCACCTAGGAGAGAAGTCAGTTTGGTATTCTGTCATTGAATGGGCTGACTATGGGGACTGAGGAAAACAGTTTTGGCTGTTGCAGAATCTCAGTAAACTATGAATCCGACCGTGACATATGGATGGTTGGGCATCTCTGTGGAATATCGCAGGGTCCTCCATCTGCACCTCCACCTCTGGTCCCTTCTCTCATCTGAATGTCTTGGGAGGGACAACTGAGTTCAGTAAAAAGGCCATGGAGATGGTAGGTCTGCTTTCCACAAGTTGTTAAAAGTTGAAAAGAATTTCCCCTATGATTAAGCTTTAATCTCCTGGAATTTAGTTTAAAAATTACTTATTGGAATACGTTATGGCTATTACACAGCTTATTAGAATATCTGTACTTAGTGGAGAGTGTGAAAGTGGAAAGAACATACACACTATAGGCAAACAGCTCATGCTTTACTCATGTGATGAAGGTCAAGAGATCTGACTTTCCTGAGCTTTAACTTCCTCTCTGGTGAACAGAAGTGATACCTTCCATGTTATTGCTTAAATTTTTTTGGACATAGTTTAGGTATCAGACATGCGTATGTCAAAGCTGCTATTTTTGTTGTGGAAACTTCCAGTTCAGTTCTTAGACTTGCCTGCTTTTGAAGCCATCCCTGCTTTGTAGAATTTCTCAGTGACTATCTCTTTAGGAGGAAGTCCTAATGGTACACTCAGGAGTGAATTGACAATATAGGGGGCAAGCTGTTTGGCTACACGAGATAGCAGCAGGTGTTGGAAGCTGCTGGGGCACTGTCATTGTAGGCAGGTGGCGTGATGTAGGAGTTAAGAGCAGGGCATCTGGAGCCAGCTGTGATCCTGCACAGGTTGTGTGTTCTTTCTCTGTCTCAGATCCCTTGTCTTAAAATGAAAATAACATCATTGCCCTTATTGACTGTTGCAGAGATCAAAGAAAGTAATATGTGTAAAGCAGTTCTATTAGTGTTTGGTACATAGTAGGCACTATGGAATTGTTGGGGATGATGGCAATCATGATGATAGTGAGATGACAAGTAAATTTCTGTTGTCTGGTTATATGTCGTCTTTTCCTTCATATCTATTTCTAGTTTTCTTTTTAATAAACTAGACCATGTGACAAGCAAGTAAGTTAAGAGAGACATACATGGGTGACATTTTGGAGAAATCCTTGACTCAGCTGGCAGGTGGGATTTAATACTGAACAAAGGAACTGGCAGGGTGGACAGGTCTGCCCTGACTTGTGGGGAAGCACAGTCATGAAAAACAGGGGCAGAAAGAGGATTGATGGAAGGGCTAGCATGTTTGAGGCAGCTTCATCGTTCATTGAGAAATCCCACTGGGAGGAGAGATGAAGGGTCTTTGCTTGCTATAGCTCTCACTGCTCCAAATAGAAGAGGTAGGGAATAAGGGGAAAAGGCTTAAAGGCCTCCCTCATACTCCTGAGGGATTCAGTTTCTTCATCAGCTCTAAGGTCTTGGGTCTGGCGCAATGCCCGGCCCTGGGACTCAAGAGAAAAACCAAAGTCAGCTGTGCTTCTGGAACAGGCCGCTTGAAGGGGGTGAGGTGACTCTTGTATAGCTAAGACCCTCCCAGAGTAGATGCTCCCATGTGGTTTCCAGAACCACAGATCCTCTCCATGATTGGGACACAAGTCATAAACCTACATAGGAATTAATGAACCAAGACAGACTTCACAGTGGCAGGCTAAGTCAGAGGCCAGGGCACAGAAAGTGGCTGCAGAATTTGAGGAGAGAATTAAACATTTATGGTAATCATTGGTGAATAGAAAGGAAGCAGAGAATATCACAGATGACCTAACCTAATCAGCCGCAATCTATGGCTGCTCTAATTTTTGAAGATTTCCATTGAGTCAGGTCTTGGTTTGAAGATATGTGGTTAAATCACTGTAAATTGGCTTGAAAATCTCATTTTCTCCTAAATTTGAAAGCAGATATGAAAAATCTATATACAGTTGTTTGCATTATTTATTAGTGGTTTCTTGTTTCTTTTTTGTGGGACAAAATTCAAGTTAAATAACTTAAGGAAACATTTTAAAAAATCAGAAGTTTCATGGAGAGAGAACTTGACAACTTTGAACGACTGTCTCAGGTAGGTTTACACCCCCCGCCCCCCAGTTTGGGCCAAATTATTCAAGATATCCTTAG
Source organism: Cervus elaphus (assembly GCF_910594005.1). Classification (NCBI taxonomy): domain Eukaryota; kingdom Metazoa; phylum Chordata; class Mammalia; order Artiodactyla; family Cervidae; genus Cervus; species Cervus elaphus. The sequence continues at coordinate 11,149,249 of NC_057844.1, read as the reverse complement.
CATAAGCTGACGGTAATAGGAGTGGAAAAAGTAGCAGCCTGTTGAGGAGAACAGTTATCTTTCTTCCATCTATTGTTTTATTTCTATTCTCTGAAGCTTCGTCAGAACACCAAGGACGAAACATTCTAAGAGTTTTCTCTCCACTGTTGTGGGCAGAATGAGTGGGCTCACCTGCCCTTGTGGGTGACCTGATATGTCTGCTCGTCGAGGCTGGTCCTCCCATGTGTGTGAAGAGAAGTGGATTCCAATACGGTGGTGCCGATAGTCCATGACTGAGCCTTAACTCCACTGTCTCAGCCCTTAGATAGGGTTGCTACATAGTTTTACTGAGCAGAAAAGCTCTGGAATTCAAAGAGTAGTGCATAATTGAGCCTAATGTGAATGCGAAAACGTGCATGCGAGTCACTTTATAACATGGGGCCCTCTTTCAATGGCTAACTGAAGCATAAGTGGAAACTTAGTCGCTATGAATTATACCATCAGACACCACAGGAAAGGTTTTTAAAATATCTGATGCTGGGAAAACAGATGAAATATTTTGGGCAAAAAATTAAATTATTTATGTTATATACTAAACCAAAAATTAATTTCATGTAAATTAAATAATAACTACAACTGATTGTGTGTTTATTACGCATGCTATATTTTAAATATATCATTCATTTAATATGGACAACAGCCTTTAGAGGGCACCATTAACACTTTGGGGCTTCCCAGGTGGTGTTAGCGGTAAAGAACCCACCTGTCAATGCAGGAGACGTAAGAGACATTGGTTTGATCCCTCCAGGAGAAGATCCCCTGGAGGAGGACATGGCAACCCGCTCCAGTGTTCTTGGCCAGAGGATCCCATGGACAGAGGAGCCTGGCGGGCTACAGTCCATAGAGTCGCACAGAGTCGGATACGACTGAAGTGACTTGGCATGCACACACGTTATGACCACATGAGAGACAGGGAAATAGACATCCCGCCTAAAGTCACTCAGCCAATAAAGGGCAGGGTCAGTATCCATACAGTCCATCTCGATGAAGAATGTACACGCCGCACACCCAAGTGGACTTCCCTAATGACTCACGGGACAACAAAGGAGATCAAACAAGTCAATCTTAAAGGAAATCAGTTCTGAATATTCATTGGAAGGACTGATGCTGAAGCTGAAGCTCCAATACTTTGGACACCTGATGCAAAGAGCTGACTTTTTAGAAAAGACCCTGATGCTGGGAAAGATTGAAGGCAGGAGGAGAAGGGGACGACAGAGGATGAGATGGTTGGATGGCATCACCGACAAAATGGACATGGGTTTGGGTGGACTCCGGGAGTTGGTGATGGGCAGGGAGGCCTGGCGTGCTGCGGTTCATGGGGTCACAAACAGTCAGATACGAATCAGCGACTGAACTGAACTGAATGACTTGTGGAACAGTGAGCAATCAACTCACAGGTATTTATCCTTTCTTGATTGGGAAGGATTTTTGTAAGCATAAGGTAATTGAAGAAACAACTGAAGAAAAGACTGATAACATAAAAATCAAGCATAATGAAAAAAACCTAAAATCTGTAATTCCAAATTTAAGGTAAATTAGGCAAACTGAGAAAAGTATTTGAAACATGCATGATAGCTAAATGATTCTAGGTGTTATTTAACATATTCAGTACTCTAAAAATCAACTGTAAGATCTCAGAAACATTTTCAAAATTCAAGGAAACATAATTCAGAAATGAAATACAGATGGCAATTAATGTGAAAATATTTTCCAACACAATGAGATGCAGTTTATCACCTTCAGACTTGAGAAAAGATGCCGTGAAAAAGGCATTTTCATATACTTTTTGTAGGTTTGTAAATTAAAAAATATTTCTGGAAAGCAACTTAGATATAGGCATCAACAGCGTAAAAGAATTAAAATGTTCTGAACTTTTGACTCCACTTCTGGAGTTTTTCTTCGTATGGAAATAGAATTATGTATAAAGTAGGGTGTCAGAGAAATTTTTGGTGAAAAAATTATATAATATTCTCTCAGTTTATTAATCTCTAAAATGAAAATGACACATTTTTAAAAATTAATTTTTATTGGAGTACAGTTGATTTACAATGTTGTGTTACTTTCGCTGTACAGCCAAGTGAATCAGTTACACATATACACATACCCACTCTTTTTCAAAGATTTTTTCCCTTATCGATTATTGAGGAGTACTGAGTGGATTTCCCCCTGCTGTATGTTAGGTGTTTATTAGTTACCAATTCTATATATAGTAGTGTATATGTTAATTCCAATTTATACTTCTTTTACCTTATTAACTATAAGTTTGTTTTCTACATCTGTGACTATTTCTGATTTGTAAATATGTTCATTTGTACCATTTTTTAAGATTCCACTTATAAGCTATATCATATGATATTTGTCTTTGCCTGACTTGCTTCACTCAGTATAGTCTTTAGATCCTTCCATGTTATTGCAAATGGCTTTTTTGTTCTTTTTTATGACTAACTAATATTCCACTGTATATATGTACCATTTCTTCCTTATCTGTGAAACTAATACTGACGGACAAATCTGCAAGATATAGTGATGTGAAAGAGTTAGCCTAGTACATGAAAACTACACACTTGTGATTTATTATTTTTTTGTTCATTGTGTTATTGTTTTAATCATAGTTTTATTTATGAACAAAAATAGTAGAAACAAATATGAATGACATTTAAATATACATCACATATTCTAAAATGTAAAAGGCAGCTATCCATTTGATTATAATTTACACTGTACTCATGGAAGGAAGCATGCCAAAATGATAATATTGTTAATATTTGAGGATTTATTTGTATGCTTTAAAAAACCTTTTTCTAAATTTTCTAGCTTTTAAAAAATGGAAATGCATTTCTTTGCCATTGTAAAAAGCCAAGTATACTTATTGGTGGGGCAGAAAGTGAAAAATCAGTCCTGACTTTAGCTTTCAGAAGCAGAACTGATAGGAAGACTGCAGCTGAGGGTGTCTGGCTGGAGTTGGGTGGAGCGATCTCCATCTTGGTATCTGTAGGTAGAGGCACACTGTGTAGACTTGAATCTACATTGATTAAATCTTTAATGAGAGAAGCTGGAACTCTAGCACATTTATTTTTCCATGAAGAATTGGAGAAGCCAAAGGGAAAGAAAGATGCATCTTTCAAAGTCTCCAAACTCAGTGGTCCAGGAGAGATCGTTGGTAGTAAGGGAATATTTTTAGATTCTTACTACATGCCCGACATTCTTAGTCTTGGCGGCAGTTATTCAAGGCATGAGTCCTACTTTTAAATTTGGCATGTTGTGACTTATAAACTTAAAGGATCTAGTGAGCAAAACAAGAATGACACTCACACAGACATACACACAACACATGCGTACTGTAGGGTTTGGATTGAGAAAGAAGAAAAGAATTGGTGGTATCAAAACCAGAGGGTTGAAATTAGGTGTATTCTGTCTTCTAGGTTAGAAGCTAAATGTTGAAGAAGAGTGGAAGATTCAAGCTGGAATCATTTCCAATTACAGATATGGGAATAATATAGTTTGAAATACAAAATTATACTTTTATTTTTTATAATTCCTTATGTGGCACTATTTCCTGATTGCTGCAAGAAGGATAGATATAGGCAGGGATGTTAGGATGGGAGCACAAAAGGGAAAAAAATTACTATTTAAATTTTTACTAAAAATGAAGGTTTTTGTCTCCACTGTGAGAAAAACATTCTGGGATTTACTGACAAAGATTTTTCTGAATTCCAAAAATCTGCCCTTTGCTTGCCCAGAGAGGAGCCGAGGGGACTTGGATCACAGAGTATCCCTTAAGCTACAGCGTAGGAAATGTTGAGGAAGTAAGCTAAGGAAGGATTATAGAAACTGGAGGAGGAGGCAGCAGATTTCTGTCCAAAGGATAGACGTGGGTGGAAGGAGGGGAAACTAGATGAGGTGCCCCCGTTTCCTCTGAATGAAACGAAAACCCCCTCTTTTAGGTCTCAGCCACGAGATGACGGAGATCTGACCAGAGTCCCCAGACGTCCAGGAGCAGCAGAAAAGCAAGAGCAGAAGGAAGGGGATGTCTAGACAGATTCACCTGCAAAAGAATCCCAGATCCTATGGCCTGCGCAGGGTCTGCCAGGGTCCTGGTGGCTCAGACGGTAAAAACTCTGCCTGCAGTGCAGGAGATGTGAGTTCGATCCCTGGGTCGGGAAGAGCCCCTGGAGAAGGAAATGGCAACCCACTCCGGTATTCTTGCCTGGAGAATCCCATGGACAGAGGGGCCTGGCGGGCTGCAGTCCACGTGGCTGCAAAGAGTCAGGCACAGCCGAGCAGCTAACAACTTTTCACACTTTTCCGATGTACCTGGTGTTGAGGGTATGTATATGCGTGGGCCAAGAGGACCAGTGACCATCGGCAGCCTAGGTGTAAAGATGCAAAGGCTATGGAGCAGCCTGGGACTTCGCAGCCGGAGGTATGTGTGTGAGGGTGTGCTTCGGTGGCACATCCAGCCAAGTGTCTACACGTTCAGGTGGGACTGGGTGTTACTGGACTGGCAGGCAGGCAGGGCTCACCGCAGATCCACATTTCAGTAGGCAGCAGCGCAGACCGCCCAGGAACCAAAATAGGCCACCTCCACAGCAGTGGAGAGGAGGGAAGCCCCCAGACTGAAACCCATCACTGCGACAAGTCACACGGTCCCCTTGTGCCAGCCGGAGGGGGACAGAGGCGAGGAAGGAAATACCTGCTGAGAAGGACTGACGCTGCTCCTACAGGGTCTGTGAAGATGGGCAGATGATTTACCACTGGCGGAGCAGTTCTTAACCTTGGCTGTATGTTAAAATCATCTGGGAAGCTTTTAAAAGTTCTTATGAAAAATAAACTCCTTATGGCCAAGCCCAGTTAAATGAGAATCCCTGGAGGTAGGATCCCGGCCTTAGTATTTTTAAGAAATCTTCATGTGATTCAAAAGTGCAGCCAGATTCCAGGACCGCTACAATGAGGAAAAAGAAATTTGAAGGACTTTTGAAAGGAAGTTATCTTTAATTGGCAAGTTTAATTTAACTTAGTTTTTCCTCCATTGCTGAAGTTGTCCAGAGCACAACTTTTCTAAAGAAAATCAAAGAAAATGAAAATGAAAGTCCCCATATCTGCATGAGAATATCTTCTGCCCTGCTCCACATAATGAAAATGAGCTAATGCAACACCGGCTGCTTTCTATTTGCCACCCATCAGTTCAAGTGTTTTATACCTAACAATTCATTTAGTACTCATGACAATGTAGGAAGTAGCACACTTAATATTCCTACTTAAGATAAGAAAACAGTCTCAGAAGGTTAAGTACCTTTTCTAGTTCCATCCCATTAGAGTCAGAGTGAGTATTCTGTTTCTACAGCCTGGTTTTTGCCCCGCCAGCTGCTACCACACATCACTCAAGTGATACAGTATCCTTCTATGCTTTACTGTGTGATGGGAATATCTCTACCCTCAATTTATAAATTGAACTAAAACTTTCACAACTATTGTGTGGCTTTTTAATAATGACAGTATGTACTTCTATTAGTATGCATTTGTTTATGCCTACATCTATCAAAAGTTTGTCAATTATTCTAGGGAAAAAAATAAAGCTTTCACACATCCTGGTCTCTGCTAGTATTTTTCCTGCCTTCAGAATATTAGAATATTACTTGATAATGCTAACCTGTTGATCTTACTTTAATGATGCCAAACTCAAATGCCACCACCTCCGTGAAGCCTTTTCCAGCTGCATAAGGTGTCAAAGGGTGAATCTCTTTGCTGTGCTGACTGTCACAGAACTTTGCTCTTCTTTTATCACATTCATACACAGCCCATATTATGTTACTAGATAGTATTATTATCTTAACACCTCTCCCTTTTTTTCTTAGTTCTTCTAATACATATTTCTTTGGGTAAGAACTATCCAACTTCATATCTCTTAAATTATTAACACATTGTCTTATTCGTGTTCAATACTATATATTTTAGTGAAATGCCATGCAAATGGTTGTGATTCAACTTTAACATATATGAGAAAATAGTTCCCCTTCAGAACAATAAATACTGCAAATATAGAATTGAAAGAATTTCTAATGGAAGATATTGAATGCAACCTCTAGCCAAACAGGAAAACTCTAAGGTCAATAGGTCAAAGTATTTCGTTTTACTTTTCATTTCTTGAATAACTTGAGGTACCTTCAACTATTTCAAAATTGTGTGTCTCTCAAAATAACATGCTTCAGACTATTTGTCTTAAGCTGCCATATGGGAAAAGACAATTTTAGTTGAAGTTTCTTGTTCTTCCATATTCTCATGACATATTCTCCTTCCGAATTTCAAAAGGCAGCATTGTCAAACTTTACCAGACAAATACATATTTAAAAAGATCCCGTGATTAACAGGTAATTTTTTTTTTTCTCAAAATTTAAAGGGTTATATTTTTAACTGAACTGACATTTGAATTGCTACCTTCAGATTGTTGGGCTTTTGTCTACGAAAATCGCGTTTGGGTTTTTCTTGGGGCACAAATATTGTTCACTGTGATTTCTAAATTCCTATTTCCCGGGTTGTCGCTGGTAAAGAAACTGCTTGCAATGCGGGAGACCTGGGTTTGATCCCTGGGTTGGGAAGATCCCCTGGAGAAGGAAATGGCTGCCCACTCTAGTGTACTGGCCCAGAGAATTCCATGGACTGCAGAGTACCTGGGGTCAAAGAGTCGGACATGTCTGAACGACTTTCACTTCTCTTCACTTCAGGATCCAATTCATTTTGATTTCATATTTTCTGGATATTTCCTACCTTAAAGAAGTAACAAGAGGATATGTGTTTTCCTTTTCTTTTACCTTTTAGGCTTTGGAATTAATGCCAAAAGCATAGCAAGTTTAAGAGTAATTTCCCAGATTTGTGCATGTGTCTGTGGATAAACTGATATTGAAACAACTGGTGCTGAATTGGCTGGGAACTAACACACTTCAAATTTAATATCTACATGAAGTCACAGATATTTGGTAAAAAGACAGATTAATCACCTGAGGGTCAAAATTTTCCTTATGACTTATGCTACAGACCAAGAAAAAATAATTTTAACTTCTGTAAATCTCTGCATCACTTTAAACATTTTAAATCTTCTTCTGCATTTTTCTTGTACTATTGATGTGCCTTTCAGAGATAACTATGCTACTAAAGTTTGAGAAATATTTGCTAACTCTCAGAAGACAGCAAGGGCTCAATGGTATATTTTGAATTCTAGTTCAATTACTTTATGATAAGGAATTTTCTTTATTTGCAAATGAGTGCTGCCAGTTGAAGGTAGAGTTCAGCTGTTTATATACTAACATGCAGCAATTATGATGAAACAAAACTCATTCTAGAACTCTGTCGTATCTATGGCAACCAGAATTAAATGAGTTCTCTTCGAAATACAAAAAGCCACCCCAGCAGGATAGAGTAAATATTATCTCTTACTGATTTATGAAGCTTCCAGATGATGAAAAGTGGTTAATATATTTCTGTCATGAAACACATTTGTTAGGGCTTCTTCTTATTGATAGAGCCATTGTCTATTTAAATAATGTCAGCCAGATATCATTAATTTTTACATCTTTTTTTCCAATCACTTTTGCCTTCATTACAAGAAGCTCTCAGCTTTTCCATTATTTTCTGTATTTTATTTAGGAGTAACAAGAAGAATGCTCGACTTAAGGGGCATTTTTGATTATGTTTGGCTAAAATCTGACTTGACCAAAGATTGTTAGTACAAATGAACTGTACATTTATTTTGTGAGAGAATTAGTTGATTTTGATGTTTGTTTTTTTTTTTTTTTCACTTGCTTTTGGACAAAACCTACAACTCTCTTGGCTTCAGGTGGCTGGTGCTTGCAGTGGGATTTGTTGGAAAAGGAAAATTAAACTTTTGGTAATTTGTTCTGTAAGTAGACTAATTTAAAATTCAATTCAAGTAATAATGTGAGGCTAAAATGGAACAGCATTATGTAGCAAGATTAGAGTTTCTGTGTCCCAGAGGCTTTGGTGTGCAGTTATCAGTGGGACTCTGCATGCAAAATACCAGCACGTACTGTACCCACTTCTGCCTTTTCCCGAAAATCAACTCAATACTTTGTGTCTTGATTAAAAGGAAAAGGTCACTGTGGATTTTTTTTTTCCTCCAAAATACTGACAGCAGTTATTAAGAATGGAGCATCTGCAAACCAGGGTGTAGGAGGCAAGACACATACCAGGGTCCTAAGAACTTTAGAACTTGCTGTTTCATTATAAGTATTTGCCCATGATTGTTTCTAGTCATGTTGTGTCTCAGTGGAAACGATGTGGTGGTAAGTTTGGAAATGTGTTTTCTCAAACCAAATCACTCAGTCATAGTAACAAAGCAGAGAACTGTAACTCTACGACACTTAACTACTTTTCTACTCTTGTGTCTCTTAACTTCTAAAAAGACTCAGTTGTTAGGTTGAACTTTTAGGTGTGTCTATATCTTAAGAACTGGGGTTTATTTAGTGTGTCTGATCTGTCTGATTTGCGACTAGTTTTCCCCTGTTACTATAAATATAGACATTCCTGAAATAAACTGCAGTCAACCCAAGCATTTGCCCAAGAAAGAAAATACTAGAAGAATCACAGGCTTGCCTTCTCTGCTCCTGATGCTGCTGTCCCTGAAGTTTCTGAGTTTTACCAGGGCCTCTGTCCACCGTGTCAAAGCAGTCTCCTAAATGCCATTGCAATCTGATCCTTTCTGCCTGTCTTCTGAGCTCCAAAGTTTTATAGGCATTTTTATTACATTTCACAGCATTGCCATGTCAGGTTGACATTCTGCTTCGAACCACAACATATGAGAATTGGAGGGGATTTCAGAGATCACCTAGTCTAAGCTGTTCATTTTGCAGATAAGAAATTGAGGCTCAGAGAGGTGAAGTGAATTGCTTAAGGTCGCACAGCTCATTAACAGCACAGCTGGAAAAAAAGACCCATGCTCTTCTAACTCCTAATCCCAAATTCTTTCCATCAAACCTCACGACCTTAGATTTTCTCTTCTGTCCACAGGAAGGCACTTCCAGTCTACCTTTAGCCCACGAGCCTACAGATGGAAGGTAGAATTACCCATGCCCAAACCAGAGCTCCATCCATTACTGCCCATTACATATCTTCTCAGTTTTAAAGGGAAAAAAACTAGCCTGCACTTTCTGCTTTTATATTCATTATCTCCTCTGTGTCTGTTAGTTGCTCTCATTTTTTGGTAATGCTTTTACTGATTAACTTGGTCTCTGCAATATAAAATGGTGAAATGCATTATCCTGGGTAAATGTGATGTTATTAATGTGTTTTATTCTAGTTATGGGTCATTATTTCCGATAGATGTAATCGTCCCAGTACTGAGACCTAGCAGGTGGTCTCACTAGAAGTTATAACAGTTTTCTTAATGGTCTGGTAAGAATGTCATTTTCAGGGCAGCAAGGGCAGAGAGAAATTGGTCCCAGAGCTAGCTTGCTTCTATACTCATGCCCAAGCTTGAGCAAGCAAAAGTAAATACATATTTTCCTACTGATCAGCTGGGTATTTTTTCTGCCTATCTATTTTCAGTAAAAGTCATGAGGATCTATGTTTATTTATTTCCTATTTATTGCCTCCCCTCCCCCAATACTACTACTAATAAACCTGGCAAGCTTTGCTTTTCTAATTCTTAGAGGAGACAGGTCTCATTGCCTCCTGAGAGGAACCAACACCCATTAAAGCAATGAGATATGATTAAATCCATTTGACCAGGTGAAAGACAGGCTGCTGGGAAGTAGAAATCAAGAGACAATTTTTCCATTAGAGGTAGCTTACTCTTGAGAGAAGCTATGATAGCTATTGATGAGAGAAGTAGAAATTGTATATTTAAATGTTAACACCTTAGTGTAAGAGCATGCATGCTAGAAATTATTAAATAATTATGTATTATTAAATAATAGCACATCTTACTATCAATGGCATTTTAGGTTCAATAAGATACAGCACTTAGCCATCATTTCATAAAACTAAATATATCTAAAGCTAGGAGATTTGGAGAACTAGTCTAGCTTCTTTATTTTATATTTGAGAAAGTATGTCTAGAGGAAACTAACTTGCCCTTGATTACACAGCGTTCTTGTTTATGAAGGTGACAAGTCAGGTTTTAGGGGTCACCACTGATGACTGTTCTGAACCTGGCTTATTTAAACAACATACTACCATTTTTGTCCATATGGTGATATTCTTTATTTCTTCTAATATATAAGAATATGTGTGATCTAACAAAGTAAAGTGATAAAATTGTTCTTATATTTAGGAAACTCCTAGGAAGCATAAAATCATGGCTTTCCAACAATAGATTTTAAGTTCTTGGGGGAGTTGGTGAGGTTTCTTAATATTTTAAGAACTATCATTTTTGGGCAAGGAAAGGATAATGTTCCTTTAACATCTAGAGAATTTCAGATAAACAACACAGGCAATAATCAGTGGCCTTGAGAATAAAGTAATGTGGTTTGATCTCTTTTCCACACTGCTATCTTCTATCTATAAGTATTATGAATATTCCTGTGTTTTTAGTCTTGGAAGTGAGTCAAAATTCCTCCTGCTTTTCCCTTTTTTAATAGTGATTTTAATGTTTATCCAAACAATGCACATATGTACTTCTGAAATCAAAAGATATAAAAGGCTTAAAAATAAGTAGCATTCTCTTTTCCTAGACTTCAAACTCCAGTATTGCCCAGAGACAGACACCACTGTTTTCCTAGACATCTTTGGCATTTCTGTTATATCTATCAGTTCAGTCGCTCAGTCGTCTCTGACTCTTTGTGACCACCTGGAATGCAGCACGTCAGGCCTCCCTGTCCATCACCAATTCCCAGAGTTTACTCAAACTCATGTGTATTGAGTTGGTGATGCCATTCAGCCATCTCATCCTCTGTCATCCCCTTCTCCTCCCACCTTCAATCTTTCCCAGCCTCAGGGTCTTTTCCAGTGAGTCAGTTCTTTGTATCAGGGGGCCAAAGTATTGGAGCTTCGGCTTCAGCATCAGTTCTTCTAATGAACACCCAGGACTGATTTCCTCTAGGATGGACTGGTTGGATCTCCTTGCAGTCCAAGGGACTCTCATGAGTCTTCTCCAACACCACAGCTTGATATCTATCAAGTAATAGATTAAGACATGACTTCCTTCTTGTAGAACCATATGTTTCTTAATCAGCTTTATTGAGGTATAATTGACCTACAATAAATTGTGCAAATTTTAAAAGTCCAATTTCATAAGCATTGGCAGGTGCACTGACTCGTAAAACTATCACTCCAATCAAGATAGTGCGTATACAATTCCCACTCAGAATGTCTCTGTGCCCCCACATAATCCCATCTTGCCTCTACTCCCTGTAACCCCCTCACCTTCCCCCTGACAATCACTATGGTGATTTACTGTCACTATAAACTAGTTGGCATTTTCTACAATTTTACATAAATGAATCATGTAGTAAGCAGTCTCTTTCTTTCTGGTTTCTTCCACAGAGCATAGTTATTTTGAGACAATCCATGTTTTGGCACCTATCAGTAGCTCATTTCTTTTATTGCTGATTAGTTTTCCATGGTATGAATATGCTATAACTTGTTAATTTGTTTTAATTATTTACTGCACATTTGGATTGTTTCTACTCTTTGGCTATTGCAAATAAAGCTGTTAACATTTATGTAGAAGACCTTTTATGGAAATGTGCTTTTATTTCTCTTGCATAAATATCTGAGTGGGATGATTTTATCATACAGTATATGTGTGTGTGCTCAGCTGCTTAAGTCATGTCTGACTCTTTGTGATCCTATGGACTGTAGCCTAGTGGCCCACCAGGCTCCTCTATCCATTGGATCCTACAAGCAAGAATACTGGAGTGGGTTACCATTCCCTCCTCCAGGGGATCTTCCTGACCCAGGGATGGAACACATGTCTCCTGCATAGCAAGTGGATTCTTCACCCAGTGAACCACTTGGGAAGCCCTTGTCATAGAAGTATGCTTTTCAAAGTGGTTGTACTATTACTATCTACATGCCCATTTCCAGTGTATGAGAGTTTTGGGCTTTCCAGCTCCTCACCAACACTAGGAATGATTAATTTTCTTTTAATCTCGAATGCATGCATGCTAAGTGACTTCAGTCATGTCCGACTCTTTGCAACCCCATGGACTGTAGCCTGCCAGGCTCCTCTGTCCATGGGATTATCTAGGCAAGAACACTGGAGTGGGTTGCCGAGCCGTCTTCCAGGAAATCTTCCCCACCCAGGGATCGAACCTGTCTCTCTTACATTTCTGTCTCTTGGATTGACAGGAGGGTTCTTTACTACTAGGGCCACCTGAGAAGCCCTTTTTAATTTTAGATATTCTAATAGGTGTGTAAATGTATTTTGTTGTGATTTTTAATTTCCTTTTACCTAATTACTAATGATATGAAATGGGATCAATAATATGACAAAATGAGTGCAACACTCATCTTGGGCACAAAACCTGAGAGGATGCCAAGAAAGCCAGGAATCACGATAAATCGACATGTACACACTGCTGTATTAAAATAGATCACGAACAAGGACTTGCCCTGGAGCACAGGGAAAGCTGCTCAGTGGAGGGGGGTTTGGGGGAGAACGGATGCATGTGTGTGTGACTGAGTCACTCTCCTGGGCACCTGAAACTATCGCAACACCGTTAATTGGGTATACTCCAATATAAAATAAAAAGCTTTAAAAAAGACAGATAATAGTTAAAAATAGAAAAATACTGGAAAAAACCCACAATGAACTATCAAAAAAATAAATAACGACTGAATTAATACGACTGACTTTTCCTTTTGTTTCAGACTTCAGTATGGCATGTTGCTGCAAGTATTGGAGGACTTTTGCTTGTATTTATTTACTATCTTTATTATATTCTCTTTACAAAGAGTCTATTTAAATCTTTTCTTGCATGCATTTATTTCCTATCTTTATATTCTCTTTATGAAGTATCTATGCAAGTCTTTCACTCTTTTTTCCTTTAGATTTTTTTTTTATTGTTGAGTTTGTGATTGCTAGTCCTTCATTACATATGTGTTTGCACATATTTTCTCCCCATCTGTGGTGTATCTTTTCTCAACAGTATCTTTCAAAGAGAGAAATTTCTTAATTTAGTGAAATTAAATTGTTGATTTTATTATTTTCTAACTTAATGAATTGTGATTTTGATGTTGAAAGAAAACTTTGCTCAACCACCAGTCTCAAAAGAGTTCCTGCTATCTTCTCTAATGGAAATGTTACAGCTGTAGGCTTTATAGTTAGGCACATGACACATTTTGATGGTTAATTTTTGTATGGATCAAAGCTGTTTTTTTTTTTTCATATGATTATCCAATTGTTTCACCTGCATTTGAAAAGACTGTCTTTTCTTCATTGAAACATCTTTGAGAAACCTGTTTTCTTTCACAGAATTTTGTTATTCTCCTTCAAAGATGTTTTGGCTATTTCAAATCCTTGATCATTCCATATGAGTTTTAGAATCAGCATGCCAGTTTCTACAGAAGAGGCTGCTCAATTCTGACTAAGATTACACTGAATCTGTAGGTCAACTGGAGACAAATAATAACCATAATTAATCTGATCCATGATGGTGGTGGTGGTTCAGTCACTAAGTCATGTCTGACTTGTGACCCCAGAGACTGTAGCCCGCCAGGCTCCTCTGTCCACGGGATTCTCCAGGCAAGAATATTGGGCTGGGTTGCCATTTCCTCCTCCAGGGGCTCTTTCCCACCCAGGAACCCGGGTTTCCAGCACTGCAGGCCAATTCTTCACCAACAGCTATGAGGGAGCCCTTCTGATCCATGAACATGGTTTATCTTTCTATTTTTAGATGCTTTCTTTGACTTCTCTGATGACTATTTTGTAGTTTTAAGTGCATAAGTTTTGCACATTCATGTCAGATTTATCCCTATAAATTTAATACTGTTTGATGATACTGTGTTTTTAATAACTTCAATTTTTGATTGTTTGTTGCTGGAGTATAGAAATGCAGTTGATTCCTATGAATTAATCTTGTATCCTGTAATCTTGTTAAACTTATTTATTAGTTCTGATACCTTTTTGATAGAGTCAATAGATTTCTTTTTTCCATAAATGATCATACTGTCTTCAAATAAAACACATTTTACTTATTCCTTCCCAGAATGCATGTTTTAAATTTCTTTTACTTGCCTCATTGTGCTGGCTGGAAACTTCAATACAATGTTGAATAGATGTGACGAGAGGGAGCATCTTTGTTTTATCACTGTTCTGAAAAAGAAATTATTCATACTTTTGTCAGTAAATATTTTGTTAGCTATAGGTTTTTTATTTTTTGGAGTGGGATCCCTTCTGCTTCTAGTTTGCTAAGAGTTTTAAATTAGAAATGTATAATGGATTTTATCAAAATTATTTAAATTTATTGAAATGATCATAATTTTTTTCTTATTTACTTGTTAATATGATAAATTACACCTAAGAATAGTCAACTAATCTTCCATTCCTGGAATAAACTCTTCTTCATTGTGAGGCCTTATCTTTTCTACATAGTGTTAGATTAGGTTTCCTAAAATTTTTAAATGATTTTGCATCTATATTCATGAAACTTATAGAATTATAATTTTTTTAAACATTTTTGTCCAATTTTGGGAGAATATGCTGGCCTCATAGAATTAATTGGGAATTGCTCCCTTTATCTATGTTTTCCTAGAAATTTATATAAGGTTGATATTATTATTCCTTAAAAGTTAGCTAGAATTCACCAGGGAGGCCATCTGGTCCAGAATTTTCTGTGTGAAGAGCATGTTAACCTAAAGTTCAGCTTAAAAAAAACATAAAGGGCTATTCATATTATCTATTTCTTCTTCAGTGAACTTTGATAATTTGTGCCTTTTAAAAGCAGTTTTTATATTTCATATAAGCTGTCATCATTTTTTTCTTTAAATGCCTTTAGAATTTATAACATTCTGCTTCTTTCGTTTTTCACATTGGTGATTTACTTCTACTTTTTTTTTTTTATTTATGATCAGTCTTTTAAGATATATATCAATTTTATGGATCTTAAATAACCATGCCTGGATAGCTCAGTCAAGAGAGCATATTTGCATTTTTATTGTTTTTCTGTTTTCTATTTCATTCATTTCTGTTCTAATCTTTACTATTTCCTTTTTTAACTTTTATTTTAATTTGCTCTTTTTTGAGTTTTTTAAGGTGAAAATTAAGGTTATTGACTTGAAACCTTTTTTCTATTGTAATCTAGTTTATTCAGTGCTATTAAATAAATGTTATTACTGTCATTTAAGTACTACTTTAGTGCCTTCAAACTTTGATATGTTGTGCATTCATTTGAATTTCATTCAAAATACTTTATAATTTTATTTCACTGTTTTAATTTTATTTTTTATCCATTGGTTATTTAAAAACATGTTATTTAGATTCTAAATATTTCATGATTGGCCACATATTGATTACTTATTGATTTCTAATTTAATTATATTGCCATTAAGGAGCATAGGTAGTTTGCACACTTTTCAAATTACTTAGACCTCTTTTATGGCCCAGAGAGTGGTCTTGTTTCATAAATATTCCATTTGTATTAAAGGACTGTGTGTGCTGCCATTGCCAGGTGGAGTTATTAGGTCAAGCTGATTGATAATGTTTTTCAAGCATTCTTTATATTTATTGATTTTATGTCTACATATTCTCTCAATTATTGAGACAGGGGTATTGAAATTCCTAACCAAAACTGCAGAATCTAGACTGTTTTTATCCTATGGCTGTTATTTCCACATAATACATTCATTATGCTGGGCCTGGGGAAGACAGAGTTTAAAGAATTCAAGTCACTCTTAAAACTTCTGGACCAGAAATGGCATATTTGGTTGATAAGACATAATCACATGGTCCAAACAAGGAAAGCTGAAATATATGGCAGAGGAAGGGTCACGTGGGATCATTGGTAAGCAATAACCATGTTTTCCATAATAAATTTTATCCAAAGTATCTAGTGAGAAGTACTCCCATCTTTATCACAGTGTAGTATATAGAGATGACTTTTTACGTAGACTCCAAATCATAAAATTTTATACTGTCTTATGCCTCAAAATGCACATCTCAGACCTAACAAATGACTTTATAACTTTTAAAAGATAATTAAAATTCTAACTTAATGAAACCTTTGAAATGGAACAGAGTCATTCCCACCTTAAGTGTTAATCACTCAGTCTTGTTGAACTCTTTGCGACCCTATGGATTGTAGCCAACCAGGCTCCTCTGTCCTGGTGGGACAGAGGATTTTCCAGGCAAGAATTCTGGAGTGGGTTGCCATTTCCTTCTCCAAGGGATCTTCCCCACCCAGGGATTGAACCCAGGTCTTCCAAGTTGCAGGCAGATTCTTCACTGTCTGAGACAGCAGGGAAGCCCCATCTTGAGAAACAAAATAACAATGAACTAATTTTTGTCATGTGTACCAGTTTGATGATAGTAATATGTAAATAATTATATGTAATCTTTATAGAGACCATATTTTTTGTCCCAATTTCTAAGATTATGACACTGAACCATGTACATACAAGTAATTAATACATGAACAAAGAGCTAAAAAATTAGCCGAATTATTCTTTGGACCCTCATGCCGCCTCTATTTATGATAAAGTTCATTTTGTAGGTTTTCTGTGTTACTACTAATAGGAGTTTATTCTTTTGCTCAATTACTGAAAAATGGATTCAGGGAAGGAAAAAAATGATGAAAACCACTTACACAGTTGTGTGACACTTGTGTTTCAGTTAAGTGACAGTCGTGTTTCAGTTGAACTGATAAATGTATATGTGTGTGTGTACTCAGTTGCTCAGTCATGTCTGACTCTGCAACACCCTGGACTGTAGCCCACCGGGCTCCTCTGTCCATGGGATTTTCCAGGCAACAATATTGAAGTGGGTTGCTATTTCCTACTCCAGGGGATCTTCCTGACCCAGGGATCAAACCCATGTCTCCTGCATTGGCAAGTAGATTCTTCACGACTGCGTCAGCTGGGAAGCCAATAAATGTATATGGTAAACAGTAATTCAGGTATCCCCAATAAATAAAGTTATGTGATCTGTTATAAGCACATTAAGATAGCTATCATTAACATTTCAGAAGCCTATCATGAAAGAAAAGACTATGCTGGTTATATATGGCCCAGATAATCCCTTTCTATAGCACCATGATTGAAACATACACACACATAAATATACATATAGGTATTTATATATGTATACATATATAAGGAACAGTGGTAAAAAATCTGACTGCCAATGCAAGAGATGAAACAGGTGCAGGTCGGATCCCTGAATCTGGAAGATCCCCTGGAGAAGGAAATGGCAACCCACTTCAGTATTCTTGACTGGGGAATCTCATGGACAGAGGAGCCTTGTGAGCTATAGTCAACGGGGTTGCAAAGAATTGGACATGACTGAGCATGCACACACACATGTGCACATATATAGATTATAACATTTAAAGTAGATGTTATATATACACATGCATGTTTGTGTACAGGTATATATGCATAAAAACATACATGCATGCATATGTGTGTGTTTTCCATGCTCAGAAGATTCTTAGGTTTCTTAATCCCCAAACTGCTATGTAGGAGAAAGAGTATCTCCCTGACAGCACCTTGAATGATTTAGAGCTGATTCTTCCAACCTTTAGTGGATGCTGTTTTGCCAAGAGGAGCTAGAACTCTGTCTTCCCATCTGTAACCTCAGGGTGCCTCGCCTGTGAGGTATGGTTATTGTGATTCTGTTAAGAAGGTAAAAGACCCATAACTAAAAAACCTCAAGCAGGAGGGAGTTACTAAGATCTCTCACATAAGCAACAGAAACATAATTCTCTCTTTAAAGGTCAGGTTGAATGTTTTTTATTTCATTGCAAAAATACTGAGTAGAAAGAAAGAAATAATGTGAGACACAAATTAACCTTGTCAACATGAATAGAAAAATCAGCAGGGATGAATTAGGTACTATTCTATATTGAGCTGAAATCTCTCTTCAATGTTTGGTTGTTTTGCTTAACTTTTGTTTCATTTTTAAACAATCAACTCTCAAGCTTCAGTGTGCTTGAGAAGTTTAAATACAGTAAAAGTGTTGATAGCAAGGTAGACATGTCAGAACAAAAAAGTGTTAACATTGACAGGAAAATGATCTTCCTTCTTGTACATTTTAGTTTCAATTTCTCAACTTTCTATCATATACATATATATATGTATATATATATATATCTTTTTGAAGTATTTAATTTCCTTTCTTCCTTCAGAGTTGACATTTTGCTTTCTCCTTTTCTTCATAGCCTGTTTAGATGTTCCCCCTTGTTTTTGTTGTATGCAATTAACACTGAGCAAAGTCGTGTATGGTACTATGCAGCTTTTATATCCAAGAATAGAATGAAAATCTGTGTCTGCTCTTTCAAGCTCTGAGAGTCTGCACTTGATTTTAGGACTTGACAGTCACCTCTCAGCAATTCTGTTTTCTAAAGGTAACTCCACGCCAATACCGTGTGTAGAACAGAATCAGCCACATACACTGTATAGATTACAAGGCATAAAAGTGGTTTTACCCACTACAACATTGTAAAGTAATTAGCCTCCAACTAATAAAAATAAATGAAAAAAAAAGTGGTTTTAGAAATATTTTCTTTAGGAGAATACCAAAAGCATCTCATTAAAGAAATATTCATGATCTTGTTTGAAAATGGGTCCTTTGCTGTGATAGATGTGTGAAATGATATAAGATACTGCATTTCTCTACAGTAGTCTCTATCTCCAATTTCCGTCTTGATCTCATCTCTTTTTCTTTCTCTATCCTTGGAAAACGGGCTGGTGCATAGTGCCCTTGGATGTGAATTCAAAACAAGTCAATGACTGCAATCATATTAACGAACCAAGGATAAAGATTTGACTATCTCCTCAACCTATGTGTACTGACATTTTCAAAGGGCTGAAGTTCAGGTCCAAACTAACGGAGCTGTAAATAAAGATGCACATGTTTGTAGCCGCAGGGTCTGTAGTATGTTGTTGAATTATGCTGATTTAATTCAGTTAGGGTCATGGTCATAGTTTCAGTAATATCTTGGATGCTTTTTTTTTGTCATTAGTAAATAGGATGAAAGAAAATTCATAAAGTGAATTTTTTGTGTATTATTTTTCAAAGGAAAAAAAAAAAACCACAACAATATTCAGACTCTAAGGACTGAAAACTCCAAAGCTTTAAGTGGAAAACCAAGGTAAAACATAAAAGGCTCAGTTTATAAGACTGAATTGGAGGTGGATAGGAGGCATGCACGTAGGTATCTTGGTCTGTGGTTTTGCAGATTGCCGTGCCCTTGTTGGCATCTTTATGGAGACGTTTCCCTAGTGACTTCTTTTCATAAAGAAATAAGACAACATACAACAAGGTATCCTTTGCTTGTGGACTTACCTGAGTGAAGCCCTGACCAACATGCTCTGCAGCTTAATATGCCTTCTGTTTCTCTTCGTGTGGTCTTGCTATCTCTGCAACACTTCCACCTGGCCCCACATTTTCTGAAACACTCCTTACCCCCAGTACACCCAGCGCTGTGCTGTACTTGGTTGCTCAGTCGTGTCCAACTATTTGTGACCCAGTGGACTGCAACCTGCCAGGCTCCTCCGTCCTTGGGATTCTCCAGGCAAGAATACTGGAGTGGGTTGCCATTCCCTTCTCCAGGGGATCTTCCCGACCCAGGGATTGAACCCAGGTCTCCTGCATTGCAGGTGGATTCTTTACCATCTGCGTCACCAGGGAAGCCCGGCACACCTAATATACTCACCCGATTTAGTTCACCTGCTTCTTCACTCTTCATTCCTCATCCTTGATCCACACTTCCTCCTCTCCCAGCCCACATCTCGACTGTTCCCGACCACAGAATCTTCTCCCCATTTTTGGCAACAACCTCATATACTATCCAGAGTACCGGGGAAATGAGAGCAGATGACTCTCTGTTTATAGAAGTGCAGCGTGATGCAAAATAGGAGATATTTTCCCGACCACCCAGATGTGTATACAACATGGATATCCCAAAGAAAGTAAAAATTATGTGGCATATTTTTGAAATTTGGGAAAATAGAGAGCAGCAGTCTGCCATATCTCAGAACTCCTCTATGGGGAATATAGACAATAAGAACTGAAGCTCCAACTGATCCCTGACAATTGAACAAGATAATGAGAGCTAAGACATAAAAGGATCTCGACTAGAAGCCAGGCTAAACTGGGAGATACCCCAAGAGTCCTTACAAATTTATGGTGCCTATCTTATCATATCAGAATTAAGGAGCTTCTGATAAATCACCTTGAAATATCCATTTATAAATGAGAATAAAGCTTGTACAGAGCAATGCAAAATTTTGGCAGGAAGTTTCTGAGCAAGATTAGTAGAGATGGGATTTCCTAGGTGAGAAACACTCCTTTTAGTTCCTGTGGGATGAGTGTGCATCAATATCGTTTTTCAAATTATTCACCCAGATTTTGTTAAGTGTTTCGGGAGTATAGTCCCTTTTCTCAGTTATTTTGTTGGCTTGACAGCTTTGCACATTTGAGGAGACCCATGGTGCCAAAAGAAAGTAAAAGGCACTATTATTTGTCTAGCACCCAATCTGTGTTATGCTAGTTCTAGACCCTTTTATTATCACTGTCTTCACAATAACCCTACAATGGGGCATTATTCTCACTGTTTGAATGAGGTTCAAAAGAGGTTCTGGGTGGGGTTACTCACCTCCATCAGGCCGACAGTACAGTATGTCAGAACTCTTTTTAACACAACGTATGTCCTGAATATAGGGGTTCTGCACAACATTCTCAGTGGTTTTGATGTAGAGATAGATGTAGGTGATGTTGGAAATAGAAGTAGGAGATCAATGTCCAGATTGGACATTTACAACTAGTCTCCTGTGGCATTTCCTAAGGCAAGAGATAGGGGAGCCTCAACGGAGGAATTTACAATCATCCTCTCATTTACAAATAGCTGGTCCTTGCCTCTTGCAAACATCTCAAGGTAATAACTATGGCAAGGACAAAGAGAGAGAGGAAAAAACCCTGTTGGAGTAAATCATTAAGGGATCTTCTGCCCTCCTCTTTTTAAGACAGGGAGATACTAGACATGCACAGAAAGATTCTCTGTGGGTCAAAAGTCAAGGGATAACGCCGGGCCGTAATGAGTCTCACTCCTCCCGGGAGCCTTCACTTTAAGATCCAGTTTGGCTGAAGAGTGCATGTACACCCCAGCGGAGGGTCCTGAGAGGAATTAACCATGGGGTGGGGAGTGGGGTGTTGGGGGGGGGGATAAAGCAAGATGATTGGCTGGAGGGAAAACAAAGACTCAGAAAACTGCCATCTTATAAAGGATTTAAACTTCCCAAAGGTGTGACTCTCTCCATGAGTTCACCTGTGCACCTTTCCATGTGTACTTTTCTTGTCAATAAACTTTTTATTTTATGCTTTACCTTCTGCCTCCTCCTCTGAATTTGTTCTTGACTAGGCAGGCAAGGACTAGGGACTCTAGCCCTAACTGCTGGCTCCTGTGGTCCAGTGGTGAGGACTCCTGGTCTGGGACACTAAGACCTTGCTTCCATCATTTTCACCCACCTCTCACTGCTGCTTGCTGCAAGCTACCTTTTATTGTTTGTGCATCTGAAATCAGGTTTGCTTTATTATTTTTTTAACCTACAGACTTAGGCAGTATGCAGAATAGTTCAAGTCTGAAAATGCAAAAAAGCAAAATGGCTGTCTGAGGAGGCCTTCCAAATAGGTGTGAAAAGAAGAGAAGCAACAAGCAAAGGAGAAAAGGAAAGATACATGCATTTGAATGCAGAGTTCCAAAGAATAGCCAGGAGAGATAAGAAAGCCTTCCTCAGTGATCAATGCAAAGAAACAGAGGAAAACAACAGAATGGGAAAGACTAGAGATCTCTTCAAGAAAATTAGACAGACCAAGGGAATATTTCATGCAAAGATGGGCTCAATAAAGGACAGAAATGGTAGGGACCTAACAAGCAGAAGATATTAAGAAGAGGTGGCAAGAATACACAGAAGAACTGTACAAAAAAGATCTTCACAAGCCAGATAATCACGAAGGTGTGAGCACTCACAGTCACCTAGAGTCGGACATGGTGGAATGTGGTCAAGTGGGCCTTAGGAAGCATCACTACGAACAGAGCTAGTGGAGGTGATGGAATTCCAGCTGAGCTATTTCAAATCCTGAAAGATGATGCTGTGAAAGTGCTGCTCAATATGCCAGCAAATTTGGAAAACTCAGCAGTGGCCACAAGACTGGAAAAGGTCAGTTTTCATTCCAATCCCAAAGAAAGGTAATGCCAAAGAATGCTCAAATTACCACACAATTGCACTCATCTCACATGCTAGTAAAGTAATGCTCAAAATTCTCCAAGCCAGGCTTCAGCATTATGAGAACCATGAACTTCCAAACATTCAAGCTGGTTTTAGAAAAGGCAGAGGAACCAGAGATCAAATTGCCAACATTTGCTGGATCATCGAAAAAGCAAGAGAGTTCCAGAAAAACATCTATTTCTGCTTTATTGACTATGCCAAAGCCTTTGACTGTGTGAATCACCACAAACTGTGGAAAATTCTGAAAGAGATGGGAATACCAGACCACCTGACCTGCCTCTTGAGAAACCTGTATACAGGTCAGGAAGCAACAGTTAGAACTGGACATGGAACAACAGACTGGTTCCAAATTGGAAAAGGAATATGTCAAGGCTGTATATTGTCACCCTGTTTATTTAACTTATATGCAGCGTACATTATGAGAGATGCTGGGCTGGAGGAAGCACAAGCTGGAAGCAAGATTGATGGGAGAAATGTCAATAACCTCAGATATGCAGATGACACCACCCTTATGGCAGAAAGTGAAGAAGAACTAAAAAGCCTCTTGATGAAAGAGAAAGAGGTGAGTGAAAAGTTGGCTTAAAGCTCAACATTCAGAAAACTAAGATCATGGCATCCAGTCCCATCACTTCATGGGAAATAGATGGGGAAACAGTGGAAACAGTGGCTGACTTTGTTTTTCTGGGCTTTAAAGTCACTGCAGATGGTGATTGCAGCCATGAAATTAAAAGACCTTTACTCCTTGCAAGGAAAGTTATGACCAACCTAGACAGCATATTAAAAAGCAGAGACATTACTTTGCCAACAAAGGTCCGTCTGGTCAAGGCTATGGTTTTTCCAGTGGTCATGTATGGATGTGAGATTTGGACTATAAAGAAAGCTGAGCACTGAAGAATCGATGCTTTTGAACTGTGGTGTTGGAGAAGACTCTTGAGAGTCCCTTGGACTGCAAGGAGATCCAACCAGTCCATTCTAAAGGAAATCAGTCCTGAATGTTCATTGGAAGGACTGATGTTGAAGCTGAAACTCCAATACTTTGGCCACCTCATGTGATGGGTTGACTCATTTGAAAAGACCCTGATGCTGGGAAAGATTGAGGGCAGGAGGAGAAAGGGATGAAAGAGGATGAGATGTTTGGATGGCATCACCGACACAATGGACGTGGGTTTGGGTGGACTCCGGGAGTTGGTGATAGACAGGGAGGCCTGGCGTGCTGAGATTCATGGGGTTGCAAAGAGTTGGACACAACTGAGCAACTGGACTGAACTGAATGTAATTAAAATCAACCAAGATTTACTACTTAAACATTCAAATTTCTTTCTTTCTTTTTTTTTTTTTTAACAAACTAATAGCTTTCAGTTAAAAAAAAATAAGGGATATTCTAAAAGAATATAGAAATTAGCATCTTCATTTGCTATTTATATATGAGCTGGATATCACAACAGAGCAACAAGGTCATTGCATTTTTTTATGTTAAGAGTCTACTTTTTCCAAGTGAAGGAATTTGCGTAGTTTGAATTACAACACACAAACAATTGAAGATTAAGTTTTTCCTAGGAAAATTATGTCCCATTTTTTATTTAGAGTGGGTTCAATATGATTTTTACCTCTGTTTGATTCTGTCTTAACTATTTCACCTCTCCTTTATTCCTTCTAACTGAAGTGAAGGTTCTTGTACAAATCCCGTGCTCTGAAACCTAGAGATTGGCAGGCGGATCTCCTCTGTGATTGTCTTCACCTCTACAGGCTCACAGGCCAAGTTCCTATCCTGGAGCTGCTCAGCATCCATTCACTGAGGTTTTCCTCTTGACTTCACATAAAACACCAGATGCGAGCGGCTTGAATTAAAGTGGGTTGGAAGGAAAGGCAGAAACAATGTTTAGCCAAATCACATCCTTGTCTCAAATCTTTGAATTAATTTTGTCTTTTTTATGTTGCTGGCATTGGTACATCTCTTCCCGTTCAAATCATTATAGAGTGTGCCTCACTGTTGAGCCGTTGTAGGCTTGGATTCATTTTTCTTCTTAGAGAGTCTTGGAGAAAAAAGTCCTCCCTGTTGGCCCCTTTGAATGTTCTTTCTGAATTTTTGGCTACTTCAAGAACAGGATAACTAAGCCCAGTGAGCCGTTCCTCCTACATAGGCAGGTGCTAGCTACATGCACATCTGAGATGTGTACAAGAACTATAGGTGATTCCTTTCACCTTGAGAATCACGCAGGCCAGTGTTAGGTTTCTAAGATTTGTTTATTTTGGAACAATAACGACACATACAAGTGCACTAGACCCTGAGTTTCTGGAAGGGATGGGAATCTTAGGAGGGGAGCAACAGTTGCTTTCTCCCCACTTCTGCAAGTCCCATGGAAGCCTCTGTGAAATTTCTGTGGACATGCGGGACTTGATGGATTGACTGTGCTCTCTCAAGAGCTTGCATATCATCTGCTTTACTGATCTGACTGGGAGACATGTTTGCCTGTTCTTTCAACCCTGATTCTGTAGGAGGTGATCCATTCGACGTTTCCATTTGCTTAACACATCTCACTCTGGAACTGAGGCATCATGGATCAATGGGACAATGAAATGAAGCAGAAATTTCAATGATTCTATTTCATGAGATCAGAACTGCTTCTAATTCTTGGGAAAGGAATGAACAAAGATGACCTTTAGGAAGCCTTCCTGCTGTTGACTTAAAAAAAAAATAGTCACAACCTAAAAATTGAGAGTTATGTTATATTTGGTGGGAATTTTTAGGACTTCAAGCCTGGGAGGCAGCACCTCAAGTGACTGTGAGTGTTCCAAGGAGGCAGGGGAAGGAGTTGGGTTATATACAAGTTTTTAACAAGGGGCAGGTAGTCTGAATATCAAAAGATTATTGTTAATTAAAGAAAATAAGATATCTCAAGTTAAGGAACTTAGCACATTTTTTATGGGAAGGTGTAAGAGTCTGGGCCTTTTGAAATCTTTTTTTTTTTTAAAATATGTATCTCAGATATCTGGGGCCAGAATCTTGCATTCCCCCCTCCCCTGCCGCTAACACCTCAGTACTCACCTTGGGGAGTGGTTGATGGCTGTGGATTGTGAATTGTTTTTCCTGGATGCCCTCCAGGCTTAGAAATTCACATTTGGAGGACCTGAATCACTGATTGCCATGACTTCTTTGTTTACTGATAGAGAAGGAAATATTCCATTACTCACTGCTCTGCATTGATTGTGTCTTCCAAAATTCATTTGTTGAACCCTAATGCCCAAGGTGATGGTGTTTGGATGAGGGGCGTTTGAGAGGTGGTTAGGTCCTGAGGGTGATTACTCATAACTTTGATTAGAGCCCATATGAAAAAAGCCCCTGAAAGGCCCTTGCTCCTTCAACCCTGTGAGGACACAGTGAAAAGACAGCCTCCTGAAAGTAGGCCTTTATCAGGCATGGGATTGCCCTGATCTCTGACTTTTCAGCTTCCAGAACTTCCAGTGACAAATGTCTATTGTTTAAGACAGTCAGTATATTGTATTTTGTTATAGCATCCCCAAAGGAATTAAAGCACTTCCCAACTTGGAAAACCCAAAGTTTTGTTATAGCTGTAACTGTGCCAGGCCACTAAGGAATCACAGTTTAGCCAACTTACTGGTGAAGCACACAGACTTATGACACAGTCCAAGCATTAAAATTAAAAGTTATTTTGTATTTGGAAAGCAGTTTCTACGTTAGAAAGAAATCTCATAAACATTTTCTCATTTTGCACATGTGCAGACACAGAAGGTCCCCAGCTTATGATTTTTTGATTTTGCAATGGTGTAAAAGCCACACACACTCAGTAGCAACCATAGTTCAAATTTTTTTACTTTTGAACTTTTCCTGGGCTTGAGATATGTGGTACATACTCTCTGGTGATGCTTGGCAGTGGCCACAGCTCACAGCTTGCCACAAGAATATGAGGATAAACAACCAGCACATTTAAAACTCTTGTGCACTCACCCATTCTGTTTTTCATTTTTGTATGGTATTCAATAAATTGCATGAGATATTCAATACTTCTTTATAAAATAGGCTTTGGGCTAGATGATTTTGTCCAACTGTGAATGTTCTGAGCATGTTCGTGGTAGGCTGGGCCTTTAAGCTATCATGATCAGTATGTTAGGAGCATTAAATTTTTTGACTCAAAATATTTTTCCTTTAGCAAGTTTATTGGGATATAACCATATTGTTAGTAGAAGAATATTTGTGTAAATATGAACATATATGCATGGCAATGGGTCCCAGAGGGATATATAATTCCTACAAAATACCGTCTGTTAGGTTGTTGTAAATCTAAGTAGTTTTCAAGGAAGTTGGCTGGGTTGACTAGTGGAATCTATCTCAAATATCAAATTATTCCCTTGAAAAACACATAAAACTCCCATTAACTGGTATTTTAGTGGAACCAAGGATAAGAGTTTGGGGAAAGATTTTACTCAGAGGAAGTTAAAGGTAATGATCAAGAAGATAACTCAGTCCACGGAAAGTTGGGAGTGAGCTGTTAAAGGCAAAACTTAGCTCTGATTATGTGGATAAGAGGAATAAAATGCAGTCTGTGTTTATTTTCATCCCTGGAGAGACAAATAAGACAGAAAGAAAATGACTTTTGGACTAAAACAGAATCTTAATAAAAGCCACAATGACAATACATTGGAAGCAGAGTTTAATTATTGTTTTTCTCTGCATGAGTCGTTCTTGGCCTTCTTTGTAAACTTCCTAGCACTTAGTTTAGATTCTTCTTTTATCCTTCATCTGCTGACGTTATTTACATACAGAATTGTGATGTGTGTTATCCTATTATTAAAATAGAACTGGATTTTAATTAAATATCAATTCAGGATCACAGCTTCAAGCTACTTGCCAACACTGATGGTGATCAATAGATGTTGAACAAAGAAGATAAATGGTTTTTCTGAATAGCCCAATATTTTTCATTCCCCTCTCTTCCTTCTCCAGTTTCTCTGCTTTCCTATTTCCCTCTAGACTTTTTCACTCATCCCCCTTCTCTCTTCCTCCACCTCCTTAATTTTTCATACACGGCATAAATTTAATTTCCTGTGTGCTTTCACACATTCTGTTGCGTGCATTCAAACATGGGGAACCGGAGATGTTGACTGCCAGATCATCACGTTTGCTAATTCACAAATCTACTTCCAGTTGCCAGTTCCCTTGGATTAAGCATCTTTGAAATGTTTCTATTATGTGCTTGTTTCAGAATTATAAAATGTTATTTGCTTGATTGTGTATTTATTTTACAACAATTAATTCATCCTGAGCATTTATTTGGAAAAACCATTGCTTGCAAGAAGTAAACACTTCTAAGTATTCCTGAATATTATATCTAATTATCCTTTTATTTTTGTAACTCTACATCATTCCCTTCCAAGTTTAGCATTTTGGTCAATTTAACTCTTGCAGAAATTAAAGCTCTTTGTGAGAAACATTGCTTAGGAAATTTCAGGACTGTGGATTTGAAAGGACTGTGCTGAATTGGATATATGCTTTGTGGAATGAAATCTTTGTACATTATAATAACAACATCATGATGGATTTGTTCACATGCACTAGTTTGCTTCTTTCTGTACTTATGCATTCATGTATTTTTGCAAGACTAACTGAATATAAAAAGAATTTAAAAGCTGTTCAATATCACATGTGGTAGTAATTCACCATCCCATCAAGTCATGAATATGAGTTTCCTTATGACCTGAATGTGTACAGCCCACAAAATTTATTGAGATAGTAACCCAGATTATGTATGTAAAGGTTGAGAAAGCTCTATTGTCTTATCCCCAACATACATATGCACACATGTATATTTGTGTATGTGGTAACTATACCATAAAGGAATTTGAGATTTAAAATTTTCTTCTCCTGATTAATAATATGAGTTCTTTAAAATTTCTCATATTTATCCACTTTTGCCTCTTTCTGGGGGGCTTCCCTGGTGGCTCAGACATAAAAAATCTGCCTAAATGTAGGAGACCAGGTTTGATCCCTGGGTCGGGAAGACCCCTGGAGAAGGGAATGGCAACCCCCTCCAGTACTCTTGCCTGGAAAATTCCATGGACAGAGGAGCCTGGCAGGTTATAGTCCATGGGGTCACAAAGAGTCAGACATGACTGAGTGACTAACACTTTTCTCTGTTCGCCTCTTTCTGAGAGAACTTTCTTCTTTCTCCTTTGCTTGCTTAGGAAGAGTTCTATTTACCTTTGCCTCTATACAAGCAATTTCCAGAGTGAATTGCTGACTAACTTCGTGTACTTCTGCTTAAGTTTGTTCTCTTGACTTCTGTGTGTAAGTACGATTTCTTTAAGAAGCTCACCATTTTACACACCCCTTTACACACCCCTTTACACACTCCTTATCCTTAAGCTGAACACAGGGCTCCTAGCAACCGTGTTCATGATTTCTCCCCTTCACTGGCCTGGATCTGATGCTGTTGTTTTGCTTCACTACTACTCTGACATACAGTGACTGATTCTCTTCTCTCTTTTGTCCTCTTCTTTATCTCTTGGGAAGAGTATTGGGAAACCTGTCATAATAACATTTTCACGAGGGTGGGTGTTGAGGGAGGCTGGTCTGCGCTGCTGGGGTGGGACTGTGTGGACTCTGGCTGATGTGCATGGATGGAAATTATTCATGAACTTGCTTGGTAAGCAAACCTGTGGCTTGCTTCCCCACTGGCCAATATGGCTGCAGTATATTTTAATGGTTTGTGAGATGAATGAAAGTGTGGGTGAAATATTTATATGCAATTCTGAAAGATTCAGTTGAGATAGAAAGCAAGTGATTTCCTAATAGTCCAATGACTCTCTCTCTCTCTCTATATATATATTTATATATATGTAACAAGGAAAAATGGTGGGATAAAAAGTACAAACTGAGGAGTCAGATGAACAGAAGAAAAAACATCTTACTGAGGAAAGCAAAACTTGAGAGAATAGAAGAGTACGAAGGAAAGATACGAAGACTGAATGAGAATGTTAAAAAGTGCTTTGAGTACTTCCCTAGGGGTCCAGTGGCTAAGAAGCCACTTTGCCATGCAGGGAACATGGGTTTGATCCCTGGCCAGGGGACTAAGCTTCCAGATACCACAGAGAACCTGAGCTCTTGTGCCACAACCACTGAGTTTTGTGTACTCCAGAGCCTTCAGGCTACAATTAGAGAGTCTGTGCACCACAGTGAAAGATCCCAAGTGATGTAACAAAGATCCCGCACGCCACATCGAAGATCCAATCCAAACAAAAATGAATATTTTAAAAAATGAGTTTCAAAAATAAGCCATAGAAGATGATGTTGGAAGTCCTAGAGATAATTTTTTCTGCTACCATAACCTTTGAAATGGTAACTCAATTACATGTGATATTTAAAAATCAATCAGTGGTGTCAACTAGACTGCAGGATTGAAAGGAAGAGAGAACTCTGGAGGGGAAGTAGAATAGAGCCTTCAGACACAATGAATGAAATGCTCCTCTGTCCATGGAATTTTCCAGGCGAGAAGAGTGGGTTACCATTTCTTACAGCAGGGGACTTTCCTGACCCAGGGATGGAGCCTGTGTCTCTTGTATGAGGAAAGAGACGTAAGGGTGTTACGTTATCCTAGAGAAATACTCTCCAACTCTTGCCAAGGCAGTATTCTACTGAACTTGAGTGAACTTTAATCAAATAACAAATTAACTCCTTTTTTGGGGGGGAGGGAAATAAGAGGCGTCGATGAGAATGATAGAAGACACCTGAAGTCCTCAGAAGAGGGGCTTTTCTCTCAGTCACTCACATTGAGACTTTTGCACTCTCCAGGCCCATTCTTTGCAGTTCGATGTCCAATCATGCTCATTTCAGAGTAGAATATTTCATAAAAATACACAACTTGTTTGAACATTACTGACATATTGGCATATTTCTTTTCAAAAATAGAAATGTGCTGTTGGTGAGAATGAATCACCTTATAAAATGAGTCACCAAATAGCAGGTTAATAGAGCCATTTAGAGAAGAGCAGAAGTAGCTTTAAATATGTATAATCCCTCCACACGCCTTCACCTCACAATTATGACACACACACATCCACATTTTGGGGTATATAAATAGTCAGGTAGATTTCTTCTAAACACAGAAAAGATAAACTTTCTAGGTAAGTGATGACTTTAATTGGTTGACATTTAAGAGGCTTATATTAGGTAAGGAAGCATTTTGTCGGGTGGCTGATTGAGCCATTTAACTTGGCTGCTTAGAAAATTAATTTTGCTCTCTTTTTTTTCTAACAGAAATAACTGTTTCCTATCTGAGACTCTTTCCCTCCCACCTCTTCTCTGTAATTCCTAGACTGAAGTGAAATTAATTACTGGGCAGATCATCAATCATTATCTATGGACAGTAGGAAACAGGTAAATCATGAAATTATGAAACTCTTAAGAGTCATCCATTAACTCCAGTAAGTAGATGGCCAAGCCCTTCTCAAATGATTATTTATTAAAATATTTATGGAGCATAGATCTTATTCTACCTGTTTAAGTTTTTTTTGTTTGATTGTTTTTTTCCAGGCTGTATAGAGTGGAGGAGAAAGGAGACAGAGAAATGAACAGCTAAACTGAGACCATCAGGGAGGGCTGGTGTGCTGCAGTCTGTGGGTCTCAAAGAGTCGGACATGAGCTGGTGACTGAACAACAACAAAAGAAAAATATAACTATTTTCCACTTTTTCACACTTGAAATATTCTATCCTCAAGTGAAATAACTATTTTACTTTATTCAAACCAAAATGAAGCAAAAGGTTGGTGCATCAATATTCTAGAGCTATATTCTGGGTAGACTGATGTGTCAAATTTTTCCAAGATTAGGGTTGTCCTCTTTACCAGTGAAATAGTACAAAGTAAAATATGTCATTTGGTATTTCAGAGAAAATCATATTGTAAGCAACTCAGGGTCACTTAGATTGAGGATATTTGTCTTTAAATAAACAGGCTTATGCCTCACATTTGAGATGAAACCACACACCTGTGGGTTAGTTTGCCTTATTCAGGGGATATCCTTACCTAAAACATAGTCCTTTCAAGTCTGACTTGCTAATTGGAATGTTTATTTTCAGAGTCATTTGGTTTTTTAGTTAAAACTGTAGGAAACCCTTATTTAAATCCAAATATGTGACCCCAAAGAACTGATTCATCAATCCACTGTATTTTCATAAAGAACACTACACCAAAGAACAAAAATGTCACACAATTGCCAGGAAACGAATTTTGTCAGGCAGGTGGGTGGGTAACATACAATTTCATTCATTCCTCAACACAACTCTGAGACTAGCAGGGACCTGGGCCTCGGACCTGGGACCTGGGACCCTTTGCTGCAGTGCTTGCTGCTGCTGCTAAGTCACTTCAGTCGTGTCCGACTCTGTGAGACCCCATAGACGGCAGCCCACCAGGCTCCCCCGTCCCTGGGATTCTCCAGGCAAGGACACTGGAGTGGGTTGCCATTTCCTTCTCCAATGCATGAAAGTGAAAAGTGAAAGTGAAGCCGCTCAGTCTTGTCCGACTCTTAGTGACCCCAGGGACCACAGCCTACCAGGTTCCTCTGTCCATGGGATTTTCCAGGCAAGAGTACTGGAGTGGGGTGCCATTGCCTTCTCCGTGCTGCAGTGCCTACACCTGGACAAATGTCTCCTGGAACAGTAAAATACAAAGAAACTATAAGGGACCACAAAGAACTGCATGCATGTGCAGTCGGGATAAATTATGGACCACAAGTACAAAGACACCAGAAACCCAGCTGCCACTAAGAACGGGGGGCAAAAGCAGGGTACTGCACGTGTTCCCTGAATGCAAAACCATCAAAGGTATGAACCAGCCATCTGAGCCACCTCTCAGCCCAACTTCTGGACCTGCCCTGACCCTCACCCCATAAAAAGGACCAGCTCACACTCCATGGCTGGGTGAGCAAGCCAGAGAACAAAGGAAAGCCTTTTTTTTAAAAACTTGTTCTTGCTCCCCCTTGCTGCAGTAAGGGCCCTAGTGAAGCTTTGCCTGAATTTCTTGTCTGGCCTCTGATCAATTTCTGTCCATTATGGAGGCCAAGAACCCTGGTCAGTAACAACACCCTGAGCTATCATCATATTCCCATTTTACGGATGAAGGACATGTGAGATTAAATAATTTGCCTCAAATCACACAGTCAGTAAATCTGTTTTTTTTTTTTTTTTCTTTTCAGATCTCCATGTGATGAATGCAATTTTTTAAAAAGATATGGGCACAGTGAAAAGGAAAGCTTTTTCTCTTAAAATATTATTACCACACTAGCACAGTACCCCATGGAGAAAACTCTCACAGGTGGGAAAGTCACACGGGAACTGCACTCTTGTCGCGGCTGCGGAGGAACCTGCTCCTCCTAAAGTTTTCTCATTTTAGAAGGTGAGGGGGTGGAGGCAAAGAGTGAAAGGTGACTGGGAGGTAAGAGTCACACAAGTTCATCTGAGAACAGCAAAGCGTCTGTGGGAGGTTAAGAGAGAACCCAAGTTCACCAGTGAACTTATGTTGAATGAAGGATAAACCCAGAAGGCCGGGGCCCAACTCCATGGAAGCCTTGTTTTCCTGGCGAAAGAGTATTTACAGAAACAAATGGGGTTTACAGAGAAAGTCTTAGCAATAACAATTTTCATGTCCAAGTCTGTGGCAATTTTTTTGATAATCTTTGTTAAAAAGAAATTTGAGTTTCTCAAAAGAGAAGGCTGAGAGGATGACTTAATTACTGTCTTCAGTGTATGAGGGATTGTTACAGTATTTGGAAGATGACAACCAGCTGTTCTCTGTCTCTAAAGAGAAAAACAAGAGAAAATGAATTTGCAAAGTGGCACAGACTTAGACTGGAGACAGGAGAGAACATGATTATTACATATTTTCTTCACCACTGGGGCTATTTTATTACCAAGCGGGGTAATGAATGTCTTTGTGGGGCAGGGATGCTGTGGACCTTTCTAAACTGAGCTTTGGGGTAAATGTCTGGTCCACTCCTCTCCGTCCAGGCTAAAGGTCTACAGTATCAGGGAAACAGTTACCAAAAACACATTTGAGATGGTTTTGGCACTCTATGAGTTTTATAGTCCCCTTCGGATCCTCTTTAATACACAGAAATTTATTTTTTTAAAACTTCTTACTATATATTGGAGTATAGCCAATTAATGGGTTCCTGGTGACTTAGACAGCAAAGAATTCACCTGCAATGCAGGATACCTGGGCTCAGTCCCTGGGTTGGGAAGATCCCCTGGAGAAGGGAGTGGCTACCCACTCCAGTATTCTGGCCTGGAGAACTACATGGACAGAAGAGCCTGGATGACTGCAGTCGTGGAGTTGCAAAGAGTAGGACACAACTGAGCAACTAACACTTTCCTAGGCGATTAACAATTTTGTGATAATTTCAGGCAGACAGCACAGTGGCTCTGCCATACATGTACCTGGATCTGTTCTCCCTCAAACTCCCCTCCCACCCAGGCAGCCGCAGAGCATTGAGAAGTGTTCCCTGTGCCCTAAGCAGGCCCTTGCTGGTTATCTGTTTAAAATGCAGCAGTGTGTACATGTCCATCCCAAACTCTAACTTCCCCTTCTTCCCATGCTTTCCCCTGGGCAGCCATAAGTTCATTCTCTAAGTCTGTTTTGAGTCTGTTTCTGTTTTGTAAATAAGTCTTAGAAGTTTATTTTTAAAAATGCTGCTGTTATTGCTTAGTCATTAAGTTGTGTCTGACCGTGTTGTGACTCCAAGGACTGTAGCCTGCCAGGCTCCTCTGTCCATGAGATTTCCAAGGCAAGAAAACTGGAATGAGTTGCCATTTCCTTCTCCAGGGGATCTTCCTGATCCAGGGATTGAACCCACATGTCCTGCATTGGCAGGCAGATTCTTTACCATCCGAATCACCACAGAAGCCCATTAAATAATAATAATTCCAGGTAAAATTCAGTTTTCCCAAACATGATTATTACATTGATAACAGACTTTAAGATATACCCCCTCTCTTCACTAAGACTCAATTTTGAACATTCATGATTACAGAAAATTATCTTAAGAATTTTCAATCACTAGTAAACTTCCAATATGTCTATCCTGCCTCTTGATAATCAATGATATGGGATTGATACATAGATAAAGAAAGTTCTTATAATAATAGATATATTTTTAATTTTATTATTATTATTATTTTTTTTGGATAAGATCTCTTTGCAGATTGAAACTCACAGCTGTAACTCTTCCAACCTAGAGAGGAAAAGATTTTGGAAGGTGTCTGTTGATTTTGTAGGTGTGTGTTTTTAAGCTCTGAGAAACCATAAAGTGATGCAAAATCACCTAGGTGACTCCATATAGGGAAAGAGTAACTTTGGCACTCTAGTCAAAGTAATCAAAATCGATATTTTTTCAAGAAGGTGAGAATTTGAAACTGTGTTGAAATAAGACAGAATATTTTGTTATCTTAAACTCACATTTCTCCTTGCATTTTTTAAAGTGTTTTCCCTTTTCTCTGGTTTAATAAAGGTTGCATAGCATTTAAGTACACATTTAATAAATGGAATTTAACAAATATATGAATATCCATTTTTTAAATAATTAATCACAAGTAAGCTCTTTTCTGATCATTTTCAGTTAAAAGACAAATTTCCAATAGTGACTTAAGTTTTTGAAACCGTAAATAATGGTAAAGATTTAATTCTCACCTAATGAGATTTGTGGCTTAGTTAGCAGCTTTATTTGCATGCACTTAAAAGAAAAGTGTGATAGTTCATCACCATTGATCTATTCTTATATTTCTATGTATGTGGAATAGAGGGGCAATATTTTTTAATAAATGCAGAATTATCTATTTTTTCTTAAGAAAACCTTCATTTCACTTGATACTCTAAAATGACCCTCTGAGTACTTTGTGATGTCAATATGAGTTGTTTACCTATTTGCTAATAGCAATCAGATTTCTTGTTAATGGCCAGCTTGTAATTGAATGCTGCTAGCTAGTCATTAAAACCCAAGAGATCAGAGAAAACAGTTTCTCAGACTTGTGGCACCTTGCACTGGAGGTTTTAAAAACATCTCTCTCTCTATACACACACACACACACACACACACACACACATATCTTTTAACATTTGCTTCTAGAGTAGAAGGGTACTCAGCACTGCTGTTCTGTTCACCTTACATATTACATTAAAATCAGCTCTCTTTTCTTGCTGAATTTATTTTAAGACAGCTAACAGAGGTAGCAGTCCCATGGTATTTACAGAAACAAGCAGGCACCCACAAAGTTTCAAGTTTCACTCTCCGTACCTCTGCTGGTCTGAATGTATGTGCTCTGAAGTCTGTCTTAAAGTGGGAACCCAATAAGTGGAGAGTCTTGGCATTGCCAATATTCCCTACCACCTTTTCTTAGCAAACTGGACTTTTTTTTAATGCTCTAATATGGCATTTTCAAATTTTTCTCTTCTCCTCAGTTTCTGTTTCCTCCACCTCACAACATACTCAAAGAGGAAGCTGAGGCAATAGAAGGAGAGAAACCTCATCTTTTCATCTCTGAGTCCAGTGGTAGAAAAGAAGGTAGACTGAGAAAAAGAAGGCATTCCTTCCCTAAACAACACTGGGACCCCCAAGCACGGACCCCTCATCTGTTTGTAGAGTTGTCACGGCTCTGCTGATTCCTTCCCTTTGGTCATCGTAGAGAGTATTCGATACTTCTGTCTGAGCAACTGGGACATCTCAAGTGCTCATTTTAGGAACTGTGCCCTGGCTCCCAAACACCTAAATTTAAATCGCTATTACACAAAGTCCACATTTGGGGTATACACAAGAACACTCACCATTATATTTCAAACATAACCCTAAATACATATATGCATGCTTGCTAAGTCACTTCAGTCTTGTCCGACTCTTTGTACCCTGATGGACTGTAGCCCCCCAGGCTCCTCTGTCCATGAAATTCTCCAGGCAAGAATTCTGGAGTGGGTCTCCATGCCCTCCTCTAAGCGATCTTCCCAACCCAGGGATCGAACCTGAGTCTCTGACGTCTCCTGCATTAGCAGGCGGGTATTTTCTTTTTACTACCTGCGCCACCAGAGGAACCCCAAATATGCACACATGTGTGTATTAATCCCTCAGTCATGTCCGACTCTTGTGACCCCATGGACTGTAGCTCACCAGGCTCCTCTGTCTGTGGGACTCTCCAGGCGAGAATACTGGAGTGGGCTGCCATTCCCTTCTCCAAAATACACACGTAGGTACAATCAAATGCAAACATCTGGACATATTCTATATGGACATCCTTCATAGAGATTTAGAACATCTAAGGGCTTTGGGTTATGTTTCCAGAATCTGATAAGAAAATTTCTCATTCTGATCCAGTCAATAAAGCAGCAAGTTTTTCCAAGGCTTCTCGAGGGCTGATTGCCAGGCAGAATACATTTTTAAAACTTTTTTGCCCTTTAACTTTATTAAATGCCTGACATTTACCAACATTAGCTGATGGCAGAAGATGAGTCTTGCTTCGTGTGCTGTACCCTGAAACATGATGCAAGACATAAAAAGAAATCTGGACGGAAATGTTGCCATTAGTTTGGAAGTTGCTGTTTAATCTGAGTTATTTTGGGGCAGAAAATGACTCACAGAAGTTAAGTGTTCATACAGATTGTGATATTGTAGGAAGCTGGCATAGCTCTTCATTAATCTTATTTCAATTAGAACTCTTCACAGCCTGCAATTAGAATGTTGCTGCTGTGATGAATCCATACCGTACATGTATCAGCGGTGGTTTTCTAATGAAGAAAAACGGGACTTGGCATTTTAAAGACAAATTTCCATTTCGGGTAATTCAATAAAGGCTTATGCTTTGTCTACTCTCTCTACACCTTTGGAATTGTCCCTCAAAGCTAGTGAAAAGTTTTCAATTAATTCTAATCATGTCAAGTATAATTCTTGCACATCTTCCAGCATGTGCCTTCACTGTGAAGGAACCACCCCATAATAATTTGATACTAATCTGTAGTTTAGACTAGGGATCTTTTTCTTAAAGGGCCAGACAGTAAATGTTGAGGCTTGCAGGTCACAAGACCTGTGTTCCAGCTACCACTCACTTCTGCTACTCAGAAGCAGCCATAGGCAACTGGATATATTTGTGTTTCAATAAATCTTAATTTATTAATTTATAAAAATAGGCAGCTGTCCTGTGAGACCTAGCTTTCTGACCTCCCACTACCCTTTATCTATTTTTCTGGTCTGGGGATCTCAGAAAAATATCATTTTCAAAAGTCCTACTGAAATTGTATAGGTTCCTTAGTCAAATGTATCCTTGTAATTTTCTAAAAAATACTTTCAGTACTCCTGTTTTCTGAGTTAGCTGTGGAGAACTATATTCTGCATGAATTTTATCTCAATACATGTCTTCTTTTACCTCTGCTCCCCAGTGACACAAGGAACTAAATTGGCCAAATTGTCCTCCTCATTTTCCTTCTATAATTTCCACCACTACAGAATGACTTTTCTGAGGCATTAAAAATGTCAAGAGGTAACAGCATGAATGTTACTTCCTTCAAGCATTCAAATGACTGGCAAATATTTAACTGAGCCAGGCACCTTGGTAGACATCATAAAAGAAAATGCTCTTTGTTGGAGTTCTTGAATAGAAACAGAGAAACAGACTCTCAAAGGAAGCGTGGGCCAGAGATCATGGATTCCAGGCTCTCCTTTCAGACTTGCAGCCATTTCAAGGAGGCTGGATGTGCAGTTATTAAACAGGAAACATACAAAACTGTTGTATGTAAGTATTATGTATTGAAGTACAGGTGCTAAGGACTGTAGAAATTCTGAAAACATGGAGATACCAAACTGAGAAGGGCAGAAGCCCAGCTCTATCATTAATGAGGTTCAGAAAAATCCCACCAGATTCCAATGAGGTCACCCTTAAAATGCTGACTTCCCATTACTGAGAAGTTTGCATAAATTATGGGTTTGGGTGGACTCCGGGAGTTAGTGATGGATAGGGAGGCCTGGTGTGCTGCGGTTCATGGGGTCGCAAAGAGTCAGACATGACTGAGCGACGGAACTGAGCTGAACTGATGCATTCCATACGCTTTTATTGAATTAAACGTGCTGTGCCAGGCGCTGTGGGTCATCAGTGGAGTTTATGAACCCCAAACTCAAAGAGGTTATGGATAAGGAAGAAAGTGCATGTATGCTCAGCCAGGTCCAACTCTGCAACCCCGTAGACTGTAGCCCACCAGGCTGCTCTGTCCATGAAAGTTTCCAGGCAAGACTACTGGGGTGAGTTGCCAGGTTGTACTCCAAGGGATCTTCCCAGATGAGGGACCAAACCCGTATCTTTTGCCTTGGCAGGAAGATTCTTTACCACTGAGCCACCTGGGAAGCCCAAGGAGGAAAGGAACAAAATGTAAATAAATAAGACAAGGCAGAAGGTAAGAAAGGAACAAAATGTCATTGAGACTCAGGATGAGGGCATAACAATATTGATTTGTAGGGTTCGACTATAGTGTGATACATCCACCGTAATTCCTTCTTGCCTCCCACACTCCCTCCCTCCTTCCTTCCTTCCACAGTTCATGCAAGAACTTCTCCTTGATCATTAATCATCTTTGCTGCACCGGTGATGGCACGATGTGCTAGAATAAAAGAGGATGTTGATAGCATCTCATAGGGGCAGGCATATATCTGAGGCAAGAAGGGCTAAAAAACAGCAAGCTTAATATAGTCTGCAGAGATCAAGAAAGATTGTTATTTCACTTCAGGCTCACTGATCGTACAGAGAGAGGACATTAAGAGATGGACCTTCTGGAAAAGAAAAGAATAGCGGCAGCAAGTTAATTCCATCCTCACCCAAATTTAATAACATGAATATTTTCCAACATGAGGTAGTAAAATAAACAGTGGACTACGATTTGTAAAGCTTTATGGACATCTAAAGTTTATGGCAGCTCTGATAAACTTAAGGAGAGGGAATAGGGAGTGTTGGAGAACATTAACTTCAGAATGAGATAGATCCAGAGACACAGCCTGATTTTACCACTTACTGCGTCACCTCAGGCAGGTTATCAAACATCTAATAACTCTACTAAGCAACTAATAACTCTGTCATTTAGGCTATTTTTGTGAACAGATAACTACCCAATGGCTTCAAGATGGCATGATGGCTTCAGTGATTCTAGGCATTGCATCCAGGTTTGACAATGTCAAGTGGAAGAAGGATGATGATTTCATATGGCTGGCTTTATTTCCCTGGTGGCTCATTTCAGGCAAAGCAGGAGACAGAGGTTCTATCCCTGGGTTGGGAAGATCCCTTGGAGAAGGGAATGGCAACACATTCCAGTAGTCTTGCCTGGCAAATTCCATGGACAGAGGAGCCTGGTGGGATACAGTCTATGGGGTGGCAAAGAGTTGGGCATGACTGAGTAATTAACACTTTCACTTTCATGGCAAAAGCACTTTCCCAAGGGTTTTTCTTTAGATTTCCATTTGTATTCATTCAGAACTGATCACTCACCCATTCTTGAAATAATACTTGTCAAGGGGAATCAGATAAACCTTGGCCCACCCAGTGGAAATGAAAGAAGTCAGATTCCCTGAAGCACAAGGCGGTGTGGGAAACTGCTGGGGCCTTGCACAAAATCAGAAGGCTGCTAGGGAAAAAATGGGGTAGAGGACCAATAATGTTGTCATTATCAGGATTAAAAGGGATTATGTTGAGAAAAAGCATAGAACAGCACTTGATACATAGAAGGCACTTAATAAATGCTCACTAAAACCATGGTTAATTTTATCACTTCAATTCTTGTAGATTCAAGTATCTTAAAGGCAAAACATTCTGTAAATTTTCTTCTAGCAGGAATATTATATGCTAATTTTACTTCATATTTTTTTACATGTGTTCTTTTCCTTAAACTTAGTTTTACTGAGGTGTAATTCAAATACAGTAAATATGTTCAGATCTTAAGTACAATGTTTGGTGTGTTTAGACAAATGAATACATTCTTACAACTGTCACCCCAGTAGAACATTTCTGCCACCCTAAAGAGGTCCCTTAGGTCTTGTTCTAGTCCACCCTTGAATCTCATAAATGAAATTATTCATAATGCTCCATGCTGTGTCTGGCTTTTTTCACTCAATATAATGGTTTGAGTTTTATCCATGTTGTTGTTTATGAAATGGGAATCTGAGTTCTTGTTTGTGGAGCTCAAGAATGGAATCCAAGAACACGCACACACTCACGGGTTTATTACAGAGGAGGAAAGTACAAAGTTTTCAGCATAAACACTGAGAAGGGGTAAAGAGTCCCCAAAAGGCAGAGGTTTACAGTGAAGGAGGAAACAGACAGAACAGACTCCATCTTGAAAGCAGGAATCCATCTTAGGCCAGACTGTGAACGTTGGGCTACATGCATGGTCACCCTCTCAATGGACTCTGAACTCTGCACCCAGTGCCTGTGGAAATGGAACACCAACAGAAACCCAGACCACCCCCCAACCCCCCGGTTGTAAATTCTGTTAGGCTTATCAGGGTATGACCACAGGTCTATTGAAAATTGTCCACTGTTTAACTACCTAGGCTTAAGGCGCATGAATCACGGGTTAACTTTGATAGTATCTCTCTTTTACTTTGTCCAGACTTAGTTTCAAGAAATTTGGAGAGGTGGGTTTGAGCACATACACTTAGGGTATATAAGGTTTTCGCAAAAACTGGTCGGGGTCCTTGGCTAAGAGGAGACTCTGCCTTGGGCCTGCCGGTGTAATAAACTGCACTCCACTACCTGCATTGTCCTTCTGAGTGAGTTTGTTTCCCAGAACTACAACAACAGCAGTTTTATATCTTTGCCAGTATTCATCCATACCTTTTTGGTTGTACCTCTAAATCATGTTATTTCTAACCAATCAGTTCAAAAGTCAAATGCTTAACTTAACCTATTTATGGCTTCTCCTGATCCTCGGATTAAGTCACCATCCTTTTTCATGCCCCCTGGCCATTTTACAATGGACCAGATGTGTGGGTTTAAGATTAATGATCACCAGTTGGTTTTCCCTCAGGCATACGGAAGAAGTGAATTATTGCCCTTCTCTGGATCTTAGTTTTGATAATTTATTAGACCAAGGAGTTCCAGCAATTCAGGACAAAGGACTGGAAAATGTCAGCTTCATTCTAATCCCAAAGAAATGACAAAGAATGCTCAAACTACCACACAATTGCTCTCATCTCACAAGTTAGCAAAGAAGTGCTCAAGATTCTCCAAGCCAGGCTTCAACAGTACATGAACTGTGAACTTCCAGATGTTCAAGCTGGATTTTCAAAAGGCAGAGGAACCAGAGATTAAATTGCCAATATCCATTGGATCATACAAAAAGCAAGAGTTCCAAAAAAACATCTACTTCTGCTTTATTGACTATGCCAAAGCCTTTGACTGTGTAGATCACTACAAACTGTGAAAAATTCTTAAAGAGATGGGGATACCAGACCACCTTACCTACCTCCTGAGAAATCTCTATATAGGTCAAGAAGCAACAGTTAGAACTGGACATGAAACAAAGGACTGGTTTCAAATTGGAAAAGGAGTACATCAAGGCTGTATATTGTCACCCTGCTTATTATATGCAGAGTACATCATGAGAAATGCTGCATAGGATGAAGCACAAGCTGGAATCAAGATTGCCAGGAGAAATGTCAATAACCTCAGATATGCAGATGACACCACCCTTATGGAAGAAAGCAGAGAAGAACTAAAAACCTCTTGTTGAAAGTGTAAGAGGAGAATGAAAAAGTTGGCTTAAAGCTCAACATTCAGAAAACTAAGATCATGGCATCCAGTCCCATCACTTCATGGCAAACAGATGGGGAAACAATGGAAACAGTGGTAGATTTCATTTTGGGGGCTCCAAAATCACTGCAGATGGTGACTGCAGTCACCATGAAATTAAAAGACCCTTGCTCCTTGGAAGAAAAGTTATGACCAACCTAGACAGCATATTAAAAAGCAGAGACATGGCTTTGCCAACAAAGGTCCGTCTAGTCAAGGCTATGGTTTTCCCAGTAGTCATGTATGGATGTGAAAGTTGGATTATAAAGAAAGCTGAGAACTGAAGAATTGATGCTTTTGAACTGTGGTGTTGGAGAAGACTCTTGAGAGTCCCTTGGACTGCAAGGACATCCAACCAGTCCATCCTAAAGGAGATCAGTCCTGGGTGTTCATTGGAAGGACTGCTGCTGAAGCTGAAACTCCAATACTTTGGCCACCTAATGCGAAGAACTGACTCACTGGAAAAGACCCTTATGCTGGGAAAGATTGAGGGCAGGAGGAGAAGGGGATGACAGAGGGTAAGATGGTTGGATGGCATCACAGACTCAATGGACATGAGTCTGAGCAAACTACAAGAGTTGGTGATGGACAGGGAAGCCTGGTGTGCTGCAGTCCATGGGGTTGCAAAGAATCAGATATGGCTAAGCAACTGAACTGAACTGAACTGGGACAAAGGATATAGTTTTAAGTTAATGGAGTGAGATGTTTACTGAAAACAAGACCAAGGTCTCAGAGTTCTACACTGACTGCATAGCAATTTCTACCTCACTTATATTAATAACTACCTTTTATTATTGAGTAATATCCCATTATATACATATGTTACTGTTTCTTTATCCATTTATGGTTTAATGGACATTTAGGCTATTTCTGTGTCTATTGTGAGTAAGTGAAGTGTTCCTGGAGAAGGAAATGACAGCACACTCCAGTTTTCTTGCCTGGAAAATCCCATGGATGGAGGGAGCCTGGTAGGCTATAGTCCATGGAGTAATATTCCATTATATAGATATGTTACTATTTCTTTATCCATTCATGGATTAATGGACATTTAGGCTATTTCTGTTTTTGTCTATCATGAACAAAATGGTTCTATATATTCGTGTTCATCCACTATTGTAGAAATATTCTTTTATTTCTCACGTATTTTTGCCTAAAAGTACAGTTATGGACTCATAAGTGAGGCTTTGTATGAAACTGCCAAACTATTTTCCAGAGTGATTGCACCATTTTACCAGAATGAGTAAGACTGACAATCACACATCATCACCAAAGCTTGGTATTATCAGTCTTTTTGTCATTCCAGTGGGTGTGAAGTGAAATCTCATTGTGGCTTTAATTTGCATTTCTCTGATGACTAATTATGCCCATCAACATTTGCTTGTTGGAGATATATTTATTTTCTTTTATGAAGTGTCTTTTCCAGTCTTTGCCCATTTATTTATATTTTTGTTATCATTGATTTGACAGTGTCCTTTATGTATTCTGG
The DNA here is from genome assembly GCF_910594005.1 of Cervus elaphus. Classification (NCBI taxonomy): domain Eukaryota; kingdom Metazoa; phylum Chordata; class Mammalia; order Artiodactyla; family Cervidae; genus Cervus; species Cervus elaphus. The sequence goes on along the minus strand of NC_057844.1, from coordinate 11,105,509 downwards.
GTATAAGTGTTTTCTCAAATATCTATATTTATACCCTGACTGTAACTACTTTTTTCATTTTCATAGCAGTGGCTCTTGATGAAATTTTTAATTTGAAGAATTCTAATTTATAATTGCCTTCTCTTTAGTCAGGATTTGTTGTCTATCACAAGGAAGCTATGTTAATCTCCTATGTTTTCTATAATTTCATTATTTTAGCTTTTTATGTTTTGGGGTCTTCTAAGTAATTCTTATAAAACAACTTTCAACTTATTTCTTGGTTATTAATCTATTCATATTTTATATTTCTTGAGACAATTTTAAAAAATCAATGACTTTTCATAAAACATCCTTTGAGGATGCTATGCATTAATTTACACATATACAAAAATATAATTTGTATTAATAAATAAGTGTAATTATATACATGTATTTTTCAAACATGCTTTTATTTTTTTATTTCCTATTTCCATTTTCCTAGAGCAATGCTCCTACCTAAATATACCCTTATATTAATAACCTAATAGCTATCTTTCTAGCTATTTATCTGTTTATCCATCTATCTCTTCATCTCCCTACCTACTTAGCAACTAATCTGTCTATTGCTGAATAGATTTGTTTCATTCCACAGGTAAATGTTATCTAAGCTTAATGGAGGAAACTCTACTTAGTCTCTCCTTCTTAATTTACATGTTATTCTACTTGTGTGTAGAATACATGTTTTTCTACTTTTTTCTAGGTTCCAGTACTGTAGGGAAACAATCTGACATCATTCTGATATTCTTTTGTCATTTCTTTAGTTTAAAATTTTTTTGCTTTTATTTTCTCTGAATGTCATTTGTTTTTTCTTTTCATCTCGAGTGATTTGAAAGGTACGCACCTTCTTTTTGTTCTATTTATTATTACCTTTAAAATGAAAAACTCTTCTGAATTATGTTTCTCTAATCATAAATGGTAAAATTTTTATTTTTTAATTAAACATTTTTTACTGGAGTATAATTGATTTACAATAGTGTGTTAGTTTCCGCTATACAGAAATAATGGCCGAGTAATATTCCATTATATATATGCACCACAATTTTATCCATTTAACTGTCGATGGACACCTAGGTTACTTCCAAGTCCTAGCTATTATTAACAGAGCTGCAATGAACACGGGGGTACATGTGTCTTTTTGAATTTTGGTTTCCTCAAGGTATGTGCCTAGTAGTGGGATTGCTGGGTCATATGGTAGTTTTACTCCTAGTTTTTTAAAGGAATCTCCACACTGTTCTCTTGATATATGGCTATAACAATTTACTCACACATCATTTTTACTGCTATCAACTTTCTCTCAGTTCTTCTATGGTTTTTTTTTTTTTTTTGAACCTGATTTTGTTTTCTCATTCCTGTGTGTGTGTGTGTGTGTGTGTGCATGCACATGCATGTTTGTCCATGTTTCAGAGGGTGGAGATACAGATTTTTTTGGTCTGGACAACCTCAGCTTATTCTGCTGTTTATGGAAGCTTTGGCGGGGTGCCCTCCCATGCCTGTGACTGTGTGTAGTGCATTTCAGATTCCAAAGATCCCAACAATGCTTCTTGGTTGACGACTTGGTGTGTATTAGCCTAGCAAGCTAGTTAAATCATTTTCTTTTGACTTTTAAGTACTCTTCTGTTCTAATTATTCTCAAGCCACAATACTTCAATTGCAATAGAAAGAAATCTAACTATGAGAGAAAATCCTCAAAAGCCTTCCTCACCAGTTTCCATATTACTCACGTCTCCTTCTTTGGTGGTCAGCACATCAGCTTCAGTGCTGAAACGTTCTATGTGAAGATTAAAACACTGAAGTTCATTTTCGTCTAAGGGCTGTTGTGTTACTGGGTTTTACGATCACAACATGCCATGTGAAGTGGGATATGGCCCTTCTCTTTTTTTAACCAGAGGAACCAGATATTCTTAAGAGGTTAGATGACTAACCTGAGTCATACATCAGTTAAACAAGGGGTTCCATTTAGGACTCAGCTCTCCTGACAGTCTCTGCTTGGGGTTCAGGCCGCATGTTAATGTAGCTCTTAAATATGTATGACATAATTCTTAGCTTGCCACGCTGCCTGTCTTGTCCAGAGTCCCCATTCATCTCAATCTCTTGAATGCCTTGTGTCCTAACTTTCCTTCTCTAAGTTTCAGTATTAAAAATAAGTAAAAAGTGCATGATATATATTGGACAGAATACATGATCAGATTTCAAAGTGTATCTGAACTAAGAGACTCAATTGAGGGTCGCTGAAGCATTTAGCGATATTCAGTCTTTAGGATACTGGATTACTGGTTTGTGGTTTGCTTTGAATATTTCCTCCCACTCATTGTTCTGTGAATACTTTCTCATTATTTACTGTGACTAAAATCATCAAGGGAATAATTGACTTATATTTTTAGAATTTTAATTGGTAAATGACATACCCACACATTATAAAGCTATTTTCTATTGTGAACCAATAAAGGTAGTGCTAATTGCCACACACAAATGTACTCCAAAACACATTCCTAACCTTACAGAAACTCTCTATTCCCTTCCCTTTGGATATGATGTACATATAGCCTAAATTTCTGTAAAAAACCAACATTTCTTTCTATGTTATCAACTGTTAGTAGTGTTATTTAGTAAATGGAGTATTGAGCAAAAGATTTCATAAGTTGCAAACAAGAAGCCCGTAAGACATCTACCTTATACATCATGAGGATATGTGCCCCACTGAACCATAGGATCTGACTGTAGATTGTGGTGATTGTTTGAATTTCAGAGATAAAAAAGACATTAATTGAAAACAAATTGACACCTCATGAATTGAGAGATCTTAGATTCTATTATCGGGAGAGTGGATAATCAGAACATGGTAGATATGTATCATGTAATGCTATGCAATGTTTAGTAGCAATGAATTGGCGGTACATGAAGCACCATGCTTAGTTTTGAAATGCAGATTTTAGGAAGAGGAGTAAGAACTAGAATATATCCATAGAGTTTGGGGAAATTAAAAGCATTCATACACACTTTGACAGAAGGCAAGGGACATTTATACAGTCAAGGTCATGTATTGGTCATATTTGACTGAGTTCTTAGAGGAAGGGAAATGGAGTAGGGATCAAGAATAAAACAGAGCCTGAAAGTAATATAATATTATATGGTAATTATAACTCAAAAACAATAGTTAAGGGCTTTATATGGACCAAAGATGATATTGTGTCAATAGCTAAAGATCATGATTAACTCAGCTCTACCAGTAGACTAAAATTATATGTACATTGTTGCTCTTCTAGGAAGACAACTGAACTGAGAGTCAGCAAACTTGATTCTAGCACATGCTCTGCCATATTTGTTATTCTACTGCCTAGCAGTACAAACTTAACAAAACCACATCAAGTTTTGGACCTAAATTACTTCTCTTTAAGTGCAGATGTTCTCCATTATGCTCTGTAAGATTTCCTCTGGCTTTGATATAAATATATTCTTTTGTTCATACATGCAGCGAGGGTTAGGCATGTATATATGATTACTAGAAGTGATATATTTAATTTTAATGAAAAATTTGCTGGATAGGAAATTCCCTGGTGGTCCAGTGGCTAAGACTCCATGCTCCCGATGCAGGGGGCCTGGGTTCAACCCCTTATCAGGGAACTAGATCCCATATTGCACAACTAAGAGTTTGCATGCTAAAAGATCCCATGGGCCACAATGAATATCGAAGATCCTGCATGCTTCGATTAAGATCCAGCACAGCTAAAAAAATAAGAAACAAACCTTAATTTAAAAAAAAAATGCTGGATACAAGTCTTTTTCTCTTTTAGTGATAAAAAGATATTGAATATGAGAAAAAGTGCTTTTCTAGCTGGTGCACAACAGAAATGCTGCTGATGTCCGTTTTGGGTGCCTAGGCTTTGGTGGTGATCTTGTGGAAGCAAAAGAACCTGTGTTGTTGAAGTAAGGTACAGACAGGCCCAAGGATCTTCCCACTCTAAGCATCAGGGTGGAGCCAAAGACTGGAATATACCTTCAGGAATTGTTCACCATCCAAGTAGGCTGTTGGAACAGATTTGCCTCCTGGAGGCACCCCTGATGGCTGGCTACTCTCTGCTTTGTCACTCACACCTGGTATCAGACCCTGGTTTCTGCTTACCAGCCTGGTTCTTTGATCTGCTGCTGTTGACTCTGTGTGGCTCTGATGCTTTGCTAATATATTAGTGGTAGCTGGTAGCTGTCTACTCCCTAAGGGCTTCCCAGGTGGGGCAGCGGTAAAGAATCCACCCGCCACTGTAGGAGGCAGGAGAAGTAGGTTCGATCCCTGGGTGGGGAAGATCCCCTGAAGGAGGACATGGCAACCCATTCCAATATGCTTGCCTGGGAAATCCCATGGATAGAAGAGCCTGGAGTGCTGCAGTCCATGGGGTTGCAAAAGAGTCGGACACGACTGCACGCATGCACACACTCCCTAAAGGAAAGCCTGGATCCTAGTCCAGTACCCTATAATCCTTGGCTGCCTCCGTACTAATCCTCTGTTGCTGCCACTGTTTCATTTCCGTTTGCATTCTAGTTCTTGTTGGGTTAAGCGATGCATAACAGGCCCTTGATAAGAATGCTGAAAGAACCCCTGGAGGAGGAAGTGGCACCCCACTCCAGTCCTCTTGCCTGGAGAATCCCGTGGACAGAGGAGCCTGGTGGGCTACAGTCCGTGGGGCCACAAAGAGTTGGACATGACTGAGCGACTGAGCACACACACAAGAATGATGAAACTGTCCCTTATGAGTCCAAATCTTCGATTGTCTAACTCACACCAACAACTCACATTTGTTACATTCCTGTAGCACAGTATCCTCCCCTTGGCAGAAGAAAAACATGTCAGATAAAGAGACGTTGCCACATCTAAATAAGCTTTTCTTAGACCAGATATTCTCATGTTTGTATTTTCTTAAACTTTTAAAGGGGTTTAAAATACTTACTTTGTGACAACTTTGAATAAAATCTTGGGGAGTTTCTCTTTCCTTTATGACAGCTTCTCCATGAAAATCTCCATTATCAAAGAGTCGGGGAGGAGACTTCTGATTTCAGTGACATAGAAGATGGATCTAACACAGGCCTCCTCTTAGTAGAAATACAAATCTAAATGCATATTAGCACAATCTTTCAGCAATTTAAATATGTAAATGCTGAGATTAAAAAGAAGAAAAGGAAAATCCAAACGCTCCACACCAGAGATGAAAGCCAGAGCAGTAAGTAAATTAGCCAATGTCCTAGCAAACTGGGACCCAGCACTCTAGATTACAGGAACCTAGCCCCAGGGGTTGGATCTCTGACTTTCATACAAGGATAGGAGGAAGGACCTGGGCTTCTGTAAAAGGCAGAGCTTGGGTGAAGACTCTTGCACTTGCTCAGTAGATTCAATGTATCCTTCCTGACATTCTGGAGGTGGGGTGAAATCTCCCATGAGTAGTCCAAGCCACAGGTTGTGACATGTTTGAATTTTGTCACAAATCAAATTTATATCTTGGCATGATGTGAAAATTCCCAAGGCAGGAAACTGATTATAAAAGTTGGTCTCATACTGGTAAAACCTATGAAACTTGCTATCAGAGCAAATACATCACCACTCTGCAGGGACTTTTCTCCAACTCAGACTCCACAGAGTCCCCAGAGTTAAGGCAATCCCTTGTAAAAATGACAAATCATAGGAGGAGGTAATCCACCGTGGAGGGCCAGACGGCATCTACTGAGAATTTAAGTAAAAAAAGTTTCAAAGATACTATAGAATATATATACTTTAAATGCCTTAGGGATAAAGATAGGTTATAAACCAAAACCAAAATAAAATAGAATACAGTGAGATTTAAAAGGAGGAAAGGACCAAAGAGTGAAGGGAGATTCTGAGCTGTCGCTGTGCTGTGCTTAGCCATGCCCAACTCTTTGTGACTCTATGGGCTCTTCTGCTCATGGGGATTTTCCAGGCAAGAATACTGGAGTGGGTTGCCATTCCCTTCTCTAAGAGATCTTCCCAACCCAGGGACTGAACTACGTTTCCCATGTTGCAGGTGGATTCTTTACTGCCTGACCCACCAGGGAAGTCCAAGAATACTGGAACAGATAGCCTATCCCCTCTTCAGGGGATCTTACCGACCCAGGAATCGAACCGGGGTCCTCTGCATTGCACATGGATTTTTTACCAGCTGAGCTACCAGGAAAGCCCTTCATCATGTCCTACTATGTATTTATGTTTGTAATATAACTATATATAATTATAGCATAATTTAATATAGTCTATTATAATATATAATTATATGATATAGATTATAAATATGATATCAACATGAGGCCAAATCTATTCTAACAAATGCAACTAAAAATAATTTATAACAGAAAAAATTTCAATTTCATCCAGCAGTTACCATTTAACCAACTAGTTTTTTTTTTTTTAATTTTCATACTGAAGGTGATTACTCATAGTTACAAAAAATTTCTTAGACAAGTCCAACCTTTCTTAAAGATCCAAGATATCTTGCATATATTTGTCTTGAGTGAGTACATTTCACAAAATTAGTGTTTAATCAGACAACAGACAACAGGTATTTCCACTCTCTAATACTAAAACATAAAGGAGTACTCACTTCATTGCAAAGTGGAAGTACGTGATGCTTTAGGTATTTTAAAATAAATTGTGTCATGGACAGTAGAAATTTTCAAGACCCTTCAGTTACAAGCATTGCCTTTAATGGTGTTTAAGAGAGTATTCTTGTATTTTATTTCATATTCAACTCTTTCATTCTAAATTCAGTGCTGTGATTACTACTTGTCTCTGTTGAATTTCAATGCTAGCCTTTCCAATTGTTTCCTAAATGCTCAATTTTTTACTTGTGTTCAGTAGATTTCTCATACTGTATATAATTCCAATCAACACTCCTCAGGGCCCTTTGCATTCTTAAAAAAATCTTCTTTCCCAAAGTCAGAAATGCTTGCATTGTTTCTCTTCATAAACAGCATATTCTCTTGAGCATTTCAAATCAAATAACAAGTTGATAACTAGATTTGAGATGTTTCCCAGCTTCAATCTGACTTATTATAGTTGGCTGAATTTTTAGGAAAGATTCCAGGAAAAAAATTAAAAATAAATTAAAAAGATAGAAAGCAAAACCCAAAGAACTTCTCTCCATATAGACTAGCCAAAGAGTTTAGAAACAAAAAAGCAGTGTGACTTGACAACAGAATTTTAACTCTTTTCTATAATTGAAAGTCACTCAGTCATGTCCACCTCTTTGTGACCCCATGGGTTATACACTCTATGGAATTCTCCAGGCCAGAATAATAGAGTGGATAGCCGTTCCCTTCTCCAGGGGATCTTCCCAACCCAGGGATTGAGTCCAGGTCTCCCACATTTCAGGAGGATTCTTTACCAGCCACAAGAGAAGCCCAAGAATACTGGAGTGGGTAGCCTATCCCTTCTCCAGCAGATCTTCCCAACCCAGAAATTAAACCTGGGTCTCCTGCATTGCAGGCGGATTCTTTACCAGCTGAGCTACCAGGGAAGTTTTCCTATAATTAAATTGCCATTATCCCAATCAATGTTAATGTAATTAAAATCTTTCAAGGTTGATATTTGAGCTTTTCCATGCTTTTTCACTCTGAGTCTTAAGAAAAGTTACTCCTGTCAGTTTCTTTCTGGATTGTTTTCATGAAAAAGTGGCATTTTCAAGATTGGGTGAGTCCCAACTTTTGAATGAGTAAAACAGACAAAAAGTGAGAGTAAGGGAAGACTGATAAACGGAGAGATTGAGAGAGAGAGACATTTTTGATAACAATACAATTAATATGTTAGTTTTGGCCACTAACAATATTCCCTGACACTTGCTTGATTAACTACATATTTTCTTTCTGAGTAAACATAAAAAAGAAGACTGATTCAGTCTATAAAGCTTTTCATGTATCACATTTATAACATTCAGTTCAGTTCAGTCACTCAGTCGTGTCCAACTCTTTGCGACCCCATAAACCATAGCACGTCAGGCCTCCCTGTCCATCACCAACTCCTGGAGTTTACTCAAACTCATGTCCATCGAGCCGGTGATGCCATCCAACCATCTCATCCACTGTCATCCCCTTCTCCTCCTGCCCTCAATCTTTCCCAGCATCAGGGTCTTTTCCAATGAGTCAGCTCTTCTCATCAGGTGGCCAAAGTATTGGTATTTCAGCTTCAACATCAGTCCTTCCAATGAACACCCAGGACTGATCTCCTTGAGGATGGACTGGTTGGATCTCCTTGCAGTCCAAGGGACTCTCAAGACTCTTCTCCAATATCACAGTTCAAAAACATCAATTCTTTTTAATGGCTGAGTAATATTCATTTGAATCAGTTCTAATGAGATGGATGAAACTGGAGCCCATTATACAGAGTGAAGTAAGCGAGAAAGATAAAGACAAATACAGTATACTAATGCATATATACGGAATTTAAAAAGATGGTAACGATAACCCTATATGCAAAACAGAAAAAGAGACACAGATGTACAGAACAGACTTTTGGACTCTGTGGGAGAAGGCGAGGGTGGGATGTTCTGAGAGAACAGCATCAAAACATGTATATTATCAAGGGTGAAACAGATCACCAGCCCAGGTTGGGTGCATGAGACAAGTGCTTGGGGCTGATGCACTGGGATGACCCAGAGGGATGGGATGCAGAGGGAGGTGGGAGGGGAGATTGGGATGGGGAACACATGTAAATCCATGGCTGATTCATGTCAATATCTGGCAAAAACCACTATAATATTGTGAAGTAATTAGCCTCCAACTAATAAAAATAAATGAATAAAAAGCATCAATTCTTCAGTGCTCAGCTTTCTTTATAGTCCAACTCTCACATCCATACATGACTACTGGAAAAACCATAGCCTTGACTAGATGGACCTATATGTTGTCTAGGTTGGTCATAACTTTCCTTCCAAGGAGTAAGCGTCTTTTAATTTCATGGCTGCAATCACCATCTGCAGTGATTTTGGAGCCCCCCAAAATAAAGTCAGCCACTGTTTCCACTGTTTCCCCATTTATTTGCCATGAAGTGATGAGACCAGATGCCATGATCTTAGTTTTCTGAATGTTTGAGCTTTAAGCCAACTTTTTCACTCTCCTCTTTCACTTTCATCAAGAGGCTCTTTAGTTCTCTTTCGCTTTCTTCCATTAGGATGGTGTCATCTGCATATCTGACGTTATTAATATTTCTCCTGGCAATTTTGATTCCAGCTTGTGCTTCTTCCAGCCCAGCGTTTCTCATGATGTACATGTAACTTATATCATGTACTCATAATATAAGTTAAATAAGCAGGGTGACAAAATACAGCCTTGACGTACTCCTTTTCCTATTTGGAACCAGTCTGTTGTTCCATGGCCATTTCTAGCTGTTGCTTCCTGACCTGCATACAGGTTTCTCAAGAGGCAGGAAAGGTGATCTGGTATGCCCATCTCTTTCAGAATTTTCCACAGTTTATTCTGATCCACACAGTCAAAGGCTTTAGCATAGTCAATAAAGCAGAAATAGATGTTTTTCTGGAACTCTCTTGCTTATTTGGTGATCCAGCGGATGTTGGCAATTTGATCTCTGGTTCCTCTGCCTTTTCTAAAACCAACTTGAACATGTGGAAGTTCATGGTTCACGTATTGCTGAAGCCTGGCTTGAAGAATTTTAAGCATTACTTTACTAGCGTGTGAGATGAGTGCATTTGTGTGGTAGTTTGAGCATTCTTTGGCATTGCCTTTCTTTGGGATTGGAATGAAAACTGACCTTTTTCAGTCCTGTGGCCACTGCTGAGTTTTCCAAATTTGCTGGCATATTGAATGCAGCACTTTCACAGCTTCATCTTTCAGGATTTGAAATAGCTCAACTGGAATTCCACCACCTCCACTAGCTTTGTTCATAGTGATGTTTGTAGTGATTTATAACATGCTCAATGATTTATAAATGCCCAAGGATGTGTTCAGGGCTAGGGAAGTGAAATTAACATAAAATAAATCTAATTTCTGCCTTCAAGACACTTAGGTTCTGGACTGAAGTCAAGGTAAAGTATCAGTGGTGGTGGTGATTTAGTTATTAAGTCGTGTCTGACTCTTACGATCCCACAGACTCTAGCCTGCCAGGCTTCTCTGCCCATGGGATTCTCCAGGCAAGAATACTGGAATGGGTATCTCCTTCTCCAGGGGATCTTCCAGACCCAGGAATTGAACCTGGGTCTCCTGCATTGCAGGCAAATTCTTTACCAACTGAGCTATGAGGGAAACCCCTAAAATATAGATAGAGAAAGTAAAACATTACACCAGTTGATTATATTATCTGTAGGATGTCAACACATCAGTATCAGTGTTCATTTTTATCCTTGTTGTTTAAAGACTTAGTTTATTCAAACCTCTATGCTGGCTTTACATGTCACATAGCCTTTCTTGGTTTATAATTAGAGGACACAAGCTTATGGCCAGATAATATGCTTTGTGAGATTTATAGAACAATATTGAAAATTTTAATTGTTTGTCAAATATATGTACTATTGATTCCATGTATAAAACTAATGATAAGCTACTGTATAGCAAGAGGAACTCTGCTGCTGCTAAGTCACTTCAGTCATGTCTGACTCTGTGCGACCCCACAGAAGGCAGCCCACGAGGTTCCGCTGTCCCTGCGATTCTCCAGGCAAGAACACTGGAGTGGGTTGCCATTTCCTTCTCCAGTGCATGAAAGTGAAAAGTGAAAGTGAAGTCGCTCAGTCATGTGCGACTCTTAGGGACCCCATGGACTGCAGCCTACCAGGCCCCTCCGTCCTTGGGATTTTCCAGGCAAGAGTACTGGAGTGGGGTGCCATTGCCTTCTCCAAGAGCAACTCTACTCAATGCTAAAACAAAGTGACCTAAATGGGATGGAAATCCATAAAGGAGAGGATATTATATATGTAGGGGACTTCTGTGGTGGCTCAGTGGCAAAGAATCTGCCTGTGATGCAGCAGACCTGAGTTCAGTCCCTGGGTCTGGAAGATCCCCTGGAGGAGGGCATGGCAATCCACTCCAGTATTCTTGCCTGGAGAATCCCATGGACAGAGGAGCCTGGTGGGTTAAAATAGGGTCACAAGGAGTCAGGCACAACGGAAGCAGCTAAGCATGCATGCTAATGTGCAGGTGATTCCCTTTGCTGTGCAGTAGAAACTAACACGACATTGTAAAGTAACTGTATTCCAATAAAATTAGTTACAGAGGAGTAAGGATGCTCCTTTAGACTGGGTTTACCTGTAGCTTCTCCCTGGTCTGCTTTAACCCTTTATATTCATTGCCTACAGTCCCATGGATTCACAAACCTATACACTAGAGTTACTTGGAGAACTTTTCAGTTCAGTTCAGTCACTCAGTCGTGTCATGAACCGCAGCACACCAGCCATCCTTGTCCATCACCAACTCCCAGAGTTTACCAAAACTCATGTCCATCGAGTCGGTGATGCCATCTAACGATCTCATCCTCTGTCGTCCCCTTCTTCTCCTGCTCTCAATCTTTCCCAAAGTCAGGGTCTTTTCCAATGTGTCAGCTCTTCGCATAAGGTGGCCAAAATATTGGAGTTTCAGCTTCAACATCAGTCCTTCCAATGAACACCCAGGACTGATCTCCTTGAGGATGGACTGGTTGGATGTCCTTGCAGTCCAAGGGACTCTCAAGAGTCTTCTCCAACACCACAGTTCAAAAGCATCAATTCTTCGGCACTCAGCTTTCTTTATAGTGCAACTCTCACATCCATACATGACCACTGGAAAAACGATAACCTTGACTAGATGGACCTATATGCTGTATAGGTTGGTCACAACTTTCCTTCCAAGCAGCGACCATCTTTTAATTTCATGGCTGCAATCACCATCTGCAGTGATTTTGGACCCCCCAAAAATAAAGTCACCCACTGTTTCCGCTGTTTCCCCATCTATTTGCCTTAGGAAGTATCACTACAAACAAAGCTAGTGGAGGTGATGGAATTCCAATTGAACTATTTCAAATCCTGAAAGATGATGCTGTGAAAATGCTGCACTCAATATGCCAGCAAATTTGGAAAACTCAGCAGTCGCCACAGGACTGAAAAAGGTCAGTTTTCATTCCAATCCCAAAGAAAGGCAATGCCAAAGAATGCTCAACCTACCGCACAATTGCACTCATCTCACACGCTGGTAAAGTAATGCTAAAATTCTGCAAGCGAGGCTTCAGCAGTATGTGAACTGTGAACTTCCACATGTTCAAGTTGGTTTTAGAAAAGGCAAAGGAACCAGAGATCAAATTGCCAACATCCGCTGGATCATCGAAAAAGCAAGAGAGTTCCAGAAAAACATCTATTTCTGCTTTATTGACTGTGCTAAAGCTTTTGACAGTGTGGATCAGAATAAACTGTGGAAAATTCTGAAAGAGATGGGCATACCAGATCACCTTTCCTGCCTCTTGAGAAACCTGTATGCAGGTCAGGAAGCAACAGCTAGAAATGGCCATGGAACAACAGAGTGGTTCCAAATAGGAAAAGGAGTACGTCAAGGCTGTATTTTGTCACCCTGCTTATTTAACTTATATGCAGAGTACATCATGAGAAACGCTGGGCTGGAAGAAGCACAAGCTGGAATCAAAATTGCCGGGAGAAATATTAATAACGTCAGATATGCAGATGACACCATCCTAATGGAAGAAAGCGAAAGAGAACTAAAGAGCCTCTTGATGAAAGTGAAAGAGGAGAGTGAAAAAGTTGGCTTAAAGCTCAAACATTCAGATAACTAAGATCATGGCATCTGGTCTCATCACTTCATGGCAAATAAATGGGGAAACAGTGGAAACAGTGGCTGACTTTATTTTGGGGGGCTCCAAAATCACTGCAGAGCTTTAAAAGTATGGAAATCCAGACTTCCCTAATACTGGGTCAAAAATAGGTTGGAATTTATGGGTTCCTTAGATTATGGTGATCAGTATGAATGTATATTTAGTGTTAGTTGCTCAGTCGTGTCTGACCCTTTCTGATTCCATGAACTGTAGCCTGCCAGGCTCCTCTGTCCATGGAATTCTCTAGGCAAGAATACTAGAGTGGGTAGCCATTCCCTTCTCCAGGGGATCTTTCCAACCCAGGGATCGAACCCAGGTCTTCTATATTGCAGGTGGATTCTTTACCATCTGAGCCACTAGGGAAGTCCGAATGCATATTCAAATAAAGCCCAAGTCATATAGCAGTAGTTCTGTGTAACCACAGTAGAGAATCATTGTAACCCTTGAGGTTTTACCCACTGTTTTATCCTTCCAATGGTATAACCATTAAACAAGAGTATTTCTTTCCGCTTCTGTTCTCTCCTGGGCTTTAGTTTTGAAGCACTAACATAGACCACATTGCTTAGTATTTGTTGAGAGTGGAAAACCATGGGATCTGGGCACAGTTTGAAGTCTAGAGCCTCTTTCTATTTTGTCTTTGTGTCTAACGATGATCACGTTCAAGGGAAATGATCCTGCTTATTCAAACTCATAGCTAGTTGGTGTCTTTACTAGTTTAGGATACAAAGTTTAAAATGAAAACAGAACTTGCAAGCAGAAGGGAACAAGTTTGACCTTGGGTCAGCAAATCCTTTCCCCAAGATGAAAGCTAATGTTGGAAGTCAAGTTATGGTCAAAAAGCTGTTTTGTGAGCCTGGAATCAGAACAAAGAAAGTGAAGTCATCTGCCAGGCTTGTTGGACTGATGACCCTCTCACTACAACCACAAAACCTGCCTGGCATGTTTGGTTGATTTGGTTTTTCCCAAACCTCCTCGACTTTGCATTTGATGATGCTTGTTTGTACTGAATCCCCTCAACAGATGGCCCTTCCCATCCAATGGGATACAATTTTGTTAATTTCAAATATAAAATCTGCCCTTACATTCTGTGGACATCTCATGATAAACTTCTATCATACTACTAGATATTATGAATTAGCTATAACACTAAAATATTATGAATTAACTTTTCATGAATGGCTATGCTTCATGCCCTATTGAAGTGACAGTTCCCTGAGGGAAAAATATAACATTATTCTTGGTGTGTGTGTGTCTGTGTTAGTTGCTCAGTCGTGTCTGACTCTTTGTGACCCCATGGACTGTAACCCACCAGTTTCCTCTGTCCATGGGATCTTCCAGGCAAGAATTGACTAGAGTGGGTTGCCATTTCCTCCTCCAGGGGATCTTCCCCCCCCAGGGATGGAACCTGTGTCTCCTGCATTGCAGGCAGTTCCTTTACCACTGTATCATGTGGGGAGCTCTTTTATCCTTGGTAATTCTCTTCAATTATCACATCTTCAAGTTGCTGTCAAGACAGAACTTTGCACTTAGGGAAAGAATCAAATAACTCCTTACCTATTTTTAGAAGCTGGTATATTATCTCATTTTTATATATACACACACACACATATCTATAATTATATAAATAGATATATAACATCTTATGATATTATTATCCTTTTTTTATAAATAAGGAATTTAGCTAAGAGAAGCTAAATACGTTGATCAAGTTTGCAGCTCAGATATCAGCAGAGACTGAATTTAAGAATCCAACTCTGACCTCGAATTCCATGTGTGAGTGTGTCCACGCGCAGTTGTGAGAGACATAAACTGCATTAGGTTGCCTTCTAATAAATATACTCTGTTGCCTCACATAATACATGATCAATAAAGGGGTCAGTTGTTTGACATATGGTTGAAAAAGTTATATTCATCTCTCAATCATTTTCTTAAAGTCCCTACATATTTTCATTTGCTGTTTATACAGGTTTCAGAAATGGAGTGGATTTTAACTGTCTCAAGTATTTAATGCTTGGCAGTCTGAGTACCTCAATAAATATCTCACATGAGAAGAAGTAAAGAGAATTTTAGGGAAAGAATCAAATACCTCCTTAGCTACTTATAGGAGCTGGTATAGTAGCTCATTCATATATATACAATATACAAATCTATATGTATATATAGAAGAAGTATAGGGGAATTTTGACTCTATGGCTAAACTTACCACGCGTAAATAGCTAAAAGTCAGTTTAATCCTTCTCTTTTCTCTTTATTCAAAATGCAAACAGTACAAAATCAAATATAATGTAAAGTCATTGTTGCCTGGAAAGGAGCCAGAGAAAGTATTTGCTATTTAAAATGATTCATTATGAATGGATTAGAAAAATAAGAATCATTTTGTCGTTTTACAAACACACACACACACATATGTAAAACAACTCTCCAGTGGGATGAAAATTTTTCCTTAATAAAGTTGGTAGACGGTTGTAAACACGTATGTATGTATGTGTGTGTGTGTGTGTGTGTGTGTGTGTGTGAGTGTGTGTGATATGTGTGTCCAACTCTCTGCAATCCCATGGACTGTAGCTCATCAGGCTCCTCTGTCCAGGGACTTCTCCAGGCAAGAATACTGGAGTGGGTTGCCATGCCCTCCTCCAGGGGACCTTCCCCACCCAGGGATCAAACCCACAGCTCTGTCTCCTGCATTGGCAGATGGGTTCTTTACCACTAGCGACACCTGGAAAGCCTGGGTTGCTTCAAGGGCATGTGTGCTAAGTCGCTTAGGTCGTGTCCGACCCTTTGTGGTTCTGTGGACTATAGCCCACCAGGCTCGCTGTCCATGAGATTCTCCAGGCAAAAACACTGGAGTGGGTTGCCATTCCCTTCTCCAGAGGATCTTCCTGACCCAGGGGTGAAACCGTGTCTCCTTCATTGACAGGGGTTCTTTGCCACTGAGCCTCATGGGAAGCCCCAGAGCATATACGTGCTTAGTCACTCCATTGGGTCCGACTCTTTGCGACCCCATGGACTGTAGCCCGCCAGGCTCCTCTGTCCATGGGGATTCCCTAGGAAAGAGTACTGGATTGGGTTGCCATGCCCTCCTCCAGGGGATCTTCCAACCCAGGGATTGAATCCAGGTCTTCCGCATTGAAGGTGGATTTTTTACTGTCTGACTCGGCAGGGAAGCCCAAAAGCATATATAATGCTGAGCAATTTCATATCAGGCAATCAAGCAAGCTCAGGTTGGGAATATTTGGGGCTGGAAACATACCCATTTCACCTGAGACATGATCCTTTAGCCTTGTACACTGTTAGTCAAGGTGCTGAAGCAGAGAGAAGGAAACCTCACCGTCTTCTGTTGTACAACAGACCTGTTCTTAACAACTGGAGAGAAGTCTTAGGAAAATATTACTGTCACTAGTGTAGCTGACATTCCGCAGGTGGCTCTTCTTCTTTCACCCTGTTTTGCCTATTTGAAATGTCTAGTGTAGATACGCGTGGTCCCAGATGAGATCAAATGATGCTGGAAATTGGACTGACCTCTCTAATATACCATTTTATACTGTACTTCTTGGACCCGGGTGCACCGTTACCCCACCATCCCCACCCCAAGTCCTTCCTTATTGAATATCAGCAGTCATTTAACATTCTCCTTGGGTAATACATTCTCCTTGGGTTTCCCTGGTGGCTCAGATGGTAAAGAATTTGCCTGCAGTGTGGGAGGCCCGGGTTCGATCCTTGGGTCAGGAAGATCCCCTGGAGAAGGGCCTGGCAACCAACGTCATTATTCTTGCCTGGAGCATCCCATGGACAGAGGAGCCTGGCAGGCCATAGTTCATGGGGTCACAAAGAGTCGGAAAACTTTTCTTAATTTTCATTTGGAATTTTATTTTTACAGAGTTTATTTTCCATAATTGTGCCTATTACAATGTTTTACCTGCATGTGGCAAGGTGGCATGCTTATTACCTATACACAGTGCCCTCCTCCAAAGTCATCTTTTTCCTTGGTATTCCTTAGGCAGCTAATTAATTGCTAAGCACTGTGGTCTAGTTCTTTAATTTTTCTTTTCTGTTCATCTTCTTATTAAACCTATTGAAGAAAATCATTTAAAATATTCTGAATTCTATAAAGAATTGATTAAAAAAACTTAAAAAAAAGACAACTCAAAAAAAAAGAAAGAATTAATGAAGGGCTTGCTGCAGTCCATGGGGTCACAGAGTCAAATGTGACTGAGGGACTGAACTGAACTGAACTTGATTGTTGATCCTTACTAGTCTTATGATTTGCCTAATTATGATAATCCTTAGTCATATAATATGAAATTCTAAACATTTCTCCCTTCCCCACCCCAAATGGTATAAAGTTGATCTTACATGGTATCAGGGAGGGTCCATAAATTAGTATTTTTAACACAATCTATTGGGAATGTCTCATTCAGCTATTATTGTTGAGGAATTTAGACATATTAAGTGGGGGAAAGAGTTAACATTTATTGAGTGACTACTATGTACAGACTAGCACATTATGTATATATATATATATATATATATATATATATATATATATATATATATAAAACTTTGTTAAACAGGCACAGCTCCATGAGGCAGACATAAGTATTTTTGATCAGCAGAAAAGGACAAGAAAGTTGAGACTTGTAAGACAGCTTGCCAGGTTAAGAGCCTGACTTTAATGCCAATGCATCTGCCATCACTTTGTCACTATTTCTATAAATATTTACATATGTTATTTTTTTCAAAATTATTTACCAAAAAGGTTATTACATATATTCTCTAGATATAGATACTTTCTTTTTTTTTTTATTATTATTATTTTTTCCAGTGGGTTTTGAGATACTTTCTTTATTTTTGTCTTCTGGCATATGTTCTCTACATACAGATATTTTCCTTGCTTTTAAACATTTTGATCCCATCCTTCAATATTCACCATGCCCCCAAATTACCCTCCTGATGGCCCTGCTATTTTTTAATTACCTGAATGAGAATAAGTATATTGAGAGTAATATAAATAAAGCTGTTTTGCTGTCTTGCAGATGGCTTAAATTCTGCTCGGATCACACTGCTTTCAGATAAGAATTCCTGTTAATGTAAGTCATGCAAGGCATGAGAAGGCGTATTCTGTTAACTACACTAGAGGCCCTAGTGACTGGATCTCAAGGGGAAGGGTGATAATAGCATCACCATAATCACCCCAGCCCGCATCAGTGAGAAGGGCGCTGTTTATTAGGCACCCTCCATGTACGTGGGATCATACGGGCACTTGGCCCACATTATGGCCCTTCAGTACAGGTTTGACTTGATGTGTGTGAAACACTCATAGCAGTGTCTGCTAATATGAATACTTTTTACACAAATGTTTGCTTTCATCATGTTCATTTTCATCATCACCATCATTCTCTCATTTAAAGCCTTCAATAATCATTGGATACAGATATTATTATTCTCATTTTATGGGTGAGGAAATTGAGGCTATTGAGGCTAAATTACTTGCCTGGCAAATGAACAGTAGAGAGTGAATTTCAACTCAGGTATATTTAATTTCTAAGTCTGTTTTCTTCCTGCTCAGCCTCACTATGTCTCATGGTGGAAATGGCCACAAGAAAAAGATGTTTCCCTGCTTTTGACCTTCACAAAGTGGGAATACCTTCCTGCCTTCCCTTGGGGAGCATGTCACACACGGGAAAATAATCCAGAAACCACGGCTGATGACTTCACTGCATAGACTGCTGTTCAGAGGTCCCCGTGGCTTTGAGGAGGAAGTGTCTGGGTTCCTGGGGGACCCTCTGAATGTCTGAGATATTTTGATTGCTCTGCTTATCCCAGGGAAGATAACCACTAACTCCTGTCTTCCCCGAGGCATCCGATTTTCCACCCAGAACTGGACTCTGGTTTTATAAATGCTCATATTGTTCCCTCCTCTGTCCCTTGTCATCACTTCTTCTGAACCTGGCACCAGCTGTGTGCCATCTATGGCCCTGTCAGATTCATTGATCTCCCTAAGAAATCAAACCGTCCCTCTAATTCCCCTGTCTGATCTTCGCTTGCCAGAGCTTACTGACAAAATCGTCCCCCCGAAAAAGAAAAGTATAGTCTATTCACCTTAGCCCTCAGAGCCTCAAATGCTATAGAGTCAATACACAGCTTTCACTACGTTTTAAACTTTATGGCCTCATTGAAAATGAAAACTGTTTTCAGATAACTCTGACCTGACCTCCAAAGGCTGTATGAAAACACAACAAAAGTAAACCTAAGGATTAAAGAAATTTATAAAGAGAAGCATAAAACCTTTCCATTGGAACTTTCATTTTTCAACAGAAATAGACAGGGTGCATTTTGTAATTCATAAATATTCAAATCCAAACTGATGACTAATTTCCTCCTCTTATTTGTTGAAGCATGATGATGGAGGATTATAAAATCTTCAGTGTAGTTTAACATGCTTACAGTGAATCTGTGGTCATTCCCTTTTCTGTTTAAGAATCTTAGGAAGTTCTCCATTCCTTGATGACACTGTTCTTCCATCCTACAATGTTGCTGTAAATGCATGACTTCTTTGCCAAAACTAGGTCTTATTTTTAGAAGGAGTACATGCTCAATTCATTATGTATCTGTCCAACTACTCATTCTTTCATCTATAAATTGTTTCATTATTCAGCACTAAGCCTGTGCTAGGAGCTTTTATTTGTCAATGTCTTATCAGGATAACATGAGTTATGCTAGGCCTTTCAAGCAGAGAGAATCCAACATGGGAAATAAACTAAAAACATATTGAATTCTCACCACAGTATCATTTACAATAGTCAAGGTATGGGAACAATCATGTGTTCATTAATGGAGGAATACATGAAGAAGATGTGAAACACATACACACACACACACACACATGCATTTATTATTTAGCCATAAAAGAAGGATATCCTGCCATTTGAAAAATGTGGAGGGTGGATCTTGAAGGCATTATGCTAAATGATATAATTCAAACATTAAAAGACAAATGCTGTATCATCTCATTTATATGTTGAATCTGAGCAAACTGAGATTATGGAAACAGAGAACAGATAGCGCTTACCAGAGATGGGGAGTGGGAAGGGAGGGGGCAAAATGAATGAAGGCGTGCAAAACTTCTAGTTACAAGATAAATTAGTAATAAGGATGCAATATATAGCATGGTGAAACTATAGTCAATAATATTGCATTGCATATTTGCAAATTCCTAAGAGAGCAGATTTTAAGAGTTCTCATAATAAGAAAAAAAGTGTTAGGTCTGTGAAGCAATAGCTGCAACTAACTTATTTTGTGATATGTATTACATCAAGTCACGTTGTACTCTTTGGATTAATACAATATTTAACATTTATTATATCTCAATAATGGAGAAGGAAATGGCAACCCACTCCAGGATTCTTGTCTGGAGAATTCCATGGACAGAGGAGCTTGGTAGGCTATAGTCCATGGGGTTGCAAAAAGTCGGACGTGACTGAGTGACTAATTCACACACAATCACATACGTATCTCAATAAAAATGAGAAAAAAGTTTTTAAAAATACTGGAAGAATCAAAATAGCGACAGAAGAAAAAAACTGCTTGCTCAGAATTGAGAGCTGCTGCCACCTTGGAGGCTGAAGGCTAGGAGCGTGGCCGTGTGGAGTGTGGGTTGCCAAGGCCTCTGTTAGTACTAGCATCTAGCATCGTGGTGCTGCAGCTGAGCAGGAAGCTAGAAGCTCCCTCTCCTTCTTATGCTGTTAAAACTTTCCTAGAGGCTCTGGGGGAGGCAAACTTCCCATAGCCTTGCTGCAAGGCTTCAGACTGACTGTTCCTCCCTCCGCCTATCACCCCACTGCTGTACCCCCCGCTTGGCTAACTTTTCCATTTCCAAGAAATTAGATTTCTTTGAAACATCCAGCACAAGACTGTTGTATCGAGAAGCCCTAGTCTTATCACCCTCTTTCTGTCTCTTGTATTCTGTCTACTATTGCCATGTATCATGGTGTATCTATGACCTGCATGTTCGTTAGTCTATCCCACTGAACTGAGCTTCCCTGGGTGGTGTCTTTTGTTGTTGCTGCTTATATCCTCTCAACTAGCACAAAACCTATTAATTCTCAATTAATGTTTGCCCATTTTATTTTAATTGGATTGAGATCTGCAAATGCACAGAACTGTGGTTATACCTTGATGCATCAGGGTCAGGAACTAAAAGGTCCTGCAGGCGGTGGGAAGTGATCGTCTTCAGTAGGGGCTCAGCATATTGATTCTAGCCTAACTCATCAACGACCACTGTTCTTTTCTCACTTGGGACGTGGGAGTGTTATCTTACTTTATTGTGGAGGTGGGGCTTTTTCCAGCTTAAAAAGCATTCTTTTCAGAGCTTCTGAAGGTGTCTGGCTGACAGGCTGGCTGAGGTTTTATAATCAACCATTTATAATCATGAAATGTTCTAATTATAAAAAGTAATGCAGTCAGACATTCTAAATTGTGTTCACATTCACTTTGCCAAGTACCTTTTCAAAACCTTTTTGCTCTGGCATCCTACTAATTTTTTTTTTTTTTTTTGTAATTCTCATTTTACAAGGCAGAAAACCAAGACTGTAACTTCGGAAACAATACAACTTAGAACAAATTTAAAGTACAAGGGGTTCAAGATAAATCATAATTTAATACTCTGCCTACCAAATTGAGCCTCGAGTTTTTCCTCCTGAACGAATGCTTCAGAACAACAAAGTTAGATGCCTCTCTGACTGAAGGTAAAATGACAGTGATAACCCAGGACTCCTTCCTTACTTGAGAAATGGGCTTTCTGTTCCTTCCACAAACCCTCATTCTCAAGATCGAGGCCAATGGGACCTAGGCTAGTGAATTTCAAGCCAAGATTCACAGATTCTTGAGGATGCCTAAAGGTCAGCCAGGAAAAGGACAGACAAAGCTGGCAGAATTTCATTTGTTGCAGCCTCACCCACATTTACCCTCAGTAGATTGGCTTACCTTTTAAGTACCTTTCAATCTCTATAAAGCTTCATTTACAAAAGGGATCTCTCTACTAAACGTTGTGAAAAAACACTGATCTAGTCTCCACAAATATTAGGAGAATGTACAATTCCTAAAAAGGCTGCTTGAAGGAAACTTCCATGCCTAGACTCAGAGAATATCTCCTTTGATTTTTTTCATCTTCCAGTGAGATGTGAGGTTTTGAACAAGTTGCTTGACCTCTGTGGATCTTAGCTCTCTCTTCTTGGATATTGCGCTTTCAGAAGTGGCCTGCAGATTATAATATTCCATTCAGACAAGCATTATTAATGTTTTCCAGAGAATGGGTCAGTAAATTAATGAAATTCTAGAGGAACAACACAAATATGTCATTGTTGATAAACATTTTTGAATGCTTACTG
The DNA here is from genome assembly GCF_910594005.1 of Cervus elaphus. NCBI lineage: Eukaryota > Metazoa > Chordata > Mammalia > Artiodactyla > Cervidae > Cervus > Cervus elaphus. The sequence continues at coordinate 11,083,309 of NC_057844.1, read as the reverse complement.
ATGCTAAATTTTACGTATCAACCTGATGGGGCCATGGGATACCCAGATAGTTGGCAAACTTTTTTCTGTTGTTTCTGCAAGGATGTTTTTGGATGACATTAATATTTAATCAGTGGGCTTGAAAAAAGCAGATTGCCTTCCATAACGTGAGTGAGCCTCATTTAATCAGCTGAAGGCTTGAAGAGAATAAAAGAGTGTCTTTTTTATTTCATCTGCCTCATTGTCTTTGAATGAGAACATTAGCTCTTCCTGGTTCTCTAGGAGTTTCTGGCCCTTGACCAGAACTGGGATATTGGCATTTCTGATTTTAAACTTGCCACTCTGTAATTGTGTGACTCAATTCTTCATGATAGACAGATAGCTAGATAGACAGATGCCCTGTTGGTTCTGTTTCTCTGGAAATCCCTAACTGATACACCCATTGAGGTGATCTTGAAATATTTTCACAATTCTTTGACACTCTTGCCTCCATAAAGTAAAGCCTAGTTTCCATGTGAGCTGGACTTAGAGACTTGCTTCTAATGAATGAAATACACTGGAAGTGACAGTGTGGCAAAGCGAAAAAAGGCACTGATTCTTCCTCTTGATCATTTTTTTCTAGGGAGAGCAGCTGCCATGTCTTGAGAACATGCAAGCAACCCAATGCAGAATTTCACATCATAATGAACTGAGGCCTCCAACCAACAGTCATGCAAACCATCTTGGTAGCGGACTTTCAGCCCCTGAGAGGTCAAGCCTTCAGAAGATTATCTGATGGTCAGAAGATGAAGATGATGACCCTGAAGATGATTCAGAAGATGACCCTGGTGGTCATCATCCCTGCAACTTCATGAGTGATCCTGAGTCAGAACCCTTCAATTCAGCTTTCCCCGATTTCTGATCCATAGAAAGTACATGAGACAATAAACGTATTGTTTTAAGCCAGTGAGTGTTAGGGTACTTCATTTTGCAGCAGTTTATAAACAATACACCTGCATTGAGCACACTGCGTTGCCTGGACTCCCCACCTTACACAGGGTTGTGAATAGTTATTAGGAGAGGCAGTCAGCAAGGGGAATTTTCACTCTGTTTTCCATTTGCACCAGGATATGGGAGAGTGGGCAACATCCAGTAAACCTGGACCAGAATTCAAAGTGTCCTTGTTCATCTGGGCAGAAAGTCAAGACAACCCAAAAGAGGGTCAGTGAGGGCAAGGACAGAGGAGTGGGCCTTGGAGGGAAAAGCAAGCTCTTCATCAGCACAATGGGGAACATTTGGCTGCATAAGACTGAAGGTCAGGCTCCCTGTGCACTTAAAATAGGTGTTCAATACACATGCATTGATTGATGCTGGTCACTTCACTTTGAATGCCAGACAGTGAGTCATCTATGTTGCAACAAAGCTTAAACAAATGTGAGTTGTGCTTAGAAAAATAGCAATTCAGCAGTGAGAACCAGAAAGAACCACTCAGCCTCTCACTGGACAGCTTTACTGATTTCTTCCTGCCACAGACCCCTGATTATTGAGAGGGAGGGTATTCCCATTGAAAGATGAGCAATGCTTCAGGGCGGAAAGCCTTCAACGGGAAAGTCTCTGGCTGTGGAGTCTGACCAATTGCTGTCAGTGTCAATGAGGACTGGACTGATTTCTGTATGGGGAGATCAGTGGTGTGATCTGCAGAGATGCTAAGGCAGATCTACAGTAGGTTGATGATGAGAGAGGACAGGAGGGGGGTGGTGGTGATTGCAGGTTGGTAACAGAAGAGAAATTTGATATAGTTAGACTTGGTTAACACAAAGATATGGGTTATTTTCTTATTATGCTTCTTGATGAAAATTTTGCAGTATGTAAGCTTCAGCAAAACAAATACAAGTGTGGCTTTTGCTCTTAGTCATGTTGGATTACTTTTTTTCTGTTTGGAAGTTCAAGGCTCTGTGTGAAGTATTGAGGGGCACATTGAAGTGTTTGCATGTTTTCATTGCTTTGGGAGACTCTCTGTTTACACATCATGTTCCAGAGTAATTATTTTAGTGACACTTTTACTAGAAAAAGATCCTGAGTTAGACGATTAGTTTTATGGCAACCACTTATAATCTTTCTGGTGAAACAGTACAGTGGACTGGGTAGAAATATGAACTCTAATATAAACATCCTGGAGAGAAAATCCCAGTTTTGCTCTTTCTTAGCCATGTGATCTTGGACAAATTCCTTAATATCTCTGTACTGTGGTTACTGTAAGGTGGGGATAATAAAAACATCTATTCATGTGGTTGGGGTGAGGATTAAATGAGTTATTGTGCACAAAAGCCTGCAAGCAATGTCTGACATATGAAAGCTCTATAACAGCATTAAGTTTAGTTAATCTTAAATCTTCAGAAAGCTCTTGTGATGAAGTTGTTATTATGCCCCTTTGTAAATGAGGAAACTGAATTTCCAGAAATTAAGAAAAAATTCCTAGGAGACTAGCTAGAAGGTGTAGGGACAGGGTTTGGTTTCGACTCTGACCTCAGAAGCAGGCACTTAATGGAGTATTCCACACACCTTCTACCTTCAAAGGCTCTTTATCCCCTTTTTTCATTTTCAAGAACAAGTTAGTATGAGATAATATGCCTGCATTCTTGAAAAAGTGAAAGTGACAGTCACTCAGGCGTGTTTGACTCTTTACAACCCCATGGACTGTAGCTCAGTGGGATCCTCTGTTCATGGGATTCTCCAGGCAAGAATGCTGAAGTGGATAGGCATTCTCTTCTCCAGGGGATCTTCTCAACCTGGGGATCAAACCTGGGTCTCTTGCACCGCAGATTCCTTACCCTCTGAGCCACCAGGAGGTCTGCCTGCATTCTCACTCTCATTCAATGCTACACCAGCTCTGGGCAGAGGAAAATTTTTCTTTTTGTTGGGTTGTGGAGAAGGAGGGCTGTTTCCATCATGTTACTCAACCAAACTTGGTAACAAATCCAATCTTCTGACATTGGTTGTAGTGAAGGAAAGTACAATATTTGTTGCAGAATGCCAAGCAGAAGAACAGGCAACTTCTGCTCAAAAGACCCCAACTCCCCACTGGCTTTCCCTCTCACTCCCAGTGGCTTTCAGGGAAGGGTTCTTAAAGGCAAATTATGGTGAAGGTTGTAGGATATTTGATCAACTACTGCACATTCTTCTGATTAGCTGGAGCTTAGCAACTGGAGTGGTATTTTGAAAGTTAACATTATCAACTTTTGGTTTCAACTGGTCTTGGGTCTACGTGTTTGTGGTCAGCATGGAGCTAACTTCTTCCACTGTGTAGGGGTTATAGTATCTATAAAACAACTCAGGGATATAGCTTAGGATATTATCTATAGCTTTTTAGGAGAAACCAAAAGTCCTTGATTTTGTTTCACAGTTAAGCTATTATTATTTTCTCATTTCACTGTTTTCCTTTGTTTTTGTATTTTTTTCACTTTTCTGATGAAATTTGCTCTTTGGATCTCTGCGTGATCTAGGAAGCTAAAGCTTCTTACAAACAAGAGGAGAGGACACTGGGGTTTTCTGTCCCCAGGAAAACCTGGAAGGTTCCTGCTTGGTTTCAATAATCAACATCAGATTGTGTCTTGTGTCTGAATCAGGTTCACAGAGGGTGAGACTAAGCCAGCAGCACCCCTGTTTTGATACAGCTTTTCCTTAATCAAGTTGCCCCCCTAAAAGTTGAGAGTTGAGGCTCAGGTTCTCGTGGAGCTCAGAAGAAACCTCCTGTGAGGAAGTGTGGAGATAAGCTTAACATAGCCTCACAGAGTCTCTGCAGCATGAGAAGATCAAAAGTTAGGTGACTTATGCTCACCAAGAGCAGAATGGATGTGGTACAGAGAGCCAACAGGCCTTGGCTGCCCAGGCCAGTAGACTGAGGCTTTGCCAGTGTGGTCCATTGTGGTCAAAAATTGAAAGGAAAGGGTGTGTCTGAGTGAATACCAACTGGGATGGATGATCCTTCAGGGCTCAGGCACTGCCCGTCCCTGTTAAGCCTTCTCACTACAGAAATATCTTCAACTCTTAGATGAAACTCAGTCCAAAGGACAGCGATTAAATATTTGACACCAGCAGAATATAGCGTTCCAGAGATCAAATTGCCAACATCTGTTGGATCATAGAAAAAGCAAGAGAGTTCCAGAAAAACATCTACTTCTGTCATATTGACTATGCCAAAGTCTTTGACTATGTGGATCACAAACTGGAAAACTTTTGAAGATATGGGAATACCAGACTACCTTAACTGTCTCCTGAGAAATCTCTATGCAGGTTAAGAAGCAACAGTTAGAGCCAGACATGGAACAACAGACTGGTTCCAAATTGGGAAAGGAGTACATCAAGGCTGTATATTGTCACCCTGCTTATTTAATTTATATGCAGAGTACATCATGAGAAATGCTGGGCTGGATGAAGCACAAGCTGGAATCAAGATTTCAGGGAGAAATATCAATAACCTCATATATGCAGGTGATACCACCCTTATGGCAGAAAATGAAGAAGAACTAAAGAGCCTCTTGATGAAAGTGAAAGAGGAGAGTGAAAAAGTTGGCTTAAAGCTTAACATTCAGAAGACTAAGACTGTAGCATACAGTCCCATCATTTCATGGCAGATAGATGGCAAAACAATGGAAACAGTGACAGACTTGAACTAAAGAGCCTCTTGATGAAAGTGAAAGAGGAGAGTGAAAAAGTTGGCTTAAAGCTTAACATTCAGAAGACTAAGACTGTAGCATACAGTCCCATCATTTCATGGCAGATAGATGGCAAAACAATGGAAACAGTGACAGACTTTTTTGGGGGGCTCCAAAATCACTGCAGATGGTGACTGCAACCATGAAATCAACAGACGATTGCTCCTTAGAAGAAAAACTATGACAAACCTAGACAGCATTTTAAAAAGCAGACATTACTTTGCTGACAAAGGTCCATCTAGTCAAAGTTATGGTTTTTCCAGTAGTGATGTATGGATGTGAGAGTTGGACTATAAGGAAAGCTGAGTGCTGAAGAATTAATTGATCCTTTTGAGCTATGGTGCTGGAGAAGACTCTTCAGAATCCCTTGGGCAGCAGGAAGATCAAACAAGTCAATCCTGAAGGAAATCAGTCCTGAATATTCATTGGAAGGACTGATGGAAACTCCAATACTTTGGCCACCTAATGTGAAGAACTAACTCATTGAAAAAGACCCTGATGCTGGGAAAGATTGAAGGCAGGAGGAGAAGGGGATGACAGAGGATGAGTTGGTTGAATGGCATCACTGACTCACTGGACATGAGTTTGACCAAGCTCTGGGAGTTGCGGATGGACAGGGAAGCCTGGTGTGCTACACAGTCCTTGGGATCATAAGGGTCAGACGTGACTGAGTGACTGAACTGAAAGTGAAAGAATATAGGGATTCCCAGGTAGCATGGTGGTAAATGATCCACCTGCCAATGCGGGAGGCACAAGAGATGCAGGGTCAGTCTCTGAGTCAGGAAGATCTCCTCAATAGGAAATGACAACCTACTCCAGTATTCCTGCTTGGGAAATTCCATGGACAGCCTGGTGGGGTACAGTCCAGAAGGTTGTTTCCAACCAGTTGGACATGACTGAACATAAGCACACTAGCAGAATATAGCATTTCTCTACATCTTCAGTGAAAACTCAGATTAATTTTAGAAAACACAATTCTACTGCTTGCATCCTTCAGTTTATACAGTTAAAAATGTATAGGTGTGCAAGTGCTATGCCATCTTGGGGGGCATTCTTATTCCAGTTCTCCCAAATTCATTCCTTCTCGACTCTTCCTCTTTGTGACACCTGGTTCCTCAAGTTGAGCTTTTCAGTCTCAAACCCTTGCTTAAACTCTGGGTCCGCTTCTACAAGGTAATAATAATAATAATAATAATAATAAATATCGTGGTCATTGTGAGGATTAGAAGTAATGTAGACAATGTGCGTGTCTCATGCACATTGAATTGAATGCATCGTATTCATTCAATTGAATTGAATTGAAGCATCGTAGATGCCCAAGTGGAACTATTATCACGACTCCTCCTCCTGGTGAATTATAGATGTGCACCAATGAGAACTATAATAAAAATGATAATGACAACCAGCCTGGTTATAACAGCATGATTATTTGAAATTATTTGAAATTGCATTCTACTGCATCAATATGTACATTATCAACGTAAGATTGCCGAGGTTATCAAGGTTAACACAGGTACCTAGCTGTGGGTGCATGCTAGGTTGCCTCAGTTGTGTCCATCTCTTTGTGATCCCATGGATGGTAGCCCGACAGGCTCCTCTGTCCATGGGATTCTCCAGGCAAGAGTACTGGAGTGGGTTGCCATGCCCTCCTCCAGGGGATCTTCAGGGCCCAGGGACTGAACCCGCACCTCTTGTGTCTCTATTGGCAGGCATATTCTTTACTGCTAATGCCACCTTGGAAGCCCACATGTACCTAGGACACAAGGTTAATATATGTACCTAGGACAGACAATGTCTTCTCCTCAATGCTAGTTCTTTTCTTTGTGTAAAAACGACCCACCTGTTCTTCCCTGAAAGGATGTGTTTCTCTTGTGTAGACAAGGGTTTAGAGAATATTTTACTTTTGTAAAGAGCACATTTACATACCTATCAAGGAAATGAAAGCTTTCCAAGGAAAATCCTGTGAAAAGTCTAAGATTATTAAAAGATGAAAAAAGAAACAAAGTGTTTAAACTTTTTCCTGAAAAGTTAAAGATGGCACTTCACAATAGCTTCTGCAACCTCCAATTTTATTCAAGAGCCAGAGAAAGTAGCAATCCCCAAGGCTCCAAGGTTTAATTTCCCTCTCACAGAATGCCTCTCACATCAGAATTAATCAGATTTCATTTCCACTGTCCCATTTCCCTTCAGGAGTCCTGCGGTATAAACCTCCAAGGTAAACACAAATATTCATCTACTCACCTGTTTTGAAGAGCCAGACGTTCGGGGGCGTAAATCATTGGCAGGGACGGGTATGCGCTGATTTGGGCACAATTCATCTTCTCTGTCTAACTCCACAGAGTTCCCTTCAGCTTCTTCTCATGTGCACAAGATCAAATGCTTTACTCTGAGACATCAGGATAAATGAGCAGACCTTGATAATTTTTGATGCCTATAAGCAGATGGGACAAATCTTGATTTTGTTTCTTTTTTAAGAGAGAGAAAAAAAAAATCAGATGTATGAAATAGTAGATAGCATTGTCTGGGCAACCTGCTTTGCTCCTTTCAAGAGACGTTTGTGCTCTCTTCATTGATAAAGGTAAAAGAAAATTACTTCTGAGATGATAATTTCCTGGCACCAAGCATTTATGAGCCTAACTTCGGTTCACTCTTTGCTGGTAGAAGTTTCAGCAATTCTCAGACATGAGTAAACGTCAGTTCTAGCTCCAGAATGTGGTGTGTTTAATGAACTGGTTTGTTGTTCAGTCGCTCAGTCACGTCTGGCTCTTTGTGACCCCATGGACTGCAGCATGCCAGGCTGCCCTGTACTTCACTATCTCCCTGAGTTTGCTCAAACACACATCCATTAAGTCGATGATGCCATCCAACCATCTCATCCTCTGTCACCCCCTTCTCCTGCCCTCAATCTTTCCCAGCATTAGGATCTTTTCCAGTGAGCTGGCTCTTCACATCAGATGGCCAAAGTATTAGAGTTTCAGCTTCAGCATTAGTCCTTCAAATGAATATTCAGGGTTGATTTCCTTTAGGATTGACTGATTTGATCTCCGGTGCTGTCCAAGAGACTCTCTAGAGCCTTCTCCAGCACCACTGGGTCCTTAGTTGTTTTTAGAGAATGGATTTGGGGTGGTATATCCACAGTGGCTCAGATTCGGTCCACCTGTCTGTTTTTTAACTTCTGGAACTTGCAGTTGTACAGGGCAGGGATAAAGGATGGGATTTCCCAGAGTGGCTCTTGTAGCAATAAAGGATAAGTTTGCTTATCCCTTCTCTATTTCTTGCTACTTCTATCCTTGGTAAATGCTGGCAGCTGTTCCAGTTCAAAAAGTAGACAAAGGAGAGGACAGTCCTCATTTTCAAATTCCTTTTTTAGGAGAGATTGTTAGGAATCAGAAAGGATGAAGTGTGGCTTTGGAAACTTCCTTCTCCATGATAATTAGCCTTGTCTCCAAATTCATTGGTCTCTAGGGGATTGATTCTCTGCTTGGGTTGACTCCAAACTATATGCAGGTATTAGAGGCAGAGAAGCTCAAGAGAGTTGGGAACGTGTCTTCAGAGCATAATAAGCTTAACTATCTTACTTACAACTTATTTACTTAGTCCTAAGGGATTTGGGAGTTGCTCCTCTCGGTCGCCACCCCTGACCTTGGACGAGGGGTAGCTCCTCTCCGCCGCGCTTCTGCAGGGTCCTTCGCAGCCACTGCTTAGGAGGGCCAAGAGGAGCTACTCCACGTTCAAGGTCAGGAGGGGCAGCTGTGAAGAGATACCCCACGTCCAGAGTAACAGAAACCTAAGTAAGATGGTAGGTGTTGCGAGAGAGCATCAGACGGCAGACACATTAAAACCATAGTCACGGAAAACTAGCCAATCTGATCACAGGACCACAGCCTTGTCGAACTCAGTGAAAGTAAGCCATGCCGTGTGGGGCCATCCAAGACAGTTGGGTCACGGCGGAGAGGTCTGACAGAATGTGGTCCCCTGGAGAAGGGAATGGCAAACCACTTCAGTATTCTTGCCTTGAGAACCACATGAACAGTATAAAAAGGCAAAAAGATAGGACACTGAAAGATGAACTCTCCAGGTCGGTAGTTGCCCAATATGCTACTGGAGATCAGTGGAGAAATAACTCCAGAAAGAATGAAGGGACAGAGACAAAGCAAAAACAACACCCAGCTGTGGATGTGACTGGTGACAGAAGCAAGGTCCGATGCTATAAAGAGCAATATTGCATAGGAACCTGGAATATTAGGTCCATGAATCAAGGCAAATTGGAAGTGATCAAACAGGAAATGGCAAGAGTGAACGTCAACATTCTAGGAATCAGCAAACTAAAATGGACTGGAATGGGTGAATTTAACTCAGATCACCATTATATCTACTACTGTGGGCAGGAATCCCTTAGAAGAAATGGAGCCATCATGGTCAACAAACGAGTCTGAAATGCAGTACTTGGATGCAATCTCAAAAACAACAGAATGATCTCTGTTTCCAAGGCAAACCATTCAATATCACGGTAATCCAAACCTATGTCCCAACCAGTAATGCTGAAGAAGCTGAAGTTGAACAGTTCTATGAAGACCTACAAGAGATTTTAGAACTAATGCCCCCAAAAGATGTCCTTTTCATTATAGGGGACTGGAATGCAAAAGTAGGAAGTCAAGAAACACCTGGAGTCACAGGCAAATTTGGCCTTGGAGTACAGAATGAAGCAGGGCAAATGCTAACAGAGTTTTGCCAAGAGAATGCACTGGTCATAGCAAACACCCTCTTCCAACCACACAAGAGAAGATTCTACACAAGGACATCACCAGATGGTCAACACTGAAATCAGATTGATTATATTCTTTGCAACAAAAGATGGAGAAGCTATATACAGTCAGCAAAAAAAAGACCAGGAGCTGACTGTGGCTCAGATCATGAACTCCTTATTGCCAAATTCAGACTTAAATTGAAGGAAGCAGGGAAAACCACTAGACAATTGAACTATGACCTATATCAATCCCTTATGATTATACAGTGTAAGTGAGAAATAGATTTAAGGGACTATATCTGATAGACAGAGTGCCTAATGAACTATGGATGGAGATTCATGACATTGTACAGGAGACAGGGATCAAGAAGATCCCCATGGAAAAGAAATGCACGAAAGTAAAATGGCTGTCTGAGGAGGACTTACAAATAGCTGTGAAAAGAGGAGAAGCGAAAAGCAAAGGAGAAAAGGAAACATATTCCCATTTGAATGCAGAGTTACAAAGAATAGCCAGGAGAGATAAGAAAGCCTTCCTGAGTGATCAATGCAAAGAAATAGAGGAAAACAACAGAATAGGAAAGACTAGAGATCTCCTCAAGAAAATTAGAGATACCATGGGAAAATTTCATGCAAAGATGGGCTCAATAAAGGACAGAAATGGTATGGACCTAACAGAAACAGAAGATATTAAGAAGAGGTGGCAAGAATAAACAGAAAAACTGTACAAAGATCTTCACGACCCAGGTAATCACGATGGTGTGATCACTCACCTAGAGCCATACATTCTGGAATGTGAAGTCAAGTGGGCCTTAGAAAGCATCACTATGAACAAAGCTAGTGGAGGTGATGGGATTCCAGTTGAGCTATTTCAAATCCTGAAAGATGATGCTGTGGAGGTGTTGCACTCAATATGCCAGCAAATTTGGAAAACTCAGCAGTGGCCACAGGACTGGAAAAGGTCAGTTTTCATTCCAATCCCAAAGAAAGGCAATGCCTAATAATGCTCAAACTACTGCACAATTGCACTCATCTCACATGCTAATAAAGTAATGCTTAAAATTCTGCAAGCCAGGCCTTAGCAATATGTGAACCATGAACTTCTAAATGTTCAAGCTGGGTTTAGAAAAGGCAGAGGAACTAGAGATCAAATTGCCAACGTCTGCTGGATCATCGAAAAAGCAAGAGTTCCAGAAAAACATCTATTTCTTCTTTACTGAGTATGTCAAAGCCTTTGACTGTGTGGATCACAATAAACGGTGGAAAATACTGAAAGAAATGGGAATACCAGACCACCTGACCTGCCTCTTGAGAAACCTGTATACAATTCAGGAAGGAACACTTAGAACTGGACATGGAACAACAGACTGGTTCCAAATAGGAAAAGGAGTACATCAAGGCTGTATATTGTCACTCTGCTTATTTAACTTATATGCAGAGTACATCATGAGAGACGCTGGGCTAGAGGAAGCACAGGCTGGAATCAAGATTGCTGGGAGAAATATTAATAATGTCAGATATGCATATGACACCACCCTTATGGCAGAAAGTAAAGAAGAACTAAAGAGCTTCTTGATGAAAGTGAAAGAGGAGAGTGAAAAAGTTGGCCTAAAGCTCAACATTCAGAAAACTAAGATCATGGCATTAGGTCCCATCACTTCATGGCAAATAGATGGGGAAACAGTGGGAACAGTGGCTTACTTTATTTTTGGGGAGTCAAAAATCACTGCAGATGTTGATTTCAACCTTGAAATTAAAAGACACTTACTCCTTGGAAGGAAAGTTATGATCAACCTAGAAAGCATTTTGAAAAGCAGAGGCATTACTTTGTCAACAAAGGTCCATCTAGTCAAGGCTATGGTTTTTCCAGTGGTCATGTATGGATGTGAGAGTTGGACTATAAAGAAAGCTTAGTGCCAATGATTGATGCTTTTGAACTGTGGTGTTAGAGAAGACTCTTGAGAGTCCCTTGGACTGCAAGGAGATCCAACCAGTCCATCCTAAAGGAGATCAGTGCTGAATAGTCATTGGAAAGACTGATGCTGAAGCTGAAACTCCAGTACTTTGGCCACATGATGCGAAGAGCTGACTCATTTGAAAAGACCCTTATGCTGGGAAAGATTGAGGGCAGGAGGAGAAGGGGATGGCAGAGGATAAGATGGTTGGATAGCATCACCGACTCAATGGACATGGGTTTGGGTGAACTCCGGGAATTTTTGATGGACAGGGAGCCCTGGCATGCTGCACTTCATGGGGTTGCAAAGAGTCAGATACAACTGAGCGAGTGAACTGAACTGAAAGGATTAGGGAAGTTTTGGAAGTCAAAGTTTGCTTTACTTCAAATTTGATTGTCCAGGGAGTACATTCCTTGAAATTATTGTTTTTTTAGCTCAATTTGATGTATAGATAGCAATGTAGGAAAAATAGTATAACTTTTTCTTCCTTGGTTGTGACAAATTCAAGGGCTTCCCTCATGGCTCAGATGGTAAAGAATCTGCCTGCAATGTAGGAGACCTTGGTTCCATCTCTGGGTATGGAAATCCCCTAGAGATGGGAATGGCTACCCATTATGGTAATCTTGCTGGAGAATTCCATGGACAGAGAAACCTGGTGGACTTTAGTCCATGGGATTGCAAAGAGTCATACATGACTGAGCAACTAACAATTCCACAGTTTTGACAAATTCAAGGAGGAAAGTATCATATTTGGTTCATTTTTGAAGTCCTGTGTAAGGAAGCATCTAGATTAGTGAAAGAAGTTCCTTCTGCCTTTGGTCAGATACGAGGACTCCAAATATGCACTGATGTTGGTCTTTCTGGATGTTGCTGATCCTGGGTGGTAAATCCACCCAGAGATGATGCTAGGGATGGGACTGAAATCCCATCTCAATCTACTAGAGTTGATGCTCTGCCCAAGAAAGCAGAGACATTTGAGGACCACTTGGACATATGTAAGCACCAACCAATCCATCTCAAGTAAGTGTGTCTATTGAAAATGCAGCTAGAGAAAATGTCTGATCCTAAAACTCCCTATACAAAATATGTGTGTCTTTTGTGACTTTTTACAATGCTTGTACTAACCTCCCTAGAACTTCCTTTCAACTACGGCCTTGAAATTGCCATGGTACTTGCTCGCCTCCAAGTGAATGGTAAGTTCCCTAAGGGTGAAGACTTAGTTCTGTTCATAGAACACAGCAGTCCAATGACCCAGTGGGAGCAAGCATTTGGAAAGTGTTCATTGAATTTATGAACTGGGTTTCTTGTGTTAAAATCTGACTCTTAAGTCCACTCCCATTTTCTAGCTCATTAAAATTAACAATAGTAGCATTCAGTGATTTAATATGTGTCTCACACTGCACTGAAAATTTTGTTCATCATCTCTTTAAATCTGCACAACCCTCTGAATGTTTGGACTAAAAATGGTCAAACTAATGAGGCTTTGATATCAGAGAAATCTGAGCTCAGACTTGTGCTTTGCCCCTTGTTAGTGCTTTGAGTTTAACCAGTCTGTGTGAGGCTCTGATTCTCACTTGAAAATATGGGTTAATAATCACTTTCTCAAAGAATGCTTGAATAGTATCTACCTATGTCTAGCATGTCGCTTGCACCCTTGAGTAGTAATTTCTATGCTTAAGATCATTATATTCTTCGAGTCAATGAATACTAGATATAACTTATCCATTTGGAACAGAGAAGGAAAATATTTTCTTTTAGTCGGCCCATTTCTTATTCTTACACTTTTTTCCCCACCAGTTCCTTCTATTATGAGTACAATTCAGCAGCTTTTCATGAAGTCCGCTATTTACAAGTTTTCACTGTTTGCTACATACAACCATAATTTCACAAAGAGTAATGATTTTCTTTTGTTAGAAGCTCTTCTGATTATTCTTGGTCACCTATTCTACTCAGGCTCTTTGGCCAGTGTTTTGATACATCTTTGTGTCTCAATATACTGTGAGATAATTTATTTGGATAAAATATTGTTTTAAGGGATCCTAACATTGTGTGAGAGATCCTAACATTGTGTATACTCAACACTGACAGTCATATCTAGAATAAGAAAGAAATATGCTGTGGTAGTAGAAATAATAATATAGATGCATAGTCAGTCAGAGGAGATACCAGGCACGAACAACTGGTGGCTATGATGGGAACAGTGCAGTCACGCCAACTGGGACATTCATACGTCTGGGTACAGCTGAGGGTCAACTGGGTAGCCATCCATCTCTTTGCCTTCCTTCTGGCCTATTATACATGGGCAGATTTCCCTAACAACTGGGACACGCCCCACTCAGATACTTTTCATAGTGGGATTTCCTAATTACTATTATGTAACAATTTAAGTCTCTGCTGCTAAGAACCAGTATTTCAACAGAAATCAACAGAAACCATAAAATACTAGTATACTGTGGTATGTGTAAACAATGAGATATTACTCAGCCACAAAAAAGAATAAAATAGTGCTATTTGCAGCAATATGAATGGACCTAAAAATTATCATACTAAGTGAAGTATGTCAGAGAGAGAAAGATAAAGGTCATGTGATACCATTTATATGTGGAATCTAAAACATAATACAAATGAACCTATGTAAGAAACAGAAATAGGCTCACAGACAAATTTATAGTTACCAAAAAGGAAAAGGGGGAAAAGAATATGTTGGGAGTTTGGGATTAATAGATACGTATATATGTATGTATTTATTCCTAGACTTCAACAAAGTCAAGGATCACATTTGGTTCATTGCTGGAGTGCAGTATAAGGAAGCACCCAGTTTATATATGCATATGTAACTGGATCACTTTGCTATACAACTGTAATTAACACAGCACTGTAAATCAACAATATTTCAATAATAAAACAACAACAAAACCCCGCATTCATCATAAAGAAACCACAGCTGTTTCACTAAAACTACAAGTTTCTTGCCGTTAAAAATGTTTTGCTGGTGCTCGCTATATGGATTAAATGATGTGAAGAACTAATGGATAAATCAACGTTTTGTCCCAAACATTTTGGTTAACACTTTCTTAAGGACATTTTTTAATTACCAATAAACCTCAAGGAAGGTAGGTGCATTGGATATCCAGGAGTTACTGGACTATGGCATCAAGTAGGTGAAGGGTCTGAGTCTACACTGCTCTCAAATTAACACATTAGCCTGCTATCACTTCATAAATGTTGGCAGAAAACATGAGACTCCCAGGTCAGAGGCAGAAGACTTTGTTACTCATGGTGGTACAGGCTGCATAAACTCACATTCCCACTGGTTCCTCATGCTCCCCAGTTTTCACAGGACAGGTAGGTATAGATGAATGCTGCACAATCACTGTGTTTGTGTCTCATTGAGGAGCCCCAGCCTTAGGAAACTCCAATCTATTAGCTACAAACAAATGTGCTTAACACTTGCCCCCAAAGGAGACACATCTTTATTCTACTAAACAGGAAACAAATCCACCTTCTTCTCTGGAGGTAGGCAATTCTCAACTTCTGATAGCTGTTCTCTGTTCAAATATTCTTGAAGAGCTAATCCAGTACAGACTTTGATGGTACATTTACTTGCAAGAAGTGCAGAAAAGTGAGAAACCCTTGGGGTATTTTCTCCCAACAGGTGAAAGTCCAAGGGGTCATCTAGCTATGAGCCAGTACTGAAAAGAGGAGTTGACCTTTCCCCTATTCAGTCCATCTGCTTAGAATCCTTTCTCTCTTTTTAGCTAATGTTCTGATGAATTTTATTTTTTTGGAAAGAATCAGTGCCAAGGGTGCTTCAGATGGAAACAACCTCTGAGATGTCAGTTAACATTGCATGGCTGAGACTAGTCAGTTTGTTGTTTTTCCTGCTAAGTTTGTGCATTTGAACTTTAAAGGTTTTGTTTCCATGGTCTCTGGTACAGGGCAGAATGACAAAAATCAGCTAAATCCTCTATGAGCAACAGAAGCAAAAGCCAAAGCTTGTTGCTGAACCAATTTAATCCCTTCTTGTTTTCCAAGCCCTATTTCTGCATAATGATTGCAGAAATCTGTAGAAGAAAAACACATGAAGCTAAGAGTAGGTACAGAAGCTGGAATGACACTAGTGGGTTAAAAGAGAACAGAATTGCGTCAATGCAAAATGCATTTAGAAAGAATTTCAAAGAATCAAGTAGAGGAAAGGTCAGGATATGATATTTCTAAGAAACCAGAAGTGAGCCACTGATGTGTCTTAATTACATTTTTATTTGCAAAGCGTTTCTTGCTATTCCTTAATTATTTGTTTTCAACTTAGAAACTTGACTGTTTTATTTCAGAAAACTTTATATCAGACTGCTTTTTCAAAAGAGAAATATATTAATTTTAAATGTAAGCTTTGGTGCAATAGCTCATGTTTTAAATTAGAAATATATTCATTTTAGATGCAGACTTTGGCATAAGGGCTCATTATATTTGAGTCATGTCAAATGTTGACCTGATATAGGAGAAAAAAATATCTTGGGATGACCAGTTAAATTTAAGTAACTGCTTTCTCTCTGGGATTTGCTAATCCTTATAAAAGCAAATAAAATTCTATCTATGTTACTAGAAACCGTTAGCATCTAATTTGAAATCTATTAGAAGGAAGAGTTGTAATTGCATCTTTGGGAGCTATTTTGAAAAATATACACAAGCTGACATTTTCACTTTCAAGATACATTAAGAAATAGAGAAGGTGTAGTTAGTGAGGACCTTACATGATGCTCTGGAATGAAAAGACTGTCTAACTCTAATACACTGGCAGTTCTAATGTAAGGCCCAGGTAACTTAATATCTAGGCATGAATAGGTAACCTTTAATTATTAACCAATATTTTAATCCAATATGAGATTTTACATTACAGCTTGCTTTTGTGTAGCTGTTAAATACAACATTGTGGTTTCCTGTATACAAAGAAGAACAGGCAGTGACCATTTCATTTACTTTTGAATATCATGTCTATCAGAGTTAAAGGTATATCATTTCTGATTTTGCTGTTTCCTCAACTCCTTCCACTTTTAACCTCACATGATTTTAGAACAAGAGGAAAAAGAGCAAGAATTCCTTTATTTGGTACATTTTTCTCTTCCAGGCATTTGATGTGAAGACAGAATATTGATAATTAAAAACACTTTTATGTCCTTTAATTTAGGATGTACTTTTCCTTTTTTAACAGGTGCTAAGTGACAAAGCATCACACACTGAATAAATCACTTTGCAATTGTCTGTCAAAGCATGTGTATGGTACATGTAAATGATTTTTAAATTGAATTTTCAGGGACTGGAGGAGAATTGCTCCAAAAATGAGAGCAGTTCCAAAAATTAATGTGTTAAACTTGGTGGGCTACTAAAGGAAGTAGTTAAGGTGTAAACAGTAATTATTCATTGCAAATTGTACACATGAAATCTATAACTTCAAAGGACAAAAGGCTTAGGTGAATGCAGGCAGGCAGGCAGTCAGGTATGCAGGCAGGCAGATAACAGATTCCTTTCTGGTTAGGGGAAAGGACAAGGTTATAATGGCATTTACAGGGCAACTAGGATTTTGATGGATTTCTCTTCCTGCCATGGTTTGAAAGCAAGAAAGAACGGATTCCTAAGAAACCTCAGAGCTAGGCCAAGATTGAGGGAAGGCCACTAAACTCTTCTTAGAATTAAAAATATTCATGGATAAGAGTCTCCAGTTGGAGAGGAACATCTTCAGGGATGTTGGCATCTTGTGAAGTAGCCTAGGGATCTCAGTGTAAGCTCTGAGCTGCCTGGAAACATGCCCACTTGGACCCGAATGTTAATGTGAAGTTGAATAGTCAGGGAAGATTTTAAAATGCAGGTCCGGATTCAGCTGCTGTGGGGTGGGTTCCAAGATGCTGTATTTCTGATAAGGTCCAAGGCCTTGGATATCAAACATATTGGTTCTAGGAGTAACTTTGAATAAATAGGGATGAGCAGCAGCAGCAGCAAACAGTTGTAATTCTGAAGTTTTATTATATGTTTATGTTTTTATGATTCTGTATTTAAATTATTATATACATTCCATAATGTATCATATCTCATCATTGTACACATCCAGATATATATTTTCAGTACCAGTCCTTTAGCAGATATGATTTCTATGCCAGTAAGTGCCATCTATCTTTCCATTTTCTTAATAATGATCTTGCATTTTTTTTGATGATGTTCAGCTTATCATTGATATAGTTTTAGGGCTTTGGCTAAAACTATTTTTTTATGTCTTTTATGTGTTTTTGATGTCTTACCTATATAATCTTTTTTCTTTCATTCTTCTTTTTTTACTATTACTTCCTAAAGTCCCCCTAAAGTTACTTTTTTTTTAGTTGACCACTAAATTTAGTCCCCTAAATTTAATACCATCACATTGGGAGTTAGATCTTCAACATATAAATATTGAAGGGTAATAAACATTTTGTCCTAAATTTACTTCATTCAGTCCTGAAAAACAAATTCAACTTTTGTTGAAAATCAATTGATCTGAGATGTGTAGGTCTATTTCTGTCTCTATTTTGTTCTATTAATCTACAAATTTGTCATTATTTCCATCATATGGACTTGGTTACTGTAATTTTATAGCTAAGTCTTAAAATAAGATGCTGTTAGTTTTCCAACTTTGCTTTTCTATTTAAAAATTGTTTAGATTATTTGTTTTGACATATAAATTTTAGTATTAGATTGACAATTTCTGAACAATTCTGTGTTGTTTTATTTATGATGGAATTAAAACAGTAGGTCAATTTTAAGTTAGTGAAATCTTAATATAGTTTTAGTTTAATTGTCCTGGATCACTAATAATGTTGGACATCTCTTAAGGTGTTTTTGTCCATTCATATATCTTTTCTGTGAACATGAAAGTCACTCAGTCTTGTCCAACTTTTTGAGACCCCATGGATTATACAGTCCATGGAATTCTCTAGGCCAGAATAGTGGAGTGGGTAACCTTTCCCTTCTCCAGGGGATCTTCCCAACCTAGGGATCAAACCCAGGTCTCCTTTGTAGGCAGATTCTTTTTTAGTATATGTGCTGCCAAAGCAAGCACTGCAGGCGGATTCTTTACCAACTAAGCCACAAGGGAAACCAAAAAATACTGGAGTGGGTGGCCTATCCCTTCTCCAGAGGATCTTCTCAACCCAGGAATCAAACTAGGGCCTCCTGAATTGCAGGCAGATTCTTTACCAACTGAGCCATCTGGGAAGATAACATATATCCATATAAAGATATGCACATAAGTGTTCACAGTGTAATCAGTTCAGTTTAGTTCAGTTGCTCAATAATGTCTGACTCTTTGCAACCCCATGGACTGCAGCACACCAGGCCTCCCTGTCCATCACCAACACCCAGAGCTTACTGAAACTCATGTCCACTGAGTCAGTGATGCCATCCAACCATTTCATCCTCTGTCATCCCCTTCTCCTCCTGCCCTCAATCTTTCCCAGCATCAGGGTCTTTTCCAATGAGTCAGTTCTTCACATCAAAGTATTGGAGTGGCCAAAGTATTGGAGTTTCAGCTTCAGCATCAGTCCTTCCAATGAATATTCAGGACTGACTTCCTTCAGGAGTGACTTGTTTGATCTCCCTGCAGTCCAAGGGACTCTGAAGAGTCTTCTCCAACACCACAGTTCAAAAGCATCAATCATCAGCGCTCAGCTTTCTTTATAGTCCAACTGTCGCATCCATATGTGACTACTGGAAAAACCATAGCTTTGACCAAACGGACCTTTACTGGCAGAGTAATGTCTCTGCTTTTTAATATGCTGTCTTGGTTGGTCATAGCTTTTCTTCCAAGGAGCAAGTGTCTTTTAAAATTATGGCTGCAGTCACCATCTGCAGTGATTTTGGAGACCAAAAAATAAAGTCTGTTACTGTTTCCATTGTTTCCCCATCTATTTGCCATGAAATGATGGTACTGGGTGCCATGATCTTAGTTTTCTGAACGTTGAGCTTTAAGCCAACTTTTTCACTCTCCTCTTTCACTTTCATCAAGAGGCTTTTTAGTTCTTCACTTTCTGCCATGAGGTTGGTGTCATCTGCATATCTGAGGTTATTTATATTTCTCCCTGAAATCTTGATTCCAACTTGTGCTTCATCCCGTCTGGCATTTTTCATGATGTACTCTGCATATAGGTTAAATAAGCAGGCGACAATATACAGCCTTGACGTACTCCTTTTGCTATTTAGACCCAGTCTGGTGTTCCATGTCCAGTATTAACTGTGTCACAATGTAATAGGGAAGAACAAATCTGACTCCGTATCGGACCCATTTCTTTTATTTTAACCTTTGTATTCTACTGCATTCGCTGCAAGTTAATCACTAAAGGGCTGTTGCCTATATCTTGAGGTAAATGTAATGACCCATCTCTGGGAGCCCCGCCTCACATGCCTGAGTATTAAGATAAATTATCTCTTTTTAAACTCACAGGAAACATTCTGACCAGGCCCACCTGTGAATTGCGACAGGAAAAAAGAAATTAGCTCATTTCTTCCAGAGTCTGGCTGGAACCAGGAAATATTTGCAACTATTTATCACTTTTTTGTACTTTACCTTTTCACACCCCCATCTTTGCTCTATAAAAGAAACTGTTAATTGACCTCATGGACTGTGACCACCAGGCTCCTCTGGCCATGGGATTTTCCAGGCAACTGGAGTGGGTTGCCATGACCTTCTCCAGGGGATCTTCCCAACCCAGAGATGCAACCCACACCTCCTGCATTGCAGGAGGATTCTTTTACTGCTGATCTAACAGGGAAGCCCTTTAATATGTGCATTGTCTTTCGATTATATCTCAGTAAAGCTGTTAAAAATAAAAGAAAGATTTAAGACCTGAAATGATATCAAATTACATTATTTCCCTCCATGTGTTTTATTTTGAACATTATCATTGCAGTTATGAAAATAACATCTATAAGGTAATATACTATTTGTATTAAGCAAAGGAGACAGAAGGTATAACCCTTGCCCTTAAGAAATTTACAATCTATTAAAGAATACTCAATTTACATTTATAATTCTAGAATTCATTTAATTTAGAAATTAGCAACTGCTTAATCATAGACAAATCATTTGACATTGCCTGAAGGGATTCAGTTTTTAATGGTAGTCAGATAAGTTCAGGAGTTTAAGAGGCAGATCCTGGGTGTGAGTTTTCCTTTTGTAACAAAACCTCTTCTTAACTGCAGACTCTTAAGTTTCACCTAAGTATAGCACACCAAGTAACTTGCCACTGTGTTTCAGTCGGAATTCAGTAAGCATTTTGAATCGATAACCAAGCATCTTGGCTGCATTCTTCTCAGTTCCAATGCACATTTCTTTATAAGAAATGTTAAAATCTTTATATTAATTGTAAACATATGCAGAATGATCACTGTTATTCTTAAAATGAACTTTATTTTTCCTAAATGAGTCATAGTTTTAGTGTCAGAAGGCAGTATTTCATTGTCTCATGCTTTCTTTAGAAACTAAAAAATCAGAATATTTTAGAATGCCAAGTCTAATAATAACAACTAGTGTTTATTGAGTTCTTTGTATATGTCAACCATTTCTCATGCATTATTTCTCCTGTTGAGCCTCCTGTTATTTTTGTGTCAGTTGTTAAGGATTGTTATACTGGTGTAGATTTTTTGTTCTAATTCATCGACAGTGTTTTCTATTAACTTTCTCTCAAACTTCAAGGGCAAATGCATTCTTTATTAGGATGCATAAAAGAATGACTATGAAAAGCTACTGTGATATAATAATAATGAATTCTTGTAACCCAGTGAGATAGATTTGAAATCATTATTCCCTAGAACATAATCCAAATGCTAAATGTATGAAGGTTGTTTATACTTACATGTCACCATGTGCCAGACTACTCTACAGAGAATATTTAAAATCCATTTAAATAAGAACTTCAAGATTCAGAATGAACAGAGTTTCAAAATGTACTAGGGTTAACACCCCCTTTTCCAGGGGATCTTCCTGGCCTAGGGATGGAACCTGAGTCTCCTGCATTGCAGGCAGATTCTTTACTGTCTGAGCCACCAGGCAAGAAAGCCCTAGGGTTAACACGGTGGAGAATTTAGTACCTGGTAGAGATGAACAGATTGAAATGCTTGTTAACTGCCTCTTCACTAAGGAAGCTCAAATGCACATGCTGTTTGGATGCTTTTGAGCATAGTAAATCTATTTCTATGGTTGAAACGTAATGTAACAAGAAAGAAAAGATGCTCTGCTCTGAATTGAAGAAAACATGTGGGTGTGAGGCTGAGTTTTGATGATCCATTCAACCTGGAATTTAGCCTAGACATGACTCACTAAAACTTAGATTGAAAAGAAACAAAACAAACCTCATCCTCCACAGATTTGTGTTAAGTTTTGCTTTAAAAACAGATGGGAAAGTAGAAAAGCTGGCTGGAAATTGATTGAATTTGAAAAATCAAATGTGGAAAAAATCAAGTAATTCAACCAGTCCAATAGATTGTTTGAGGGTTTCAGGATTATTCTTCACAACATAACCTCAAGAATGTTTTGTCCTATGTAATTAGGAGCCATAGGTGATTATTATGATTATTTCTTTAACTTTTTCCCTTGAAAAAGTTTTATTTCTTATTCTAAAAGTTGCCAGAAAGAAAGCATACATTTTGCCATCTCTTAACTCCATGCTTTGAATTCTAGTTGAAAAATTTTCTTCTTAATGTGCATGCCTTACAACATTTGTAGATAGTTATCATGTCTGTCAAGCTAATCACTGCTTAGCCAATCTACTCTGAGAGGGATTTATAAATGAAACTTATTTGGGTAATTTTTGCCTTTACTGAATTCTTTTAAACTATCATTTCTAGATTTTGTATTCTGTGACTGTCTGTCTCTTTTCATACCCAGTTTTCTGAGCATCTTCCAATTTAATTTGAGAGAAACTTGTGAATTTTAGGATAAGAGAACGTCAGAATAAAGCCAAAAGATATAATTTGAAAAACATCAAACCACTTTAAAAAGTAAAGAATGAGAGTAGCACTGAAACATATGTATTACCATATGTGATATAGATAATCAGTGGGAGTTTGCTATATGACTCAGGGCTCAAATCCGGTGTTCTGTGATGACCTAGAGGGCTGGGATGGGGAAGGTGGCAGGGAGGTTCAATAGGGAGAGGACACATGTGTCCCTGTGCCTGATTCATGCTGAGGTACAGCAGAAACCAACACCATATTGTAAAGAAATTAGCCTCCAACTAAAAATGAATAAATAAAAAATAAAGGATGTGTGTTGATGCTAACTCAAAATCAGGGAGTATTTGGGATCATGAGTGGCCAGGATACCAGATTAAAACCAATTCATCTTTTTTTCGTCAACAATATGGAATAATGCCCATTGCTAGACAGGTCTATAACATTCTCATGTTGAGTATGTCAAGAGTGGAAAAGCAACATGATGACCCCTTGAAAGGATACATTTCCTTACAGGGTCCATAGGTTAGGATATGGCTTCTCCACTATCACTGATGGCCCTGACAAGGTGCCTTGAAGAAGAGATGGTTGAAGAACGAGTTAAAGAAGTGGCCTCAAAAGTAGAAATGAGATACTAGTAGAGTTGTGAATATCTCACACCCTAGAGATGCTAATAGAATTCACATATGTTTATTTATCCACAGTTAGAAAGAAGTCACATCTGACTAGGAAGGGAAAATGAAGGAAAAGTGGAAGTTCTCTACCAAGAGGCTGACAATGATGTGTGCTCACTCCTTCGTGTGCTGTTGGTATGTTGAGATATATCACAATACCCTTCTTCCCCGGTCATATTAGATAAGACTGTATTGGCAGTTGAATGAATCCTTACAAATTAGTGGACTGCCTGGGAAAAGTGACTATGTGGACATCACAGACTGAAGAATACACTAATAACATAGGGAATAAATGCGTGAGTGCTCAGTCACTCCGTTGTGTCTGACTCTTTGCTTCCCCATGGACTGTAGCCTGCCAGGCCTCTCTCTCCTTTCGATTTTCCAGGCAAGAATACTGAGTAGGTTGCCATTTCCTGCTCTAGGGGATCTTCCAGACCCAGGGATTGAACCTCGGTCTCCTGGGTCTCCTGCGTTGGCAGGCAGACTCTTTACCACTGTGCCACCTGGGAATAACTGAGAAAATGGCAAAGTTGACTCTCCCATTCTTGGTGGAGCTCTTCCTAGGACACATAGTGAAGTAAAGCAATTATGATCCGCTCTTACAGTGTGGAAAATGCCCTAAGAAATTAGCTTATGAGACTAGAGAGCCTAACAACGCAGAACTTGAGGACAAATTCTGTAATGTTCTCAGTTATGTGTAATATTTCTTGATGTCTAGTCCAGTACCCTGTGCCTTCACTTAGCATAAGGACTAGTGTTTAAAAACTTTTCTTGAGATTTTCCATTTATTAACAGAATGTAAAGCACACCTTGGCTTTTGTGATATAAAAGACTTCAACCAAACATAGAAAACAATAAGATGCAAGCTAACATATCCTTTGGCAGCAAAGACTGGCAAAAAGAAAATACTGTTTAATTTTTGGAGAAGCAAGTATTAGAAATTCACAATGTAAGATGTTTGCTATACAGTTGGAGGAAAGAACAGATTTCTCTAACAGACTTGAATTTATGGTTTTTGCAAAACTCTGTTTTAATAGTGAAATATAAAAGTAATAATTTTTGTGAGCCACTTGACTAAAGAAAAGATGTATAGGACATATGACTTTAAACATTTTATAGATAAATTGTTGTTGTTGTTCAGTCACTAAGTCATGTCCAACTCTTTATGAAGCCATGAGCTGCAGCACGCCAGGCTTCCTTATCCTTCACTGTCTCCCTGAGCTTGCTCAAACTTTGAATCAGTGATGTCATCCAACCATCTCACCCTCTGTCGTCCTCTTCTCTTGCCCTCAATCCTTCCCTGCATCAGGGTCTTTTCCAATGTGTTGGCTCTTCAGCATCAGTCCTTCCAATGAATATTCAGGGTTGATTTCCTCGAGGATTGACTGGTTTGATCTCCTTGCTGTCCAAGGGACTCTCAAGCACCACAGTCTCCAGCACCACAGTTCAAAAGTATCCATTCTTTGGTGCTCAGCCTTCTTTATAGTTCAGCTCTCACATCCATACATGACTACTAGAAAAACCATAGCTTTGACTATATGGACCTTTGTCAGGAAAATGTCTCTGCTTTTTAATGCACTGTCTAGGTTTGTCATAGCTTTTCTTCCAAGGAGCAAGCATTCTTTAATTTTGTGATTGCAGTCACTGAAAATCTGGGTGACTGTTGAGCTAAAGAAAATAATGGGTAAATTATATTGGTAAAACTCATATGGTGGCAGCTTGGCTAAGATTTATAAGAATGATTATGTGGCAAGGATACAGAGTTAGCATCACACTTTATAAAATATTATCACTCCATGGTAATTCATACTAAAGCAGAGAAGTTGAAGCCAGAAGTATGCAAAGTGCTGTGCTGTAATTCTGAGTTTATAAATACAACATGCTAGCTGGCATTAATATAGCAGTTTGTCTCTACCAGGCTCTGTTCTTACTGATTTGTACATATTCACTCGTTTATTCATCAAAGCTCTGCTGAGGGTGATACAATTATCACGCCATTTTTCAGATGAATAAATATAGGACAGAGAAGTTAGTAAGCCTCTCAAAGATCACATAGCCGGAACATGGTTTAGCCAGATTAATCTAGCTGATCTGGCTCTAAATTTGGCTTCTCTGAGTATGCACCTTTGTGAGGTATCTTGTTTCAACTACAACAACCATTGATATTTTGAAGAGAGAGTGGCTAGAATCTAGAAGCAGAGGACTTTCAATTCATGGCATATTTAATTGCATTTCTGAGAAAAAAATATTATTGAAAATATTTTTTTTTAGTGGGGAAGCTTCATAATCATTTATAAGCATAACCAAAATATAATGTGTGTTTATGAGTGTCTATGTACACACTTTAATTAGACTTTAAGTGAAAAATGTTACTGTTGTGGGTTCAGTTAAAAATTTGGAGGACTATTAAGCTAAAGAAAGTAATGGTATTAAATAAGCAAAGCTATCGGAAAAAAAACATGAGAAGTAGTGGGAAGAAGGGCTTTCTCAGGTGGCTCAAGTGGTAAAGAAATTGCCCACCAATGCAGGAGACGCAAGAGACTTGATTTCAATCCCTGGGTGGGGTATATCCTCTGGATAAGGAAGTAGCAATCCATTCCAGTATTTCTTGCCTGGAAAATCTCATGGACAGAAGAGCCTTATGGGTTACAGTCCATGCAGTTGTGAAGACTCAGACAGGACTGAGCACACACACACACACATGTAATGGGAAGAGGTGTAAAAGGCTTAGTATGAAGAGTAACCACAAGGAATTGGTAAAAATGTGGGAAGAGTGTGGATGCAGCTTAAAGAGCAAGAAAAATGATGGGCAATAGTATGAGAGGACGCTGAGAAGAGTATTGTGAGGAACAGATGAAAAAATGGTCTGTTCTGAGTCTAGGGCAGCAGAAGGTCCTTTGGAGATAATGGACCTTGGACTGGGTAGGTACCATAGAAATGGAGAAAAGATATATGAGGATCTATCTATCCATCCATCCATCCATCCATCCAACCTTCCAACCATCCATCCATCCATGTATCTATTTATCTACCAAAGAGGAAATGATTATCACAGTGATTAAAGTCAAGGCTATCAAAGGGAATTGAGGGAACTTTCCACCTTTTAACTAAACAAGGTTTTAAATGTCTAGTAAATTAAAAACTGAAAATAAAAGTGGACATGCAAATGTCATTTTATTATTATAATCTTTAATTTTCCTTATAGTTTCTGATACTTCACTGAGTAATGTGAAAAGTTTAGCATTGAGTTTCTCACTGTATAAATTTCTTCAGTTCAGTTCAGTCGCTCAGTTGTATCCGACTCCTTGCAATCCCATTAATCGCAGCACGCCTGGCCTTCCTTCCTGCCTATCACCAACTCCCAGAGTTTACTCAAACCCATGCCCATCGAGTCAGTGATGCCATCCAGCCATCTCATCCTCTGTTGTCCCTTTCTCCTCCTGCCCTCAATCCCTCCCAGCATCAGGGTCTTTTCCAATGAGTCAACCCTTCACATGAGGTGACCAAAGTACTGGAGTTTCAGCTTCAGCAGCAGCCCTTCCAATGAACACCCAGGACTGAGCTCCTTTAGGATGGACTGGTTGGATCTCCTTGCAGTCCAAGGGACTCTCAAGAGTCTTCTCCAACACCACAGTTCAAAAGCATCAATTTTTGCTGCTCAGCTTTCTTCACAGTCCAACTCTCACATCCATACATGACCACTGGAAAAACCATAGCCTTGACCAGATGGACCTTTGTTGGCAAAGTAATGTCTCTGCTTTTTAATATGCTATCTAAGTTGGTCATAACTTTCCTTCCAAGGAGCAAGCATCTTTTAATTTCATGGCTGCAGTCACCATCTGCAGTGATTTTGGAGCCCCAAAAATAAAGTCTGACACTGCTTCCACTGTCTGCCCATCTATTTCCCATGAAGTGATGGGACCAGATGCCATGATCTTAGTTTTCTGAATGTTGAGCTCTAAGCCAACTTTTTCACTCTCCTCTTTCACTTTCATCAAGAGGCTTTTTAGTTCCTCCTCACTTTCTGCTATTAGAGTGGTGCCATCTGCATATCTGAGGTTATTGATATTTCTCCTGGCAGTCTTGATTCCAGCTTGTGCTTCTTCCAGCCCAGCGTTTCTCATGATGTACTCTGCATGTAAGTTAAATAAGCAGGGTGACAACATACAACCTTGACGTACTCCTTCTCCTATTTGGAACTAGTCTGTTGTTCCATGTCCAGTTCTAAGTGTCGCTTCCTGACCTGTATACAAGTTCCTCAAGAGGCGGGTCAGGTGGTCTGGTATTCCCATCTCTTTCAGAACTTTCCACAGTTTATTGTGATCCACACAGGTGAAGGCTTTGGCATAGTCAATAAAGCAGAAATAGATGTTTTTCTGGAACTCTCTTGCTTTTTCAATGATCCAGCAGATATTGGCAATTTGATCTCTAGTTCCTCTGTCTTTTCTAAAACCAGCTTGAACATCTGGTTAAATTTCTCAATAACCTATAAATAACCACTTGAATGGACTCATTATTTTATTTTTTATAAAATGAGGAGTTTTTTCATATCCTGAATACATTTCCCCATTAATTTGTGAGTTTTCAAGAGCTCTTAGGTGTTCTTTTTAAACATATGAAAGTCTGTCCCATACAGACCCATCTCAAGAGAAAGCTATGACACAGGACAATCTTCTCAGTTCCTTCTCTCTAAGAATATGGAGAGCAGACTTTTCCTTTTGGACTTCTGAGATTCTGGTCTTAATCACTACCTCCACAATGGCGTACAAAAGTAAAGGAAAAGAGCTTTCTGTTTAGATTGGGGAGAGAGTACACTGTGAATGTAGACTTGCCTTTCATGAAATACTAATGAGTGGATCTAGAGTTCTAGAACCTTGGGATTGCAGTTGGGATTGGGGAAGTGTTCCTAATGGTTATGATGTTCTGTCTTTCATCGATGTTCCTAAGGAAACATTATGGAAGATTGGGAAAACTTTGCTTAGAAAACACTCACATTACCCTAAATCTCTGAAGAGACTTTAAGACTTAAGAGTCAACAGAAAAAACTTCTGTAGAAAAATTAAATTTGTACATAAATAATTCAGGAAATCACAGTGAGAAGGAGTTTTATGAGCTTTGCAATGTTGGAGGGAAGTAAAAATGAGACTCTGCAAGTAGCAGATATTTAATTAACTTGCAGTTTAAAATGACAGGGATTCTGTGAATTTGGTGAGCATTGGGTACTTTAACTGAGAAACTTTTCTCAAACTTCTTTCTATACTACACATGAACTTAAAAACAACTTTTGAAGGTTGTTTTGGAAATACAGGCGGTATTGATACGTTCTAGGAAAACAGAGGGTGTATAATCCATTAGTTCAATTCTGTCAGACTCTTTTGACTTGATGTGTTAATATAAAAGACATTAGAATTAATAGCTACTTCCCCACATCTGACAGATCAGGGTGTTATGAGCCCTTGAACACACTCTGTCTCTCTAATGGGACAATATGGGGCTAGCGCATAAGGAGTGAAAAGACATGAGGGCCATTATTATAGTCTCTGAATCTTTGCAATATAATAACAGATCACTAATTGGGACAAAAATTTCTCAGTTAGGCATTGGAAACTTTGAAGTGTCCACTATCCTTTTTATTTATTTATTTATTTCACTTTATGTCTAGAGATTTTCATGGTAAAGTTATATTAAGGGCACAGCAAGGGGAAAGTGGAAAAAGTTATTATCTTGAATCACAGTTTTGGTTTATTCCACCATTATGACTTACCTACACTTTAAGTTTTATGTTTTTTCCCCTCCCACTTAGACCTCTCATTAGTGATTCATGAATGAAATCCTTTCTAGGTACAATACACTTTTTTAATACCTGGGTTAGATGATTAGATACACTTTATCAAGCTCAAGCAGAAGACATCCATTTGGACAAGAAGAGGTAGCCATTACAAATTCACTACAGTTATTCTTTGTTCTTGGCACTCAAGCATCATCAAACAAGAATGGAGCATTTACTGTACTTGAATGTCCATGGAATTTCAGGGTGGACAGTGCACATTAGAGATGACAAGTAGATGAAAATGTGTTAGTCACATCCGCTATCCTGTCCCAGAAATGGCAGTCAGTGTTCATAAGATCTCAACTTTTTCTCCTATTGAGCTTCAGAAACCTTAACACAGACGCTACCAATAATTGAGACTTGGCATATGATTAAAATACAGCTGCCACAGCTTATTTCCAATGGGAATATCATAGCCCTAAACTTGCATAAGGAAGAGAAAGGGCCATGGATACACAGAAACCATCTCTGGAGGACTTGTGACACAGTAGGCTGGCCTTTGTGCTAGAACTATGTGCTAGAACGCCAACACATGCTTTCCTCTGATCCGACTGCTTCTCCCTTCTCATTCCTGTTAAATCTCTATTGACGAAGAGGAAAGGTTGATGGAGAAAGCTGATTTGGAGCCATACAAAAAGGTCTTTGGAAGGAGGAGATTCCAGTTGGGAATCATCCGAGGCTTTGTTTGGATTAGATGAATTTCTTTATATTGTCTAGAATTTTTACTTATTTCTTTCAAATTTATTTTATTGAACTGTAGCTGATTTATCAGCTATGTTGTGCTAATTTCTCCTGTATAGCAGAGTGATTCAGTTATACCTACAGTAAGTCCCCTACATCCAAGTGAGTTCCATTCCAGGAGTGCATTTATAAACCCAGTTTTGTTCGTTGAGTCCAGCTAGCTATTCTAGGTACTCAACTAACATAATTGGCTATATAGTGCTGTACTGTAATAGGTTTATAGTACTTTTCACACAAATAATACATAAAAAAAACACAAAAAATAAAGAAAATGTTTATAATCTTTTAACTCAGTGCCTTGAAAAGTACAGTAGTTGTTTTAAGAAAATGAGAACAGATGTAATTTGGAAACATCAGATTTTAAAATCAAACAACAATAAAATAGTGAATTTCTAAGTGCTAGGATTAGAGCTTACCCAAGATCATGGGTAAAATATTCATAATCTGAGGATATTTCTACAAGTTTTGAAAATAAAGCCAGTCAGAGACTCATAAATAATTGTGATAAAAGCCAGCATGTAGTCTCTGAAAAACCCTTGGATTTAAGCCTCCCACATCTCTCATCATCAAGACTTCACAGCCAAAGCAAAGTAAGGAAATATCCCCCTTTTCCTTGTTTTTGTTTCCACTCAGATTTTAAGTTCCCTTTAACTAGACCTCCTTTCCTTCAGCTTATCTTTGATTGTGTCTTTAGCCTAGTGTTACTTGTATACAAATACTTTGTATAAATATTTCTGCTGAGGACACAGAATATAATTTCTGCCAGACAGCAAAATCTCCTAAGGATGAGCCAGAGTTGAGCAAAAAATTTAAATGATGTATTGGTTATCTATTATTGCATTACAAATAACCCTCAAATGTAGTGGCTTAAAATGACAAAATTTATTATGTCAAAGTTTCTAGGGGTCAAGAAGGTAAGTGTATCTTGTCTGGGTGCTTGATCTTCAGGGTTTCTCACAGCTGTTGCCTTCACGGAGTCAACTTAAGGCTTGGTTGAGGAAATATCTGCTTCCACATATAATACATATTGCATATAATATATATATAGCTTTTGGATTTTGGTATTTTCAAACATAGTCATTAAAGTAACATGAAATTTTATGTCATCTAATTTTATCTTTTAATCACTTCTAATCAGTTCTTGCTTTCTCTGTTTTTTCAGCCTCTAGAAAAGAAAGCCTTCTTGGGTCACAGGGTTTATTGACAGGACTCTGGTCATCACTGGCTATTGGCCAGTTACCACCACGTTGACCTCTTCATAAAGCACTTAAAACATGGCAGCTGGCTCTCTTTAGAGCAAGGCAACAAGACAGAAGCCAAAGACTTCTTAAAAATCTAACCTCAGGGATGTATCCTATATATTAGTATGGGCTTCCCTGGTGGCTCAGAGGTGGTGCAGTGCTAAAGAATTCACCTAGCACTGCAAGAAATGAAAGAGATGTTGGTTCTATCCACGGGTCAGGAAGATCATTTGGAGTAATAAATGGCAGCCCTCTCCAGTATTATTGCCTGGGAAATCCCATGGACAAAGGACAAGTCCATGGAGTTGCAAAGAATTGGACATGACTTTTTAGTCTAATCATTTTTCTACAGTATCAGAAAACCAATGGTCTGCTAATTAATTTGTTTATTAAAGCTAATGGAAGCCTTGAAAAGTAGATTAATTTACCAATTAATTTTGGATATATAGAAGACATTTTTGCCCAGTATAATCAGGAGGAAAAAAATTCCATAATTAAAAAAAATAATGTTAAATGGAGTTTCATTTGTAGAAAAAATAATCATATATATTAATTATAGAATTTTTATTCAAAATGAAATATATAACATTTTAGGATTTTTGGTATTTTAAAACATATCACTAGAGTAATATGAAATTTTATATGTCATCTAACTGTATCTTATAAAGGCTTCTTATCAGTGTTCCCCTTTCCTGTTTCTTCAATCTCTAGAAAAGAGATTTCCTGCTTTTTCTTAATTTCTCAACTGGAATAAAATCTCTCAAAGATAAATGTTCTTTGTACCTCTGCATAAGAAGCTGAGTAACAATAGTAATTCTCAAAGAACTGACAATAATGAATAAAAGTTGGACAGTTAAAAATCCTATATTTTGGAGGTGGAGTATCATTAGAGAAATCAGTATAATACAATATGACAGGAGTATTTACACTATCTCACAAACAAAATCTGTTCTGTCAGCCATTGTTTAGTGTGACATTTAAAACATATCTGCAGTGTTGTTCAAGAATCTTTGCTAGATTTCTTATAGTGGATATCTTAAGAATTCTCAAAATGTCAAGACTTTTTAAATGTTATTGCATATGCTGTTTTATATTATAGTTAATGTTTTGTTCAATAAGTATAAGCAACTTCATCCTGAGATATATTTGATGAGCAATTCTCCATTGTTCCATTTAGTCCACATTCATGGTCAGGCATATTTGGGTTATATTATTTTGCATTTAGCATAGATACTGGCTTCATCTACATAAAGTAAGAAATTGTCATTATTTTTCTAGATGTCAGTCAGCTTTTATTTGCTCTATTAGTTCATCACCAATTCTCAAATTAGTAGAGGTTATGTACAGAAATGAATTCCTCCAGACCACTTTAATTATCTGTTAAAATTTACTCTTTTTATGTTTCCAATCCTATATTTTACCCCTCTAGTGTTCTCTTCATTGCTAATGATTTTCTTATCCTCTTCAACTTCCTAGTTATTAATTTGAAACTGTTTTCTATTAGAGGAAGTTAAGGATTTGAGTCTATTTAAATCTAGATATATCTTTCATATATAATTTGGATTTAACTTTGTAAAAACAAAATATAACTATCATTTTTATTCTAGTGTTCTGTGTTTTGAAGACTTAGTTCTTGTGATCACCATAAATCTGGGAATTAGGTTGCCAAATCTGTTTTTTTTTTTAATTTTGATATAAAACAATATTAACCCAAAGATTATTCAAAAGACTGACTCAAAAGTTGAACCCATTCTTGAAGATTTTTATCCATGTTTATTTTGAAACCAAGCAGAAATCCTGGTGAAATGGAGCTAGGGAAAGAGGAATCTCCTGTTTTACTCATTATTTTTTAAAAGTCCAAGATCTTTAATACTTTGATAAAACAAGATTTAAAAAATTGAAAACAAGTAAACCTCGTCATGAAAACTCAGATTGTACAGTTTTTAATGTCTGACATGGTCATGATGAATATTTTCATACCTATAATAAAGTCTTCTGTACATAAACATGGCCAGTAACAAGAGGAGAGAGGCATACTTCCCAGGTAGCACTATTAGTAAAGAACCACGGGCCAACCAAAGCAGGAGATGTTACAGACCTGGATTTCATCCCTGGGTCGGGAAGATCCCCTGGAGGAGGGCATGGGAACCCCCTCCACTACTCTTGCCTGGAGAACCCCGTGGACAGAGGAACCTGGCGGGCTACAGCCCACAGGGTCGCAGAGAGTCAGGCCGACTGAAGTGACTTAACACACACGCGGGCAGGAGTGTACCTAACAGTGTTCATGCAGTGTTAGTTATTGTCTCTCAGGATTCAGAAGGTTACATGGTCGTTGAGGGGTTTCTGCAAAGCTGGAGTGGGGCCCCCTACTCAGGTTGAGTCGTTCTGAACACTGCCAGCAGCCCCAGTTCCCATGACCGGAAGAAAGCCACCACTGTTTCAGAAATACTTTTGTGTGCTTTTATGTAACTTCATAAATTTCCAAATGTGTTGTGCTCAACCAAAAAGAATATATTTCTAATTTACAATGGCTGTTCTGTGAGATGGTGGCCAGTTTTTTGTGCAATAAAATGGTACATCAAGATTTGCAGGCAGTTCTCATCCTATACAGAGTGCATTGGGACAAGCATAAATGATGCCATTAAAGATTCATTCTGCAACCCTCACTAGCGTTTTATACAGCTACATGGAATTACTTTTAATACAGATTTAGAAGCTATTTTTTCTTTCCTTTCATTTTCCAGCTTAAATATTTGTGGTTTGTTTGGTTTGGCGCCTGTTTCTGTGTTAACGTTTTAAGATGGAACACCTCCCATTGAGGATCTTTCTCAGCTATTTCTCCTGACTTTCATGAAAAATAATGCTTGTGAACATTTCCTTAGAAGTAAATGTAGCTCATCACCCCTGTTCATGACCTTCTCAGATCCTGAGACCTAATACTGGGCTAAGCTGAACTGTCCACTCTGAAACCATTCCTGGAACAACAGAACTCACTTAGTGCAAAGCCACATGTTAAATAAAAAGAGAGAATTAGAAATCAATTATATTAGTAAAGTTTTTTTTTTTTTTGTCAGAAATAAGGGACTATCTTCAATATAGTTTGTCTAGTACTTGAAGTGCTGGTGAATAATTCAGAAAACTAGATTTGTGTTGGTCATACCCCACTGTAGCATACTCATTTCAGAGCTAACAGAATTGCCTGAACATTTCCAGTGCAGTAAATTTTAGGGTCTTTCAGAGATTCTATTTTTTTTTTGTAAATATGATTTCACTTAGTGTAAAATATTTATTAGTTTCTCTCTTGATTTTAAGATTCTATTGACCGTTTTTGGGTCACAGATCCCTATTTGATTAATCCATTCATTCAACCAGGGGACGTGGGTTCAATCCCTGGGCCCGGAAGATCCCTTGGAGAAGGAAATGGCAACCCACTCCAGTATTCCTGCCTGGGAAATCCCGTGGACAGAGGAGCCTGGGGACTATGGTGGCCAAGAGGTGGATGTGATTGAGGTGACCGAGCGTCTGCACATGTGTGCACACACACACACACACACACACACACAATTAAAGCAAGTTATCCTCTTTGAATATTTTTTTGTCTTCTGGCTACTACTCTATTCCTTTTTTCCCCTGAAACAAAACAATCAGTTTATTTCCAATTCTCTTCCATTCTTTGGTTTACAGGCTTCTGGCTTCTGTATCACTGAAATTGCTCTTGGTCAAATCACCAAATAACTTCCTAGTTTTGACACTAATGGGGACTTTTAAAATCTTTTTTTTTACTTAAGAAAAATTTTTTTTATATCTTCAACATTGCACCTTCCTGTGGGAAGAAAGAAGTAAATAAAATGCTTTCTAGGTCATTTCAACTTTTCCTGATTTTCTTTATACCTTCTGATGGTCTTGACACCATGTTTCTTGGCATCTCATCGTTGTTTGTTGTCTCCTGTATTTTCTGCCTGAATGAGTACAAGCCGATGGGCTCTTATTTCTGTATTCCTAACCAAGAGTTCTCTGAGTCCTAAACTTTTAACTCCAGCATTTACTGTTTATTTTCTCTTGGCTGTCTCACAGATATCTCAAAATCAAAGTTTCAAAATTAAACCTATCTTCTCTGAAAAACATTTTCCTCTGTATTCTGTCTCTCAGTCAGAGGCATCTCTGAAAACTCAGCATCTAATGCAAACACCTGGAAGTCGTTCTATGCTTCTTATTCCTCATTCAATACATCTAACTGGTGAGCAAGCCTTGTTGACTCAAGCTCTTCCATGTCTTTCTGTTTCCCCTCTTACACTCATTTCAGAAATATTTAAGAAGCAGAATGAGTTGGATTGCAAAAGGGAATGAAAGAGAAAATATATTTCCAAAATGTTTTCGAAATATGTATACACTATGCATGGATGCTGGAGTCTTGAAACAGAGTATCTTTTCTGGGAAATGTCAGGTTTTACTCTCAAGGCCTTCAACTGATTGGATGTGGTCCACCTACATTATCAAGTGTAATCTCCTTCATGTAGCATCAACTGACTATAGATATTAATGACATCAGAAAAATACCTTCACAGCAACACATAGATTAGTATTTGATAGAGTAGGTGGGTACTATAGCCTAGTCAAGTTGACACATAAAATGAATCATTCCAAGTGAGAATAGGCTACCAGCTTCCAGCACAGATTTCTACCACCTGGGTTGTTCTGTTAGCATGTCATCATTTCCAATAGATTCTCATGAGTTCTCCTGAGGGGTATAGAGAGAGAGGAGGGGATAGGACGACATTGAAAGTATACTTTCTAGAAACGGGCTGTGATCATTTGCTTTCCTTGTGCTTATAATCCAAAGAAAAGCAACCTGATTAGTGGATCCTTGTGAAATTCCTTTTGCTTGCATGAGTTACTCTCCCTCTAGAGAGTATTTCCAAAGTAGGAGACTAGCAGAGACCAAGGAAAAATCCTGAATATGCTAATTTAACACTTTCATAAGAGGCTTCTCTGCCTATTTCACAGGCTGTGACCATGTACTGCTACACCCCTGTGTGAGGCTAGGCTGGCAGAGCACACTTGTCTCCCCTCCAGACCTGGCAACGCTCACAGCAGCATCCCGGTGGCCTTTCAGAAGGGCAGTGAATTCCCAAACGTTGCAATTGATAATGATAATGACATGGTCTTTAAAATCTAGAGGTAAATGGATGGTCAGCCATCAGTATGCTACAAGGAAAGAAAGAACGAATTGAAAACAATGGTCCAATAAAAGGAATGCACAGCTTAAAGGATGTGGTGATGATTACATTCAGCCCATGATTTTTTTGTCAATTTGTTTGACTTTCCTTTTCCCCCCTGGCAGATGAATTGTCTGCTTTTTTTCCCCCTTAAAGCCGTTGAGGCTTGAGAAAGAAAACAACGTGGGCATTTTAATTAACTTAGACGCAGTGTTTGCGGGAAAGGTAGTCACTCTGAAATAACGTGGTCTCCTCTGCCTTGGCAGCACAGTTTCAAAGGGTCTGCTGGAAGAGAGGCTTAAGTTTAAACTAAAAGTAACACGACAGTTACAAGCTCTGCATTCATGCTGTGTTCAAAAGCTTCCTCTATTTCAATTTCCCTTCCTTTTAGAATAAGTAGGGAGGAAGAGAATAAATAATATCTTGCAGAAGGTTTCCTCCTGCGGGATTCCATCTTTCTGCAGTGAGCTACTGCACATTTCCTAGTCAAAGGACATAAATGCAGACCTCCAGGGGAATTTTAAAGAAAAAGATCACCAGAAAGGTGACACTTCTAGAAATAGTACCATGGTGTTCGCTCATTAGCCTTGCCTGGTGCTGAGCTGTTTCTCTGGAAGAATCCTTCTTAAAATCCTGCACTTCTAAACTTGGTATCATAAAAAAACAGTGGAAACTCTGCACTCAAAAATGATGCAAATTCTGTTACTATCCGATTGGCAGTAGGAGTAAAGAATCCAGAAACCACAGAACCAAATCTATTTTCCTTAGCCAGCATTTTCAATTCTTCTCTCCTGCTCATTTCTACGGATTTGTGTGGTAGGGCCTCTCAGATGCTTCCCAATGATCCTGCCCTCTGGAACAAACTCCCCTGGGTGACTCCCTAACCGCATGTTTTGATTCTTTACCCTCTGAAAAGGAGGCAGTGAAGTGAGAGGTGGTCACTTCCACTTCCAATGTTAGGTTACAGAAGGGCTGTGGTTCCCTCGCTAAGCACTCCCTATCCTGCTTTTACTGGCTCACGTCAAGGGATGCTGCCTTCTGACTTGTCTGTGGCAAGGGAGCGAGGAGTGGGTCTCTCTGGCCAACAGTCTGCAGACATAAGGCCTGTTAACAGCTTTGACCTCACACCTGTTAGGATGATCATT
Source organism: Cervus elaphus (assembly GCF_910594005.1). NCBI lineage: Eukaryota > Metazoa > Chordata > Mammalia > Artiodactyla > Cervidae > Cervus > Cervus elaphus. The sequence continues at coordinate 11,046,119 of NC_057844.1, read as the reverse complement.
GTGGGGGTAGAAAAGTGGAAAATAACCAAGGGTTTTGTTGTTAGCACTTGTTATTTGTGATCGGCTTATTTCATTTAGCTTGATGTCCTCAAATTTCCTCCGTGATATGCCAAACGACAAGATTCCCTTCTTTCTCATGGATGGACATCTTTGTGAAAAGATGTGAAAAAAAATTGTGAAAGATGTCAACAAAGATCTGCAAAAATTGTCATATTTTGTGCACTGCTAGTAGGAACATAAAATGAGGCAACTGCTGTGATAAACAGTATGGTACATGCATGCGTGGTAAGTTGCTTCTGGCTGTTTCCAACCCCATGGACTGTAGCCCCTTAGGCTCCTTTGTCCATGCAATTCTGCAGCAAGAATACTGGAGTGGGTTGCCATGCCCTTCTCCAGGAGATCCTCACAACCTAGGGATTGAACTCATGTCTCTTATATCTCCTGCATTGGCAGGCGGGTTCTTTACCAATAGTGCCATATGGGAAGCCTAAACAGTATAGATGTTCCTCAAAAAAAAAAAAAAAATACCATATGATCCAGCAATTCTAACTTCTGTGTATATATCCAAAAGAATTGAAAAGGGCATCTTGAAGAGAGATTTTCATTCCCATGTTCATTGTAGCATTTATCATGATAGTCATGATAGAGAAACAACATGTTTCTATTAATGGATGAATGGATAAAGATGTAGTATATATGCATAAACAATGTGATAATATTCATCCATGGGAAAGAAGGGAACCTTGTCATTTCGTATATCATGGAGGTAATTTGAGGACCTTATGCTAATTGAAATAAGCCGATCACAAATAAATAGTTAGCAATTCCACTTATATGAGGCATAAAAAGTAGTCAAACTCTTAGAAACAGAAAGAATTGCTATTCCCAGGGTCAGGGAGGAGAGGGAAGGAGAGTTAATGTTCACTGGATGCAGAGATTAAATTTTGTAAGATGAAAAATTCCTAGAGGTCTATTGCACAGCAATGTACATATAGTTAAGCCTACTACAGAATACACTTCAAATGGCTTAGATGGTGAATTTTATATTATGTATATTTTTTCACCACAATTAAAATGAAACCAGCAAACCTACCCAGAAAATCTATCTAATCTGCTATACTGGTTCAGATACATCAATCTCTCTCTCTCTCTGAGCCTTCTCATTCTAGTAATGAGAATGTTTTTCTTGGTACTTAAACTTCATTAGCAGAGGCACCAAGTAATCTGTTGGATAATGGCTGGTTTTAGAGTCAAAAGACATGAGTTTGATTACTGGCTCCTCCAGAATTCTTTTATGTTCTCTAAGACAAGTCACTTAGACTCTCTTCTACAAAATAGAAATAATGCTTAGGGTACGTGGTTATTGTGAGGTCTAAATGAAATGAGGAAAACACAGTCCTTCCTTCTTAAATTGTCTGGTATCATAATTATGTGAATTACTCTTCCTAAAACTTTGTAAAAGAAAATTAAAACCTGCTAAAGTGTCTTAAGCTTACTTTCCAAATTTTTGGATTCAACACCTATAAGCAGGGGTTCTGCTGCTCTAGATGATGCTACTATTTGAATCTGAAAATTAAATACACAATTTTTTAAACTTTGAGACATTTTAACCTTATAGAACACTATTTTATAAAATTAATCATTAAAAAGTACTTAAAAGCAGTTCAAATACATAGCTACAGTGTGTGTGTGTGTGTGTGTGTGTGTGTGTGTATTTAACTGGATAAAATGATGGAAAATTCAGTGAGAGGTACTTGTGGCTGCTTTGGTTCACTGGTTCTCATTCAGTCCAAGGGAAGATCCTTTGGAAAAAGGAAATGGCAATCCACTCCAGTATTCTTGCCTGGAGAATTCCGTGGACAGAGGAGTCTGATGGGCTACAATCCATGGGATCACAAAGAGTCCAACACAACTGAGCAAGTAATGTTTTCACTTTTCACTTTGGCCAGCCCCCTGGTCCGAGATACCATCTGGGCACTCCCAGATGGCGCCAGTGGTAGAGAACCCTCCTGCCAAAGCAGGAGACATAGGAGACGTGGGTTCAGTCCCTGGGTTGGGAAGATTCCCTGGAGGAGAATCCCATGGACAGAGGAGCCTAGCGGGTGTGGTCCATAGGTCCAAAGAGTGGGACACGATTGAAGTGACTTAGCATGCAGGGAGCCGATGTTGTCACAACCAGAGGGGTGAGTTCTACTGACATCTAGTGGTAGGAGGCCAGGGATGATTCTATAATGCACAGGACAACCACGCACAATAAATTATCCAGTCCAAAATATCAGCATGCTGCTGTTGAGAGCCCTGCTTTAGATGGCACTGTGTAACAGGCACTCTTTTAGATTAAGTTGCTTAGAACCATGACCACTAAGAGTTCATAGAAACCACTAGGGAGCCCTGCCCTCCCCTCTTTCCCCTCCCTTCTCCGTCTAACTTAAGGGCCTTATCTCCTGTATCCCTAAGGACTTCTCCATCCTTTTATGTCATCAGTCAAAATTTATGTTGGAACCACTGTGGAAACTCAGAAGACATGACATACTGCAAAGACATTAATATGCTACTGACACCAGCTGTAAATCTTCATCTCATCTGCTGCTGACAGTGCTATCTCGAAGATTTCAAAGAGCCTGAAAGAAGAAGACTCCTGAGTTAAAAAAAAATAAATAAAAAACACAGCTGTCTTAGGATCAACTTAGGTTGTGCTAGGTGAAGTGCTGTCCTCCAGGGAAAGGCATTTTGAGAGCTTATCTTTCGCTGATTTCACCTCTGGCTGAAGTTTATGCTGGCTTCCTCCCTTAAAGATTTCCTTCACTTTTTCTTTTCTTTTTTTCTTTTTAACACTTGAGCTTTACTACTATACAGGATCTACTTGTTCTAGTATAAAGGTCAGTCTAAAGTTACAACAATACTGTGCATGATAGTTTACTTTCCTGGTGCTTTTTAGATCAATGATATTCTCAAGTTCCACTGACAGAGGATATCGAGAGATTTTTAACATGATAATTAAGGGGTGTCTGGAACCTTGGGGGTGGCGGTCCAGGGATCAGCAGCTTTCTGAGCTTCAGTCTTGCTCTGAGCTTCAGTCTTTAACTGCATAGCCGAACCCCAAATGAACATGATTCAAAAGATACCACAATGAGACACTGGGTTACAGGAGAGGATGCTGGATGAAGACAGAGTATATTAAAATTGTGTTTCCCTCATGCAAACTGCTTTTGTAGCTGGGAAGCATAGTGGATAAAAGGTATTTTAACCACATTCTTTGCAGTTAGATTTTAAGCAGAAAAAAAAAAATGTGTTGCAAAGGATGTTTGAGTATTTGGGAATAATATGATAACTTATAATAGTTAATAATAACTTTAGGGAATTAAATAGGTTATTACATGCCCAGTTGAGTCAACAATAACCAAGAGTTCTCATTGCCATATGGAAGTCTAAGTCTATGACTCAGTTGCCAAATTCCTCCCGTACAGAACGTTCTAGAGGAGAATAGTCAGTGATTATTTTCATGATTATGCTCTTTTGATGAGGTTGCCACTTGAAGAATTTTTGCAACCACTTGACCAGTTTTATGGTAGCTATCTAAATGTCAAAGAGATCTGAGCAGGAGGAATTAGTAGTTTTTAAAAAAGAATACTTTAATCAAATAAAATAAGAAAGAGATTTTGGCAACTGTATCTACTTCTGAAATTTACATGTAAAGGGTGTACTGTGTAATCAGAATTCCAACAAGGAGTCAACATCGTTCTCTCAGTGGAAAAATGACTTTTTAAAATTTGTTTGCTGAAGCTGAACAGCCTTGAAAGAAGATGAAAAGGTAGCCAATAAATTCAGTATCTTACTGAGAGACTCAGCAAATACTGAATATCACTATTCTAACAAATCTTAATGAAAAGCTAAATCTACCTGTGAACAGAGGGAATTGATTGGGAATAAATTTACTTCATAAAGACTCAAATCAAGTGGTCAGACAGTTCTGTTTTGTCAAGTTTGGAAAAGCTTTCTCATTAAAAAGGAAGAGAATTCTGTTGTACTTTATCTGCACTGTTACACGAAGGTCCTGAAAAGATTTTGCTACCAGCCGCATGACCTAATGTGGGCAGCTAGAGAAAAGGCAGAAGTAATTGAAACTTGGAGCTAAACACATCTCACCCTTCACACAAAAGCTGGTGTATAAGTGAAAATGGTCCCAGGAGTTGTTCCCTGCTACATTGCCCCCAAAGAATTAATTATAGTGCCTGGCTTAAGAATGTCTTTGGGAAGGGAAAGCACATCCTTTAGGACCTCTGTGGTCTCAGAAGTATACTAGTGCTTAAAATGGCATGAGGAAAGCTTTGTGCTGCTGCATTTTAGGAAAAAATGTGTGCACTGGACTATAAAACACTTTTAAACAAATAATCTTGTGTCTTCAATAGGCTGAAGAGTAAATTGTTGATCCAAAGGTTGCTGCTAAGTCACCTGAAGTTCATAAACTTGAGAATTAAGACTCCTAATAATTTAGCAGGCACTAGATGTGGAATTTCCAAGGGATTAGGCTAGGAAACTGTATATCAATCTCCCACCCTACTGGTGAGTGAGTTGAGAAATGAGAGGTAAATAAGGATAAAGCAACACATCCATTGCAGCCAAATTTGAGGGTAGGACTCAGAATCTGTTAATAAAGTGGGCTCTTTAATACCAAACCCCAGAGTTAGGCAAGGGCTTCCCTGGTGGCGCAGATGGTAAAGACTCTACCTGCAATACAAGAGACCTGGGTTCTGTCCCTGGGAGTGGAAGGTCCCCGGGAGTAGGAAATGACAACCCACCTCAGTATTCTTGCCTGGAGAATTCCATGGACTGAGGAGCCTGGCAGGCTATAGTCTACAGGGTCACAAAGAGTCAGACACGACTGAGTGACTAAGAGCTTCGGTTTCCCACCCCCACATTCCTAGATAACTGGACCAACGGTTTAGACATGGAGGTGAGCTTGTTTTCAAAAGGATGAAAGATAAAACTGCACTGAGTAAGCCTAAGTGGTCATTCTTTCAAAAATTACCAATCAAATAAGTCAGGCCACTTCTGCAGGAGTAGAATGAATCAATGCGAGAGGAAGGCCAGAATGTATTTGGAGAAACGAAGGTGACTCAGTGGTAAAAAGAACTCACCTGCCAGTGAAGGAGATGTCGGTTAGGTCCCTTGTTCTGGAAGATCCCCTGGAGAAAGAAATGGCTACCCACTCCAATATTCTTGCCTGGAAAATACCATGGACAGAGGAGCCTGGTGGGCTACAGTCCATAGGGTTGCAAAGAGTTGGACATGACTGAGCAACTGCCCCAAACCAAAGTGAATTCCTTTTTACAGTTCAGTTTTCAAGTTATTATTTATGTGCCAAAACACTCTTGTGTGTGAATTTGTATTTGAGTAACTTTTTCCTTATCGAAAAAAAAAAAAAATTCCTATGAGATGGCTAATATTCTTAGCTTAAACTCTTACTGGTTTGGAAATTTTGCCAAAATTAGAAGGGGATTTTTGCCCAGGAATTCTTATGAAGGAAGTAAGACTATTTATGGAGTTAAAAAGTAAAATCAGTAAGTGTCAAACCAGAGTAGACAAGTGCAAAATTGCATTGCAGATAATTATAACCTGCACTGAATATTTTAATACAATTAAAGAAAGAATACATTCATCAACTAAAGAAGGGATTCCCAAGTGGTGCGAGTGGTAAACAACCCACTTACCAATGCAGGAGACCTAAGAGATGCCGGTTCGATCCCTGCATTGGGAAGATACCCTGAAGGAGGGCATGGCAAACCACTCCAGTATTCTTGCCTAGAGAATTCCAGGGACAGAGGAGCCTGGCAACCTACAGTCCATGGGGTTGCAAAAAGTTGGACATGACTGAAGTGAATTAGCCTGCAGGAAAGAAGGAGAGAGAGAATTTTCTAGCTGGGTTCATTAAAGCACTGACCATGGAAGAGCGAACCTCAGTCAGCAGACTCAGACACTCAAGCACTGTTGATTAAACCTTTCCTCCAGTCCTATCAATGCTGCAGTTTCTCTAACTCCCATTTCTCTGATCCCTTGCTTGTTGGACCAGCACCGTTGCTGCTCATGTAATTCTGCAGACAGAGATACTGTTCTGTTCATGAAACTGCATGTTTGCTCATTACCTGGGAAAATAATTTTTCCATGGCATCTGATTGTTTCTTTCCTGTGTATCGTGTGTGTCAGAGAATGTGATGATCATGTTAATGCCGGCATCCTGATCTATGTGGTAGTTATATTTTCCTGGGAAATTAGTAAATCATTATTCCAGTTTATAGATTAGTTTCTGTGAGACTGGCTGAAGTGGCTCTGATCCTGAGAAGCAGATCCACTATTAATACAGTAGCCAAATAAAATTTCTGTGCATGCAAAATCTTGGGGAAAAAATGGTAGCAAAGTAGACCACGTGATTAAAGAAAAAGTTAAGACTATGGAAAAATGAAGCTTAAAAAATCACATTATATGATTGCAGAAATATAACTGCATAATTACAAGGGCACAATTGCATAAAATTTACTAAAACTTCTAAAACATTCACCAAATGTTGCTGCTACAAATTATAAGAACATAAGGAAACATGATCTGGTCATGCAAATTGGAAGAGCATAAGGACATCAACTGAAACTTTTAAGATGTAGAGATTATTCCCAGCTGTTTCAGAAATGTTGGGAAAGCCCACAAGATATGGTATCCCTGTATTAATGGAGGTATGATGTGCAATGGTTCTTTCTGGTGAGTTTCATTGTAAAAATAATCAGAATTGATTACAGAATGCTTCCTACTTTTAGAGTTGGAAACTCACTTATTAACAGAAAAATAGATACAGCAACAGGAAGACATTATCACTGAGAGTGATATGAGGATCATAGAATATAAATGTGATGTGAGGAAGAAGAAGACAAGATTAAGAAAACAGAAGCATGTGGTTGTGCTAGCATTTTGCTGTATAGTGCATGCCAGTACACTATATTATGCATGTAACGTACATGCCAATGTAACAGAAAAAGAAAACCTGACTCCATATTGGAACTATTCCTTTAGCGCTAATCTTTGTGATCTGCTGTCTCTGCTTAGTCATGCTGGCTCTGCACTTCTATAAAGGAAGGTTGCTTATTGCCTGAAATATACACAATAGCCCATTCCCAAGGCTCTGATCTTTAAAGGGATAACACTTTTCCATTCATTTGGAGAGAATAACATTTGCCTTGTTGGAGGTTTATAGGAACGTTGTGACCAGACCTACATGAACATCTACAAGAACAAAAGATTCTGACACCAAGAAGCTTGCAACAACTAGCCACACTCCTTCCCTTTTTAGTATAAAATCCTGAATTCAAACCCAGGAAAGATGCTTCTTTGGGACTCTACTCTTTCATCTTCTCAGTCTGCTGGCTCTCAAATAAAGTCACTATTTCTTGCCCCAACACTTTGTCTCTCAATTTATTATCCTGTCATGTGGTGAGCAATACAAGCCGGGACTTGGTAACATCAATAATATTAATGAATTATACTTTCTATTATAGATAAATAATACTTTCTGATGTTTATTGAACTCTTATCTATGGAAGGTGGGCTTCTCCTGTGGCTCAGCTGGTAAAGAATCCTCCTGCAATGTGGGAGACCTGGGTTCGATCCCTGGGTTGGGAAGATCCCCTGGAGAAGGGAAAGGCTACCCTACCCACTCCAGTATTCTGTCCTGGAGGCTGCATAGTTCACGGGGTCGCAAAGAGTCGGACACAACTTAGCGACTTTCGCTTCACTTCACTTCATTTATGGAAGGTACCATAATTGTTTTAAGTTATATATCACCTTCAGGATATTATAAGTGTCATTATTTAGCTCCATTTTACAGAAAAAGGGATGGAGGCTTGGAGTAATACCATGTGACCAAAGTTACATCACTAATGAATGGAGCTATTACCTGAATCCAGGTCTCTAACTCAAGAGTTTAAGAGCTTAACATTACATTTTATAGCCAAAATTGCAATCAAGTATATAGAGAAATATGGCAGTGTATGCTTTATGGGACATTGTATCAGATTCATTTTTATGCAAGAAAGTTAACTTAGAAGACAGACTGATAACTGGATTTTGAGCAATATTTTGAAAGATGGAAGCTATGCAATTTAGTAGATAAAAGAAAATAGTATTTTCTTTGTTTTGTAAAGTATAGGCAATTTATCAGAGCCTTTTCAAGGAAAAACAAAATTTAGGGAATAAATTGCACCAGATAATTTTGAGTCTTGTATCTGTCCTTGAAAACTATATACAGAAGGTCACCAAGACAATATAGAGGAAGAAACAAATAAACAAAAGTTCTGGTGCTTTCTTAAAATTCTATAGTGCTTCGTAGCTTTCAAGCTCTTTTAATATATTCATTTTCTAAGTAGATTCTGCTGATATCTTGGATATATTATTTTCATTTGATTATGAGACAACTGATGCTCAGAGAGATTAAGTGACTTAATCATAAAATGTAGACCTAGGGCTACTATTCATGTACCACTTTTCTTGTACAAGTGGTGACTTGCTGAGTCATTAGTTTCCATGAGTCCACAATTCAGTGAAGGAAAAAATGTTGGATTTGGATGTGAAATCAGCCAGGTGAAATGATCAGATCAAATCAGATAATTTAAAGTAGAAAATATGACTAAACAAGAGGACTTGGAGAAAAGTGATTGTCTTCTGACCTAGATTCAGATATTGGATTCATCTTATAATTATTATTCCCTTGTTTTCCTGTTTTCTGAAGACAAGGGGATTGTCCTCAGAATTATTTTGACTTATGGGCCCATTAGAGGCCATTTGTACTAGTGTGTTAGGGAAATGGCTGCACTTCATCTTTCTAAGAGGCCCTTTAAAATATAGTGGTCAAATTTTGTATAGTCGTTAAGAGCATTGACTTATTGAAACCTAACTACACCACGAAGTGTTTGAGGACAGCTTAAATAGCCTTTCTAAGCCTTCCCTTCCTTATAAGTCATGCAAGTATAAGATATGAACATAGATTTGCTAGGAGGACTACAGAGCATAATGTATGTGAAGTGCTTAGCCCAATGAAGCACTGAATACATGGTTACTATCATTTATTTTACTAGACTACAAATACTTTTCATAAAAGTAAATGAAGTTTCTAACATGGCACATCAGAGTTTCACTGAGTTCTAGGAACTCTGAGATATACTTAGAATTGTACTTACTGAAATATGTTCAATATGTAGATGTCGCCAAAACACATCAGACTCACCAATTCCAACATTGAGCTCATTTTCTTTCTCTTGGAACCTGCTATTTGTTCTCACTTTCCTCACTTTCCTAATTAAATGTACGGCATCATTGTTGGTGGTCCAAATCAGGTGGGAGGTTTGTAGCAAAGCATCTTTCATTTCCTTCACTAACAGTGTCTGGTTATCTACAGACTCTACTCCTAAAATGTTGATGGATCCAAACTCTTCTCCACGTTCTCATCATGGTGGAAGCATTTGTCATTTCGTACTTAGACTACAGCACCGTTGTCCACCCAATCATATTGCATTCAGTCTTATTATTCCCTTCTGCTCTCACACTGCTTCCAAAGTGAGTTTTCTTTTTTTCTCTATATAAATTTTATTTTATTAAAGTGCAGTTGATTTATAACGTTGTGTTAATTTCTGGTGTACAGCAAAGCGGTTTAGTTATATATAATAGTTTGCAATTGGTAATCCGAAACTCCCACTCCATCTCTTCCTCAAACCCTTCCCCGCTGGCAGCCACAACTCTATTCTCTATGGTTATAAGTCTGTTTCCATTTTATAAGTTTATTTGTGTCTTATTTTAGACTCCACATGTAAGTGATATCATATAGTATTTGTCTTTCTCTGTTTGACTTCACTTAGTATGCTAATCTCTAGGCCTGTCCATGTTGCTGCCAGTGCAGTTCAGCCTCTCAGCCGTATCTGACTCTGTGTAACCCCAAGGACTGCAGCAGGCCAGGCCTCCTTGTCCATCACCAACTCCTGGAGTTTACTCAAACTCATGTCCATCGAGTCAGTGATGCCATCCAACCATCTCATCCTCTGTTGTCCCCTTCTCCTGCCTTCAATCATTCCTGGCATCAGGGTCTTTTCCAAGGAGTCAGTTTTTTGCATTAGGTGGCCAAAGTATTGGAGTTTCAGCTTCAACATCAGTCTTTCCAATGAATATTCAGGACTGATTTCCTTTAAGATTGATTGATTGGATCTCCTTGCAGTCCAAGGGACTCTCAAGAGTCTTCTCCAACAACATAGTTCAAAAGCATCAATTCTTCGGTGCTCACCTTTCTTTATGGTCCAACTCTTATATCTATACATGACTACTGGAAAAATGATAGCTTTGACTAGATGGATCTTTGTTGGCAAACTAATGTTCTGCTTTTTAATATGCTGTCTAGGTTGGTCACAGCTTTTCTTCCAAGGAGCAAGAGTCTTTATTTCATGGCTGCAGTCACCATCTGCAGTGATTTTGGAGCCCAAGAAAAGAAGTCTGTCACTGTTTCCCCATCTATTTGCCATGAAGTAATGGACCAGATGCCATGATCTTAATTTTTTGAATGTTGAGTTTTAAGCCAAATTTTTAACTCCCCTTTTTCCACGTGGTTGTAAACATTATTTCATTCTTTTTCATAGCTGAGTAGTATTCTATTGTATATATGTACCACTTCTTTATTCATTAAGCTGTCAGTGGACATGTTTCCATGTCTTGGGTATTAGAAATACCGCTGCTGTGAACATGAGATGCATGGATATTTTCAAATAATTTACTGTTGTTGTTAAGTTGTGTCTCACTCTTTGGAAAAACCATGAACTGCAGCATGCTGGGCTTCACTGTCCTTCTTGTCTCATGCAGTTTGATCAAATTCATGTCCACTGAGTTGGTGATACTCTCTAGCCATCTCATCCTCTTTCAAACCATAGTTTTGTCCAACTATATGCCTAGGAATGAGATTGCTGGATCATATGGCAACTCAAAGTGATTTTTCTAAAATAAAGTTTTGATATTGTTATTCTCTTCCCCATTCTCAAACCATAGTTAGGCCCCAGGTAAATAACAGGGAGGGAACACAACTCCATCCATCAATTGGGTGGAGAAAATTGGATTAAAGATTTACTGAACATGGCCCCGCCCATCAGAACAAGACCCAGTTTCCCCCTCAGTCAGATTCTCCTATCAGGAAGCTTCCAAAGCCTTTTATCCTTCTCCATCAGAGAGCAGACAGAATGAAAACCACAATCACAGAAACTAACCATCTGATCACATGGTCCACAGCCTTGTCTAACTCAATGAAACTATGAGCCATGCCATGTAGGACCACCTAAAATGGACGGGTCATAGTGGAGAACTCTGACAAAACGTGGTCCACTGGAGAAGGGAATGGCAAACCACTTCAGTATTCTTGCCTTGAGAACCCCATGAATAGTATGAAAATGCAAAAAGATAGGACAATGAAAGATGAACTCCCCAGGTCAGTAGGTGCCCAATATGCTACTGGAGATCAGTGGAGAAATAACTCCAGAAAGAAAGAAGGGATGGAGCCAAAGCAAAAACAATACCCAGTTGTGGATGTGACTGGTGATAGAAGCAAAGTCTGATGCTGTAAAGAGCAGTATTGCATAGGAACCTGGAATGTTAGGTCCATGAATCAAGGCAAATTGGAAGTGGTCAAACAGGAGATGTCAAGGGTGAATGTTGGCATTTTAGGAATCAGCAAACTAAAATGGACTGGAATGGGTGAATTTAACTCAGACAACCATTATATCTACTACTGTGGGCAAGAGTCTCTTAGAAGAAATGGAGTAGCCATCATAGTCAACAAAAGAGTCCGAAATGCAGTACTTGGATGCAACCTCAAAAATGTCAGAATGATCTCTGTTCGTTTCCAAGGCAAACCATTCAATATCACAGTAATCCAAGTCTATGCCCTGACAAGTAAGGCTGAAGAAGCTGAAGTTGAATGGTTCTATGAAGACCTACAAGACCTTCTAGAACTAATACCAAAAAGAGGTGCCTTTTTAATTATATGGGACTGGAATGCAAAAAATAGGAAGTCAAGAAACACCTGGAGTCACAGGCAAATTTGGCCTTGGAGTATGGAATGAAGCAGGGCAAATGCTAACAGAGTTTTGCCATGAGAATGTACTGGTCATAGCAAACACCCTCTTCCAACAACACAAGAGATGACTCTACACATGGACATCACCAATTGGTCAATACTGAAATCAGATTGATTATATTCTTTGCAGCCAAAGATGGAGAAACTCTAAACAGTCAGTGAAAACAAGACCGGGAGCTGACTGTGGCTCAGGTCATGAACTCCTTATTGCCAAATTCAGACTTAAATTGAAAAAAAGGAGGGAAAACCACTGACCATTCAGGTATGACCTAAATCAAGTCCCTTACGATTATACAGTGGAAGTGAGAAATAGATTCAAGGGATTAGATCTGACAGACAGAGGGCCTGAAGAACTATGGGTGGAGGTTCATGACATTGTACAGGAGACACGGATCAAGACCATCTGCAAGAGAAAGAAATGCACAAAAGTGAAATGGCTGTCTGAAGAAGCCTTACAAATAGCTGTGAAAAGAAAAGAAATGAAAAGCAAAGGAGAAAAGGGAAGATATACCCATTTGAATGCAGAGCTCCGAAGAATAGCAAGGAGAGATAAGAAAGCCTTCCTCTGTGATCAATGCAAAGAAATAGAGGAAAACAATAGAATGGAAAAGAATAGAGATCACTTAAAAAAAAGTAGAGATACCAAGGGAACATTTCATGCAAAGATGAGCTCAATAAAGGACTGAAATGGTATGAACCTAATGGAAGCAGAAGATATTAAGAAGAGGTGGCAAGAATACACAGAACAACTATACAAAAAAGATCTTTGCAACCCAGATAATGCCAATGGTATGATCACTCACCCAGAGCCAGACATCCTGGAATGTGAAGTCAAGTGGGCCTTAGAAAGCATCACTATGAACAAAGCTAGTGGAGGTGATGGAATTCCAATTGAACTATTTCAAATCCTGAAAGATGATGCTGTGAAAGTGTTGCACTCAATATGCCAGCAAATTTGGAAAACTCAGCAGTGCCACAGGCCTGGAAAAGGTCAGTTTTCATTCCAATCTCAAAGAAAGGCAATCCCAAAGAATGCTCGAACTACCACACAATTGCCCTCATCTCACACGCTAGTAAAGTAAGGCTCAAAATTCTTCAAGCCAGGCTTCAAAAGCACATGAACCGTGAACTTCCAGATGTTCAACCTGGATTTAGAAAAGAGGAACCAGAGATCAGATTGCCAATATCCGTTGGATCATCAAAAAAGCAAGAGAGTCCTAGAAAAACATATATTTCTGCTTTATTGACTATGCCAAAGTCTTTGATTGTGTGGATCACAACAAACTGTGGAAAATTCTTCAAGAGATGGGAATACCAGACCACCTGACCTGCCTCTTGAGAAACCTGTATACAGGTCAGGAAACAACAGTTAGAACTGGACATGGAACAACAGACTGGTTCCAAATTGGGAAAGGAGTACGTCAAGGCTATATATTGTCACCCTGCTATTTAACTTATATGCAGAGTACATCATGCAAAATAATCAAGATTGCTGGGAGAAATATTAATAACCTCAGATATGCAGATGACTCCAACTTTATGACAGAAAGTGAAGAAGAACTAAAAAGCCTCCTGATGAAAGTGAAAAAGGAGAATGAAAAAGTTGGCTGAAAACTCATCATTCAGAAAACTAAGATCATGGCATCCAGTCCCATCACTTCATGGCAAATAGATGAGGAAACAGTGGAAAGTGAGAGAGTTTATTTTTCTGGACTCCAAAATCACTGCAGATGATAACTGCAGCCATGAAATTAAAAGATGCTTGCTCATTGAAAAAAAGTTGTGACCAACCTAGATAGCACATTAAAAAGCAGAGACATTACTTTGCCAACAAAGGTCCATTTGGTCAAAGCTATGGTTTTTCCAGTAGTCATGTATGGATGTGAGAGTTGGACTATAAAGAAAGCTGAGTGCCAAAGAATTGACGCTTTTGAACTGTGGTGTTGGAGAAGACTCTTGAGAGTCCTTGGACTGCAAGGAGACCCAACCAGTCCATCCTAAAGGAAATCAGTCTTGAATACTCATTGGAAAACTGATGCTGAAGCTGAAACTCCAATACTTTGGCCACCTGATAGGAAATTGTGACTCATTTGAAAAGACCCTGATGCTGGGAAAGATTGAAGGCAGGAGAAAGGGACAAAGAGGATGAGATGGTTGGATGGCATCACCGACTAGAAGGACATGAGTTTGAGTAAACTCTGGCAGTTGGTGATGGACTGGGTGCCCTGATGTGTTGCAGTTCATGGGGTCACAAAGAGTTGGACACGACTGAGTGATTGAACTGAACTTCTCTTCCCTTTAAAATTCTTAAATACCTTTCTATAGCCAGCTGGGTAAAATTTGATTCTTCTAGAGCAACATACAAAAGCTTTTCTGATCTGTCCTACATTTGCCTCCCTGACTTCGTCTCTCCACTGACCTTTCTCTCTCACTACATCATGCTTGCTTATGATTGTGTGCATTAGCTTATATGGTTCCCATCTTTCTGGCAAATTTATCCTGACCTCCAAGAGCAGGATGCTGAAACATGTAGTCTTCATGGCAACACTTCCTGGCTAGCTCAATGTTCCCTCTCCCACTTCCTCTCTGTGCCTGAAACCTCTTCTTTAGAAATAACCACAAAACTTTGTGTGTCTACATTTGACCTGTCTGTAGGTTGGGAGTGACCTGAAGGCAAGGACTAATTGCTGTTGGTATTCAAAACTAACCCCATATTAGTTGTCAGGCATTTTTTATTCACTAATTTGCTGCATCTGGACTGATTAGACTAATGAGATTATTTTAAGAGGAATTAGTGTCTCGGACAACTTTATTGAAGTATATCTAATATGCAGCAATTAACATAGAGAAAAGTGCACCATTTGAAAGGTTTTGATGTCTATATACCATGTAACAGTTACCACAATCAAAATAATGAATGTATCTAACATCCTAAGGCTTCCTTGTGTCCCTTTGTAATCCACCCATCCTGTCTCTAAACTCCCTACATGTGTATGTAACCATTGATTTGATAACTATCTTTCTAGATTGGTTTCTATTATTTTAGAATTTTATTTAAATGGAATCCTGCAACATGCAGGCTTTCTGGTCTTTTTCTCTCCCTCGAGCATAATTATTTTAAGATTATTTTGTTTTCATTATGTGTAACAGTAGTATCATTAGCTCTTTCATTTTTATTGGCAATCCATGTATCACACTGAACAATTTGTTTATCCATTCACCTGTTGATGGATATTTCGGTTATTTCCAGTTTTGCAGCTGTTAAGAAGCAAGTTGATTTGAATAGTTGGGAATAAGTCTTTATGCAAATATATATTCTCATTTTTTAAATTAAGTACTTAGGAATGGAATGAATCACGTGGTGGCTGTCTGTTTAACATTTTAATAAATTGTTTTCTTAAATAGCTTCTTAAAAATAAAAAACTGTTTTCTCAAGCGATTGAATCATTAACCATGCAACATAACCATTCACAGTGTATGAGATCTCCACTTCTATGTGTTTGTTAAAACTTGGCATGGTCAGTTTCAGTTTTTGTGATCTTAGACACTCTAGTATGCTTGTAGAAGTATTGAACTAAAGTTTTAATTTGCATTTCACTAATGAATGGCTCATGATGCTAAATGTGCTTCCAGTGTGCTTATATGCCATCCATAGCTTTAAAGTACTTGTTTAAATATTTTGCCGATTTTTAAAAATTTGGATTGTTTGGTTTCTTATTGAGTTGTGAGAATTCTTTATATGTTCAGAATACAAGTCCTTTATCAGATAGGTGATTTGCAAATTTTCTCTCAAATTGTAGTCTCTATTCATCTCCTAATATTGTCTTTCAAAGACGTCCTTACTTTTGATGAGATCTTATTTATCTTTTTTCTTTCATGTATTATGTTTTTAGTTTTATATTTAAAAAATGTTTGCCTAACCCAAGATCACAGTAGTAGGTTTGTCTGTTTATCTTTAGAATTTTCTTGTTTTTATGCATTTTGAAGCTCTGTTATCAGAATTCATAAATGTTTACGAAGCTGTTATGTGCTATAGATAAACTTTTAAAATTTTCAGTGACCTTTTTAGCCCTGTTAATATTCTTTTGTCTAAGATCAACTTCCTGTGATATTAATATAGCAGTTCTATCTTAAAAATTGTTAGTGTGGCATATCTTTTTCTGCATCTTTTTACTTTTAGCTAATCTGTCTTTTCATTTAAAAATACATTTTCTTATAGATTGCATACAGTTGGACCTCTTCATACATTTTGATACTACATGTCTTACAATTGATGTGTTCATACCTTTTGCATATAGATGTTGTTTAAATTGTTTCTGACTATATTAAAATATAATTGACAAAATTAAAACTATACATATTAGGTATAAAGTATGATGACTTATATACATATACATTGTTAAATAACTAACAATTGCATTAATTAACCGACCCACCACCTCACACAGTTACCTTTTCTCTGTGTGTGATGAGATACTCACATGGATTTTTGACATGGTTGAGTTTGCATCCATCATATGGGTATTTGTTTCCCACTTGTCCTGTCTGTTCTTTGTTCCCTTTTCCCTCTCTTTTTGTTCTCCTTCAGATTAGTCTAATATTTTTCATGATGCCATTAGTCATCAATTTTGGTTGACTAGCTATATGCTTGTGTGTGTATATGTATGTGTATGTAATTTTAGTGGTTTCTTTAACTTATCTACAAATTCAACTCTATTATAAGAGCCTTTCAACTATTTCCTTTCATTTCTTTTTCCAGACCTTTATGTTGTTGTAGCAATCAATTTTACTGTGATACATATTATAAGCTCCTCTAACATATTGTTAAAGATCTTTTAAGGTGTTGATAACGTGTCTTTTTTCCATGGATGAATTTACTATTGGTTTTAAGTATCTTCTTTTTCCTGTATCATGGTTTTCTTCTTGTTTCTTGTCCCTGACATTTGTTGAGTTTCTTGTGTATATTGATTTATATTTTTCATCAAACTTAGAATGTACTAGCCATTTAATTCTTCAAATATGTTTATGTTTGCTCTTTGCTCTCATTGGGAACTCTAATTATATGTGAATTAGGTTGCTTGCACTTTTCCCTTAGCTTCCTGATATTTTGTTAATTTTTATTTTCAATATTTATTCTCTTAGTGTTTTATTTTATATAATTTCTCTTCTATGTTTTCTATTTAATGAACATATTCATCTTCTACGGATAAGCTGATATTACTGCTATCCAGTTAATTTTTCATTCCAGATATTGTAGTTTTCATCTCTAGAAGTTTGATTTAATTCTTTTTATATTTGCCACATCTTTGCTTATCATCTTCTCTCCTTTAGCTTCTTGAACATATGGAATACTATAGTATTATCTTCTCTCCCTCTAATTGTATTGTCTGCTTTATTTTAGGGTCAGTTTTGATTTTCATCTTCATATTTTGATCATATTTTTCTGTGTGTTTTCACGTGTGGCAGTTTTTTATTAAATACCTAACATTATGAATTTGAGCAGTTGGGTGATAAACTGCTTGACAAACAACTTGAGCAGTTGGTCTTGTATTCCTATACCCATATTTTTCAGTTTTGTTCTGGGACCCATTTAAGTTACTTGGAAATAGTTTTATCCTTTTGGATCTTGCTTTTAAGCCTTATCAGATGGGATCAGAACAACATTTAGTCTAGCCTGAAATTTTTCCCACCAACTAACAAAACATTTCTGAAAACTTTTCCCAGTTCTCCATGGCTTAAGAGGATTTTTTCTCGCATGTTAGAATGGACACTATTTCTACTCCTGTGTGAGCATCAGGAGTACTCCCTCTAATTCTTTCGCAGGGCCATTCCCAGACCCATGGAGTGTCTTTACATGCGTGGTCTGAGCAGTGCTCAGCTGGGGACACTGCAAGGGAATGGACACTCTGAAGATCTCAGTTATTCTCTGTGCATGTCTCTCTCCAGTGCTCATCTCCTGAACTCTGCATTACTTCTTTCTGGACTTTCAGTTCCACTTCCTGGACCTTGAATATCTATGCTTTGCCTGGGCTGCCCCTCAGTATCATAGCCTAGAAACTCTTTGCCTTATTAATCCAGGACAATTGTTGGGCTCACTTTTTTTTTTTTAATTAACTGATTCTTAGTATCCTGAGAACTGTTGTTTCATATATTGTGTTTCCTGCTTCTATTTATTTTCAGTTGTTGCAGTCAGGGAAATAAACCTGCTCCTTCTTACACTATCTTTCCGAGAAGTAGGAGTCTTCCTAATAACTTTGTGTATGCACATGATAGGAACAGATAATATGAGGTTTACTCTCTTAACAAAAATTTAAGCATGCAGTACAGAATTTTCAACTAAAAGCCTAATGTTGTCTATCAAATCTCTAGAACATTTTCATCTCGCATAAAGAGACGTCATATCTGATGAATAGCAACTCCTCTTTCCCTTAAACCCGCCGTTGCCTCTAGTAACCACGATTCTACTTTCTGCTTCCAAGACTGGCTCTTCCAAGACTGGCTCTTCTGCTCATATAAGTGGAATCATGCAGTATTGTCTTTTTGCAACTTTTTAATAATGCTATTTAAAAAAAAACAAAAAAAAATTTTGTGCTGGTAAAGCTCACATAACTATTGCAGCATTATACAATTATACTAATACAAGGAGAAAAAAATGAAAAAAAAAAAAAAACCTGTAACCCCACATTCTAGAAATAATGGCTTAAATTTTTATTTAATAGTTATCTAGTTTAAGTGTATGTGAGAATTACTTTTCATAAGTAAAAATTAGATAATTCTATCAATATCTATTTTGTATTATGTTGTTTAGTTACTAACTCACATCTGACTCTTTTGAGGTTCCGTGGACTGTAGCCCACCAGGTTCCTCTGTCCAGTTGGATTTTCCAGGCAAGAATGCTGGAGTGGGTTGCCATGCCCTTCTTCAGGGGAGCTTCCTGACCCAGGGATGAAACCAGTGTCTCTTTCATTGGAAGTCTGATTCTTTAACTGAGCCACTAAGGAAGCCCATTATGACACAACTTTAATTTGCTATCTGGAATATTTTTATATCATTCAACCATTTCCTCCAGTGTAATTTTTAAGTGTTCCATAGGAGTCCATTTTATGGATATGCCAACAAATTATGTGCCATAATTGTGCAGAGTTCTGTGTTATAACTTATTGAACCAATCCCTTATCATATAGCATTTATGTTTTATCTACTTTTTCACTATTATATATAGTGATATGGTGATCATTCTGGAAGATGAATCTTTTTTGCTATTTATCATAATTTCCTCAGGAAACTTCTTAGAAGTGGAATTACTGGTTCAAGGCACACGTACATTCTAAAATCCTTGAATATTTACGGCAACATGTCACACAACTGTATACAATCAGGACACCAGCTGCCATTCTCCCCTTCCTCAAGGCCATTATAGGTGTTATTTTGTAATCACTTTGACAAATGATATCTTCTTGTTTTACTTTTAATCAATACACTTGATCAGTGTCAGAAACCTCTTCCTCTGACCTACTCCCACCCTACCATGACATACCTTTAATTCCATTCAGAAAAATCTACAAGGCATTTTGACTTGTCACTTGTTGATTTTCTCTATCCCTTGGTAAATTTTAGTTCCAAAGGACTGAGCCCTGTTAGTTGTCTCTCTCCCTCTCTTTCTTGTTTTGACTGGGTTCTTTCTTTCCCCTCAACTCTTAGTTCTCTTTTCTCCCTAATATAAATACTGAGTTTCATATATTAAGCCCCAGTTTCTTTCCTTACAGTGCAAGATATTCTTTAAGGTGGAACTCAGAGAAGCCTGGCAGGCTGCAGTCCACAGGGTCACACAGAGTCGGACACGACTGAAGTGACTTAGCAAGCAAGTACATTTTTTACCTCATTAATCACCCACCAACCTATTCAGGGTGTCAGAGAAGCAATTCAGAAATTCACAGGCAATTCAGAATGCAAATGGAAATTAATATTGTGTCTGATGTAAGAATATAGTCTGGTTGTTACATTTTCTTCTCATGTTTAGGCTCAAAATCCTGGAATTGGTTCCAAGATATTAGACATATCTGAAGCATCAGACAGATATAATAGCACAAAGAAGATAAATATACATGATCATCTTCAAAAGAAGCAATAACCATACTCCAAACAAAATAGAAATGTTGGCTTAGAATGGGTACAGAATCTTGTTGAAACTTCTGTTTCACCTGGGTTGAGATATATTACAGAAACTGCACCTCGCTTCCCTGTCCACTTCTGCTTATGTTGGCTCTCTTCTTATTCCCTCTTTTTACCCATGATACGTATTGACTCTGTTTGTAACTACCCATGATAACAAGATAGACTTCTTCATGTCTTTTCAGTAGCTCATTGTTTTCTGGTAATGACGCGCATCTGATGGTCAAAGTTGTTTTTTGGATGATTCTGTCTTTTGCTCCTTTTCCTTTGATGTCTCCCAACATTCCTTCTTCAAAGATGTGAAGAAGTCGCTCTTCATATCAAAACCTTCACTCCTCTGGTTGATGAAGGAATATAGGCTCAAACGGAGAACAGAAGGGCATGCACATAGAGTTCATTCTTTAGCAGTTCCTGGATTCAAAATAGATGTCACAGACTATATATGTCACACTGTTTTTAGAATAACCAGATAGTTTAGATCAAACCACGGATACAGAGAAAAGGAATGATTTCAGGCTTGGCTATCCAATCATTCTTTGTTTGCCTGACTCCCATGTTATTCATGAACCACCCCTCGACAGATTTTTTTATACCTTACTAGAGCTCTACAGAAAACAAACAAAAAAAAGTAAAATTAGAATGTTGGAAGATACAATCTTCCAAAATACCAAAATAGAATTATATCCAAATGTATAACTCTTAGAGAAACTATTTTATGCCAAATTACATAAAGCTAGGGAACCTTTATGTAGTATTCTCTTATTTTCTTATGAATCTAGTCATAAATATCTGTTAAATCACAAACCCAAATTCTGCAGGCTCCATTGCATTTGGGTCTGTGGGGCTACTTCTCTGTACATTGTCATTATAACTAACAATCTCCTCACAGGGCTTCCCTGGGGGCTCAGCAGCAAAGAATCCTCCTGCAATGCAGGAGACGCGGGTTCCATCCCTGGGTGGAGAAGATCTCCTAAAGGAGGGCATGACAACCCACTTCAGTTTTCTTGCTGGGAAAATTCCATGGACAGAAGAGTCTGGAGGGCTATGGTCTATGCGGTCTCAAAGAGTCAGACACTCCTGAAGTGACTGAGCATGTACAATCTCCTCATAACCAACAGAAGTCCTTAAGACTCACTATAAGGTTCCAGTTTCCATCTCCATTTGTAGCCTGTGCCTGCAGGGCAGACCAGTGTGAGTGCTTGGATTTCTCCAGCCATTCTACGCAATATATGGGCACGTGGTGCTCTAATCTGGTCTGGACTCTTTCCACGTTTCAATACAGAAAGGGAATTCTCTGGCCTGGCTTCCACCTACACTGATCCCCAAGTCTTATCATTTCAGGAAAAAGAATCAAGATACTGCTCTTTAAAAACCAACTCTTAAAAAAAAAAAAAAAAAAACAAAAAACCAACTCTTATTTGGACCGAGCTCCATGCTCAGAATTTCATTTCTCAGAATTTCCTCACATTTCGTTTTATTTTAACCTTAATAAGTGACTGAATGTGGGGAGAGAGCAAATTAGCTAAGACGGCATGTTCAGGCCTTCTTGCCCCGCGTTTCGCAAATGATGACTGACAACCAAGCTCATTTACAGCACTGCGCACGCGCGTCTCGAGGTACTCACGTGGTCTCAGGTTGTGCGCTGGAGGCACATGTGAGCTCCACCTAGAAAGAGGCAGACTTACTGCTACCTCCTGGCTGGGTCTGCTGGGTCAGCCACAGAAGAGAGACTATCGCGTGTCTGCTGCTCTGGCTGCTCTGCCAGCCAGGAGAGAAAAACACATCTGCAGTTCCGTGGTTCCTTGAGTTTTCCTCCGGCTTCCTTGATTGCACCTTGTCTAACACGGGTTCAACGGTGCGCACTGTGAGATACAGCAAGACCACTGGTATCACGAACAGGATCGGTAAGACACTGGATAAATAAATTAGGAGGACTTTAACAAGTTTACCTCCTTCCCTGATTCCCAACCTTGTTTAAGTGGCAGAGCATTTGAGAAATAAGCACACCTCATAGAATTCCATAAATAACATATCGTACTTACATTAGCCCTATATACACATTTTTGTTCTAAATAAAAAAAAAATGTATACCTATGACTGATTCATGTTGAGGTTTGACAGAAAACAGCAAAATTCTGTAAAGCAATTATCCTTCAATAAAAAATAAATTAATTAAAAAATAAAAATAAATTGGATTTGAATATAGGCAATGTAGATTTTAATATGGTTAATTGAGGCAATTTTATTAGATATTTCCCTTGCAAAATTAGAGTCTGCTATTACTGAGGTAATAGATTGAGTCTATTTTTGATACTTTATTGGTTAGTATTTGAAGCCCCACTGAGGTCATTTCCCTTTTGCTCCATATTTATGAAAGTTGGTAGGAAAACCTGGTGCTCCCTTTTTGCAGAGCGTGGTGCGTGCTCAGTCACTTAGTGGTGTCCGATTCTTTGTAACTCCATGGACTGTAGCCCACCAGGTTCCTGTGTCCATGGAAGTCTCCAGGCAAGAATACGCAATGGGTCTTCCCTTCTCCAGTGGTCTTCCCCACCCAAAGACTGAACCCAGGTCTTCTGCAGCTCCTGCATTGGCAGGCAGATTCTTCAACAGCTAGCCATCCGGGAAGCCTGTAGAGCCTGGTGGGAAGTTCAAATAATGCATATAGGACCCCTCACCCAAACCATTCACTAACCAAAATAAAAGCCAAACCAGTCTCCTTTCCTTTTTCTCCCAAGATACTTTTGAACCTGCTTGAGAATCCTGCCCAGCTCTTCCCAGAAAGCTTCATTATATGTCACACCTTCTTGGTATAGGTGTGGCATCACCCATCTCAATATCTGAACCATAATTGTATTGGGGAAAGTCCATTCCTATTCTGCGGGGCATCCACAACGTCTGGATTTTTAATAATAATGCATTTCCTCCTGTTAACATGGCATATGTCACAGTAGCATCAGTGGAGGTCTTTAAGTTGCCAGTTATTTTAAGAAAAAGAGAAGACTGAAAGGAAAGAAACAGCAGCTAAAAATTTACAAAGATCTTATTTCAAATTTTATTGGAATTTAAAGTTGAATTTTTATCTACAATATTGTGGTTAATTGGTAAGATTAGACATTTTTTTATATGAGAAACTACATTTAAAATAGAAATGTCCTAATTTTGTAATAGATGTAATAACTAAGATTTGTTTTATACATATGTGCTAAGTACTATACTCAGATTATTGAATACCACAACTCTATGAGGTATACATCATTATTATCTCTATTTCCCAGGTGAATGACAGGTTTAGGGAAATCAAGTAACTTGCCTGAGATTGCATAGCTTATATGCAATGTAGCTTGGATTTAAAACTCAGGCTATCTAATTTCAGAGCCTACAGTTCCAATTACTAAACCTTACAACAGAAGTACAGCCAGTACTATTGGTGATGTGAGAGCTGATTTTTTTCTAAGAAACATCTTGTTCCTTTATTTAATGAAAAACTAAATGGTGGTGTGATTACTTTCCAGATTCAGTCTCATAGTAACAATGCTATTTTATATTGGAAGAATTTTAACAACAAAAGGATTTGCTTTTGTTTTTAATAGCTTGAAAAGAAAGTTATAAAATTTAAATATTACTGTGCACATCCAATATTTGAATCTACCTTTATTTGAAAAGTAATGACCTCTTTTTTTCCTACTGTCAAAACTGTAGTGATTAAAAATTCACTATCACTTGTTTCTGTAATAAGAAAAATAAATAAACTCAAAAAGGTCATTTAACTCGTATTCTACTTTTTTACAATTTGAGAAATATCATTTCCTGATCTCACCTTCCACATTGATCTCAAGTTCCATATTGAAATATAAATAATAATGTCTTGCATTACTCAAACAATGCTTCCTAAGAAGTGATCCACGTGATAAGTGTGATAATAATTTATGTTAGAAAGGGAAAGTTTGTTCTATGTGAGTAGTACTTATGTTAAGTAAAGATTGCTTTTATATTTTTCCAGTGGAGAGTTGACATTAAAATACTTATCTTCAACTGTTACTAGAATGTATTTATCTACTACTAATAACAAAGATATTTTTGCAACCAGATTCCAATTAATAAGAGTATAATTATAATTTTATAAGGAAACAATGATTATATATGTATGTATGTGTTGAGTAGAGTAATTATAAAGTACGTACATTTCTTACCAAATTCAATTTTGTGGAACTTTGTTCTTTACACAAAAGATTAGAATATTTTTGTAAATACAAAATGCTAGATTTTTTTTTTTTCATTAGCAGCAATACAATTTAGGGTCAGTGAAACTGGAACGTAATACAAAAGATATGAGAACTAATTTCATTATTTAAGAAAAACATTAGGTAAGGGTTGAGAAATAGGCCTGTAAAATTATGGATAGGTCATCCTGAGCCAGTCTACTTACCATTTCTATAGTAGAAAAATTAGAGAATGCTAAATGAAATAAAGGCTGCATCATTGAGAAGAATGAAAGGAAAGCACATTTTTTTACACTGAAGATTCTGTAATTAACCTATGGGACTCTATGTGATTATAAATTATGGCAGTAAATTACTGAGAATGTCTCAAATAAGACACATGGAAAACAGTCTCTGAGTAGTTTTTGAGTTAAAAGGAAGATGATATACAATAAGCTGACCAGCTGAGGTCAGGAATGAGATCCCTTGTTGTCTTTCTTTGTGTGTTATAATATTATACAATTAGGGCTTCAAACTTCTTTGAGGCTCAGGCAGTTATGGAGATGAAACATTGTACAGAAAGGTGTTTGTCAAATTTTAATATATACATAAAAGAATCTATTAGCTTTAAGAAAATTGCCAACAGGAAAGAGTTTTTCAGTCCTGTGGGAAAAGGCAGAAAACACACTCAGTCTTACAATAACATTTTTTTTTCTTTCTAATGAGCAGCAAAGGTGAGAGTCCTGAAACTGTAAAAGAGCTCAGTCAATACTCAAGAGAAGTACAGCTTCAGAGGTGAAAATAAGCCTTCTCTAATGGCTTTCTGAATTTGGTTGCTCTCAACTTGCTGATGCCATAGAAGCTGTACTGTAATTAAAGTCTTACATTTTGAGAAAAGACTTCTTCTGCCTTTAAGAAAAAGTCTTTGTCTCTTGTCAAAAAGACAAAAAACACATGTGGTTATTTTAAACATGAGAAATTATACCTCTGGGTCCCTGTGGTTATCTGTGGATTCCAATGTTGCAATTTAATTCATTTAATGTGTGCGTGTGTTTGTGTGTGTGTACCAAATTTTGTGCTATATTCTACTGTATTTTTGTTGTTCAGTTGCTGAGTCATGTCCAATTCTGTGACCCCATGAACTGAAGCATGCCAGGTTTCCCTGTCCTTTACTATCTCCAGGAGTTTTCTTAAACTCGTGTCCATTGAATCAGTGATGCCATCCAACCATCTCATCCTCTGCTGCCCCCTTCTCCTCTTGCCCTCAGTCTTTCCCAACATCAGGAACTTTTCCGATGAGTTGGGTGTTTGCATTAGGTGACCAAAGGATCGCAGCTTCAGCTTCAGCATCCATCTTTCCAGTGAATATTCAGGGCTGATTTCCTTTTTTCCTTTAGGATTGACTGGCTTGATCTCCTTGCAGTCCAAGGGACCCTCAAGAGTCTTCTCCCATGCCATGTTTCAAAAGCATCAATTCTTCGGTGCTCAGCCTTCTCTGTGGTCCAAATCTCACATTCATACATGATTACTGGAAAAACCATAGCTTTGACTATACTGACCTTGTTGGCAAAGTGATGCCTCTGCTTTTTAATATGCTGTCTAGGTTTATCATATTCTATTGTATAAGAGTGTTCAAAATGGACTTACCTGCAGGAAACAGGTTTAACTGAACACGGAATGCGTTAGATTCTCTAGACAATATGAAAGAATATGAGTGAGCTGGAACTGGTACTCTACACTTACAAGATATAGTAATTAAAACAGTGATGAAAAAAATCTGGACAGAGGGAAAAGAATGCATTTGTATTTCTACTTTTATCAGATACCCAAAATAACATCTCAGAGAAATTCTATATGATGAAAGATACCACACAGTGAAAATGTTACCAGTGAGGAGAAAGCACTTGTACTAATACAAAATGATTAGAGATTAGTGCAGAGACTGCATGACGGACCCCTGAAAATTTAGTACAAAAATGACTACTCAGTGGAAAAATGGAAAATGCATATTTACAGGAAAGGAAGCATAAATATCAGTAAACATAATGAAATGCTCAGCCTGGTTAAAAGTCAGGATAATGCAGATTTAAGTAAGCATTATATATCGTCTCATACCCATCAAATTGAAAAAAAAAGTGTCTAAAAATCTAGCAATACCATCATTTGACCATGATATGAAGAAAGAGTAAAGCATATCCAGAGAGCTTGAATAAACAAATGTGGTGACATCGAGTTGACTGGACTTCCCTGGTAACTCAGATGGCAATAAATCTGCCTCCAGTGCGGGAGGCCCAAGTTCAGTCCCTAGGTTGGGAAGATCCCCTGGAGAAGGAAATGGCAACCCACTCCAGTATTCTTGCCTGGGGAATCCATAGATAGAGGAGCCTGGCGGGCTGCAGTCCATGGGTTTGCAGAGTCAGACAAGACTGAGGGACTAACACTTTCACTTTTTTCACTTACCCTAAATTTTTTTTTCCATTTATTTTTATTAGTTGGAGGCTAATTACTTTACAATATTGTAGTGGTTTTTGCCATACACTGACATGAATCAGCCATGGATTTACATGTATTCCCCAGCCCAATCCCCCCTCCCTCCCCCCTCCCCACCCGATCTCTCTGGGTCTTCCCAGTGCACCAGCCCCGTGCACTTGTCTCATGCATCCAACCTGGGCAGGTGATCTGTTTCACCTTTGATAATATACATGTTTCAATGCTGTTCTCTCAAAACATCCCACCCTCGCCTTCTCCCACAGAGTCCAAAAGTCTGTTCTGTACATCTGTGTCTCTTTTTCTGTTTTGCATATTGCATTATCGTTACCATCTTTCTAAATTCCATATATATGTGTTAGTACACTGTATTGGTCTTTATCTTTCTGGCTTACTTCACTCTGTATAATGGGCTCCAGTTTCATCCATCTCATTAGAACTGATTCAGATTAATTCTTTTTAATGGCTGAGTAATATTCCATGGTGTATATGTACCACAGCTTCCTTATCCATTCATCTGCTGATGGGCATCTAGGTTGCTTCCATGTCCTGGCTATTATAAACAGTGCTACAATGAACACTGGGGTGCATGTGTCTCTTTCAGATCTGGTTTCCTCGGTGTGTATGCCCAGAAGTGGGATTGCTGGGTCATATGGCAGTTCTATTTCCAGTTTTTTAAGAAATTTCCACACTGTTCTCCATAGTGGCTGTACTAGTTTGCATTCCCACCAACAGTGTAAGAGGGTTCCCTTTTCTCCACACCCTCTCCAGCATTTATTGCTCATAGACTTTTGGATAGCAGCCATCCAGACTGGTGTGTAATGGTACCTCATTGTGGTTTTGATTTGCATTTCTCTAATAATGAGTGATGTTGAGCATCTTTTCATGTGTTTGTTAGCCATCTGTATGTCTGCTTTGCAGAAATGTCTGTTTAGATCTTTGGCCCATTTTTTGATTGGGTCATTTATTTTTCTGGAAATGAGCTGCAGGAGTTGCTTGTATATTTTCGAGATTAATCCTTTGTCTGTTGCTTCATTTGCTATTATTTTCTCTCATTCTGAGGGCTGTCTTTTCACCTTGCTTATAGTTTCCTTTGTGGTGCAAAAGCTTTTAAGTTTAATTAAGTCCCATTTGTTTATTTTTGCTTTTATTTCCAATATTCTGGGAGGTGGGTCATAGAGGATTCTGCTGTGATTTATGTCAGAGAGTGTTTTACCTATGTTCTCCTCTAGGAGTTTTATAGTTTCTGGTCTTACATTTAGATCTTTAATCCATTTTGAGTTTATTTTTGTGTATGGTGTTAGAAAGTGTTCTAGTTTCATTCTTTTACAAGTGGTTAACCCGTTTTCCCAGCACCACTTGTTAAAGAAGTTGTCTTTTTTCCATTGTATATTCTTGCCTCCTTTGTTGAAGAATGTGTGTCCATAGGTTCGTGGATTTATCTCTGGGCTTTCTATTCTGTTCCATTGATCTATATTTCTGTCTTTGTGCCAGTACCATCCTGTCTTGATGACTGTGGCTTTGTAGTAGAGTCTGAAGTCAGGCAGGTTGATTCCTCCATTTCCATCTTAAAAATTAGGGCAGAAATAAATGCAAAAGAAACTAAAGAAACCATAGCAAAAATCAACAAAGCTAAAAGCTGGTTTTTTGAAAAAATAAACAAAATTGACAAACCATTAGCAAGATTCATTAAGAAACAAAGGGAGAAGAACCAAATTAACAAAATTAGAAATGAAAATGGAGAGATCACAACAGACAACACTGAAATGCAAAGGATCATTCTACTACTACCAGCAGCTCTATGCCAATAAAATGGACAACTTGGAAGAAATGGACAAACTCTTAGAAAAGTATAACTTTCCAAAACTGAACCAGAAAGAAATAGAAGATCTTAACAGACCCATCACAAGCAAGGAAATCAAAACTGTAATCAGAAATCTTCCAGCAAACAAAAGCCCAGGATCAGATGGCTTCACAGCTGAATTCTACCAAAAATTTAGAGAAGAGCTAACACTTATCTTACTCAAACTGTTCCAGAAAATTGCAGAAGAAGGTAAACTTCCAAACTCATTCTATGAGGCCACCATCACCCTAATTCCAAAACCAGACAAAGATGCCACAAAAAAAGAAAACTACAGGCCAATGTCACTGATGAACATAGATGCAAAAATCCTTAACAAAATTCTAGCAAACAGAATCCAACAACATATTAAAAAAATCATACACCACGACCAAGTGGGCTTTATCCCAGGAATGCAAGGATTCTTTAATATCCACAAATCAATCAATGTAATACACCACATTAACAAATTGAAAGATAAAAAACCATATGATTATCTCAATAGATGCAGAAAAAGCCTTTGACAAAATTCAACATTGATTTATGATAAAAACTCTCCAGAAAGCAGGAATAGAAGGAACATACCTCAACATAATAAAAGCTATATATGACAAACCCACAGCAAGCATTATCCTCAATGGTGAAAAATTGAAAGCATTTCCCCTAAAATCAGGAACAATACAAGGGTGCCCACTCTCATCACTACTATTCAATGTAGTTTTGGAAGTTTTGGCCACAGCAATCAGAGCAGAAAAAGAAGTAAAAGGAATCCAGATGGGAAAAGAAGAAGTGAAATTCTCACTGTTTGCAGATGACATGATCCTCTACATAGAAAACCCTAAAGACTCTACCAGGAAATTACTAGAGCTAATCAATGAATATAGTAAAGTTGCAGGATATAAAATCAACACACAGAAATCCCTTGCATTCCTATACACTAACAATGAGAAAACAGAAAGAGAAATTAAGGAAACAATACCATTCACCATTGCAACAAAAAGAATAAAATACTTAGGAGTATATCTACCTAAAGAAACTAAAGACCTATACATAGAAAACTATGAAACCCTGATGAAAGAAATCAAAGAGGACACAAACAGATGGAGAAATATACCGTGTTCATGGATTGGAAGAATCAATATTGTCAAAATGACTATACTACCCAAAGCAATCTACAGATTCAATGCAATCCCTATCAAGCTACCAATGGTATTTTTCCACAGAACTAGAACAAAGAATTTCACAATTTGTATGGAAATACGAAAAACCTTGAATAGCCAAAGTAATCTTGAGAAAGAAGAATGGAACTGGAGGAATCAACCTGCCTGACTTCAGACTATACTTCATTTACCCTAAATTTTTAAAATACCACTTCTAATTCTTTCCATAGAGAAACTCTTCCAAATATAGTCAAGAATGATACTGCAATCGTAGTTGTCTAACAGCAAAAATGTAAAAACCTGTCTATCCCTCAAAAGAAAGTTGACCATACAAAAATGGTTCAATCAGACAGTGAAATGACAGCGTGTAAAGGAATGAACCAGATAGCTATTATGGTGGGCACAAACGACAGAATAATATGCAGAATATTCTGTCGCTGAAATGGAGACTTAAAAGTAGCATTTATGCAGTTTGCTGATAAATGTACATCTGATAAAATCATCAGTATAAGCTGTAAGTCTTGCACACTACCTGCGGATTAATGATAGTACATGAGAACAGCCCATGGGGTTTCAGAGTCCGATGTGACTTCGAGATCGAACAACAACAGCAACACTTGAGAGGCAAAGGATGAGACAGGGAGCCTTAAACTGTGAAGTTTCATTTGTTAAAATAGTGATTAGAGGGGAAAATTACAAAAGCAACATCTGTACAATTGGGTAATGTGAACCTGTTTGTATGTTTGGGATTAGGAATTTAAAGACTGAGTCAGATGCTTTTCAAATTCGTAATGGCTGTGAGTTGAATGAACACATCCTATGAATGTGGGTTCTCAAGCACCATGTAGGTAGTTCAGAACACAGACTATCAGTGCTGTAAACATCTCAGAATGTTTGAGATGATGGTTATTTAGAAAACATCGCTATGTTTCCCTAGGCCCAACTTTAATATATTCACATGGTTAAAAGTGAAAGAAAACATTAGTTGCTCAGTTGTGTCTGACTCTTTGCGACCCTATGGGCCATAGCCCACCAGGCTTCTCTGTCCATGGAATTCTCTAGGTAAGAATACTGGAGTGGGGTCCCCTTCTTCAGGAGATCTTCCCAACCCAGAGATTGAACCCAGGTCTCCTGAATCACCGGCAGAGTCTTTACTGAGCCACCAGGGAAACCCCTAAAGACAAAGGCAAATTCATATTTTCCTGTGTCTTAGGCAGACTCCCCAGATTTCAACTCTTTTTCTCTTATATCATTCAAAAGAATCAATATCAATTTCAGTGTTACAACTGAGAAGGAGAACTAAGAAAAATCACAGCTCAATTCTTCCTTTTACATGCCTCTTCAGTACATTTTTAGAATGACTGTCAACTCAAAGATTTATTTTAAAAGTCAACATTTTTTTCTTTTTTTAAATTCTCACAAACTGTATGTAGGAATTTATCTTCCATAATGGAATTTGCATTGATATAAAGAATTGAGAAG
Source organism: Cervus elaphus (assembly GCF_910594005.1). Classification (NCBI taxonomy): domain Eukaryota; kingdom Metazoa; phylum Chordata; class Mammalia; order Artiodactyla; family Cervidae; genus Cervus; species Cervus elaphus. The sequence goes on along the minus strand of NC_057844.1, from coordinate 11,014,634 downwards.
GTTTTCAAAATAACTAGATTTCGTCAAGGCAACAAATGAAAGGCAATTCATTAGGTAAGTTGATTGTACTAGTGAATGGAATGCACACTGAGAATAGCAGCCTATTTGTTAATTTGCCCAAATAGCATACCTAAGGATCAGAGATTTATTAAAGAAATGACTGACATGCAGGTTTTCTTGAAAACATAATTTTCTGTATATTAGGAGAGCATTTTGTAAGATAGCACAAATGACAAGAATTTGGTGACTACAAGACCATGCTGCTGATGAAAATCAATCAAGAAAAAGCCAATATTTATAAAAACTTGATGATAACAAAGATGTAGCTACAGCAACTGCCCTGTGATAATGGAGGGAACAGATTTTCAGGCACGACATAATGAATGCCTTGTTTCCAATCCACTTTTATAAACAAACAATGATGGATCCATCATCCAAAATTAGCAGAAACATCAGAGTGCAATGATGGCTTAATTAAAGTAGGCAGGGCAGATAAATGGATCAAAAATGAATGCTGTACATAAAATATCAGCCAGCAAAGTGCTTTGAAATAAAAATCTTAAGGCAGAACTCATATATAAATCCAATACTACTTATCAAGATGATAAATTGAAACTATGGTTTGGTTTCAAGTATTATAATTACAGATTTCACATTTAACTATATTTATCAAATACTTTTTGAACTTGGATAGACAGTGGTACAAACATGCAGCAGACCATATTATGGAGAGATTTTACCATGTTTTATATGAATCGTCCATATAAAAGTATCCATTGACTTAGTCTAATACAACTAGAATATGGCCAAGCTGTGATGATACATTTTAGAAAAATAATGCCATTATAACTAGATCATGAAGAGTTTATTGATTATTGAAGAGTTTATTGATTATTGGTGCATAATTTTAGATTAACTCTAAATAATTTGAATTTTAGTGTTTCAACTATTTTCCTATCATTTGGGGGAACAGTTGCATCTATCCTTTATTGAAATTTCAAAATATAATACCTTTGGCTCTAGAATTTTAGAATATGATATAAATTTCCATCTTGGATATCAATTAAATATCACATGAAGCATAAAATAATGTTAAAGATCTTTATTTTGCTGGAAAATATATATTTTTAAGAATGGAAGCAGATTTATTTTTTAGGCTGTTACAGGTCCTGATATCTGATTATAAAATCTTTTAAAAATGTAACTGTAAAGCTTTTGATAACAATATAACATAACACTTAAAGCAATCTTTTCATAAAGATTTGTTCTGATTAAATTCTACATTATTGATAAAGTAGTATCAGACTATGACAAATCATAATTATGGGATTCTAAGCAAAACTTCAAGGGTCAGATTCATGCAGTTAAAATTTGGTATGTATACAGAGCAATTTTGAACAGGAAGCATCAGACATTTTTAGAAGGTCCATTACTATCTTTAAGCAATCTAAAAATTCCTGTGTGAATGTTTTTATCCTTATTTAGATAGTGGTTGTTTTGGTCTTGCCTTTTCTAAAACTTGAGATATAATTTTTTTTTTAAACATATAAATATAGGAAACTGGGAAGCACTTTTGCTTAAAGTGATCCTAGCTGCCAGGCTCTTCCTCTCAGCGAAGAACTGCTCGTCCTTTACAGAAGGGACTCTCACTTTGAAGCTGATGCTTGCTCTTTGCAGATATTCAGGGCATGAGAAGAATGAAATCCAGTCTGAGAACTGGAAGATAAATGACTAGCTAAAAGGCATCGCTTTTATTAAGTTAGTATACATGATAGAAGGTGGAGCGTCTAGACTCTGATGAAATTACCTTTCAAAAGAGTTGGAGGAATATATAGATAAGACGCAAAGAAGTATGGTTTGTGTAGAGGACTGAGTTTCAGAAAGTCAGTTTCCACTTCTAGTTCAGACAGTGATGCTTTTTTCATTTCACTTCCCCTGCTCCAAGTCATGCATTGCTCTTCCGGGGATTAGAGGATCTCACTACAGGACAGTCACATTACATCCATCCTTTCTCCCCGGAACATTCCACATGCTTTGTCCTAACTCTGTAATCTTGACTTGCACCTTTTTTTATTTTATTTTATTTTTTGCTTTAGTTTTAACTGAAAAATAAATATTTATTAAATCTAGGTTTCTTTCTTTTGCCATAACACAGAATCATGACCCTGATGGCCAGATATATCAATGCAAAGGTGTTGGAAGCCTCACCAGTCATTGATTCCAGTGTTATGGGAATTGCAGTTACAGTGGAGTTTCAAGTCCTGGGGTCTCCCACACCTGCCAAGCTCATGGAGTGGACCCGGAAGCATGAGAATCAAGAGTGTCGTGCAGATGTACACCGACGGCTGCAGGCACAACACCGCTGCAGGGGGTGCTTCCGCTTATGGAGCTAGAATTGCCCACCCTCAAGTCTGCTCCATCACAGCCCTGCTTCCCGAGGAAGCGTCTCCCTTTGGCTGCGGGAGGAAGGCTGCATTCTCAGATCACCCTGAGAAGCCTGGTTCCCACACAGCCCACCCAAGTCTGAGCCACCATCACTGTCTTTGCAGCAGGTCTGCTCAGCTCGCTGGCGCTGCCGCTGCTTGTGGCGAAGGGTCTTCCTGGACAGGGGCACCTCCCGGGGGATCAGGGGCTCCTCCCTGCCCCGGGGCATCCTGGCCCTCTCCACCCAGCATGGAGCCTGGGATGGCCTGCAGGAAGAGATGGCTGTGAGGCCAGGTGGGCACATGCCCACAGAACTTGCCTGCAGTGAGTGGGCACCTCCTGACTCCCCTGTGGCTGACTGCCCTCCTTGGGCAGATGGAAAGGTCTGGAGCTGGAAGCCTAGCTGTCACCTTCAGTAAGTCTCACCTGTCGAAGTGGGGAGGGTACCTCTTCATATTACCCACCAGGGCTTTTGATTCCCTTAATCAATAGAAATTGAGATGAGCCAGACAAGACATTCAAGCACAGTTTTAAAGGGGGTCCCGCTACAGCGGAGCCGGTAGGGAAGCAAGAACAAGTAACTGGGTTCCCTCGCCCCTAGAGGGGCAAGTTGGTTCCTCAAATGTCGTGAGGGTAGGGGTGTGTCCTGAGAGTCCGGCTGGAGGGGTGGATTGGGTGGTTTGCACACCCCCTTGGTGGCGGTGTGGGCAAGGGCATGTCCAGAATGTGCTCAGTCACCCAGTGGTCTCCAACTCTGTGACCCCATGAAATGTAACATGTCAGGCTCGTCTGTCCATGGAATTCTCCAGGCAAGAATACTGGAGCGGGTTGCCACGCCCTCCTCCAGGACATCTTCCCCACCCAGAGATCGAACCTGCATCTCTTGTGTTTTTTGCCTGCAAGCGGACTCTTTACCACTGGGCCACCAGGGAAGCCCCAGGTACAGTAGAGTACCTAGGTTTTGCTCCTGGCTCTTTAGAAGTGGCAGCTGGGCTTTTGGTCTTTTTGTATCTTGTCCATAATTTGTCCCAACTGCAAATGTGCATAATGATATTTATTAATAGTCCCTTATAATTCCTCATTATTTTGTTGCTTGAGGTATCAATGCAAGCACCACAGCAAAGGGACCCAGGTCCCAGGTCTCAGGCCGTCTCACTCAGAGTATCAGACCCCAGTCAAGCCCAGTGAAGGCTGGCAGCTAGGCCCAGCACACAGTGAGCCTACCGAGAGCACCCCGCCTCCACGACAGGGCTGCCTGGGCTCAGCCCCATCCGGGTGGGAAGAGAATGTCAACCTTGACCCTCCACATGTCATGTGTGAGGTCACAGACCCCTAGGAGACACCTGGGTTGCACAGAGGTTTCAGAAGGCAGGCTCCCACTTGAAGGAGCAGCAAGCAAGGAGGCTTTTCACAGTTGGACTTCTTCCCCATCTAACGTGAGAATTCCTCCAGGTTTGAGAGATGAGGGGAGCAGCCACCAGGGGTCAAGGCACAGTTGGACCTCTGAGTCAGGTGTGGAAAAGCAGAGGTTGCCCAAGGACAACTCACCCAGAACCCTCCTAGAATTCAGGTGTGGGGCAGAGGGACCTTGCACTCAAGCTATTCGCTGAGCTGAGGATATTTGAAACAGTCACCACAACGGAGGCAACAGTCGAAGACATGGAGAAACTGAAGTCCCAGTTGAGAAATATTTGCGTGAGGGAATTGTTGATAACCTTGGAAAAGGAAATGGCAACCCACTCCAGTACTCTTACCTGGAAAATTCCATGGACTGAGGAGGCTGGTAGGCTACAGTCTATGGGGTTGCAAAGAGTTGGACACGACTGAGTAACTTCTCTTTCACTTTTCATGAGGAAGGAAATGGCAGCCCACTCCAGGTTTCTTGCCTGGAGAATTTCATAAACAGAGGAGCCTGGTGTGGTATATAGTCCATGGGATTGCAAGGAGTTGGATATGACTGAGCGACTAACACACTAACACACACTAAGCCACAGAAGCAGAAGCCCGTGTTCGCCTCCCTGCTGAAGCCCGGCTTGGTGGAGACGGTGGCCAGCATCCCGAATGTGCATGTGCACAAGCTGTTGGAACACACGTCAGGAGCAGCTGTGTGTAACACAGACCTGGAGGAGCACTGCCGCCTCTGCCTTCTTTTTCTTAAAGTTAAGTTTTATTGAGATATAGCTGCTTTACAACGCTGTTCTAATTTCTACTGCATAGCACAGTGAATCAGGTATATACATATATCTCCTCCTTTTTGAATTTCCTTACCATTTAGTTCACCACAGAGCACGGAGTAGATTTTCCTGTGCTATGCAGTAGGTTGTCTTCGTTATCTACTTTATATTTAAGGCTTCCCTAGTGGCTCAGAGGGAAAGAATCTCCCTTGCAATGCAGGAGACCTGGGTTTGATCCCTGGGTCAGGAAGTTCCCCTGGAGAAGGAAATGGCAACTCACTCCAGTATTCTTCCTTGGAGAATTCCATGGACAGAGGAGACTGGTGGACTACAGTCTGCCAGGGGGGTTTAAAAGAGTTGCACGCGACTGAAATATATACATAAAATATATATAGTGGTGTACATATATCAGTCTCAAACTCCCAATTCACCCTCCCTCCACATGGCTGTCCATACGTTTGTCCTCTACATCTGTGTCTCTATTTCAGCTTTGCAAATGACTTCATCTGCACCACTTTTAGATTCCATATGTAAGTCTTACAATACAATATTTGTTTTTCTTTTTCTGAGTTAACTCCACTCTCTATGACAGTCTCTACAGCCATCCATGTCTCTGCAAATCACACAGTTTTGTTCCTTTTTATGTCTATATTCCTTCTTCCTTATCCCTTCCTCTGTTGATGGACATTTAGGTTGCTTCCATATCCTGGTTATTGTAAATAGGGCTCCAATGAATATTGGGGTTCCTGTGTCTTTTCTGAATTATGGTTTTCTCCAGGTGTATGCCCAGGAATAGGATTTCTGGGTCACTATTATTTCTACTTTTAGTTTTTTAAGGAACCTCTGTATTGTTTTCCAGAATAGCTGTGTCAATTTACATTCCCACAAACAATGTAAGAGGGTTCACTTTTCTCCACACCCTCTCCCGCATTTATTGTTTGTACTGGGCTGGCCAAAAAAGTTTGTTCAGCTTTTTCTGTAACATTTTACAGAAAAACACAAATGAACTTTTTGGCCAACCGAGTGGATTTTTTGATGATGGCCATTCTGACCTATGTGAAGTGATACCTTATTACAGTTTTGATTTGTGTTTCTCTAATAATTACTGATGCTGAATATCTTTACATGTGTTTCTTGGCCATCTGTATGTTTCCTTGGTGAAATGTCTGTTTAGATCTTCTGCCCACTTTTTTGATTGGATTTTTTTCTTCTTTTTTTGTATATTGAGCTGTGTAAGCTGTTTGTATATTTTGGAAATTAATCCCTTGCCAGTTGTTTCATTTGCAAATATTTCCTGCCATTCTGAAGGTTGTTGTTGTTGTTGTTTTCTTGTTGATGGTTTCCTTTGCTATGTAAAAGTGTTTAAGTTTAATTAGCTCCCATTTGTTCATTTTTGTTTTTATTTTTACTAATCTAGGAAGTGGGTCAAAAAAGATCAAATGTCAGTGTTCTACTTCTGTTTTCCTCTAAGAGTTTTATACTGTCCAGGCTTACATTTAGGTCTTACTGCAACAAAAAGAATAAAATGCCTATGAATAAACCTACCTAAGGAGGCAAAAGACATGTATGCAGAAAACTATAAGATATTAATGAAAATAAGGTGACACAAACATATGGAGAGATATACCATGTTCTTGCATTATAAGAATCAATATTGTGAAAACTGACTCTACTACCAAAACAATCTACAGATTCAATGAAATCCCTATCAAATTACCAATGGCATTTTTCACAGAATTAGAACAAACATTTTTACAATTTGTGTGGAAACTCAAAAGACCTGAAATGTCCAAAGCAATCTTGAGAAAAAAAAAAAACAAAACAAAGTGAAGAAATCAGGTTCCCTGACTTCAGACTATACTACAAAGCTATAGTAAACAAGACAGTATAGTACAGGCACACACACACACACACACACAAATATAGATCAATGCAATAAGATAGAAAGCCCAGAGATAAACCCATACACCTATGTTCACCTAACATATGACGAAGGAGGCAAAAGCGTACAATGGAGAAAAGATAGTCTCTTTAATAGGTGGTGCTGGGAAAATTGGACAGCTATATGTAAAATAATGAAATTAGAACGCTCCCTAACACCATACATCTTCATTTTTAACTCATTCATTTTCTATCTGTTTTTTCCTGTCTTTGAATTGTGTTTTCTTTGCTTTTATCTACTGTATTGATTTGGAAAGTAGGCACTTAAAAATGTTAACAAATATATTTACCAAAATTTACTCTAACAACTCTTTGATGATGTTTCAATGATAATCAAACTCAAGAATAACATGGCACCTTCTGACTTTTACTTTTTTAATGCATTTTCCCTCTCTCCTTCACCTTTTCAGTCTTTTTAAATAGAATCTTAGTTTGGGCCTAGGCTTTTGTTATAACTTGTTTTTGTATTTTTTTAATCATGATTCTTAACATTTTATGATAGTCATAACAATGTCTTGTGTGACAATTAGAACCTTTGGTGTTTTTTTAAATGTCATTCTTTCTCTTGCTTGTGATTTCTTTCGCAGTTGATTTGAATTTCAATTTTTCCCAAGAAAGGCAAATGTTTGATTGAGCATATGTTAATGCTTTTAATTTACTTTCACCAAAAAATAATAGACTATATAAAACATCTTGTATTGCTGTATTTTCCACAAAATATTTGTAGACATTTCCACTATTTTTAGAACTTTATCCAGACTTTGAGTTCAATCATGCCATTAATTTTTTATAATATATTTTGCTGCCCCTGTGTATCTCTGAGATTTAAAAATTTTTCATTTGTAATTCATTTTTTTTGATATGTAAATAATTTTCTTTTACTTTTGGCTGAAATATAACTCCTTTTATATCATAATGCTTTCCTCTATACTTTAGTTAAAAATATAAAAGTTGAAAAAGCAAAAATATTAAGAAAACAAAACCTACATGCCTTTCAAATATTATTATTATGTTTGCCACATTTGCTTTCTCTCTCTTCCTGCACACATTATAGGCACACTCTATATATACTTATATACACATGTGTATCTCTCTATATATGTAGGGATAGATGGCATATAGCAAATAGACAGATGGATATGTATGTGTCTCTGTATATACACATACCTGTGTGTGCATAGATAAGTTCAGTCAGTTGGAAATAAGTTGCAGATATGATATTTTTCCATAAATATTTTGAGATGTTTTATGAGAATAGTGGCATTTTCTGATTATCATTATTATGTTATTACCATATTTAACAAGGTTAATTCAGTGCTATCAATTATACTGTATCTTCATTCTCTGACTTCTGTATTTGGCGACATCTTTCTCAAAATTTAAAACTCATTTGCATTTTTCCTCTTGATTCTAAGAACATTTTGCAAATATGTTGAATGTTTTTTGTTTCAGTTTTATTTAGTAATATTTCTGTTTTTCAGTTTCCTCTAGTGGATAACTTACTTCTGTCAATGAAGATTTGTCTTTGCATATTTTCCATACTTTGTTTCCCCATTTCATCTTGTTACCATCCTGATCTGTTCTTCTGATTTCCTGCCTTTTTTTTTCTCTATGGCCACATTTAATTACATCATATTGAGAATTCCAAATGGCATTATAGACTTCTTGTGTCTGTCTTTGATTGTGATTTTAAGATGCAGTTTCTTTTCTTCTAAGTTTCTAAGTCAGTGCCTCCTTTTCCTTGTGCTATGGGATGAATTATACATTTTTTCCAGCTACACTTATTTTTAAAAGAATGAATTTACTTATGCCCCACATTGAAATCCTGGATTGCCCTTGATCTTGCTCCATATTCACTTGCTTAATAATTGGCTTTTCTGATCTACATCTGGAAGAGAGCCTGGAATTCACAGCTCTTATTACAATATTTTGCATCCGGAAATAATTTTTCTAGCACCTTTCTAATGGACTGACTTGGAAAATTAATGTCTAGTTCTACGACACTGAGAGTGAATGTAATTTATGAAAAATAAAATTTCCGAATACCACTGATGGGGTCTTTGTCTTAAGGTCTTTGTCTTAAGAGTTTGCTTAAGGGTACCATAGTCTAAGTCACTTCAGTCGGATTCAACCCTTTGTGACCATATGGACTGTAGCCTGCCAGGCTCATGTGTCCATGGGATTCTCCAGGCAATACTGGAGTGGGTTGCTGTACCCTCCTCGAGGGAATCTTCCTGACCCAGGCATTGAACCCATATCTCCTAGGTCTTCTGCACTGGCAGGAGGGTTCTTTACCACTAGCTCCACTTGGGAAGCCAAGGGTACCTTACCCCCCAGAATTCAGCGTGCTCAGTTCATCCAAACTGTCTCCCTTCTGTCTTCCCACTGTCTGTCCTAATGAGTTCTTGGATACCCAGATCGAAAGATGCTGTTTAAAGACTCAAGCAGGCAAGACTCTTACTCTGGTTACTTCATACAGACAATGCAGAACCGTATGATGCCATACCTGATAAGACGTGATGTGATTCCATGGGACATGCAGTGACATGACACAATAAAACAAGAAGCTGAAGATCGGGAGCCTAGTTTTCTGCTCGGTTCCAGCTTTTTGAGCCTTGGGCAGAAGGGGAGTATTCTTCTTAACTTTCTGATACAAACATGAGTCAGGTTCTTACTGCTTTTCTTAAAGTCCAATGATTGATAATTTGAGGATTTTAGTTTTTATCAGTATTTCAAGTTGTATTATTTTCAGCACTTTTATAGGCATTTTGGGAGAGGAGGAGCAATGTGCAATATGAGCAAATAGCCAAAGCTCTTTTAAACTGAAAATTCAAAGTGGAATTTGGATTTGATCAATTTGGCTATTTAGCTCAAGCAATTTGCATTTTTCCACACGTTCTTTCTCTTAAGAGATGGTTTCCTCCACATTTCTTATTTGGTGAGATGTTTTACAAACATTGCATCTTATTTGTATTGATTATCACAATAATGTTACAGGGTAGGCACTATTATTTACAGAGTAGAAAAATGAACCTCAAAAAATAATTTTCCCTCCAAATTCATAGTAGAAACAGATCCATTTAAATTGAAAGCCCATATCATTTCTCTGTAACTGATATTCCAAAGAAAGGAACGTCTTATTTGCAGTAATATTAATCCCTCCTCCTAGTGCCTGAAAGTGTCAAATGTGAAAATACTATCAAAGGAGATAACGGTGGGAAAATTAGTCTTACCTCTTCTCTGGAGTACATATCGTTTAAAGGGATTAGTGATCAATTTAGAGATATTGGTAACTGTTTGATATATAGAAGCTTTCTAAAGAAATCTAAATGCCAGGACATAGGAATATTAGAAAATTGCTTTATCTTGTTATGTGAAAATTGAAAGCAAGCAAAAAGTTGGTGTTTGTTTCTAGACACTGAGATTCTCCCAATTATCTCAAATATTTCTTCCTAAGGAAAATATCACAATAATATTTAATTATTTGTTATATCCCTTCCCTAGAAAACTCTTAAAAAATCTGCTTTGAACTGTCCAAACCTAAAGTGAGTACACTTAAAATACTGCATGGAAGTGTAAAGAAAATTGTACAATATTTTATATAAAATGTGCTAAGTTAGCTGAATATTCATATACAAAAAAAAAATGTATCTTGGCTCCTACCTCGTAACACATACACATATTCCAAATGGGCTGCAGATCTAAATGTAAAAGGTAAAACAATAAATATATTAGTAGAAAATTTAGTAAGAATATCTAAATTAACTTGGGGTAAATTTCCTAAGTATGGCACAAGGACAAGTAACCATAAAAGAAATACATTGATAAACTGAAATGTTAAAAATCAGATCTTTCTTTTCATCAGAAGACACCTTAAGTGAGAAGACAATATGTAAGTGGGAAAACAGATTTGCAATACATCCACCTGACAAGGAATTCCTATCTAGAATATACAAAAGATTCCTATAAGTCTATATGAAATTACAGATCATCAATGCAAAAGTTGGCAAAAGAACAAAAGATTTTTACAAAAGAAAGGAAACAAATAAACCTGAAAAAGTGCTCAATTTCAGTACGGGGAAACAGAGATTTAAATCCACAGTGTGGATATGTGAAAACATATCCTTATCTGAATGTCTAAAAAAGGTAATGCCTAAAGCACAGCAGTTTTGTGGAACTGTAGACAGGTATAACTACTTTGGAATATTATTTTTCAGTCTACACTAAGCCTGAACTAAAGCTGAGTGTTCACCTGATCAGGCATTTTAACCCCGGAGTATGTGCCTGACTGAAATATAAGCGTATATTAGAATGTTCACAATATCAGTGTCAGCAATAACCTAAAATCAGAAATTATCAAAATCCATTAGCAGAAGCAAGGATATTTTGATATATTGACATACTGACATACTCACACAGTGAAATACTATAGAACAATGAGAATGAATGGGTTACACTTAACATGAAAAAAAATATGGATAAATCTTAAAAGCATAATGTCAAACAAAAGAACCCAGAAATAAAAGTATGCATAATTTCATGTATATCAAGCACAAAAGATGCAAATGATGCGAAACTAATCTATGGTGTTAGGATTCAGGGATAAAGGATGTTAGTGTCTGGAAGGGGCAAGATAAATTTCTGGATAGTGGCTCTTTTTTTTTTTTTAACTTTTTATTTTGTATTGGGGTATAGATTAACAATGGTGTGATAGTTTCAAGTGAACAGCAAAGGGCCTCAGTCACCCACAGACATGAATCCATTCTCCTCCAAACTACCCTCCCATCCAGGCTGCCACATAACATTGAGCAGAGTTCCATGTGCTATACATAGGTCCTTGTTGGTTATTCATTTTAAAAACAGCAGTCTGTACGTGTCCATTCCAAAGTCCCTAACTACCCCTTCCTCCCATCTTTCCCCTCTGGCAACCATAAGTTCATTCTCTGTGAGTCTCTTTCTGTTTTGTAAGTAAGTTCATTTGTGTCATTTCATTTTAGAGTCCATATATAAGGAACGTCATACGATGCTGCTTCTTTTCTGTCTGACTTACTTCACTCAGTGTGACAATCTCTAGGTCCATCCATATTGCTGCAGATGGCATTGTTTCATTCATTTAGTGGCAAATATCCCATCATATAAGCATACTGCATCTCCCTTATCCATTCTTCCGTCAATGGACATTTAGGTTGCTTCCATTTCTTGGCTACTGTAAACAGCGTTGCACTGAACATTGGCGTGCTTGTATCCTTAAACTCCTAGAGGAAAACATAGGCAGAACGCTCTCTGATATGAATCACGGTAACATCTTTTTAAATCCATCTCCCAGGATAATGGAAATAAAAACAAAAATAAACAAATAGTACCTACTTAAAATCAAAAGCTTTTGCATAGCAAAAGAAACAATAAACAAAATGAAAAGACAACCCACAGATTGGGAGAAAATAGTTCAGATGATGTGACCAACGGGATTCATTTCCAAAATTTAAAAACGCTTCCCTGATAGCTCAGTTGGTAAAGAATCTGCCTGCAATGCAGGAGACCCTGGTTCGATTCCTGGGTTGGGAAGATGCCCTGGAGAAGGGAAAGGCTACCTACTCCGGTTTTCTTGGGCTTCCCTTGTGGCTCAGCTGGTAAAGAATCCACCTGTAATGCAAGAGGCCTGAGTTCCATCCCTGGGTTGGGAAGAGCCCCTGGAGAAGGGAAAGGCTGCCCACTCCAGTATTCTGGCCTGGAGAACACCATGGACTGTATAGTCCATGGGGTCTCAAGGAGTCGGACACAACTGAGCGACTTTCACCTCCACTCTCATGATGCTTAACAACACCAAAACAAACAACTCAATCAACAGATGGGCAGTAGACCTATATAGACATTTCTGAAAAGACAGAGATGGCCAAGAGGCATATGAAAAGATGGTCAACATTGTAAATTTTAGAGAAATGCAAATCAAATCTACAATGAGATATCACCTCACACCAGCCAGAATGGCTATTATAAAAAAAAATAAAAAAGAAAAAATTCACAAACAGGGACTTCCCTGGTGGCTCAGTGGATAGGAATCTGCCTGCCAGTGCAGGGGACATGGGTTTGCTTGCTGATCCGAGAAGATCCCACATGCAGTGGAACAACTAAAACCTACCTACTGCAGCTAATAAAGCCTGTGTACCCCAGAGCCTGTGCTCTGCGACAAGACCAGCCTGTGCACAACAGCGAAGAGGAGCCCCTGCTCACAGCAACTAGAGAAAGCCTGCACTCAGCAGTGGAGACCCGGCGCAACCAAAATAAATAATTCAATACAATTTTAAAAATCCACAAGCAATAAATGCTGAAGAAGGTGTGGAGAAAAGGGAATTTTTCCTACATAGTCAGTGGGAATGTAAATTGGTACAGCTACTCTGGAGAATAGCATGGAGGTTCCTTAAAAACACACACACACATACACACACACATACACACACACACACACACACACACACAACTAAACATAAAGCTGCCGTATGACCCTGAAATCCCACTCCTGGGAATATATATGAATAGTGATTCTTGATCTGGGCATTGGTTCCACAGTTTTGCAATTTGAGAAAACCCTTTGAAGGGTACATCTACTATATGAGCACTTTTCTGCATCTGTATTAATATTTATACTTCAATGTAAACCTCTAACAATTCAATCTTTAATCAGAAAGTTGACTGCCAATTAGAGTTTCAATTTTTTTTTGCAACTAAGAAAACAGTGCAAACAAGGCAAAACTTTTTGGAATTTACCTGATACTGTGATATATGCTACTTGTGATATATACTACCACAAGTGGTGGCAGGTTGGTTTCCCCATGGCTCAAGCGGTGAGGAATCTGCCTGCAATGCAGGAGACCCAGGTTCAATTCCTGGGTCAGGAAGATCCCCTGGAGAAGGGGATGACTACTCACTCCAGTATTCTCACCTGGAGAATTACATGGACAGAGGAGCCTGGCGGGCTAGAGTCCACAGGGTCACAAAGGTTGGACACGACTAAGTGACTAATACTTTCACTTTCACGATGCTACAATCTGAAAGATTATCAGAGAATCCTAGAGACTGAAATCCTAGAATGAAATCTTCTATTTGAGACTCATGATTTTGAGTCAACTGTATGTGATTGTTATTATTAAGTAATATCTATTCAACATGCTCTGGAGAAGGAAATGACAACCCACTCCAGTACTCTTGCCTGGAAATTCCCATGGACGGAGGAGCCTGGTAGGCGACCATGGGGTCACTAAGAGTCAAGAGTCTGGACACGACTGAGCGACGTCACTTTCACTTTTCACTTTCAGGCATTGGAGAAAGAAATGGCAACCCACTAAAGTGTTCTTGCCTGGAGAATCCCAGGGATGGGGGAGCCTGGTGGGCTGCCGTCTACGGGGTCACACAGAGCCAGACACAACTGAAGTGCCTTAGCAGCAGCAGCAGCAGCATTCAACATGCTCAGAGGTCAAAGAGTTTACAGATGTGGGTAGTATATCAGCTTCAGTTTAGTTTGGTTGCTCAGTCATTTCCGACTCTTTGCAACCCCATGGACTGCAGCAAACCAGGCTTCCCTGCCCATCACCAGCCACAGGAGCTTACTTAAACTCATGTCCATTGCGTTGGTGATGCCATCCAACCAGCTCATCCTCTGTCATCCCCTTCTCCTCCCACCTTCAATCTTTCCCAGCATCAGGGTCTTTTCAAATGAGTCAGTTCTTCACATCAGGTGGCCAAAGTATTGAAGTTTCAGCTTCAGCATCAGTCCTTCCAATGAATATTCAGGACTGATTTCCTTTAGGATGGACTAGTTGGATCTCCTTGCAGTCCAAGGGACTCTCAAGAGTATTCTCCATCACCACAGTTCAAAAGCATCAATTATTTGGTGCTCAGCTTTTTTTACAGTCCTACTCTCACATCTATACATGACTACTGGAAAAACCATAGCTTTGACCAAATGGACCTTTGTTGGCAAAGTAATGTCTCTGCTTTTTAAAATGCTGTCTAGGTTGGTCATAACTTTTCTCCCAAGGAGCAAGCAATTTCATGGCTGCAGTTACCATCTGCAGTGATTTTGGAGCCCAAGAAAATAAAGTCTGTCACTGTTTCCATTGCTTCCCTATCTGTTTGCCATGAAGTGATGGGACTGGATGCCATGATCTTAGTTTTCTGAATGCTGAGTTTTAAACCAACTTTTTCACACTCCTCTTTCACTTTCATTTAAAGAGGCTCTTTAGTTCTTCTTCACTTTCTGCCATAAAGGTGGTGTCATCTGCGTATCTGAGGTTATTGATATTCCTCCCAGCAATATTGATTCTATATATAGCCTTACATACTTCTTTTGTGATTTAGAACCAGTCTGTTATTCCATGTCCAGTTCTAACTGTTGCTTCTTGACCTGCATACAGATTTCTCAGGAGGCAGGCCAGGTGTTCTGGTATTCGCATCTCTTTTAAGAATTTCCCACAGTTTGTTGTGATCTACACAATCAAAGGCTTTAGTGTGGTCAATAAAGCAGAAGTAGATGTTTTCCTGGAACTCTCTTGCTTTTTCAATAAGCCAACGGATGTTGCCAATTTGATCTCTGGTTCCTCTGCCTTTTCTAAATCCAGCTTGAACATCTGGAACTTTATAGTTCCCGTACTGTTGAAACCTGGCTTGGAGAATTTTGAGCATTACTTTGCTAACGTGTGAGATGAGTACAATATCAAATTGCCTTAGTCATTTAGGAGCCCTACTTTATACTAGAATAATGGAAATGGATGATTCTGCTTGGTTCAATGTAGAAATTCCATTTAAATCTAGACTCAGAGATATATTGAGGAATTAACTTCTGAACATAATGGTGTCTCCAAGACTTATGATAAGCAGATTAATCATATATACATTAAAATCGCCATCATGTCACTATGACATGTACTGATAGCTATGATATATTCTGAAGACTCTCTAAGCTTCAAAAACTTTCCAAGTACTGTTACTTTGAAACTTACCTGAAGGTCATCATGAAAGAAATTATAATGTAAGAATAGGAAGAGGCACACAGTCTCTGTTCAGTTAAATTTCTCATCTTCTACCTATAATTTCTGGAACACTTAGTGGAAGTAGCAAAACCACAATAGTTACAGATCTGAATTTCAGGCTAGTTTAAATGGTAGCTAGGTGTGTGATCATGGGCAGTTGTTAAAACTTCTCAGGCATAATTTTCATCACTGGTTAAATGAAGGCATTGAATTTGATTATCATTAACTTCTCTTCTAACTTCATGATTACGTAGTTCTCATCATGGCACCAGCATTTACATAAATGTATTTCATTCTTGCTTTTCTGAAAGTCTGCATCTCATCCCCGCCTTTTCACTTTATCTGTACCCAAAATTTATCTCTACTGAAACCTGAAATTCAGCTAACTTCAAGCTTATTCATTTACTGTGAAATGTGGGAAATATAAATAGAAAATTACCAATTTTGCAACTAATTCAAGCATCTCTAAAGATCAGCAATTATCAGAAATAAAAGGGTGTGAGTAATACTTCATAAGCCTAGTTAATTAGCAAAGTCCTTGCTTGTGCTTGACAAAATTAAATATAAAGGAGCCATTTATAGGTAATCTCAAAATTACCACAATACGGGTATTCATAAAAATGTCAATTCAAGCTCTGGCTAATGTTGAGAATAAGTTGAATTTGAACCAGCATTCAAATATAATAATGTTCAATTCAAGAAGAATTTATCACATATACTCTCCCTTAAAATTACATATGTCTAAAATTTATGCTTAGTTTTCAAATCTATTTTCTTAAATCAACTCTCCAGAAATTTTATTCAGAAGAGTTTGAAACTCTTTTAAAAACATAGTGCTTTATTTTACTTTAAGATTAAACTTAACTACATGAAATAGCTTTGTTATATAATTTTAGAAAATAATGGAACTCACAAAATAAGGTATACAATAGGAAATTTTCAGGAATGTAAAGGAAGTATTTGAAAAAGATTAAACCTTTTGAACTTCCTTGGTTTTTGAAGAATTCAGGTGATAAATGAAGAAACTACCAGAAAGTATTCTATTTGTAGATACTAGATGAAACTGTCCACATAAACAAGAAAGAGAAATTGCACAGGCAGTACATCTGTTTCCATTTTTTAAAAATGAAATTAAAGACCACTATTTTAAAAGAAAATATATGTAAGTACAATTCATAAACACCTTTAAAATGGTAAGACATTGGTAGGGAAAATAAAAGATGTAGATGTCTGACATCAGGAAGAATAAAAATTTTAGAGTGGAAAAATTCATTATATAGCAAGTCTATAAGAGAAGAACTTATTGACTTCTTTTATAATATCAGCACAAAAGGATCAGATCATGCAACACTAAAAAGTAAGTTCAAAAAGTACAAGCATCTCTACTTCTCAGTCTTGCCAAAGAGCTTTCAATAGCACCTCTATTCTGCTTGGAAAGGAGAGCTGGGGAAATGGGCAATTTCGGCCCCACTTAAACCCTGAAGCCATTGTTATCCATATAAAGATACATGGATGTGGACAACTGGGCTTGACTGTTCCAGGAAAGAGCTTGAAAGAAAAATCATTCTCTACAAATGCACTAGAGGTAACCTGGTCCAAATGAACCATTAATCCCATTACTGTACAAAAAGTCCTTAAAAGCAAAATTATCTAGAGCAGATGCTACACAAAAGAAGACTGGAAAGTTCTTTAGGGATCAGCCAATGGTGATGTTAAATTGCTGGTCTGATTTCTTCAAATCAATTTCTTCAATAATTTTGGCAAAATAATTTTAAAACTACATGAGTTCAAAGGTTGTGCTTATTAACTCGACAGCTAAATTTTTCTAGCTCATTAGTAGAGTGCAAAATACCTCAAGTAACAGATGAACAGGGATAATTCGGGTAATAAGAATTTATTTGAGAACTCAATTTAAATGAGCTACCTATTGGTAATGTATTTTCATGTGAAGTGATCAAAAATACATTTTCAGTCACAGTCACTTTGCCTTTTTAAAATCTACATGCATTTCAAATAAGATTCAAGCAACTTTATGATTCATTGCATTTTATTCATCAACGCATTGCTTTTTAAGAGTTCTTTGATGTTTGAGGAATCTTGTATGTCTTTTGGATAAGCCTTCTCAAGCCTTTTCCCCTCAAGTCAGAAAGTTATACTTCACTAACTGTAAAGAAACATCTGAGGACTAAAATTTTGCTTTGTCATAGGGAACCTAGAATGTCCCAGAGAGGTGCCAACAGAGCATCTTCTTTATCCAGAAACTAAACAGAAGTCAGGGAGTAAGTAGTTGACAACTGCTCAGTCTATTGTAAAATACTCAGCAGCAGAAGAAATCATATGAATTTCTAGAAACTAGAAATCATATGGCAAGGCTGGAGGAAAAATAAAAATGATATTTTAAAAGTAAAAGTATTGACAGAACACACAATGAAAATGCATTCTAAATGGGATATGTCCAGTTCCAAAAAAAAAAAAAAGCGAAAAACCAAGAAAAAATCATCTTTTCCCTTGGATTTAAATTTAGAGAAAAATAAAGGAAACATTTTGTACCCCCAAATGATCTTTGGATCTGAATGTTTTAGGAAGAATTTGAAAAAAATAGGCGGTATTTTTTTTTTTAAATTTCCAGTGTATTGCTATTTACCACATTGCCTACTAACATAAGATCATTCACCATGTTAATTACACCAGGATGATATTTACCTTTGACCTAAGGGATATGCTGGAAAGTGTATATTCCTGAATACTACATGCTTATCACCTTTTTATACCATAGACATAAACTGGAAGGTTTAAAATCAGAAAAACAATACAAGTCAAACATGTTCCATGAAAATTATGGGCAAACAGTATGCTATAGCAGAAAATCTGGTATGTTTTAATGTCAAGAATTCACAGCTATGAATGCTGGATTTATTTAATCATTCTCAAATTCTATTTCTTTATTTGTAGGATATTAACAAATTCTCCAGGCAAGAATACTGGTAATAATGGTAGCCATTCCCTTCTCCAGGGGTTCTTCCCCACCCAGGGATCAAAGCTAGGTCTCCTGCATTGTAGGCAGATTCTTTACTGTCTGATCAAGAGGGAAGACTAATTTGATTATACTAAAGTACAATGAAACAATATGCAAAAAAGGTCTAGGACTATGTCAATTCTCAGCAAAATATTGTTACTATGAAGAATTCTGTACAGGATCTGATGATGGATTTTGGATTAGAGAAAGTAGAAAGGATGACCTTCTCTGTGAGTTTGACAGCAAGAGGCTGCCACAACTGCCCTGTATAAATATATTGTTTGTGCACCAAATGACCCTCTGGTACTCCCTTCATTGAACTTGCATGTTGAATGCAGTGCCCGGAGTTGTGTGGTTCGTTAGTTTCACCATCAGCCAGAATAGTAGTCCAGGTAGTAGCCCTACAGAATACCCTGCAGACAGTGGTACCTTGCTTACTTCTCCATTCTTGTTCTATTTAATTCAGTATAAATTTATTGCCATGATACTGGGTACTCAGGGCTGGTGCACTGGGATGCCCCAGAGGGATGGGATGGGGAGGGAGGTGGGAGGGGGGTTCAGGATGGGGAACACATGTAAATCCATGGCTGATTCATGTCAATGAATCAGCAAAACCAATACAATATTGTAAAGTAAATAAATAAATAAAACCGAAAAAAATTAATTTATTGCCAGATATTAAAATTTTCAAAGGAAAGTAGTGCATATTTTCTTGCTATTAGGCACTCACAGAAAGGAAGGTCACAGTAAAGAGTACCAGTGTTTCCAGTAAAATTTTAAAGGGATTTACTGGAGCACAGATGTGGAATTCCAACCATTGTTTTGAGAGGGAGGATATTAAAGAGGATGGGAGAAGGTTGATAAGGAGGTGAGGAGATAGTTTTAAAGAGTATGCATGGTCTAATCAAGTGGAAGACTGTTGGTTGTACAGAGGAGACTCAGAGTCATAAAAATGCTATGTGTTTGGAAACCTACTGCAAGTTGGTTGCTGTTCAGTCGCTCAGTCATGTCCAACTCTCTGTGACCCCATGGACTGTTGCACACCAGGCTTCCCTGCCCCTCACAATCTCCTGAAGTTTGCCCAAGTTCATGTCCATTGCATTGGTGATGCTATCCAGCATCCTCATCCTCTGATACCCACCTCTCCTTCTGCCCTCAATCTTTCCCAGTATCAGGAACTTTTCTAATGAGTCAGCTGTTCACATCAGATGATCAAAATACTGGTTTCAGCCTCAGCATCAGTCCTTCCATTGAGTACTCAGGGCTGATTTCCTTTATGATTGACTGGTTGGATCTCCTTATTGTCCAAGGGAAGAAGTTGGTTATAACTAGATAATTGTTCAGAAAGGTAAATGCACTAATGAGACAAAAGAGTTAGAAGAAATGAAGAGGTGGTGGCTTAACTTCCTACAAAGCCAAAGAGTTATCTGAAGGGTATTTTCACTTTTCAAATGCAATAGGAAGCAGTCTTGCCCAGCTGACCTGTGCCCCAACACTTGTCATCACACTGAATCAGAGCTGGGGAGTTTACACTGAGTTGCCTGCAAAGTGAGGACTTCCCTGATGGCTCAGACGGTAGGGAATCTGCCCGCCATGTAGGAAACCCAGGTTCGGTCCCTGGGTCAGGAAGATGCCCTGGAGAAGGAAATGGCTCTCCACTCCAGTGTTTTTGCCTGGAGAATTCCATGGACAGAGGACCCTGACAGACTAAAGTCCATAGAGTCACACAGAGTCAGACACAGCCGAGCGACTAACACAGGTGCACACTGCCTGACTTAGGCTTTTGGAGAGAAGATAAAAACTTCAAATGCTGAGTGACTGCAGTGGTAAATCAACAATCACTAATAGGCCAGGCAAGATCTGGTATCAAAATGTTGCCTGGGAGGTGGCAATTTAAAATGGTAAATGAAAATCCCTTCCTTTCTGAGGCCCGTGGATCCCTCATTTGTCAAATGAGAGAACTGCATTAAATCCAATATTTTTGACACAATATGATCTTGTTAATATATAAACTGGTAAATCTAATTAGCAATGACTCTAAGTGCTTTTGTCATGTAGGGGTACAGTGTTTACATTTAATTGATCATAAATTAAAACTGCACAATTTGTCACCACATTAGTTTCCTAGTGCCGCCATAATAAATTACCAGAAACTTCATGGTTTAAAACAACAGAAATATATTCCTCCACAGATGTGGAGGCTAATGTCTGAAATCAAGGTGTCGATGGGCAGGTGCTTCCTGAGAAGATGGCAGAGGAAAATTATACTTTTCTTCGGTGACGCCAGGGTTGCCGTGGTTTGGAAAGGCATCGCTCCAATTTCAGCCTGCACTTCAAAGGGCCTCCTCTTCAGTGTTTTTGTTTTCTTTTAGTCTCTTTCTTGCAAGGACATTAGTCATTGGTTTTAGGACCCACCTTAAGCCAAGATGATCTCATTTCAAGACCCTTGTCTTAATTAGATCTGCCAAGACCTTCATTCCAAATAAGGTCACATTCTGAGGTTCTAGGTAGATAAACCTTTTCGAGGATCACTATTCAAACCACTACAATCTCCAATAAATTATCGAGTGATTTTTCTCATTTTTTGCTTCAGGATATGAAAGAATAACTTGTATCAGACCATCTCTTCAGCTAACAATTTTGAAATTCAGATAAGATAAGACAAAAACATCAGATCCAAGAGCAAGCAGAGTAACTCTGGAAGTCAGGAGTTCAAGGAAGCCAAGATATAGGGAAGACACAAATGTCTTGAGAAGAGCCAGACCCTCTGCCCTTAACCTCGGATCTGTTCATAAGGAGCGCATTCTGAAATGCTAGGCAGAAAGACGTGGCTTGGAGCCTTCCACAGTCTCACGGGATCAGGAATACAAAAGTGGATTGTAGGGTAATCAATCTATGCAGCTAGGATTTCAATGACTAAGATTTTGAAGAAAAGGAAGCAATAGAGACTTTACTTCTTTTTTTTAATATTTGTGGTTTCATACATGCTACCTCACAATGATTGGAATGGCTATCATCAAAAACAAACAATAAGTGTTGGCAATTGTATGGAGAAAAAGAGCTCTTGTGCCTTGGTGGGAAATTATAGACACTATGAAAACAATATAGAGGTTCCTCTAAAAATTAAAAGTAAAACTACCATATAATATAGCAATTGCACTTCTGGGTATATATATATGCAAAGGAAATGAAATCACGATCCTCAAGAGATACCTGCACAATCATGTTCATCACAGCAGTTCATAATAGCCAATACAGGGAAACAACCTGTATCCATCTATGAATAAATAAAGAAGATATGATATGATGAAGAAGAAAAAATATATGTACTCACAATGGAATATTATTCATCCGTGGGGCTAACATATAAAACTAGCATTTTATTTTAATGTATATTTTAGTATAGAATATATATTCTATACTAAAATAATATTTAATATAAAATTAAAGTGTTGAATTTTAAATTAAATTTTAAAATTAAAACATTAAAAGTTAAATTAATATTTTAAAATTTAAAATATTTTAATATAAAAATTAAAATATTCCTTCTCTCTCAATCATGAGAAAGAAGGAAACCCAGCTTTTTTACAACATAGTTAAACCCTGAAGGCATTATGCTGACTCAAATAATTCAGATTAAAAAAAAGACAAATTATGTATGCTATTACTCACATATGGAATCTAACAAAGCTGTACTCACAGAAACAGACAGTAAATAGTGGTTACCAGGGTCTTGGGAGTGAGGGGAAGGGAGAGAATTTGGTCATGGGATACTAAGTTCTAGCATAGATGAATTAAGCTCTGGGGATCTAATGTATAGCATGGTCGTTCTAGTCAACAAAACTGTATTATATGCTTGGAAGTTGATAATAGAGTTGATAATTATATGAGGTGATGGAGGTACTAATGAACACTACCATGGAAGTCATTTTACAATGTATAAGTAAATGTGCATGTTATACACATTAAACTTACACAATGCTAAATATCAATCATATTGGTATATCAATAATCACAAAACACTCCTTTATTTTCTTCTCCAGCTTCACAAAATAAAGCTGGAAAAGAAAAAGAGGAAGATGATCACATCAAATCCAAGGTGTTCCTAGCTCCTCAAACTTGCCCTATAGATTTAAGTTACTTACTATTACTTATACCATTCTCTTGGCTTATATTGTTTATATTTTGGTATCTTCTCTGTAACAGTGGAGTTCCTTGGTACAGGAACACATTTAACTTCTCTAAGTTCAACAAAACATGCTTAGAGAAATGCAAACATTATTCCTTCCCCAGTTCAACACACAAGCACAAAATAAATTAGAAACCACAACCTAAAAGACTTGCGGAGCTTGTGAGTCTTTCCTTTCTGATTGGTAAGGCAAGTATGTGATATAGGCAACAAATGTGGTCAAATCTGAATTAGTAAATGTCTGACGGCTGAAGCCAATAGGAATCATTATGTGAGTAATTTTAATATCTCCCTGACCATTAATGAATAAATGAGATGTTTTGTTCAGTTGGCCATGAAATTGGTTGAGATAGCCTTTATTTGCAGAGTCTTTTATAGAGGAACAATGCCTAATGAAGAGTTAAAAGTACTGGTCTATAGAAAAGAGTTAAAAGAATAGTCTATAGAAATAAATGATAACAAAGATCAGAAAAAGCCATACCTTTTTTCACATCTTCCTGGTAACAAAACATTTGAGAGATTAGGTCTCTGGGTATAGTTTGTCTCTGAGATTATGTCCCTTACATTTCTATATATATTAGACATCCTTGCGTTCTTAGTTCCGTGCAGGGTTATATATAACAAAATGCCCTTTGTGGTTGAGTATACATGTCTCCTGTAGGGTTATTTTGTTTATGGGTGATTTTTGTATTATGTGTTGATCTTAGAAATTAACCTTATATTTCTACACTCTGAAAGTCCATTATATATTTAAATGTTAAGTCCAATTGCCATTTCTTTTTGAAATCATCCTTTTTAAAAAAATCCTGACAGGACAAGTAAGATTGCTTCAGTTCGTTGGCAGTTTCATCACCCCTCTGCCGGTGCACTTATCTCTGCTCTCAAGTTAGCTGTTTGATTAGATTGTGAGATTCTCTAGGGTTGGGAATGACTTTTATTTGTTGGTTCCACTTGGCTCACAACACCATGACTTTAACATGTTATGTGTTACAGGCATTTGTAGTGAATGAATTTTAAATTCTATTTTTCAAAAGGGCAGCACGATGACTCTCACACAAATATAAAATGAACATGTGTCAGAAATTTTGTTCAGCTCATTAATTAATGAGAGAGTTGATAAGACAGTATAACCAGTTCAAAGAACATCTGAAGAAAGAAAGTCTGTGTGTGAAGGTGTGGGGGTGGGTGTGGGTATGTGTGCACACACGATTTAATCAGGGAAGTTATGAATATTTCTGGCTTATATTCAAAACAAGTGAATGTATTGCAGTGTAATAGACTATAATCTTTGGAGTTATCTATTCTACAAGACAGAAATTATTTGCCTCTTTTAAGGACAGAAGTCTACAATTTAACATACGACTTCACTCGGTCTGAAGGCTTTAATCAAAAGTAGATAGAGATTTGATCCCAGTATATTCCTCTAGATACTGCTTAAGTGGCTTTCACTCCTGAATGATGTTGAAAATGTATGTTTTCTCTAACCCATAGAGCAACTGTCCACTGGCTTGAGCTGATGGGTTGTATTACCAAACCCTTGTCCAGTGAAGATTCTGGAACTGGAGTGAGGAGGCCCCAGTAGTGGTCTAGGCCCTCTACAAACATACAATTTCAACTGCAAAAGGCATAATTGGTTGCAAGAGGTTAGAAGCAAAAGAGGGAAGGATAGATGAGCACAGAGGATGTCTCAGGCAGTGACAATACTCTGTATGATAGTGATGGACACGTGTCCTTACATGTTTGTCCCAACCCATTAAATGGGTGGCGCCAAGAGTGAACCCGCATGTAAACTGTGGACTTTGGATGACGAAGACATGTCAATGTAGGTTCATGTGCTGTGTGGTTAGTCACTCAGTCATGTCTGACTCTTTGTGACCCCATGGACTGTAGACCGCCAGGCTCTTCTGCCCGTGGAATTTTCCAGGCAAGAATACTGGAGTGGGTTGCCATTTCCTCCTCCAGGGGATCTTCCCCACCCAAGAATTGATCCTGTGTCTCTTGCATCTCCTGCCTTAACAAGCAGATTGTTTACCACTGTGCCACCTGGGAAGTCTGATGTAGGTTCATAAGTTGTACTAAATGTACTGGTTTGGTGAGGGAGGTGGATAATGAGGGAAGCTATGCATGTGTGAGGTCAGGGTATATGAAGGAAATCTCTGACTTTCCACTCAGTTTTGCCGTTACCCTAAAACTGCTCTAAAAAATATAAAGTCTGTTAAAAAACAACTAAGGAATTTCTCTTAAAGACATTTTTTTTACCTTATTCTAAGTTTTATCTAATTTTTCATAAACAAGAAAATTGGTTTGTTCTCACTAAAAGTATCTGTTAATTGAATGTAGCACAGTTCTTCTAATGGATTACCTGGTACATAATGAGTCTATTAACTTAGAAATTCAGTTACACTAAATGACCAATTTTACTACCACTGCCAGAAAATTGAGGGCTCACTGTAATGGTTTAGTGACTTGATTTCTTACCATTGTTAGGTATGCTGTATAACTTGCTCTTTGAAAACATGTTACCTTTGAATATTTAGTGGCAGTAAAATTAATGATTATAATGCACAGGATTACAATACAAAAATCTCTGAGCTCTAATTTAAGTCAACTTGGAAATGGAAAATTAGGATTTGTGTTTTTAAAAAATAATCAGATAACAGTTTACTATATGATAAACTAATGAAGTTATTAATCATTTTTAATAAGGATATGTACAGTGAACTTCTGTTAGTTTTTATATAAACAATTGAATGTTAGAACTAGAATGGACCAAGGAAATTGCTGATTGCAACAAATTCATTTCACAGGTGAGGAAATTGAGTCCCACTTGTAAGACTTGTTGGTCATTTTGAAACACTATGTGGATAATGCAGTGGTATGCAATTTTACAAGAATGCATCACTTCCTTATAGAAGTTATGGTCATTGTCCAGTATTGAACTATGCTATTTGTTGCATTATTAGAGTTACACTGGAAAAAGAGTATATATGTGCTTCCCTAGTGGCTCAGACAGTCAAGAATTTGTTTGCAATGAGGAAGACCTGGGTTCAATCCCTAGGCTATATCCCTGGAGAAGGAAATGGCTATCCACCCCAGTATTCTTGCCTGGAGAATTGCATGGACAGAGGAGTCTGGTAGGCTACAGTCCATGGGGTTGCGAACAGTCAGACTCGACTGAGCGACTGAATGCATACTGTGTGTCCAACTCTGCAACCCTGTGGACTGCAGTTTTTGGAGTCAGTGAAGTTAGTAGTTCGAACAGAGACTGACTGATAAAACATTGCCAAATTCACTGTATTTGGGTTTCCACCTCCCAAAGTCTCTGGATTTTAAAAAGCTGAAATCTTTTGAAGGAGGAGAAATGGGTTCCTGGGGAGAATGTATGAAACTTGTGATTCACTGAGAAATAAAATTTTATCACTCCCAAATTTCTATTTTCCAGGGGATATGACTAATACTGATGAGCAAAATCTTATCAGAAGATTGTATTCTATTTTGTAGTTTTCGTTGATTCAGGCTTTTTTTCTGTTAGTATAAAATGTGGTGGTTTAGAAAGCTGGAAACTTTACTATTCTGACCTGAAAAAATGATCAGAGTTGAGAAAAGTAGGGGAAGAAAATTCTATCTGCCTCCCAACCCTTCACCTGCAAAATGTGTGATTGTCTCCAGAAAAACTGTCTTCCTGAACATGACAAAGTTAACACTTTTTAAAAGGTTCTCATGATTGAGTGAACAGATCTCAGTAAAAAGAAAAAAAAAAGGCTGGTGAATTTAAACAGTATAGTATTGAACTATTTCAAAACAATAGTTCTGTGATCCACTTAAGAACAATAATTCTCAAACTGAATTCCACAGAGCACCTTGGTCAGAATCATCAGTGTTTGCTGTAATGTTAGATCTGAGGAGGAGTTAGTGTCAGGATTCTATCTGCAGGTGCAGCTTTCCTAAATAGAGAAGTTTACCAGTAGGTTATTGGGTAACTCAGAAGGTAAACACAGAGGTTGGAAACTGAGATTTGGAGAACAAGCAAAAATTGATGACTTCTCCGCCATGGTGAAGAGTCTGTCAGATTCCACTCTGACAAGATTCCTTCTGTGCTTCAGTCACTGCCTCCACTCTGTTCCTGATGCCGTAACTTCTACTGTCCCTGAGAGTAACTTCCCAGTCAGTTTTATATTTTTCAGAATTCATTTTTGGATTATTTCAAGTTACTGTCTAAAGGTAGGACATCCATTGGCTAAATCCCCATGTCTTAATTTTTCCTAAGTTTGCAAAGGGATTACTTATCCATTTGGAACCCAGTAGGAAAAGAAAAGAGAACAACTATCAGCTACACTGGTCCTATTCCAGTGGGAACCCCCCCAACCTCTTGTAATAGGGAAAAACCTTCTCTGAAAGAGATTTTTTCCTATAAGCTTAAATTATATGTAACAGTCCCTCTATGGGAACACTGCCTCCCAGGTAAGGAGCATTAGGGTAAAATATCTTTATTTACCTCACAGGAAATATCCAGACCAGATTTGCTGACGAATGACTACAGGAAAGAAGAAATTAATATATCCCTTCAGAAGACTGAGAGGAACCAGGAAATGTTTGACTTTACCTCCCCTTTTATAATAGTATAAAAGAAACCTGAAATCTAACTCAGGCAAAATGATTCTTTGAGACACTAGCACACCGTCCTATCAGTCTTCTGGCTTTCTAAATAAAGTCATTATTCCTGTCCCCAACGATTTGTCTCTCAGTTAATTGGCCTGTTATGTGGTGAGCAGTATGAGCTTGAACTTGGTAATAGAAATGCATCAAAATCTTGGAAGAAAGCATGAGATTTGGCACTTTTAAGCAAATATAGTCAGTTCTTCTATCATGTGATATATTTGCTCTTGTAAATTACAGCACTGTACTAAACCACACAATAATAACTTCAGGTCATATGAAAAAAATGGAATAAGGAACACAACACTAAAAACTTCATTAGTGATGCACTGGAAAAAGATAAGATGCTAGTGAACACAGTAGTACAGTTTGACATATGTTCAATGGCTAAGAAATACATAGCTACAATAGAAATGGTCCTTTACCCTGAAAAAGACCTGAAGTTTGCTTGTGGAAGTGGTGTCAGGAGGGTTGCAGCTTGTGTTATGAGCAAGTAATGGAAAGAAAGTGATCTGAAATCAAGTGGAAAGTTGTATGTGTGTTTGACTCATAACACACATGCTGAAGCGAGGTAGCTGGTAGAAGTTTCAGGCATATGCTTGTGTGCCTTTTGCATATTTCAATGTGTTCAGTTGGGTGAACTTTTTGGAATTCACCCTTTTCCAGATAAAATCTTGCATAAGCACAGGTGAAATTTGCATTATGCTCCAATGGTTACCTAATATACCAAAAATGTTGGAACAAATTCACCCTTTGAAACAAATATAGCAAAACTGATGGCACTCCTGTGTGATTTTTGTGTAAATCAAAGCATTCAGACACTTAGAGGTTTGAATCTTGCCTGACTATCGCATCTGTTTTTCTGTGTAATGCTCACTGGACTCCTGTAGATAAGGGAGAAGGGGCGCTTTCACCTTTTCTCTCCTTCATAAGGCCTTTCTTTTCAAGAGTTGATTTACAAGTCTTCCCTGTAGACTTTGAAATCACTGCAGTTATCTGGTAATTACCCCCATCCAAAAGGACCCATTTCCCCAGCCACAGGGAGTTTAGCTCCTGACGTATTTTCTTCTCTCCACTCCACCACCTAACGTCATCCTCAGTGATGCTTTAACTCCTTTGTGGTGTATCCATTGACACTGTCATCTCTTAGATCCTAACACTGAAAGCTACCAATCTTCATCTTTTCCCATCAGTCACTCCCAGTTGCATGATGACTCCTAGACTTTTCCACATGTACCTCTAATACTCATGGTGCATGTTAGTAAGCCTGAATCAAGTTTGTGTCATTTTCCTAGTTTTCTTTATTTTCAGATAAAATTTAAGCAAAAAAGAGTGTCTAGCATTGCATTCCCTATTTGTTCTATCTCATTTGCCTATGTTCAAGTTATTAATATAACCACCAGAGGCTACACTTGGCCACACCCTCGACTTGTTTAACAAAATGTGAATAAGGAAAGGATGCTGAGATTCAACTAATACTATGACTGCTGCAACCTTACATTTTCTTCAAGTGAAAAACTATATGAATGCCCTTTTAATGCAAAGATTTTTCCTCTGTATTTCAGTCCCAGCTGCTGTGTTTTTAACTTTTCATTTTGTTGGGGAGATTAAAGACAGAGGATCATTATGAGTCTTCTAAGAAGCCAAGAGACGGAAGTTAGATTAAAAGCTATTTATTCTGCACTTTGTATTTTCCTTGGTCTTTATTTTCAGATTGAACATAAGGTATCTGCCGCACATATTGCTTTCAGAAAGATGGATTTAACTAAAATTTATACTATGCATTCATTCAGTAAACATTTATTTTTGACTGCCTCCTATATTTCGGGGTCTCTGCTAGCCCAGGGCACATAGAAGTGGATGAGAGAAAGTATTTGTCTTCAGGGAACTGTAGTGGATTTCATGGTGCTTGCCCACATACCATCAGCACAGCAGCTGAGAAAGTTGGTGGTTGACCGTTTTTAGCTGAATCTCTCTTTGGTCCTTGCCCTTGATTCACATAAGGAAGCCAGTCTCCTACAGGAAGCCTACATCTACTGACTGGTCAATACCAGGATTATTTCTCTTGCCCCAATTTGGGATAACTCTCAAGGAGCATCCCAACTTCACAGCTCTTATAAGATTGGCTGAAGCTATTGTTATTGAATCAATTTACAGTGCAATTTCTACCCCTGTCCAATCCTGTTTTCCTCTACTTTTCCACAATCGTTTTTTCTGAGGACAGAAAACACCCTTCGGTGACCTAGCTGTATGCACACCTGTGTTTCAGAGTCTGATTCCTGTGGAACTTGCTTGCAAAATGAGAATTCAGTGTTTGGCTGGAAGATTAGTAATTGTGATAATGTTAGTCACTTGTGTTATTTCATTTTCTTCTTCTTCTTCTTCTTTTTTTTTTTTTTCATTTTCTTTGGAATATCAATGTCTTTCCTATTGGTTTCTAAAAATCATTTATGAGTAAGGATGTTAAACATTTGTCATGTAGTGCAAATGAAATACCATATCTTATTGCCATTGGTTTACTATGGTGTATTGTATTTTGGTTGTGGCTCAGACAGTAAAGAATCTGCCTGCAATACAGGGGATCTGGGTTTGATTCCTGGGAGGGGGAGACCCCTTGGAGATAGAAGTATGGCAACCCACTCCAATATTCTTGCCTGGAGAATTCCACGGACAGAGGAGCCTAGTGGGCTATAGTCCATAGGTTTGCAAAGAGTTGGATACGACTGAGCGACTAACACTTCCACTTTCATTAAAATATACTCATGTTGTGTTTAAAAATTAGCATAGGTAACCTCATGTCACCAACAGCATTAGTAAATGTGATCATATTTTGAAAACTGCTCTAGTAGAGGCGACCCCATGCCATTAGGAGAGACGCCTTTATCTCAGATTGAGATGGAAGTGGGGTCAGGAAAGTTTTTCTAGAGAAGGTGGTTTCTGAGCTTAGATTTTATTGTCAGTAAGAATTAAACAGAGATGTGAGCAAGGAATAATGATTTGGACAGAGGAAATGGTACATGAAGAGACAGACCTATAAGTGGGCATGGCACATTCAGAAATCTTTTGGAAAGCCAGTATGACTTGAGCCAATGGCAAGAGAGGAAGTTTAGGGATGTGATGATGAAGTGAAATGCAAGACCCAGTTCACAATGGCCTTGTATATCATGCTGAGGAACTTGCATTTTATACTGAGAATACTTGAACTTTTGAAGTTTTAAGCAAACAGCTCAGAAGGCTGTATTGATCATAATGTGAACATGAATTGGAGTGGGTGAGCATGAGACATGGAGGCCCTTTAAGAAGGTGTTGTGGAAAATCAAGTAGAGAAAGTGGATAGTAAGGCAGATGATAGGACACAGTGAGAGGACTTGGGGGTTCATTGGGTATAAGGGATAAGGATGCGGAGACCTGTCCCTCTAGGGTGAACTGATAGGGAGCATAAAAGAAGAGATTTGCGGGACAAATGTGTTAATTTTAGCTTTGAACACATTGAATTTGAAGTGTTTATGGGTTATCTGAGTGGACTGATTGAAGAGAAAAGGGGAGAAAATAGAGAGAGACAGAGACCTGTAGGCTCTAAGTGAAGCTGTGACTTGGGCTCTGGGGAGAATGCACGGGGTAAGGAGAGATATCAACAGTCCTCTTGGGGAATCAGCATGTTGAAGGCGAGATGGAGGGAGGGGGCCACAGAGACAAGCTTCTGGAACTGGTTGTTATGATTGCTATCGACTTTAAACAAGGTGAAGCCATATTTAAGTTTTCAAGTTTTTCATTCTCTCTCTGTGCACATTTGAGTAGTTCTCACAAGAGTTTCTTTGAGACAATGACCTTTAAACTATAAATGAAGAAACTAACTTAAGGAACGGTTCTGTGATACTACTCTTATCATATAGTAATT
Source organism: Cervus elaphus (assembly GCF_910594005.1). NCBI lineage: Eukaryota > Metazoa > Chordata > Mammalia > Artiodactyla > Cervidae > Cervus > Cervus elaphus. The sequence goes on along the minus strand of NC_057844.1, from coordinate 10,983,310 downwards.
TGATGACTTGACCAGGTAATTTATTTGAAAAATGATTGGAAAATAAATATCAACTTTGTTTACAAGTTAATTCCTCCCATTTTCCAGTAACATTTAACTTTAGTTATTACATCCCCATAAACCAAATTAGTCTGAAAATATTTTTAGACATTCAAATAGATGATATTTTCAACATCTCAAGTTTTATTCCTTCCCTCTTCTTCCTCCCATAACATTTTTTTCTGCCATCTTCTTCTGATTTAAAGTTAACAGCTATCAACAAAAACTATAAACAATAAAATGTAAATATGGGTGCTATATCTTATCTCTAGTTACTTTCAAGTCATATGTTTTAATGTTGTTGTTTAGTTGCTAAGTCATGTCTGACTCTGTGATCCCCTTGACTGTAACCCATCAGGCTTTTCTGCCCACAGGATTTTCCAGGCAAGAATACTGGAGTGGGTTACCATTTCCTTCTCCAGGGGATATTCCCCACCCAGGAATCGAACCTGTGTCTTCTGCATTTGCAGGCAGATTCTTTACCACTGAGGCAGCTGGGAAGCCCATATTTTTTTTAATAGATGTATCCAAAAGGCAGTTTATATAATCTCACATTAGACTACACATTATCTCAAAGTGTGGCATATGACATCACTCATTCTCTAAATTATTTCTGTTTTTCAGACAGTATCATTCTTAATATGGATGCATATGGCACACCACATATTTCAAACAAGCTGCAGTTCTTATTTTTTTTCTTTTTTTTTTTCTCTTTTTGCTTTTTTTCTTTATTTAGAAACACTGTTTCTTAGCAGCTTTCAGAACTTACAGGTATTTAATTAAGTGTAGATTGTATGGTACATTAGTAACCATCAAACATTAAGTCTTTCAGCAGGCAATTAAAAAGGGCAAAATAGTCTAAATGAATTTTTAAATACCTTCTTCCAATCATTAAGCACAGTGACCATGGCCATATTTTGTAAAATGTAAAACATTAGAGTTCTCACAAGTATGCTCGTCACAGTCGTTTTTATTGATGATCTATCTGAGCTTCATTTCCTAACTGAGAAACCTTGTCGGTCAATTTATTCCAACATAACACTATTTGGTTGGGTAGTTATTAATCCTGTAATTGTTCACGGCATGCCAGGAATAATTCAGTTAATTATTACAATATGTCTTACTTTGCTATACTGCTCTATGTCAGAATAGCCTTTGCATATATTGGAAGGCAAAAAAAGATGCTCATTTAAATTCTAGACATAAAAATTGATTAATAACTAAAAATATAAAGGAAAGACTTTTTTTGTTTGCCCTGCATAGAATATCTGCTAGCCTGAATGCAGGTTGATGAATTATAACCTTCTGACTTTAATTGATCCATCATCTTTATTTTTAAGGAATCTTTTAAAACTGAGTATTAGTTTCCATTGTGTCATAGTGTAACAATTCACTCTTGATCATATTAAAAAGAGAATTTCAGTTTTTTTCCAACCCAATATATGGAAATAGAGCTAATGTCTACAGTTCCATTATGGTCATGAAATTAAATGCTGTTCAGTTAGGTAAAAAGTGTGATGATGTATATAATAACTTTCATGCACAGAATTAAATTTGGTTAAAGGTATTTGGGGCTGGATATGCCTGAATGGATTTCAGAATGTAAAACCATGTCAATAAAACATAATAATGTATGGATTATTACATTCTAACACTCACGATATGTTATTTTAGTTCACTATAGAAATGGAAAATGCAATATTCATTATGTGGTACTGCACTGGCATTAAATCAAGTTCAGCGGAGGCCTTCCATAAGAGAAAGGAATACAACCACTGAGTCGCAGTTAGCTTCTCCACCTAGCTTCTATCTTACTATGAGCTTGTTAGCCAAATTAACATCCTTTTTTCAGGTCAAAGAACAACAGTATTAATTGGCTGTGGCCAAAGGACTCTGCAGAGATATAAAGGCAGAGATGATTTCATCCCTGTTAATGACAGTGAGGGAGCACAGAAGCAAAATAATAAACACAAAAATGCATGCCATTCCATCAGATAAAAATGAAAGGCATTAAAGAAGAAACTGTGATGTTAGCTGGACATCACTTAATTTGAAGTCATTTGACTCTAGATTTGCTACAGAGTTTTGCAAGTTTAAGCAAGTCATTAAATCTTAATTTACCTATAAAAATGGAATTTTAATACTTACTGGACGTAACAATAGAATGATGTAGTATATGATAATGTCTTTTTAAAAAATGTTGAAACATTGGACACATGTAAAAGATAAGATAAATTTACAAATAGACTATTTAGAATTAACACTGTGTTAATGTATATTAGGAATGAATTGACCTGTTCATTACTTCTATTATCTATTGATTTTTTTGAAGTGCTTCATAGCTTAATGTATTTTACAATATTTTTGGTAAACATGATTATAGTATAATACAGAATATACCTGGTCCTTGTCCCTGGTTCCCAGGGCATAAGGTTTCAAAAACCCATGGGATTTTCTGAGTGAAGAATGTTTTTGTTGCGCTAAAGATGAGACTTATCACTGGCCCTCATATATCTTCAGGATGTGGACACTTGTTCCCAGAAAGGCCAACTACATATTAAATGTTGGAATTTTGGGTCAGTCTGGCCTCCAGGAAGGGAGGGGTCTATAGAATGCATTTTATCACATGGCTAGTGATTTAGCCAGTCATGCAAACATACCTTTTTCTCTTCACACTAAATTTGTAGAATCTCTCGTTTTCTGCTATCTATTCCTTGGTTCTGAATTAATCTTGAAAGCACTTTTAACTTCCTATTGTATGCAGAGCAGCTGTTGTTCAGTCACTAAGTCATGCTCAGCTCTTTGCAACTTACTGGACTGTAGCACACCAGGCTCCTCTGTCTTTCACTGTCTCACACTTTGCTAAAATTCATGTCCATTGACTCAGTGATGCTGTCTGACCATCTCGTCCTCTGCTGCCTGCTTGTCCTTTTGGCTTCAATCATTCCCTGCATCAGGGACTTTTCTCCTGAATCAGCTCACCGCATCAAGTTTTTAGAGCTTCAGCATCACTTTTTCCAATGAATTGTCAGTGTTAATTTCCTTTAGAATCAACTAGTTTGATATCCTTACGGTCTAAGAGTCTTCTCCAGCACCACAGTTTGACTATCAAGTTGGTTTTAGAAAAGGCAGAGGAGCCAGAGATCAAATTGCCAACATTCACTGGATCATCGAAAAGCCAGAGTTCCAGAAAAACATCTATTTCTTCTTTATTGACTATGCCAAAGCCTTTGACTGTGTGGATCACAATAAACTGTGGAAAATTCTGAAAGAGATGGAAATACCAGACCACCTGACCTGCCTCTTGAGAAACCTGTATACAGGTCAGGAAGCAACAGTTAGAACTGGACATGGAACAACAGACTGGTTCCAAATAGGAAAAGGAGTACGTCAAGGCTGTATATTGTCACCCTGCTTATTTTGCTTATATGCAGAGTACATCATGAGAAACGCTGGGCTGGAGGAAGCACAAGCTGGAATCAAGATTGCCGGGAGAAATATCAATAACCTCAGGTATGCAGATGACACCACCCTTATGGCAGAAAGTGAAGAAGAACTAAAAAGCCTCTTGATGAAAGTGAAAGAGGAGAGTGAAAAAGTTGGCTTAGAGCTCAACATTCAGAAAACTAAGATCATGGCATCCGGTCCCATCACTTCATGGCAAATAGATACGGAAACAGTGAACACAGTGGCTGACTTTATTTTTCTGGGCTCCGAAATCATTGCAGATGGTGACTGCAGCCATGAAATTAAAAGATGCTTGCTCCTTGGAAGGAAAGCTATGACCAACCCAGACAGCATATTAAAAAGCAGAGACATTACTTTGCCAACAAAGGTCCGTCTAGTCAAGGCTATCATTTTTCCAGTGGTCATGTATGGATGTGAGAGTTGGGCTATAAAGAAGGCTGAGCGCTGAAGAATTGGTGCTTTTGAACTGTGGTGTTGGAGAAGACTCTTGAGAGTCCCTTGGACTGCAAGGAGTTCCAACCAGTCCAAGCTAGAGGAGATCAGTCATTGGAGGGACTGATGTTGAAGCTGAAACTCCAATACTTTGGCCACCTGATGTGAAGAGTGAACTCATTTGAAAAGACCCTGATGCTAGGAAAGATTGAAGGCAGGAGGAGAAGAGGATGGCAGAGGATGAGATGGTTGGATGGCATCACTGACTCGATGGACATAGGTTTGGGTGGACTCCAGGAGCTGGTGATGGACAGGGAGGCCTGGCGTGCTGTGATTCATTGGGTCGCAAAGAGCTGGACACGACTGAGTGACTGAACTGAACTGAACTGAGCTGAATACAGCCCCAATAAAAACTCAGAACAAAATGCTTAGTGAAGCTTCTTGATGGGTAACCAACACAGTGATATCCAGGGAAGGTAACGTACCTGACTCCTTTGGGGAATTGTCCCAGACCTTTCACTTTGTGCCTCTTTCTTTTTGGTTGTTCTTGACATATATTTTATAATAAAATTATATTTTTAAGCAAAGTGGTTTCTTGAAATCTCTGAGTTATTCTAGTGAATTACCAAAGCTGAAGACATTATGAGAAATCCTGTATTTTTAACTGATTAGGCAAAGGAGAGAATGACCCCTGAGGCTTACAGATGGCATCTGAAGTGAGTTAAGTCTTGTGAAGAACAGAGTCTGACACTTCGGGTAGTTAGTGTCAGAATTTTACTGAAGTACCGTACTTGGAGTAAAAATGGAATATTTGTGATGCAGAAAACAATCAAAATATTTATTTCTTTAAACATAATAATGTGATTGCAAACTGAAAAAAGGTTCCATAAAAGATTACTACAAAAATGTACAAGATACCATATTCATGTTTCAAGGAAATATAAATTATATACAGTGAAAAATGTCTCTATGAAAGTCAGTAGAATTAAGCTATCAAATTAGCCATTTTAAAATTTGTGAACATAATTTTACTTTTTAATCTACTGATTTTCAATAAATGGATGTGCCAAAATTCTAAGGAACAATGTGGTGAACTGTATAACCTGATTTTACTTTTGCTGTAAAAGTCTAGGAATGCTCCAAAAATAATTGTAAAAATACTACAAATGTTCCTTTAAAGTGCAGACAGAACCTGAAATAACATGATCTAAATGTCTAGGGAATAAAAGCAAAGAGGAAACTAAAGCACTGTGGATGCCCATTTTGAGGAAGGTGGGTGAGAATGATGGGAGGATGCTGATTTAGGCAATAGTGTGCTGAGGCTAAAGCCAGTGGTAAAAGTATGAAGGCTGCATGTTTGAAAGGTGGAATATTTAGGACTTCCCTACTGAAAGTTGTGTCCTTTGAGAGGTTTCATGCTCAGTAAAAATGTGTTCTAGGAATAAAAAGATGCTATTTTCCCCCTGAGAGTCTGGCATATTTTGTTATCTAATCTTCCTTCTTATTAAATATATTAAAATGCATTAATGGACTAATAAGAATATAAAGCACACTCAGAGGCCAAAACAAATAAAGGCAAATTCCTTGGAGTAAACAGCAGTGGAGCTGGCTTTAGGCCTTGAGGTTATTTGCCTCATGTGGTGAAAAATGCCATGAAACACCCTAAAGGATTATTCTACCAGAGTACAGGTAATTATCAATAAGCCTGTCACCTATGGGACTGCACTGCAGGAAAGCTGTTCTTGGTTCTGAGACAAGATAAAAAGAATTTTTTGTTTGAAAATTCACACCTAAAAACTGGATCTCAAGTACCTCTGTAACCAAAGTCACATTATATGGCAAGTTTGATATAAACTCAAGACAGACACATGGCAGATTAAAAAAATAATAATAATCCTTTCTGGAGGAATAAACTTTGCATAGTAGGACTCAGATAATTTCCACAGATAAAGTTTTAAGAAATATGAAATCTGAGTGAAAAATTTCAAAACATTCAAGGAAACAAGTCATAACCACTGATTGCATTCAGCAGAAATAATAGATAACAGAATTAGACTGCTGAGAATTCATATATAGGAATTATAGTGACTAAGGAACTTAAGGGACATCATCAAACAGACCAATGTACTCTCTATGGGACCACAGAAGAGAAAAAAAATTGAAAGGAGAAGAGAACTTAGTTGAAGATATTAAGACCCCAAACTCTCTAAATCTAGGAAAAGAAATGGACACCCAAATTTAGTAAGTTCAAAGGGCTTACAATATGTGGAACATAAAGAGTTCCATGTGAATACACATTATAATCCAACTATAAAAACTCAAAGACAGTTTTGAAAGCAACAGGAGGAAAGTGACTCATCATGCACTAGGGATCTCTCACAAGATTATAAGCAAATTTCTCAGCAGAAACATTTCAAACCAAAAGGGAATGGATGATACAGTCAAAGTGCTGAAAGAAAAACAACAACTGACAATCAAGGATACTATATCTGATAAAACTGTCTCACAAAATAAAGGAGAAATAAAGACCTTCCCAATAAGCAAAACTAGAGAAAAAAAATTATCACTACTAGATCTGTCTAAAGAATTGCTAAAGGGAGTCTTTCAGGTTGAAATAAAAGGCAGCTAGAAAGCAACATGAAAACATATGAAAATATAAAGATACCTGGTAAAAGAAAATAAATAAATTTTAGAAAAATACATAGGCAGCACTGTGTTACTGTAATGGTTGTACGTAAATCACTTTTAACTTTGGCATAGGATTTAAAGATAAAAGCATAAAATAACTATAGCAACAAAACTATGTTAGTGGGTACAAATTACTAAAAATGCAATTTATGACTTCAATAATATAAAGTAGGGGAAGAAAGATGTAAAGGAGTAGAGTTTGTGTCTGTGACTGAAGTTAAGTTGCTGTCAGTTTAAAACAACTTACAAAATAGCAATAGTTAAGACCTTTACTAACAGTAATTACCTTAAGTGTGAATGGATTAAATTCCAGAATCCAGAGACATAAAGTGACTGAATGGATAAAAAATAGGACCCAACTAAATGATATCTGTAAGGTACTCACTTTAGATATTTAGGCACTTCTCTTGTGGATCAGCTGGTAAAGAATTTGCCTGCAACGTGGGAGACCTGGGTTCAGTCCCTGGGTTGGGAAGATCCCCTGGAGAAGGGAAAGGCTACCCACCCACTCCAGTATTCTGGCCTGGAGTTGCAGAGAGTTGACATGACTGAGCGACTTTCACTTTCACTTTCCCTTTAGATATAGGAACATATATAGGTTGAAAGCAAAAGGATTATAAAAGATATTTCAAGAAAATAGTAACCAAAAGACAGCAGGGGTGGTCACCCTTAGACAGAATAGACTTTTAAGTCAAAACCTGTTTTAGGAGGAAAAGATTGTATAACAAAGAATCAGTTCTCTAAGAAGATATAGCAATTATAAATAAATATACACCTATCAAAAAATCCATATATATGAAGAAATATTGAAAACATTAAGGAGAGAAATGGATAGGAATATAATTATAGTGGGATATTTAAACATTCCACTTTCAATAAAGAATATATCAGTTCAGTTCCATTCAATCATTTAGTCGTGTCTGACTCTTTGAGACCCCATGAACCACAGCACACCAGGCCTCCCTATTCATCATCAACTCCCGGAGTCCACCCAAATCCATGTCCATCAAGTCGGTGATGCCATCCAACTATCTCATCCTCTGTCGTCCCCTTCTCCTCCTGCCTTCAATCTTTCCCAGCATCAGGGTCTTTTCAATAGACAGAAAATCAATAAAAATAACAGAGGACCTGTAGTTGATTTACAATGCTGTGTTAGTTTTAAGTGTATAGCAAACTGGTTATATGTACATATTCTTTTTCAAATTATTTTCCCTTAAAAGTTATTACAAAATATTGCATATAGTTCCCTGTGCTATACAGTAGGTCTTTGCTGGTTACCTATTTTATATATAATAGTGTGTATGCGTGTATCCAAAACTCCTGATTTATCCCTACCCTACACTCCCCTTTGATAATAGAAGTTTGTTTTTATGTGTGTGTGTTTTTCTGTTTTGTAAATAAGTTTATTTGTATCATGTTTTTAAGATTCCACATGTTAAGTTATATCACATGATATTTATCTTTCTCTGTCTGGCTTACTTCATTTTGTATGATAATCTCTAGGTCCATCAATGTTGCTGCAAATGACATTTATTCTTTTTTAACACAGTAATATTCCATTGTGCATGTGTATATATATATATATGTATATATAAATACATACATATATACATACCAAATCTTCTTTATCCATTCATCTGTTGATAGACATTTATGTTTTTTCCATGTCTTAGTTATTTAAATAGTATAGCTATGAACATTGGGGTGTATATATCTTTTCATACTATGGTTTTCTCCAGATATATACCTAGGAGGAGAATTGCAAGATCATTTGGTAACCCAATTTTTATGTTTTTAAGCAATCTCCATATTATTCTCCATAGTGAATATAATAATTGACATTCCCAACAACAGTGTAGACACTCTAGGAGTTTCTTTTTTGCTACACCTTCTCTAGCATATATTATTTTATACTTTTTGATTATGGCCATTCTGACCGGCATGAAATTAAAAGGACTAAAATCATATCAGACATCTTTTCTCATCACAAGGAATTAAGCCAGAAATTAACAGCAAAAGAAAAATTCACAAGAAAGCAAAAAGGAAAATTCACAAGTATGTGGAAATTGAAGAAAATACTCTTAAAAAACTAATGATTAAAAAGAAACTATGGGCAAATAGAAAATAAATAGAAAATATATTTATGCAAATGAAAATAAAACATACTAAAACATATGAGGTATAGTAAAGGCAATACCAAGAGGTAGTTTACAGTGCTAAATCTCTACATTTAAGTAGATCTCAAATCAGCATCCTGAATTTACACCTCCAGAACCAGAAAAAGAATAGCAAACTAAACTTAAAGTTCATTTAAGAAGATACCAAAGATGAGAATAGAAATAAAATAGAGAATATAAAAAATAGATAAATCAACAAAATTGAGAAACTCTTAACTCTGTTGTTGCTCAGACTCTAAGTCATGTCTGGCTCTTTCTGACCTCGTGGACTGCACCACATCAGGCTCCTCTGTCCTCCACTATCTCCCGGAGTTTTCTCAGATTCATGCTGACTGAGCCAGTAATGTTTGAGTAGTGATTGAGCCAGTAACTTAACTATCTCATCCTCTGCCTCCCCATTCTCCTTTTGCCTTCAGTCTTTCCCAGCATCAGGGTCTTTTTCAATTAGTTGGCTCTTCTCATCAAGTGGCCTAAGCATTGTAGCTTCAGCTTCAGCAACAGGCCTTCCAATGAATACTCAGTGTTGATTTCCTTAAAAACAGATAGGTTTAAAATTTAAAAAGGATGAAATGAAAGAAGAGACACAGCTGATGGTGCACAACTAAAAATAATTAAAAGAGACTACTATGAACAAAATAAATAGCCTAAGAGAAATGGATGAATTTCTAGAAATGTACAACTTACCAAGACAACATCATGAAGAAACAAAAAACCTGAATAGACCTATAACAATAAATAGATTGAATCAGTAATCCAAAACTTTCAAACAGAGAAAAGCCCAGGGCCAGATGGCTTTTCGGTGAAAAGACAATCTTTTCTCCATTCTATAGCCTTGGAACGCTTGTTGATTTGACCAAAAAGATGATTTGACTGTGACCAAGTATGCTGTGCACTTACAAATAGGTACTCTTATAGCTTTTCTGTTATGTGTTTACCAAAATTTCTAAAGAGAAGATTCAAGATAAAACTTAAAGAATAAAAAACAAAGGAATGAGAATCTTTAAAAAATGTAGAATCATAAGCAAAAGGACCACAATAAACTTTTAAAACTAATAAATATTCTCACTGAAAATTGAAAACTTAAAAGAATGGGTTGTGCTGAAGAGTGAATTTGTAAAGTGGAAAACAGATTGTAAAAATTACACAGAATAAAGCAGAGTGAAATGCAGGGATGGAAAATATGAAGAGTTCAGAGGCATAGATAATGAAATATCTAGCAAATGCCAAATATGAGTTCCTGAAGGAGCAATAGAGGAGATGAGAGAGGTGCAAGATTTAGAAGAGAAATTTGAAGAGAATTACTGTAAGACCTTTGCTGACAGAACTGATTACTCAGATTTAGGAAATAACAAAGAATTCCAAGTGGATTAAATACAAGGAAATTCACACCTTGGCCTAAGTTATTTAAACTGTATGACCCTAGACTCAAAATAAATATCTTTGAGCAAAGAAAAAAGATTGTAAAAGCAAGCAGAGATCTGCAAAGAAATAACAAAGAAACTTACAGCAGATATCTCAAAAGCAAAGTTAGAAATCATAAGAGATCAAGTAAGTTCCTCAAAGGACTAAAATAAAAATGAATTAAAGTTCAAGTATAAAACTGAACAAGGAATATTTTAATTGTAACTCCTACTATTTTTTTACTGATACCATTAAGTGAAAAGGCAAACACAGGTAAATACTTGTACGTGTACTGACAAAGGACTTGCATTGAAAATAGGTAAAGAAATCCTACAAATACAGAAGTAAAAAATAGTCAACACACTGTAACAAAAGGACAAATTTCTTCAATAGCACTTTAATCCCAAAAGATGGGCTAATGGGCCAGCTAACATATGAAAACGTGTTCATAATTGTAAATCATCGATGAAAACCAAACTAAAACTATAGTGCACAGCCATCAAAATATTAACAGTTAAAAACTTTAAAAAGTGACAAGTGTTAGAAAGTCTAAGGGTCAATTAGAAGGCTCTGTAGAAGAAAAGAAAATGTGTTTCAGTGAAAAACTGTGTTAACTAAAGAACACTCCTGTAATTCATTTGATTCTAACTTTTCCTTGTCTTGAAACTATTTTTAAACAATGCATTCGTTGTCTATAGAGGACAAACTCTGGTAATCTGATTCTATCTGTTTGTTACCTTTCAGCTATTTTCAACTCAATATATTTTTTCTTTTGGGTTTTCTTTCAAGCTGATGATATCATCAACCTGCTTCTCTCAGTGAATGTGTTAAAATGCTTAAGGTGTTCATTTTCGTATCTGTATGATGTATTATGAAAGTCATAATTGTACACATTTATAAATATTATTTTTACTCTTTTACACTGCTGGTGGAAGTATGAAATGGAGGCACTCCTTTAGAGAATGTTTGGCAATACTTAAAGGTGAACATATTCATATACTATGTATACATTGTTACAGAGTGTGTGTATATGTGCACCAAAGACGGGTGCAAGAGTGTTCATATCAAGACTTATTTGTAGTAGCTTATGACTGGAAGAAATCTGAATGTCCACAACAGCACAAAGTATGAAATATATCCATAAATAATTTAAAAAAAAACAAAAAGAAAAACTCTATAAAACATGAGCAAATTATTACCATCATTATGTAGAATGAAAGAAGTCCAAACAAAAGACTACAAGCATAATTCCATTTATATAAAGTTCAAAAAAAAGCAGATCTAATCCAGAAGTAATTAACCATTGAGGACTACTGTTATATTGGTGTAGGGGACTAAGAACTGAAATAGGTCGTGAGGAAAGACTCTGAGGTGAGAGTAATATTCTATTTGTTGTGCTGGTTTGGGTTTATTGATATGTTCACTGAACAAAAATTGTTTAAGCTTCTGTATGTCACTTTAAAGAGCATTTGTCAATGTTATGTTATATTCCAACAAAACAGTATATGTATTTGTATATATAATGCATATGTCTAATTAAAAAGAGGGTAAAATTAAAACATTTTCAGACATTGAAAGCTACCTGACCCACAGCTTCTAGCTCAAAAAGTTACTAAAGATATATCTCATTAAGAAGAATATATCTCATGAGAATATATCTCATCATCTTAATGAGAACACATCTCATTAGAATGAAGGGATGAGATTCAAGAAGCAATAGTGGACAATTTTTTTAACATGTTGGGTAAGCCTGTATAAGCAATAGTCAATTATGGCAGATTATGGAGTGTCCAAACAAGGTGGACGCAAAATACAAAGCAGTAACAGCATATATGACAAAAGGAAGTTAGGAGAATTACATCTGTCCTTTGGTTAACCCATAGGCTCCACCCGCCTGCCTCTGCTCATCGCTTCTGAACCTGTGTTTAGAGTCTGCCTGTTGTCTTCTCCTTTGAACTTTTGCTTTCCAGGTGGTCCTCCAAGAGGCCTCCAAGAGGTCCTCCCACTCACGCTGTCAACTTCCAGCATGCAAGGCAGTGACCAACCCCAGATTCCCATTCTTTGCTCCAAGAGGTGTGTCAGAAACAGGATGCTGATCCTTCTGAATACCGACGTCGGTGGCAGTCTGGAAATCCCACCATCTTCTCAGCAGTTTTCCACTTGAGCACTGACACTGATCTTGAGTTCCTCTAAGAGTTCCAGGAAACACTTTACGGCTTCATCTAAGAAGTTGCTTTTTCAGAGTGCTTTAGCTTGTTGTTTTCTTTGTTTC